>NC_067161.1:40301038-41031871 GCF_903995435.1 Acomys russatus | reverse complement strand
AGTTGGCTTGGACCCTGGGCGCTCTGAGTCTACATTCACTCATGTCACCATGTACAGAGGGATCTTTTACACTGGCTTTCCCCACTGGACTTGGCCCACTCTGCTACCTTATCTTTTAGCTCAGCATCCTCTCCTTGCCTTCAGCCCAAGGAACTGATGCGCCACAACTCATGAACTAAAGACCAAAGTCCCCTTCAGCCTGCTCTCTGTCACTTATTCCCATCTTTACTGGCCGCCGAGCCCAAACATATCTAGTGCCTCCTCCTAGAAGCTTCTTTTCAAACACCCTTCCCCTGAAGCCATTCTTTCCTTTTACTGCTCTGTAAATACATGTCCAGTCTCTGGCCATGCTGATACTCTGCAGCTCCTTTGTTGTCCTGTGGGAACTTGGGGCCTCTGAAATAGGTACTTACATGGGAGTTTGGTTTTGTGTGTGTGCATATATGTGCATGAGATATACATGTGTGTTGTGTGTGTGCACATGAGCACCTGGAGGAAACATCAGGTGTCATCCTCTATCACTCTCCACCTTGTCCCTTTGAGGCAAAATCTCTTACTGAGCCTGAAGCTCGTGTTTTTCCACTAGGCTAGCAGCCAGCAAGGCCCAGCAATTCACTGTCTCAGCGGCCCTCAGTGCTGGGCTTATCGTCATGTGTGGCAGCACACCTGGCTTTTAAGTGGACGCTAAAATATAAATTCAGGTCCTCCTTGTTGAACAGCAAGCACTCTTAACTGCTGAGCCATCTCTCTAACCCTACCACATCATTTAAAAAACTAAACAAACTACAGAAACAACTTAGTAGAAAGGTGAACACAATAAAAGAACAAGTCCAAGATTCTAGAAAAAAGTTTACAGTAAATATCTATTCTTCAGGAAGTCTGCCCCAGCTCCCTATCTTGTGCAGACCCTAGGGCCTAGGGAATCAAGTTTAGAGGCGAGGAGAGAAGGTCTGTCAGTCAGGATGGGTAGATACTTTGCTGCTGTAACAAAATGTCCAAAGCTTAGCCAGACCTGGCTGCACAGGCCTGTAATCCTAGCTATTTAGGAGACCAAGGCAGAAGGATCACAATTCAAGCCCAGCCTGGGCTACAGAGTGAGATCTCAAAACTTTAAAAAAGAAAGAAAAGAAAAAAAAGAACCAGGTGTAGTGGCACACAACTTTAATCCCAGCACTTAGGTGAGAAAATAAAACAAAATAAAAAGCAAACAAAAAACCAAACAGGTAGATCTCTATGAGTTTGAAGTCTACATAGTGAGTTTCAGGATGGCCACATAGAGAAACCCTGTCTCAAAAACAAACAAAAAATAAATGAAAATTTAAACGGGCTTGGGATGCAGTTTGATGGTGGAATGCTTCTCTAGCAACGTGAGGCCCTGGGTTCAATCTCTACTAGTCAAGTGCAGTGACTCGTCCTTGATCCCAGCATTAGGAGACAGAGGCAGAAGGACTGCAGTATGGGCCAGCCTAAGGCAGGAAGTGAGACCCTAGAGTGATAGATAGATAGTGTTCACTGTCAAGATGACAGGATCTAGAATCACTTGGGAGGTAGGCTCTGAGCAAAACTGTAGAGATTATCTTTATTAGGTTAACTCGTACAGGAAGACCCATTTTAATTGTAGATGAGGCTTTCCTGGGCAGGGGATCCTGGGCTGTATAAAGTGGGAAAGGGGAGCTGGAGAGATGGCTCAGAGGTTAAGAGCACTGACTGCTCTTCCAAAGGTCCCCAGTTCAATTCCTAGCAACCACACGGTGGCTCACAACCATCTATAATGTGATCTGAAGTTTCTTCTGGCCTGCAGGTGTACATGCAGGCAGAACACTATGCATAATAAATAAATCTTTTAAAAAAATACCAAAGTGGAAAGGCAGAAGTGAGCTCTGTTTGTTTGCTGCCAGGGGTCGCACTAACCAGCCCTGGATGCCTAGAACTCCTCATGTAGACCAGCTGGCCTTGAGCTCACAGAAATCAGCCTGCATCTGACTTAGGTGTGTGCTACCATTGCTGCTTTCTACTCCTTATGTGTGGATAGGATGTGCCCAGATGCTCATGATGGGGAAGTCAAACAGTGAGTCAGATTAAACTTTTTCTCCCTCAAATTGCTTTGTCAGATATCACAGCATTGGGGGGAAATTAAGATACCTGGGGCTAATGATGCTAATGATTAAGGCACTTGCTTGGAAGCCTAAAAACCTAAATTTGGGTCCTTAGCATGCATGTAATAAGCCAGGCATGGTAGCATATGATTGTAATCCCAGCGCAGAAAGAAAGAGACAAGATCCCAGGAGCTTGCTGGCCAGCCAACCTAGCACTCAGAAAGCTCCAGGTTAAATGAAAAACTCAAAAAAATAAGGTGGTATCTGGTGTTCTGACACACACCTTTAATCTTAGCACTCTGGAAAGCAGAGAAGCAGGCAGAACTCTGTGAGTTTCAGGGCAACCAGATACATAGCAAGGCCCTGGGAGTTGGGGGAGGGGGAAAGAAAGAAGGAAAGAAGAACTACAGACCCACCCTTCACAGCTCAAGGGTTTAAAACAAACTTCATGTCCACTAGGGTGATAAGGAAGCTCCCTCTCACTGAGCAGTACACATACACACACACACACACACACACACACACACACACGCACACACACGCACACACACAGACAACCAACCAAAACGAAGCCTCCTATGAATCACACAGGCCGTGAGTGTAAGGGGGTCTGGGGAGCAGCATAGAACCATGACCTTTGAGGGAAGGAATCCTACCCTCGCTAAGTGTTTTATGTGACAAGGCCAGAATAGGCCAATGCCACCAAGCAAGCAGTCCTAGCTGTAATACCTATCATAAAGGAGCAGGAGAAGAATTTACTGGAAGCTTCCTATTATGGCCTGGATACGGACCAGAGGGCTTGAACTGAAAGGTTCTTTTAATATTCACAGTAGCACAGTGCTCAGGCCCCACTCAGAATGTCCCTCCTTTCCATATAAGACAGTTGAATCTACAGTACAGAGACTCACTAGGGTCACATAGCCTGAAAGAAATTGGCCAACAGGACACTTTCTCCAGGTAATTCCAGGTTCCTACACACCTCAATACTGGCCAACCCTTGGCTTCCACCACCAAGCTTGAATACAATGGCCCATCCGTACTGGAACCAAAGACCCTAGTCCATTCAGCTGGCTGTGTTCTGAGGAGCTGGTCTGGCTACCAGCCAGTTCAGTGCTTCTAGGGACAGCTCTGCCAGGGAAGCCGAAGAGGCACAGATGATATAAGACTCCACACTGAGATCTCATGCACAGACTTCTAAAAAACAAAAAACAAAACAAACAAAACAAAAACCTGAGGCCTTCTATAAACCATACAGGGCCATGAGTGTAAGGGGCTCTGGGGAGCAGCAATGAACAAAGAAGAGTCACTGGAATTTAAAAGACCTAGCAAGGGCCTTCAGAATGGCTCAGTGGGTAAAAGTGCTGCCATGCTTTTTTAGAACCCCCACAGTAGAAGAGAACCAACTTTCACAGGTTGTCCTCGCACCTCCACACTCATACACACACACACGTACACACACAATGTATTAAGAAAAATACAAGACCCAACTTTATGATCTTAATGGCTTCCGACCTGTAAAATGGGGGTGTGATCAAAATCCTAGCACCTATATGTCTCTAGCACAAACAGTATGCGCCCAACAAAGGCTGGAATCATAGCAGTCTCTGTTCCCATAACCGAGCCCCAGAAATACAGGTCCCTGCTTTCTGAGCTGCAGTTGAGCTTCCGCATCACAAAAGTTAGGAGGCAGGTCCCTGCTCCAGCTGGTGCAAGCGTGCATTCAAACAGTCCTTCACATGCTTGATCAGAAAGCAGCCCTACATCACAGTACTTCTAGGAGCAGTCCTTCTCCAGAAGCAGGTAGCCTGGAGCAGAGCTGGGCCCTCCCCAGTCTCCAGGGAGCCCTCCTCTGCCTGGAGACCCTGAAGCCTTTAGTGTGTTTAATGGCTACCCAATTCCTGGAATGGGAAGCTGGGAGGGAAAGTGCACTGCTCACTGTCCTAGGCATCCATGCATCCAAGTCGAGCACCTGACACATCCCACCTCCAGAACCCTCAGTTTAGGAGAAACTACAGGCCTGGATTTGAAGTCCATTCTGAAGGACTGTCAGCTGTCCTGTCAGCTGAGTGGCTCTGGGCATTCTACCTCTCCACAATAGCTGGGACATTAGCAGGCTCTACATCAAGGTAGTTACAAGCTATAAGGCACCAAGAGCTTCAGGTGCAAAGAAGCACTCAAGCTACGGGGTCACACGGGTTGCACATGTTCCCTGGCCAGTTGGGACAGGGGCTTGAGATGAGCCAGTAGAGACATCCCTCCAGTTTTCTACCACCTCATTAATCAGAGTACACTGTCCGCTTGTCTGTGATGCCACTTAATGACCCTGGCAGCCTACCCATTTACCTGCAGGGACATCTGGGAGCAAAGAAAAGGGTGGGGTCAACTTCTGCTTAAAGATCACCCAGAAGAGGCATTTCCCACCAGGCCCATTACCACCCAGCACACACACACACACACACACTGCCATGACTCCTGGGTCCCTGCACACAGTAGACCCTTAATAAGTACCTGCAGCTTCAATTGCCACTGGTGGCCAGGTAGCCTCAACAGGGAGCCACTAAAGGTTGTTAGGCGGGAGACAAACTTCCTCACAAGCCTCTCTACCCTAAAGTGAGCAAGCATTTTGTCCTGCCCAGCCAAACTCTTGCTCCAGCTATTTCTCTACCTGGGATGCTGTTTCCTCTCAATATCTCACATCCCATACTCCAAGCTGAGGTAAGCAGCTTTTTTTTTCTACAACAGAGTAGCATTCCTTTCTAGGGCTAGGCTTCACAGAAGACAGTGCCAGAATCTAACTTCCGCCTGTGCCCCCAACACTGGCCCACACAGGCAGGCCTAGGGCAGGGTCTCCACATGTAGACTGCTTATGCTTGAGGATTCTGGCTCAGATGGTACAGAGGACTAGGAGGGAAGAAGAGATGGACCAGGAGTTTAGTGGGGTGGAGAAAAAAGTCTATTTTGTTTACATTTGGGGGTTGGGGTGGGTAGCACATGTTCAGAATAGAGCGCAGCTGCAGGAGTCAGTTCTCTCCTTCCACCATGTGGAGTCCAGCAACCAAAGTCATGTAAGTTTTCACAGTTGGGGCCAACATCCTACCCACTGAGCCATCTTTTTGTTTGTTTTGTTTGAGACAGGGTTTCCTTGTGTAGCTCTGTCTACCCCGGAACTAGCTCTGTAGTCCAGGTTGGCCTCGAGCTCAGAGATCCACCTGCCTCTGCCTCCCAAGTGCTGGGATCAAAGCTGTGTGCCACCACCACATGAATTTTCTTTTTTAAAGCCACAGTATGGATTTGGATCTGAGCCAGGTCTCATAACCAGGAAGCCCTACTACCATATGGGACAAAGCCAAAAGGAACAATAAAAAAGGCAGTGAGGAAAGCTTCACTCATCTAAGGTGGTAAAATTGGAGCTTTCTGATGAGTTGCTGAAGCATTTACCCCCACATCCTAACCAATGGGTAGACTTCAAATAAGTATGAGGCTGTTGGTTGTGATGGTTCATGCCTGTAATCTGAGCACTTAGAAGACTCAGGCAGGAGGATGGCCATGAGCTGGAGATCAGCCTGGGTTACATAATGAATTCCAAGTCATACTAGATGACAGAGTGAGACTCTGTTTCAAAAAACAGTAAAAACAATAGGAATTGGGTTTGTGGGCTGCATATGACAGAAGGACCCCTTTGGCCAACATACATGTAACATAGTAGCTGTAGCTGGTTACTAAAAGGTATTAAAAAGTACTAGTCACATGAATAAATGAATGAGTGCATTAATACTGAATGCTCTCTGGCAAAGGGAAGAAAGAAATAGGGCCTATCCTCTGATTTGGTCTCCTCAGTGCTTTCTTCAGCCCAAGTGGGGTGGTTGGGACAGCAAAGAGGCTAAGAGGAGATGGCAGGTGGGGCCTGAGGCAGCTGTGTTGTGCTGTGGCTGTAGTCATCCCCTGGGACAGAGCCTGGAGAATTCCAAAGGAAGCTGTAGCTAACAGATATAGAAGCCTGGGGGTGGGGGTGGGGGAGAACACTGGGAGAGGTGACTCTCTCTGACCACCTGAGTTGCACTCAGCTCTGAGTTACAAGAAAGCTGCCAACCTCTAAGGTGCCTGTAGATTCTTTTTTGGTTTTGTTCGTTTGTTTGTTTGTTGAGACAGGGCTTCTCTGTGTGGCCTTGGCTGTCCTGGACTTGCTTTGTAGACCAGGCTGGCCTTGAACTCACAGTGATCCATCTAACTCCCAAGTGCTGGGATTACAGGCATGTGTCACCATGCCCAGCTGAGCCTGTAGATTCTACAGTAGAAGGTGGGAGGCTAACAGCCTGTGACCACATGGCAATTGGTGGCATTGACTAACTGAGCCTTCCACAGTGCCCAGACTAGCCGCTAGCCTAGCTTAGGACTCCTGTTGCCATGAGGACTAAAGGCTTCTTAGCCTCTTCCTTGGCTTGTGACCGAGGTGCATGCTCACACAAGAGTACATGAGTGCATGACAACATGGGTAGGAGGTAGGTGCTTCAATTCCAGTCTCCTACCCTGGCCATCCCTCATTATGGGCAGGGCTCATAGAAGCCGCAGGTAATTTCAGTGCCTGCACACAATCGGTGTGCCACACATAGCTGTTTACCAGATGAAATATAGTATTGCTATAAACAGCAACAATGGCAAACAAAGACCTATGGTCTCTTGCGGTCTTTCCTGCCTCTTCATGAGAGCCAAGGGGACCTAGATTCCACTGCTGTCCTTTCACAACTGAATAGAGCAGGCCTGGGGTAAAGACTCAATATCTCCCTAATCAAAGGGCTAACCCATCCTCAGCTGCCAGCTGTCCTGCACAGGTATCTGACCCAGAGCCCTGAGCAGCCAGTAGCACAACAAACAACACAAGGATGTTAGCTACTAAAGGAAAGGGATGGGTTGCCACAGAGGCACCTGCTACTTCCTCAGCTCCTGCCGCAGGGACACTGCTGGGGTTATGGGAAGAGATAATACTTCAAACGCAGAGCTGACCTGTCTCAGGGCCTCGGGATGCAGATTTCCCCATCACTCCTTGCTGTGTATGAACCCTGGTTAGGATTTCATGACAAGCCTCAGCCCTCTCTGCTTTGGCCATGCAGGTCTCAATGGTCTAAGTCAGCCATAAGCAGCCCTGAAACAAACCAAAGAGGCCAGAGGCCCACCTACTGTGTTCCAGAAGAGGTATGGAGGTCCATATGAGGAGCAAGGGCTGCCTCAGAGCTGAGCCCCAGAGCAGGACACATGTTCCGCAACTGCCTTGGCCATTAACAAACTGTGTGCCCCTCCAGACCTCAGTTTCTCCATCTATGAAATATGAGCCTGGACTACTGTGACTCCTCTTTCCCAATATCCTATCGTATTGGCCAGGACAGGAAGTCCCAGTTCTGCAGAAAGAAGGTTAAGTGACTCTCAACCTCCAGAGCAGCCCTTCCTGGATCCATGCCCCAGCCACATTGAGGTCACTAAGGATGGCCAGAAACCTAGATCTACCAGGACATAAGGACAGATGCCCTTAAGGAGCAACTCTGCTTGTAGTCACTGACCAATAGTGACAACAAGTGGTGTGGTGGTACATCACTTAGGAAGTGGAGGTACACAGATTGGAAGTTCAGAGCCTGCTGTGAAACACCAGTACAAACAATAAAAAGGCTAAGGGTACAGCACAGTGGCAGAGCACAGAGGCTTCATTCCATGGGCCACACATGCACACAAACTAAGCCATACTGCCCCCCCCCCAACAAAACCCCACCAACCATAACAATAGCTACATAACCATATACTGGTCTCTACCATAAATACAGATGTATAGCCACAAGATATGTGTGTGTGTGTGTGTGTGTGTGTGTGTGTGTGTGTACACACAAATATTTGTTGTTGTGTGTTTGTTTTTCAAGACAGGGTTTCTCTGTGTAGCCTTGGCTGTCCTGGCCTCGCTTTGTAGACCAGGCTGGCCTCGAACTCACAGCGATCCGCCTGCCTCTGCCTCCCAAGTGCTGGGATTAAAGGCATGCGCCACCACGCCCTGCTAGCCACCCACGCCTTAGCTAGCCACCAGATATTATCCACTTATAATTCAGAAATAATCCACTTATATATAAGCACAAACTCACATACTACACAAGCCCTCACCGTTAACTAAAATATGTATGGTTTGGATACTTGACAAAAACAGCAGTCCCTCTATACACTGTTAGGGTTCTCTAGAGGAACAGAACCCAGAGAATGGGTGTGTGCAGGCGCAAGCGTGTGTGTGTATGTGAGAAAGAGAGAGAGAGAGCAAGAGAGGAGGAGGAGGAATAAACTATTAGAGTGGCTTACAAGGTTGTGGTTCTGCTAGTTCAATGGCTGTCTACAAACAAAAAGTTCAAAAATTCAGTAGTTGTTCAGTATCTAAGGCCTGATGATGTCTCAGCTGGTCTAGATGTATATATGCTGGAATCCCAAAGAAGGAGGCTCTAACGCCAGTGAAGGATAGACTTGCCAGCAGAAGTAAGGGTAAGCAGGCAAGAGCAAAAAGCTTCCTTCTTGCATGTCTTTTATACAGGCTGCCATCAGAAGGTGTAACACAGCTTAAAGAAGACCCAGGCGTGGTGGTGCATTCCTTTTATCTCAGCACTCGGGAAGGCAGAGGCAGGCGGAGGATCTCTGAGTCTGAAGCCTGCATGGTTTACAGAGTGTGTTCCAGGACAGACAGGGCTACACACACACACACACACACACACACACACACACACACACACACACACACACACACACACACACACACACAAAACTGTCTCACCTTAAAAGATCTGGATTAAAAGTGGGTTTTCCCACTTCAAATGGTTTGATTAAGAAAAATCTCTCACAGGTGCTTGGGTTTAAGTTAATTTCAGATGTAGTCAAGTTGACAACCAAGAACAGTCATTACATACACCGACCGCCAACACTGACCCGGCTGGACTCAATGGCAAACCCACTAACACTGGTTTTTAACCTGTGGGTCACGGCCCCTTTTGGGGTCGAATGAATGACCCTTTCACAGGGGTTCCCTAAGACCATCAGAAAACACAGAGATTTACACTATGATTCATAACAGTAGCAAAATTACAGTTATGAAGTAGGAATGAAAATAATTTTATGGTTGGGGATCACCACAATATGAGGAACTATATCAAAGAATCACAGCGTCAGGAAGGTTAAAACCACTGCAATAACTCCATTATTTGGGAGGCTGAAGCAGAGGGATTAGGTATTTGAGGCTAACCTGGACTACATATAAAGACTTTGTTGAAAAAAATAATTACAAATAAACAGGGCAGATACAGTGGCACATACCTATCATCCAATACTGAGGAGACTGAGGCAGGAAGATTACATTGAATTTAAGGCCAGCTTGGACAACACAGTGAGACCCTGTCTCAAAAAAACTAAGAGGAGAGGGGGAGATTAACAGGACTATGTACCCACATCCAAAGGCATGTAGCCATCTCCTCAGGTAGTTAAATTCCACACATGGGTGGTGCCCAGCCCACAGGAAGGAACGCAGATAAATTGATCATGTGCAGACAAAGAATCTTAGCCACAACCTGGCAGACTCATCCATATAGGTAAAGTGAACTGTTCTTTAATAGCTACTACATCAATAAGCTTATTAATAAAATAAAATTTACAGGACTGCTGGTTGCACACTGACAACACGCCTATTGCATCTTTTCAGTAGCACACATTGGTGGTGGCAGGTAGTGACCAGGCAGGGTCTAGTGCTGCTCCTGATGCTCCTGTACCCGGAAAAGTCTGCAGTTTTTCCATCCATTAAATCCAGCTGCCACTCAAAATGCAAGTTCCACATTCTTCTGTCTAGGAAGCTTTAGAAGTTTCTGTCTTAGAAGCCTTCCCAGTGCAATCCATCCGGCAGCTGAGACCCTCCAAGGCCCACTTCAGAGGGTTTGGCTGGCTAGAACTGCACTGTGAGGACAAAGGAAGAAAAGAAGCTGGCTACAGGATGGATGGAGGCAGGGTAGTTAGCAGCCAGGCCTGCAGGCCTCCAGTGAGAGACTATGGAGCTAGGACAGCAGACCTTGACTCTCAGCAACTCCAGGCAAAAAGAAGAGTCAGGAGATGAACACAGGCCTCTGGATCTGAGTGAAGGCTGTCTGGCTCTGGGTGAGGCTAGGTTTGAGCCTTTCCAGCCTTGGCCAAATTGAAGTCTTTGCTTAAGCCCAGGGATTAACATGAGCCAAGAGCCTTCCGGGTCCCTGTGCAGGTGGCTTCCTCAGCCTCTTGCAAGAAAGACTTCTGGTCCAAGACACGTGCTAGAGGTTAACGGCAGCAAAAGGGGCCTGCCAAGGGTCTGTGGACAGAGAAGAGAGCAGGGTGGCTACCTGAGCAGTCCAACAGACTGTCAGCTCCCCCCCCCCCAAGATTGAGACGCCCCATGTGAGGTCCTCCATAGATGCACAGAACAAAGAACACCTTGTATAGCATTGCATGAGAAAGGCAGAGCACATACCTCAGGTACCTACAGAGTGGTGGCATACCCAAATGGACAAACCTAGCCAGGATGACCCAAGATAAGCAATGTTGCTGCCCTTAGAGACCAGAGCATGAGTAAATTTTTTTCCTTTTACTTTGTCATATTTTCCAATTTTTCTATAAGCCTGTCCTTTAACAGCAAGGGGAAAAAAAAAGCTATCAAAGTCACCAAGTGCTTTTCTTCAACCATAACTGAACTCAGGCCAGCAGGCCTTTCACCTAAGCTGTTGCACTGGGCCTATGACTTTTTTTGAGATGAGGGTCTTGGTATATTGCACAGGCTGCACTCAACCTCCCAAGGAGCTGGGATGACAAGCATGGGCGGGCCTGGTTCTCCTGCTTTTGGATTTCTCTACAGTCAACATACTCAGATTATCAGACTGAAAAAATACTTAGAATTGGGAAGATTTTTGTTTTTTCAAACACAGGGCCTCCAAACCTCAGCTTCCTGAAATGCTAGGAACACATGTGTGCACCACTACTGGCCTAGGTATGATGATACATCAAGGTTGCATCCTTCTGGTCCCACAGAAACCTACGCTCATCTTCCGTGTGTGTGCCTTGGGCTGCTCAAGAGACAGTCTTCCTGCTAAGACCCAAAGACCAGTATTAAATTTAGCTGCTTGCTCCACACAGGCAGAAGGGGCAGAAGCCATATTGGTGCCTCTTACTGAGACAAGAGGAAAGAAAGCACATCTGGAGGGTAAAAGTTAGGGAGTCAAGGCATGAAAAGCATGCGGAGAGGGCAGAGTTACAGGGGGCAAACTTGGCAACAAAGTTCAGTTAGAAGTTTCCCTGGGGCAGGCAATGGGGCCCCCGGGCTCAGAAAGTAAGAATGCCCTCCCAGCCAGGCAACCAAAGGGCTGCCAACTACAAAAGGCTAAGTGCTGGGCTCTACAGAGGACCAGCAGGACCTCTGGGCCCAGTTCTGCCCGGGCAGGAGAGTGTCGGCACGCTCCCCACACCTTGTCCGCTAGGAACACGCAAAGAAGCGCTAAGCCTGTGGCCCCTTTGGGGGCGAGAGCTGTATCTCTCCTCTTAGCAAGACTGCTGCACTCAGGCCGGGAGCCCCGAGAGTAGTCTCAGGTCTCGTAGCCACGCCTCCGGCTTCGCATTCCCGGAAAGGGGCCCGGCTCTGCCAGGGGCGGGGCCTTGGCTGCTTGGTCCCAGCAGCGCGGAGCATGATGGGCTAGGCGCTGCCATGGCGACGCAGTGCCCGCCCCACCCCGCCCCATGCACCTCCCCGGTGGAACGCCGCTTAGGGGGGACGCCCGGGGCTGGCGGGCAGGAAGCGCGGGCGTCTGCCCTCCCGCCGCCCGTTTTGAGGTCGTGGAGAGGAGAGGAAATGGCCCCGGAGCGAGCACGCAGCTGCCTGATCGTCTGGCCCGACCGCGCCTCCGTGGACTTGGGTTCTTGCTTGAGGAGCCCGACCTGTGCGGGTGTCCTCACTAGGATAATGAATACTACTCCACTACCCAAGGCGACCCCTCACTCAGTCTGCGAGGAAACCGATCTTCGAGCCCGTGCCCCCCAACCTGGTGGCCTGAGTTACCATCTCTGCCTGCCACTACACAGTAAACCTGCTTCCTCCTCCTCCTCAGGGCAGCCTCCCCCACTAAAATTCCTCTGGGTCTGAAAAGTCTGTCCTTGCAGGTGGCCATGATTCCCTCCCTGTTAGTCCACTTCTTCCTAGCAGCCACAGGCACCAGAGTGGGATGGGAGCCCGGCACTGACTAGGCCCGTTACAGTCCTAAGGTGTGATAGCTCCAGGGAGTAAATCCCTTACATCTGTTCAGAAGTCAAGTGGCAGGGTCCAAGCTTTGCCTGTCCACACGAAACGGGCCTCGTCACCCAGCTCCGGCTGTCCACAGCCCAACTGCCGCCCAAAGCAAAGGCCTGACCTCCCATACCTCCTCCCTCTCGCCTACCACAAGCCTGGCTTCCCTTCTGAGCCGCCAATCTGAAGCTACACAAAGGCCTGTTTGTTTGCTTTCACTGCAACTCCCCCCTGGATCCTATGTCTTTTCTCTACTACCTGCCGGCAGGGCTTCCTCTCCCAGCCGCCAGCGGGCTGAAGAGGAGGGGCGGAAGGGAAAGAGGGGCAGCCATTGCAGAATGCTCTGCCTCAGGATCACTCCGTCGGTCCTCGAATCCACCTCCTTTGTACAAGGGGCTCTTAGTTTGATGGTTTGACAAATGACAATGGCACTAGGCCACTTCAAGGTATCTCAGAATACAGGGTGCTAGCTGGGACGGGAGATGCCTCGGTAGGGGAAGGAGAGCCCGCAGACTCAGCCAGCCTTCCCTTCTCCATGTGAACAAGATTTGTTTGTCAGGAAGGCTGCCCTGGCTTTCCAAGCAACCTACAGTCTGCCAGGAGATGTGGAGATAAAGGGGACCAGGAGGCCTCATTGGAGCAGGCATAAGGGCGATGTCGCTTCCCAGCTCCCACTCACGTGGTGGGTGCCCTCTCAGTGCCCACTTTTGCTAGGCACCCCCAGAGAACGTATTGTGTCTCCACAGCCCTGCACAGTCAAGTGAGCTGAAATAAGGCTTTCACAGGCAAAGAAAAACAAACAGCCACATTCCACACCACCTTCTCTACCTGCAGAGGGAGGCTGACCTCTCTCTCCATTCAAATAAAGAAAATCGACACTGATACAGCAGGGAGATAGGCACGCTGGGGCCGGGCTCCTCCACCAGAGCTCTTTTATTGCACCCTGCCAAGCTGGGTGGCCCAGGGCGGGTCCTTACCTCCCTGGGGCCTCTCTTTCCCTTTCCAGGCTGAATTTAACCCCTATGGCCACTTCTAGGATGAAAACATGCCCACCCAAGAATGAAGGAAACCAAAAGAAAAAGCCACAGGAAGAAAACAAAAATTACCAGAACACAGTGTCATTTCATAGCAGTTGATTACCTATGAAAGGGTAAGTGAGTGGGTAGTTAAGGGGATAAGCAGTAAGCAGGGTTAGCCTGGAGGCCAATAGTGGGGATTCTCAGCTGGTTGAGCTCATGTGGGTCCCTTAACCTTTCCAAGCTTTAGTTTCTTTGATAATCCATACAGAACAGTTAATAAGACGTAGGGGAGACCACCCCAATACCTGGCACAAAACAGGTACAGATTACAGTTTCTCCTGACCATCACTTCCAACATCAAGGAGACAGGCCTTCACTCACCAGAGGACCCAACCCTCCCTCCCCTTTGCCTTCAACAACCTGCCCTGTCTGCAGGTGTCCCATCACCTCTTCCCATCTCTGACCTTTAGAAACTTCAGGTGAAAGCCATGGCCACTCCACCTGAGGTCCCTAAGCTTCTAGGAGACAATGTCACCCCAAGGGAACAAAGCCAGCTCCGTCAACGTTGTGCTAAGTCTGATTTGGCAAACCCTCTGTTTTTAGTGCTATTTTGAGCCACAGTGGGGATTTTCTGTGCTGTCTCAGAGGTATCTATCACACATAGGATTGCTCCCCATCCCCACTCCTCTCTGTGCTTGACATGAAAATGTTGTTTTTCCTCTTCTCTTTCTCCCCAAAGAAAAGCCAGCATCCAGGTTTCAGTCGCAGAGCAGCCTGGAACAGCAATGGCCCCTATTCTTCCACGCTTAAACTGGTCTTCTCAGTCTCCACAGTACAACATAAAAGGAGCTGCTGCAGCTCCTCAAACCAGAGGGAAAAAGGTTTCTCCTTAGCATCTCCCCCACCTCTGGAAGCTTTGCCCAGGTCTCAAAGGCTACATCTTTTTCTGGCAGTCAGCCTAGCAACGATACCCCTCTCTCCCACCTCTGAAGCTTTGAGATTGGGCCATGAGTTGGACTAGAAAGACTGCAGAAAGCCATCACTGGTTCTGCACTTTCCTTTTCGCTCAGCACGTCACAACTAATCATGCAATTGTAATTACTATACAGTCCTTTCTGCAATGCCAGGATGCGCACCAGACTGGACGCTTCAAAATGGCGGGGACTGTATCTGTGACTACCACTTCTGCAAGCAAGGCTTGTTGAGCCCTCAGTGCTTTAGATGTCGTGACCAGCTGGTTTGTTGTTATAGGGACTATGCACTGCAGAGTGTTCTGCAGTGTCCCTTAGCTGAAACAACCAATAATTCCTCCAGGCATGACTCAAATATCCCCCAAGTGACAAAATTACCTCAAATTGATAGCCACCTCTCTATGGCCTATTCCAGTGCCCCTGAAATGAGAGAATGCACAACTCTGGTCTGAGAACAGGTAGTTTTTATTTTATCTCCTATCCAAACCTCAGATCATTTAAACTAGAAGCTCCACAGGCCTATGACCTAAGCTCTATGTTGGTGCTAATCAATTATAACATTTGGTGATAGCAATTAGCATACAAAGTGCAACTTCCCCCATCCCAGATATGGGCTGTAAATGCCATAGGTACTTTGGCCATTCGATGAATGAGGATGTGGGGGTTCTAAAAGGTTGGGGGACCTGCCTAAAGACATACAGGGACAGTCTGGTGATTGATGGCGACTCAACTAGAAAACACTTTGGCTTTTGTTTTGTTTTTGTTTGTTTTTGGAGACAGGGTTTCTCTATGTTATCTTGGCCATCCTGGACTCACTTTGTAGACCAGGCTGGCCTCAAATTCACAGCAATCTGCCTGCCTCTGCCTCCCGAGTGCTGGGATTACAGGCGTGCGCCACCACGCCCAGCTCCAAAACTTTAACACTAAATGTCAAAGTTCCTTCTTCAAATCTGAAGCTCACTTGGTGCCAGGCAGGGTTTGATCTTCTGGGGTAAATACAGCCTCACAGGGGCTCCCTGAAACACTCCTCTACAGGCAAATAGGGCCAGCCTTACATTACCCTGGTAGCCTGGCTGGCTGGCAGCAGTGAGTACTGGTACAGGGCCTCTATCTCTTTCCAGTGCTGGCAGGAGTATGGATAGGTTGGCCTCCCTCAGGCAGCAGCAAGTAAGAAGACCCATTTCTGAAGAGAGCAATTTGGGGGTTTATTTTGAGGGGGGGTTGGTTGATTGGTTGGTTGGTTTTAATTTTGTTTTTTTGGGACAGGGCTTCTTTGTGTATCCCTGCTGTCCTGGACTTCACTCTGTAGACCAGGCTGGCCTCAACCTTAGAGATCCACCTGCCTCTGCCTCCTGAGTGCTGGGATTAAAGGTGCGCACCACCATTGCTGGGCTAGGAGAGCACTTTGTACCCATCAGACACTATGGTACTCCACCTGTGTGAACTCAGCTTTCTTCATTCTGCCAGTAACCCTGTAAGGAAAGACATACATCACCTTTTACCTCAGAAACAAGAAAAATGTGCAGAGTAAATAGGTAGCCTACCCAAACAACAGAGCCTGGATCAGAACCTGAGCAGCAAGACTGCTTAGAACCATGCCTAGGAGGTGCTGGAGAGCTGGCTCAGCAGTTGAAGACCACAGACTGCTCTTCCAGAAGACCAAAATGCATTTCTCAGCACGACATCAGGGTGCTTGCAATCACTGTAACTCCAGCTCCGGGGTAGCACATGCTCTAACCCACAGACAGCCAAATAATACACAGTTTTTAAAAATCCACTGCAACTCCATTTTCACCCTCATCTGGCCTCCATAGACACCAGGCACACACTTGGTGCATGGACACACACGCAAGCAAAACACACATACACATTTTAAAAGAAAGAACTGTGCCTTAGGGATGGCCATAGCCCTTACAACATACGTGAGTGAACAAATGAAACTGGTTTCACTATCACTGAAGTCACAAGCTGCTGGGTACGTTCTTAGGGTCCACTCTCATCACTGGGCAAAGTCCCTTTGCAAATAGAAACTGTGACCAGAAGCCAGGCATTTTCATGTGCCTTCCCTCCACTGACCGCCACCTTGCCAGAAGAGAAACAGGCATTGGACTCCCTGTTCTGCAAGTGAGGGTTAGAGGTGACTCTGTCAAGAGAAATTGTCATTGATGCCTTGTGCATGTTGCAAAGCTCTTTTGCAGCAAGAATAACAATATGGGGCTGAGTTACAGGACAGGGTTGACAGACACTTGCCTAGCAAGGTAAAGGCTCTGCACTGCATCCTGGGCATCACAAAAATAGATACCAACCCAATAACAACAGCCAAGTGGAGGGCTGTGTGACAGCAAGATTTTGCTTATTCTCATTTAAAATTTTTATTTATTTGGTTTTTCAAGACCTTGGCTATTCTAGACTCACTTTGTAGGCCAGGCTGTCCTCAAACTCACAGCGATCTGCCTGCCTCTGCCTTCCAGACGATTACAGGGGGTGCGCCACCACACCTAGCTATTATGCTCATTTTAAAATGGAGGAAAACAGAACCCACCCCACCCACAAACAGTAGCTAATGCTAGGATTTGAACTCAGGCTGGCTTCACCCACAATCTGTGTTTATGTCCACACAGGGCTATGGGGCCCTCTTTGCTTTTCAGATCATAAAACACATCAAGGCCATTGTCACCTTTAATGTTGGCAGCAATTCATATTCTCATTTTCGACAGAAGAAACCAGTGCTGGGGGAAAGGAAAGTGGCTCCCCTAAAGCAGTGGCTGGAATTCATCCCTTTTCTCTGATTCTTAATCTGGTGCTTGTTGACCTGTCCCAAGAGAGTCCACTGTGCCCGTGAACAGTGTCCCTGCACACTCTTTTAAGCTCCTACACATCTAGGTGGGTGTTAAGCAAAACTGCTGCCCGATCCCATCAGCCCTCTCTACTAGCAGCAGCAGCACCACCCACCACCACCCACCACCACCACCACTACCCTCCCATCACCACCCACCACCACCACTCCAAAGAAGTGAGCAGCACAGGTCTACAGACTGAACACAGTCTATCCTGTGTTGGCAAGGAGAAAGATTCCCTGGCTGGTTCCAGAATCTCACCCACAGCTCCTACCATTTCTCTATCCTGGGCCCTGGCACAGCCATTTCTCCTCTTTACAGGACCCTATGTGCCATTCACCACCCAGGCAGGGTACTGTGCAAAATTTGGACATTTGTTGATTGTCTACCTCGTACCAACACTTCAAGGGCCTTAAAGATTAACACTGGTTTGTTCAGTGTGCGCACAGAAATGATGTTCAAAGAACCAATGGATTAATGAAGGAATGCTTGACGTGGTCAGATCCCTTGTGCACCTGACTGCTTTCTCTCCTGAATGTAAGCCTACTAACCTGCAGCAAGAGTACTTCAACTTCTCTTACAGTCCCTTAAGTCCCCCTCTGCCCCACTCTCTGCTCCCAAGGTTGCCCTCACCCCTGCACACCACAAGCCCTGCACACGCTTCTCCGCCTGTCTCTGACTCTCCCACCCCTGACCCTGTTTCAAGGGCTCCAGAACCAGCAGCCAAGCCTTTCCCTGTGCCTCCTGTGGCCTCCCCCTCCCTGGTGTCACATTCCAATCTTGGGTCTTCAGTGACCCACCGGAAAGGGGCACAGCTCACCCTCATTCTTGGAGAAACAGGATGAGCCAGTTTCTTCCAGCCCCTCAGGTTTCTTCCAGCATACACACACACACACACACACACACACACACACACACACACACACACACTAACACACACCCCTTCTTCATAGAGAACAGGCCCCAGCCAAGGATCAAAGAGGCCTCTGAGTGGCTGTGAGGTTTCTATCCTCTGCACTTCACCTGGGGCCCCTACCAGGAAGCATTCCTAAGCATCTGAGTTCTAGTCCCCACCCCTGGCTGTGGGCCCTGGAAGGAGTCACAGGGGCTCAGCTGCTCCAGCCTCATATGCAAGGCAGAAGGGCCTATCATTCAGAGATCCACGCTGGGCCACTGACACAGACAAAGAGAGATGACTCATTCTCTTGGAGGTCAGAAGGAGGAGACAGGATGTCTGTTTGGGTCTTGGGAGGCAGATGAAGGGCACCCAGGTGGAAAGGGCAGCCCAGGCAAGCTCAAGAGGCTGGCACGAAAATAGCTGAGCTGCAAGGAGGGTAATGTGCAGAAGCAAACAGAGGACAGCAGAGAGGACCCTGGGAGCACGTGAAGAACCCCAGGTTAGCCTGTTCAGAAATCAAAAAGCGGCGTCAAGGTAGCTACTGGGGTTCAGAAAGATCATCCAGTCTCCCCTGGAAGATGGCAGAGAGGCCCACAAGGAAGCCCTGGCACAATGGCTCCTTCACCATTTCTCCTGAGGCAAGTGGCCGAAACACAAAGTCTCCCAAGAGCAGCGGGTATGTCCCTCCCTTTTTCTCTACCTCTGTCTGTACACGACCTGCTCACAAGTCTCTCTTCCAGGAAGACCGCGGCTGCTACCTGGGCCTCACACACCTGCCACTGGGGAATGTTTCATGCCTAGACCCAGCATGGCTTTGAAAGCACTAGGTCTTTGGACAGTCCACCACTTTCACTGGGGCCTGGCATCCAGGGCCTGACTCAAAGAGAACCCTGGTCTGAGGGCATCATCATCGCCAATGCCCAGAGCTCCTCCTCCCTGGGAACCACAAACACACATACATACCACAGCCCAGGCAGCTGGCTGAAGCAGAGAAGGACAACTATATGCTGCCATGGACATAGGAGAGCAGTCACAGCGGCAATGAAGACACAACAGCTGGCTTCTCGCAGAACCACTGACCTAACCATCTATGGATACCTACAGCTGCAGTCAGCACCGGGATTCTCATTGTACAGATCAGGACACTGAGGCCCAGCATGGTAAACAACTCCCTCAGCAGATGGTGGAGCCAGCAGTCGATCCAGAGTTCACTCTGAAGCACCTCACCCACTCCCCTCCCAGACAGAAAGGAAACCAGGGTTGTAGAACAAGAGACCTAGGTCTGTTTTCACTTGGGGAAAAACAAAACTAGGTATTTGTATGTAGCCCTCTTGCATTCAGTAAGTGAGAAGCTGGAAGGATACACTCAAATTTTACAGGGGCCACCTGTGTGAGGAGGGCCTTTTACTCTCCATGCTTTTAGGCTATTTGCATTTTTTTTCACAGTGAGAATCTATCTGTTACTTGAGCAATGAAAAAGAGAGAGAGAGAGAGAGAGAGAGAGAGAGAGAGAGAGAGAGAGCGCACGCAAGCAATTGTAGGGTCTCAACTACTATGTGTTGGAGGACTATTTAGCAGATCTACTTCCTAGGCCTGCTTTTTCAAATTTGGTGTGATCTATCAGTGGTTGTGAAAACGCTGGTTTAGTGGGTTACAACTGGTCATTTTTCTAATCTAATAAACTAGAACCGAAAATGTCGGAGCACAAGCAGAAGATTCATTCACTAAACTTTGTTTTTGCTATATGCTGTGAGTAGAACAATACTGTGACCTAAAAACTACTTTACACACGGCAGGAGTGTTTTCGTGCATAGCAGGGTTTCATCATGGGTAGGGCTTTTTAAACCAAAGGTCTAGATTTGGGGCCTAAAAAGGAATGAGAGGCCCCCACACACACACCCCGTGTGCAGAGGCCTCATGGACCAGTGGGAATAAAAACACTTCTGAAGCAGGAGGCCCCTCTGCAGAAGTCAGAGGGACGATTGGTTGTCAGGGAAGGTCACACTTTGTCCCCTCCCAAGATGGCCTCTGAAGCCTCAATAGCCCCATACACTCTCCTCTCCAAGGAAGGAGCCTGGCCAGACTTCTCAGGGGAGGCTGCCTTGGGACTAGGGTGGCTGTGTCTATGCCTTGTTCTTGGGCCCCACATACCCTCTAGGGTGTTGGGAGGAGGGGTGGGAAACTAGATTATTCTCCAGCTTCCAGATCCCAAGGGCCACGTCCCAGAGAAACCTCTGGAAACAGCTGTGTAGTCAGCCAGGAAAGGCCTCCACTCCGCTGCCCCCAACAAGGGCCTGACTGATGCTGAGAGAAGAGTGTGTTGAGAATGGGGGAGGAGAAGGCAGATAGGATAGGAAGCAGAGCTCCCAGATCTGGGCTCCCATCGCGCTGGCGCCTCCACATCACAGCTTGCCTGGCCCCACTCTCCACCCGCCTCCCCTCCCAGGGCAGCAGACAACTAAAAAAAGATAAAATAAAAAAGAAGTAATTCCCCTGCTCTGACGTCAGCGCGAGGTCTTAACAGCCCAGCAGCCGCATGAAACTAGATTGCAACCAGATGTAATGCCCTTGAATTCTCAACACAGCACTGCCGTTGGGAAAGGGGGTGGGGGGGGGGGCGCGGGGCCCCGCTAGAACCGCGACACAGGCGCTGCGGGAGTGCATGCGGTGGGGCTGGGAAGCGCCGGCCTGGGTTCGCCGCCGTGCAGGCACGCAGCCTCACGTCCCCAGTCCTCAGGAGCGTATTACGCTTGGGTTTTTAATCCATTCAGAGGCCCCCAAGTCCAGGGTTCCCGGGGCGAAGGCACAGCTCCTGGCCTCACTCCCGCCCTGCTGTGTGAAAGAGCGCCCTAGAGCCCCAAGAGGAGCGGGTCGCTGGGAAAACGGGCGCCCCAGGAAGCTGGGGCCGCCGCGACCTGGAGCCTGCCTTGTGTTTCGCTTCCCCTCTGCCCCTCCTGTAAGGCCTCCAGTTGTGACCAAAGCTCCAAATGTCACCTCCGAGCCCTGCCAAGCCATCGCCCCTGCCGCGCTCCGCCCGGTGTCCCCTCGGGTCTTCTTGCCTCCAAAGGCGTGGGACTCGGCCTCCAAAGGACCCGTGGGCCTTGGCCGCCGCGCCGCTTTCGGGAGGGCACCAGGCTCGCGTGTCCCGGGGCTCCGGTTGGTGGCGTCACCCCAAAAGGCCTGTGCGCTCCGGGACTGACCGCGATGGAGCTCTCGGGTCGCAGGGACCGCTTCCTTGATCAACGAGGGGCCTGCGCACAGGCCCGGGCGGGCACACGCGGCGAGAGCCGCGTCCTGTGTCGCCACGAGCGGCCCTCGCAGCCCGGACACCCACCCGGGAGCGGGCGACGCACCGAGCCGCCCGCTCCCCGTCCCCACCCTGACCGCACTCACAAAGCTCCCTCGGGCCCGCGCCGCGCCGCCCCGCGTCCCCGCCCCACACTTGGTGACACTGGGCCTCGGGCTCCCAGCGCCCGCGCCCAGCCGGCCACCGACTCTCCAGAACACCGTGCTGCAGCCCCTACACGGCCACCGGCGGCCTCACGCCGGCCGCCACACAAAGCCAGGCCGCGCGACCCCGCGTCCGCGCCCCACTCGCGCTCGGCCCCTGCCCCGGCCCGGACCCCTGCCCGTGGGGGTCCCTCACGCCTCGCGCCGCCCCCGCCCAGGTCCTTGTCCCCGCGCCGGACGCCACGCTCACCTCGGCGCCCGCGCTCACTCCGGGGCCTGGCGTCCGGCGCTGCGACTTCGCGGCCCGGAGGCCCGCGCGCCCATGGGTGTCGGGCGCGGCGGCCGACCAGGCGGGAAGGAAGGGTGGGCCGCGGCGCCCCCTCCTACGACCGCGACACGACGAGCCGCCAGCTACCCTCGCCGCCGCCGCCGCTGCCGCCGCCTGGCTCTGCAAGCGGCCTGTCCGAGGCCAGGCGCGAGCGGGGGCGGCACCGGGGCGCCGGGAGCGGGCGGCGCGCGTAGCGGGCCCTGACCGCGCACCCTGCCGGGCCTGCCTGGTGCCCGCGGGAGCCTGAGAGAAATGCGATCCCCTCCACACAGGAAGAGCGGCGGGCGGGCGACGTGCGGGGGGGAGCAGGAGAGCGAGAGCGCGAGGAAAAAAGTTCCCGGGCGGCCAGGCGGCTCTCGCTCGTGGCCTCGGGTGCCAGGTGGGCCGTTCGCGCCCCGACAGCGCCCCCTGGCGCCTTCGCGCCCCCGCTGCACACAACCCCCCATGTCCGTCTGGGGGCAGGGGCTTGGCGGAGGGCCTGAGGGTGCAGCAGGGGGCGAAGGGCCTGGGAATGGCAGCCAGGACTTGCTCTGGTTATCAGTCGCTGAGGATTCGGACTCAGTCTTGGGCCAGGCCTTCTTTTCTCACTCCACAACTCCACCACTAAGTCCTCACTTGTGACCGTATCTTTGGTTTGAGAATCGATTTCGAATTTCCTCAAGTTAGACGTGAAATGTGTTCGCTGCACGCGTGGGCACCTTTTGGGGTCCTGAAGCAATGTGGTCCTTGCTTGTCAAGGAGCTGGCCTTGTGTGTGGGAGACACAGACAGCTGACAATGATCAGGTCCACAGCGAAGATAATTTTAGAGAGAAGTAAAGTGCTAGGAAAATCAGCAGGTGCAGTGGATGGATTTAGCTGTGGGTGAGAGAAAGGCCTGTCTGAACAAATAACTAAAGCGCAGGTTAGGAGCCTGCACCAGCAGCTCGTTGAAGAGCATTCTTTGAGAGGAAAAGACAAGTGCAAGAGCCCGGAGGCAGGAGTAGTCTTGAGGAATAAATGCAGTTGTACGGAGGCCAGACCCGGTGGGGTAAGATGCGGGCGTGCTGAGTTCCAGTCTAAAGCCAGGGCCTGTAGGGGCTACAAACAGCTTGAGGGGAATTCGGATGCCTTCTTAGCAGCAAATAAACAGGTTTTAAGTAGAAGAACCAATTCACGTATAGACAGATTCCTGAGCCATCGCTACCCCCTCGAGGCTTCTACTCCCCTGCTCCAGGCAGCATAAATTTAGCGGCTTCGTCGAAGAATCCTGAACCACTCATCCTTTGCTAGGTGAAGGCCAAAGCACCCAAGCGCCCAGGTGACTTGGCACAAGTGAGTCACCCTTTCAGTCCTGTTTCTTTATCCACAGAGTAAGGTGTGGCCCTACGTCCAGCGCCTTTGTCTTGTACCAGGCGCTTCACTCCTTTCACCTCAGCCTGTTCACCCTGTCTGCCTCTCTGTTAGCTTCACCAGGACAAAGCCAAGCGAGACCTGCTCTCGGTGATCCCTGGTGATCCCTGCCGACTGGCCCTGAAATGCGACTTTTAGGCAGCGAGCAGGACAAGTGGACACTGTGTTGTTTCAAGGCTGCTTTCAACTGTGACTTCAGACCTGGTTTCTGAGCATGGCATCCCTAAGCATAGTGAGTGGTCCTTCCGGAGGCACTAGGCAACAATCTCACTCTCTCTCTCTCTCCTCCTCCCCCATTCTTCCTCCCCCCCCCCCCTCTGTCTCCCTCCCTCCTTCTTTTCCTAGCTGCTGGACCTCTTGGTAACCGCCAGAAGCTGGAAAAGGCAAAAAACTAACAACAGTAACAAAGCTGCTTCCGTTGTCTGGCTCCTACTCCCTCCCCTGGTCCTGCCTCACCCCCACCCCCTCCTTTCCTGACAACACAGGACCGTACTCCAGCCACTTGATAATCTAAAACTAGCTCCTCATCTCAGCCAGAGCTGAAGTTTAAACACACTTACAACACCCGCGGCCTTTTTGCTGTGTATGAAGATATTCCTAGGCCTCAGGGATGAGGGGTGGATACGTTTTGGGAGCTGGTGTATTCTGACTTCTCCTCCTCCTCCTCCTCCTCCTCCTCCTCCTCCTCCTCCTCCTCCTCCTCTTCCTCTTCCTCCTCCTCCTTCTCTTACTGCTACCCCACCACAAGCCTCTGGGCAGAAGAGGAAACAGACTCACACCAGCAGCACTGGGTCTGTCATCCAGCTACTTGAGAATCTGAGGCTGGAACATTGCCAGAGCCCAGGAATTCAATACCAGCCTGGGCCAGTGAGACTGTGTCTCAGTTCCTGCGTGTTTATGGTATGGGTAGGTATAGTCTTGCTGTGTAAAGTGCCAAAATGCACAGGCTCACCCAGAAGATCACTCTCTCTCTCTCTCTCTCTCTCTCTCTCTCTCTCTCTCTCTCTCTCTCTCTCTCTCTCAGGTTAAAGCTACATTATTTTTATTTCATGTGCATTGGTGTTTTTGCCTGCATGGCTGTCTGTCTGAGGATGTCAGGTCCCCCTAGAACTGGAGCTACAGATGGTTGTGAGCTGCCCTGTGACTGCTGGGAATTGAACCCAGATCCTCTCAAAGAGCAGCCAGTTTTCTTAACCACCGAGTCTCTCTCTAGCCCCGCTTCTCTCTTTTTTAATGTTAATTTTTTACTTCATGTGTATGGGGTGTTTTGCCTGCATGTCTTGCTGTGTGCTGCATGCCTGCAATGTCTAAAGAGGCCAGAAGAAAGTATTGGCTCTCCTGGGAATGGAGTTATAGACGGGCGTGAGCTGCTATGTGAGTTCTGGGAACTGAACCCAGGACCTCTGAAAGAGCAGTGAGTGCTCCATCTCACCACCCCACAGACATCTTCAGAGGGATTTCTTTTTCTTCTTCTTCTTTTTTTTTTTTTTTTTTTTTTTCTGTGTGCCTTAGCCATAGAGGCTTCTAAGTAGTCTGTCAGAGCAGGGTGGCCTAGATAGGGCTGCCATCAATACTGACCAAGAATGTGCAAACTTCTTAGATGAGAGCCAAGAGCTTAGGGGACACCTTTAGCAGCACTGGGGGACTTGGGTTGCTGAGAATATGCTGAGCATCCCTAGGATGCAGGTTAGGAAGGTTAGAAGGTGGGCATGCTGTCACACAGAAACTCAAATAAACAGCCTTGGTGCAGGAGTCTCAAACCCAGATCAAAGGCCAATGACTCTGGGGTGCTGGGGGGGTGTTTTTTTATCATTGGGTTTTCATCTTATCATTATTTTGTTGTACTTAGGAATTGAACCTATGGCCTTGTGTATGCTGGGCAAGTACTCTCCCACTGAACCACACCTCTAGCTCTGAGACACTGAGACAGAGTCTCACTATGTAGGGCAGCTTCCCTTCTATGTACTATGCAGCCCAGGCAGCTTCCAACTTGGCCTTCTTTTTTGTTGTCCTTTTGTTATTATTCTTTCTTTCTCCTTCCTTCCTTCCTTTTGTTGTTTGTTTGTTTTTAGAGATAGGGTTTCCTTGTGTAGCCTTGACTGTCCTGGAACTCACTTTATAGACCAGGCTGGCCTTGAACTCGCAGAGATCCACCTGCCTCTGCCTCCTGAGTGCTAGAATTAAAGGTATGTGATCTTGCTTGCTTGTGATTCCTCTCCTTCCTTTCTTCCTCCTTCCCTCCCTCTCTTCTCCCAGCCCCCCATAGTGTATTTTTGTGTGGTGTGTGTGTGTGTGTGTGTGTGTGTGTGTGTGTGTGAGAGAGAGAGAGAGAGAGAGAGAGAGAGAGAGAGAGAGAGAGAGAGAGAATCCATCCTATGCATATGAACATTTTTGACATGGAACTCAGAGCCTCCCTGCATGTTAGTCAAGTGTACTAACTCTGAGCCACACTCTTAGTTCCCTGGGGTGGTTTTGATTAAAAAGCAAGAGCAGAGCAGTGTGAACATTTGGGAATTGAAGTCCCTTCAGGTAACTTTACTCTCAGGGGAGCCTGACACTAGCCTTTGTTCTAGACACACATTTAAACTGACTACCTGACCTTCTCACCTACCTGGGCATTTGAATTTGAGACACCTTCCCCAGCTATCCTAAGGCTGGTTTTCTGTGTGGTCTTGAACTTCCTCTGTTTTCTGTCAAACAAAAGGAGGCAGTGTTTCCTGTCTAGAGAGGCTGTTAGCTGACACCAGAGAAAGAGAAGATCTGTTTGGTTAAGAATCAGGCTTCTCACTAGTCTTTTTATTCCAGCACTTGGGCAGTAGAGGCATACAGATCTTTGTGAGCTCAAGACCAGCCTGGTCTACATAGGGATATGTAGAGAGGTCCTGTCTCAACAAACAAACAAAAAGGACTACATTTATCACTGGTTCATACAAAAGATTGGCAAGTGTGCTTACAAGGCAGCACTTTTTTTAAAAAAAGATTTTATTTAGTATACAGTATTCTGCCTGCATGTAACACCTGCAGGCCAGAAGAGAACACCAGATTTCATCTTAGATGGTTGTGAGCCATCATGTGGTTGCTGGGACTTGAACTCAGGACCTTTGGAAGAACTGGCAGTGCTCTTAACCTCTGAGCCATCTCTCCAGCCTCACAAGGCAATACTTGATAGCCAAGGCTACCTACCACCAGCACCTCATTAGGTAAGCCTTTCCTTATTCACAGGAGGACACTGGGATTGAGGAGGGAAAAGGACTTGTCCAGGGTCACAATTGGATCTAGAGTGGTGATTCTGTGTCACACACACACGCGCGCACACACACACACACACACACACACACACACACACACACACACACAGAGTCCCCTTGTGTTCTTCTGGGACACAAGGTTCTACATGAAGACTCCAGGCAACTCTTTGGAAATCCTGATGGAGTGCAATGTGGCACTTACTATGTGCAGCGAATTTCATTCTCAGTATCTGTTTTGCAAAAACGATCGGCTCTGAGGAGGGGCGGGAACCCACTGTTTCTGTATACACAGCCTCCAAGAAACTTTGAGGGGAGAGTCCTTGCCCCACCCCTACCATCTGGCTACAGCTCAGCTCCACCACCTCCCCAGTGCTCCAGCACCTCCCCAGTGCTCCGGGAGACCTCTGTCATCTCAAGCTAAAAGGATTTAAGTACCTCTGAGCTCTGTACCAGCAGCCATATCTGCTCACTCCCCACGAAGTCCAGCTGGAGGAACTATCCTTTATGGACATGCCCACTCCTCCAGCTTGAGGCCCTGGGCTGTCTGAGAGAGAGGAAAGCTAACTGAGCACCAGCAAGCACGTATGCACTTGCTTTATTTCTCCCCGCTCTTGTCTGTGGCTGTGACAGCCACACCCAGGTCCAGCCTTGACTTTGTCCCCACAGCGCCAGGCTGTAATCTGCATCTGTAAGTTGAACAAGTTCGTTTCTTCCCTAAGTTGTGTTTTGTCAGAGTCCCCAAGCAGTAAAAGAAAAGGAGTGCCCATTTCTGGGGAAAGGCAGTGATCGGGGACCTGAGCAAGGAAAGACCCTTTGGCGTCCTGCAAGGCCTCTGATCTCCAGCAGAAAAAGAGGATGAAGATCTAAAAGGATGCTCTAGGCAGTGTGAGCGCCACAGGGAATAGGGGTTTGGGTCCAGTTTCAGGGATGCTGTTTAGGGGATCCAGGATTGGGGAACCAGGGCCAGACAAGCATCACTAAGATCCTCCATCCATCCATCCATCCATCCATCCATCGACTAATCTATCCACCCACCCATCCATCTTCACATCTGTTCAACCATCTACCAGTCCATCCATTGATCCACCCACCCACTGACTTATCTGTTTACTCATCCATCCACCTACTTATTTATCTGTCGACCCACTCAGCTCTCCATCCATCAATTATCTCACTTATTCAGTTCTCATTTATTTATGCATTTGTACATTTTTTTTCAATTTTATTTATTTTCTGTGTATGGTGTTTTCCTGAGGTTATGTCTGTGCACCATGTGCACGAAATGCCGGTGGGAAGCCAGAGGAGGGTGTTGAAGTTACAGGTGGTTATGAGCTACCATATAGGTTTTGGAAACTGAACCTGGGTCCTTTGGAAGAGCAGCCAGTACTCTTAATTACTGAGCCATTTCTCCGGCCTGTATTTATGTATTTCTTTACCTATGGTTTTTGAGACAGGGTCTTTCTGTGTTGCTCCAATGTGCCATTTGGTTGAGTTCTCTTAGCTCTATCTCTTAAATGCTGGAATTACATGTGTGCATCTCCATGCCTGTTTTTATAGAGTATTGGGGATTTAATCCAGGGTCTTGCTGTGTTAGGCAAGCCCTCTATCAACTGAGTTAAAGCCCTGGTCCAAGATTCTGAAGACAGACAGACAGACAAACTTTGAGTAGAAACTCTGGAGAGAAACTCAGTAGAAATGCTGGACTTTCAGTTAGGCAGGTCAATCCTTTACATATGTGTGTTTGTATATGTCATATATGTGTACATAGGTCTGTGCGAGTTTATATGTGTATATGTGGAGGCTAGGAGTTGACGTCGAGTATCTATCAACCTTCATCTTATTTTTTAAATTAAGTGTGTGAGCCGGGCGTGGTGGCGCATGCCTGTAATCCCAGCACTCAGGAGGCAGATGGACCGCTGTGAGTTCGAGGCCAGCCTGGTCTACAAAGCAAGTCCAGGACAACCAAAGCTACACAGAGAGCCCTGTCTCAAAAAACCAAAAAATAATTGTGTGTGTGTGTGTGTGTGTGTGTGTGTGTGTGTGTGTGTGTGTGTGTTTCACTGAACCCAGAGTGCACTGATTGGCTAGACTGGCTGGCCTTCAAGCACCAGGAATATGCTTGCCTCCATGCTCCAGTGCTAGACTTACAAGAGTGCTCTGCCACACAAGTTTTTATTTGAGTGCTGGAGATACAAACTCAGGTTCTTGTGCTTATGTGGCAAGGACTTTACCAACCCTGGCATCTTCACTTTTTTTTTTTTTTTTCTGGAGACAAGGTTTCTCTGTGTAGCCTTGGCTGTTCTAGACTTGGTTGGTTCTCTGTAGTCTATTCTTTTTTTTTTTTTCTGGAGACAAAGTTTCTCTGTGTAGCCTTGGCTGTTCTAGACTCACTTTGTAGACCAGGCTGGCCTCAAACTCACAGTGATCCGCCTGCCTCTGCCTCCCCAGTGCTGGGATTACAGGCATGTGCCACCACGCCCGGCTAGTCTATTCTTTTGTTTACTTATTGTAGTTCTTTTTCAAACAAGGTTTCTCTGTGTAGTTCTGGTCTATAAAGTGAGTCCAGGATGAGCAAGGCTACACAGAGAAACCCTGTCTCAAAAACAAAAAAAAAAACAAAAAAACAAACTGCTGTTGTTTTATTTATATAAGCTGTATTTGGTAGGGTTTGGGGTATAGCTCAGAGGTAAACAAGTTACATGACATATGAGCCCCTAGGTTCCACCCGAGCACCACAAACATAAATATATAAATAATAGCTAAGGGTATGATGGGCTGCCCTGCCCTCGTGTAGCAGTAACTCATGGCCAGACCGTGGCTTCACAAGGCAGCAGGACTTGAAGCAGGTTTTAACCCTAGAAAGAAGATTCTTCCCATGGTCAGGGCTATTTACAAAGAGCCACAGGCTATCTCAGGAGAGAGTATGAGCTCCCAGTTGATGGAAGCCTGTAATGGGAGGCAGTGAAAGGAATTGGAACTGCCTGGAAAGACAGAGATCCTGGAACGGATTGGCAATGACTCGCGTGTTAGACCAGCTTGGTTGTTAGAACCGGGGAATGTCAGACACGCCCCAATCTGTGATTACGAGATGTTTACGATAGCCAAGGAGGCCCAGCAAAAGATCCCTGCTCATCTTGCAGCTACTCCTGTTAGGTCCAGAAGTAAAACCTCCCAGACTGCCGGCTCCTGGTCATAGTCTATCTCACTGCGGTTCTCTATGCTCTCAGCTCCGACCAGCTAAGCATAGTCCTTAGGATATACACTACAGCCGCAGTTCCCTTTAGGTAGAGGGGCTAACAGGGTATATAGTTGCACACCTGTATAACTCCAGTACTACCAAGACCAAGAGGGTTGCTACAAGTTCAAGGCCAGTCTGGTCTACCTAGTGAGTTCCAGGCCAGCCTGAGGAACAAAGTGAGATTCTGTCACACACACACACACACACACACACACACACACACACACACACACACACAAAACAAAGCATGCATCTTCTTTCCTTCGTGAGTTACAGTGAGGTTTAGCAGAAACCATCACAAATTTTCATTTGCTGATTAATAGCCTCTCGTGCCTTCTTTTCCAGCCTTCAGGTGACCAGTGGCCCAGCTCTACTTGCTGTTGGCCGCCCTGGCTAATTCTAGAGAAAACACTGAGCCTGAGTGAGCCTATTTGTGCTCCATGCATCCCTGCTGTGTGGTAGCAAGTGCTATACCTTCTATTTTGTTATTTATTTACTTGGCCATGCTGAGAATAAAGTGGGGCCTTATGGCCTGCAAGCCTCTACCACCAAGTCTTATCTCACCCCAAGTGCTAAGTGTTGGCACCCACTATCCTTGTGGCCATTGAAATGGGGGAACCCATTCCTCTCCCTTTTGACAGGAAGTTGCCACCATGTCCAGGATGCTCTGAAATACTTTGGGGGAGGATTTGATGTCACTCTTTGCCCTCTAACTGTAGCCTGTAGAACTGGTCTCTGCTATGGTTCTCCTCCTCTCATTCCAGCGCATTTCTTCTCCGACTACCACACACACACACACACACACACACACACACACACACACACACACAGTCCTCAAGGCTGGTCTGGCTCCACATATACCCTTTTCTGGGTCCATCCCTATAGAAGCTGCCCCACCCCTCACCATACCCCCTGCTTCCCCAATCTTTCAAAGGCCTCTTCTCCATCCTGAGTGTTCCTGCATGTGGTTCATTGTGTCATAGGTGCCTTTCCCTTGTAGCTCTGTCTGGCTTCTCCCATCCTTCCTCTCAGGTTTAACTCCTGAGTGGCTTCCTCCAGGAGGCCCTCCCTGACCTCCTCTGGTGAAATCAGGCCTGGCTTGCTGGCAGTGCATCCAGCCACGTCCCTTCTAGTCACCATTCTTCACGAGACTGTCTCTCTAGGCTGCGAATCTCATGAGGGCAGGAACGCAGTCTTCCTTAAGCCTTGGAAATTTAATTTCAAAAAACACCATTTGCTGGTCCACAGTGGTCCGTTCCTGTCATCTCGGCACTCAGGAGGCTCCAGAAGTAAGATCGAAGAGTTCCAGAAAAGCCTTCTACACACCAAGCTGCTGGTCCCTTTTCTGTTTTTATTTTTGTTTTTGTTTTGTTGTTTTTTGTTGTTGTTGTTTTGTTTTGTTTTTTGAGACAGGGTTTCTTTGTGTAACAGCTCTGGCTGCCCTGGAACTCCCACTGTAGTCTAGGCTGGCTTCGAACTCAGAGATCTACCTGCCTCTGCCTCCCAAGTGCTGGGATTAAAGGCGTGCCCCACTGAGCTCTCACTGACTACTCTAGGTGTCATGTTGTCTTATGCTGGGGAGGGACCCTCTCTTTGCTGGTCCTATATCCCTGAAGGGGAAGATCTAGGTAGGACCTAGCTTCCTGGGGCTACTGTTATCCCACTCTCTGCAACTTGAAATAGCATTCATTTATCCTCTTTCAGTTCTAGGGTCTGAGAGTCAGGCCAAATGGCGGGTGGCAGATTCCCTCTACATTTCTAGCATCTGCAAACCTCTGTCTTACTGCCCAGTGTCCTCAACTTCTGGTGCTTCCTCCCATCCCCATGACCTCCAGCTTCTGTCAGCATGCTTATCTTTTTTTTTTCCCCCTCCTGTTCATCTCTCCTCCCTATAGGCCTCTTTCTTCTAAGAGCATAGAACTGTATTTAGGGATTGCACTTGCAAAAGCCATGACAGTCTCTTGAGCCCGTGAACACTATTCAGCCACACATGCGGAGGCTTTTTGCTGACTGTAGGAACACTCAGAGGGCTGAGACAAGCAGGCAGTCTCTATCAAAGGGGCTAGACTGACGTTCTAACTGGCTGTCTTCCTCAGAGCCCCCAGCATCCTGTCAGGAGCCACCCTGAGGGTTTGCTCTGGCTAACTGTGGACATAGCTTCCAGGCAGGAAGAAGAGTATCCCAGATGGGGTGGAGGAGAGAGGCCACCCTGACTCAAGGGCAAGCTGTTCACAACTTGCAAGCTGGAGGCCATAGCTGGCGAGCCCCCATGGAGTTCCAGAGCATCTGGGTCCCCATCTTGCCCCTAGCTTACATTCTCTCAAGGACCAAGGGCGGAAGGGAGGCTGGCGAGCCATGGCTGAGATGGTGAAGAGTGGGTCTGTCACTGTGCTCCTCACCTCCACAGTCCTCTACCCCTAGGCAGCACTATGCATGAAGCTTATCAACAAAGGCTAATGCCTCCTTGGCTGGACCACAGGCTGGCTGTAGGCTTCTGCGCTTTACAGTTCATGCTTCCAGGATGCTCAGAGCAATTCCCTAAGAGGATACTATTATCTGTACAGAAGCAGGGACAGATCATTGCCCAAGTGAGGAGTGACAAAACACATCAGAGCTGGAACTGAGCACTGGAGCTGTTTGACCAACTCTGAGTGGTAGCAAGGTCAGGGTTGGACCCCAGAGCCCTAGCAGCCCCAGCAGTCCCAGCAGCCCCAGCAGCCCCAGCAGCCCCAGCACCTCCTTCCCAGCCTCCAATCCACACGTCAGCTGTGAATAGGCTCTATCGCTGGCACTGAGGCTGCAGGATGGAGAGAGAAGGGAGCAGGGGCAGGGATCTGGGAAGTGGGGAGGAGAAAGGATGGGAGGAAGAATGGGAGGGAGGCAGTGAGGACCAGGAGGGTCACCATAGTAACAGGAGCTGGCTATGCTCCGACCTGAGTCTGAGCCGCCACCAGGGAAGGAGATAAAAGGTTTTCTATTGATCCTCATCAGGAAAGCCGTCTGTGATAAGTTGGCTGGAAGGGCAGCTGGTCGGGTGTGGATGAGGTGGCTGCACATACTTGTGCTGGTGCTATGTTGTGCACCAGAGGCTGGGGTCAGACCGTGGGGAGGTGAGCCCCAGAGCCAGAGGCTTGGATGGGTTAGCTGTGTGCCTGTCCTTGGGCCACCTTTGTTTGAAGCACATTGCGCACCGGGTGCCTAATAATCGGAGCAAAAAGCACTATTCCTTCAGGGAGCTGACACTCTAATGGGAGTCGGCAGTGGGAGAGACAGACAAAACAGATGAGTGAACAGCTATGGGTGATTGTATCTGTTGGAAGATGCAGAGGCGGGGGAGGGGGGAGAACAAGCAGTAGGTGGGGGTGGGGGTGGAGATAAGCCCTGGGAAGAGCGTGTCTGTGAGGACAAGAGGTCCCAGGACAGGAGTGCATGCCGCGGGGGGGGGGGCGGTCAGTAAGGGGTCTATGGAGCCGCAGAAGGGAAGCGACAAGGACAGAAAGGGTCAGGAAAGCTTGGGCAGCTCCAGTGAGGGTTCTAGTTTGGGCTGAGTGAAGAGTATATCCCTCTTGGCTTGCTCCCCCCCCCCCGCCTCCATCTCCCCACTCCCACCCCCAACCCCAACCCCCCACCCCTGGCCTTCATGGTACTCCCTGACTCCTGTGGAGACAACAGACATGGGTCCAGGGTGAGATTAGGAAGACAGGCAAGGCAGAACCAAGTGGATCGTGCTTTGAGTCAGATAGGCACAGATCAGGTCTGGCTGGGGTGAGAATTGCCTCAGGGGGAAAAACCCGTCAACTTTCAAATGTATTAGGACAGTTGAATGGATAGGATTTCCCTGCATGTGACGAGAAAAGCAGCACAGGGAACTCTCCGGTTTTCAGCCTAGTGACTGGCAGTGAGCCTAGATGAGGCAGCTCCAGGGTCTCTAACTGCTGGAGGCCCAGATGTTCCCAGGGAGGCACTTGCTGGTCAATACAGCTTGCAGGTCTCTCTGAATGCTCTTGCCTGGGGCTGCTGGGAACCTTCTCCATTCTGCCTGGGCCTAACCAGGCTGGCTCAGAGCCAACCACCATTAGAAGCAAGAATGGCCCGCACCCCTCAGGCTCCTACTCAGGGCCCCACCCCATTCCTACTTTCCTAGGTTCCTAGAAATGTGGGTGCCTTCAACCACTCCGGTTCCCCGCTTTCCTCATCCCTTGGGGGGTGGGGAGGAGATAGGAGGAAAGCAGACAAAGAGAAGTTGGGGGTTGAGGCACCCCTTGATCAATATTGGTAGTGTAAATGTGGAACTCAGCTAGGGCACTCCCTGCTAGACAGCTGTGGTTGGGCACACAGAGTGCCAGAGTTTGTCCTGCACCTGCAAGAGGGAACCCGATCAATTCCACTGCTAGGCGTCTTCTTCTAGAAGCTAGAAGGGACATAAGCAGTTCATTCAGCTCTCAGGATCTCTCCATCCCCCTACACTCCCTCCAGTGGGGCTTATAGCCAAAGACCCTAAGAATGGGAGTGCTTGGGTCAACCCAAGAGGCTCCCCTCCTGCCAGCTATTGCTGTGTGATGGGGTGTATTGCTCCACTTACCTGAGCAGACACCTCGGCCCTAGCATGGAGCTAATGAGGACGCCCGGTGGAATTGTTCAAAGGGACGCTGCACAGAGGACTCTGACAGCTCTGTTTTCTTTTGGGGGAGGGGGAAGGTTTTGAAGGTCTGTTGGTTTGAATGAGATGTTCCCCAAGTTTCAGGCATTTGAACACTTGGCCCCTCCCCCCAGTTGTTGTTGGTGTTTGGGAAGGCTTAGGAAGCATGGCTTTGCTGGAGGAAGCATGTCACCGAGGGTGGGTTTTGAGGTTTCAAAGCCTTGTGCCATCCCCGCTTCATTCTCTCTGCTTCCTGCTTGGGGTGCAAGAGGTATGTTCTCAGCTTCCTGCTCTGTCAGCTATGTCATTTCTGGCAATCATGAAATCTAACCTTCCTGAACCCAAGCAAACCCTTTCTTCTATAAATTGCCTTCGTCACCATCTTTCGTCACATCGACAGAAAAAACTAATAGAAGGGTAATGGGGGGAGGAGAACAGACCCCCATCTCCTTCCCTTATCTCTCTGCAACCTCATATATCTGGGAGTGCTTACAAGGCTGGGGCCACAGCCTCATGAGCCAGGTATCAGGATTATGGACTCCCCGAGGTCTTTTGTTGTATCCACCCCACTGGGTTACCTGACTGCTCATAGCTACAGAGAGAGCATAGGAAGATGGCTATAGAAGAGCTAGACTCAATTCCTATGCCCTTCATTCATTGTTGAGGGCCCAAAACACACCTCAGCGGCAGCCACGCCTGAGCCTGGGTATTTCTCCTCCCACAGCAAAAGGGGTCTTTGAAGATGTGACTAAGGGTCTTTGTAAGAGACAGGCAGCCAGGTGCGGGGGCACAGATGTGTAACACCAGCACCCTGGCAACAGCAGTAGAGGCAGAGGCAGAACTGAACTCAAGGACAATGTGGGCTACAGAGCGAGACGGTGTCTTCAAAAGGAGAACAGAATGCTTACCTGGCAGGGGACACCGTAATCCCAAAGGCAGTGTCCTCGGGGTGAGCCTCGTCCACTGTGCTCCAAATGTGCTGCCTTTGAGATCACCCCAGATATGGAAAACCCGACTGCACAATTTGTATTAGTGGAGTAAATAAATAAACAAACAAATAAATAAATAAATAGACTGATCCAGGGAGATGGAGGGGAGTGGTAGAGAGAGAGAGGCAGAAGGAAGCCTGGCACACAGGACGCCATGTGGCAGCTGGAGCAGGATTGGCAACGAGGCAGCAATGGCCAAGGAGCAGTGGGGTAGGAAGGAGAAGCTGGTCACGGCCAGGATGAGTCAACACGGACCCTTAGCCGGAAGCAAGGCCCCACTACCACACTGATTTATGCCCCTTGGTACCAGGCTCGCGTTTCTGCTCCTCATGATTGTGAGAGAAACGCATCTCCTTGTTGTAAGACACCAAATGCTGAGTTTTCTCAGCAGCCAGGGAAGGTCAGAAACAAGAACGCCTGCCTTTTAGAATTTCTTGGCTACTCTCCTGGACTCTTCCCACAGCTGGGGTGTGTGAGTAGGTAGAGTGGGTGTGGGCCGTTAATCCCTCCAGACCGGTGGGGATTCAGAGCGTGGTAGACATCCGGGAAGGTACTGGAAAGGAAGGTGGTTAGGATCTGTGGCCCAGATCCTGCTGTGATCTGAGCCGCTGGGCCAGCTGCAGAAGAGGCTAACTGTGTGTGCATGTACATGGGCTGTGAGCACAGAAGTAGGGACCAGGTAGAGGAAAGCTCAGACATGCCAAGAACCTCCTTATTTTTGATGTCCTCCTCTAAGCAACCTCCCATCTTGCCTATTGGCTTGTGGGAAGTGGAATCTCTGCCAGTATCAGGGTCTGTCCTTCATCCCAAATGATACAGGTATCAGGGCTCATCTGAACGTGGCCACTTCTGGCAAGGCTGGAGTAGAACTGGTGACCACCTCTTCCTGAGAGGTTAGAAACTTCTAGAACTCTCTTAGAGAGGAGACATAAGTGGCTGGGCCTGCTCAAAACTGGAATGAGGTGTAGGAATAGACAAAAAGTCAGCACAACTGAAGTTAATATCAAGTGTTAATTTAGACCCTTGAACTCTGCCCTCCGTATGGCACCATTAGCCACATGGCGGTATTTCTATTCCAATTAATTAAAAACAATAAAATGTAAAAGTTTATTCACTCTAGCAACATTCTCAGGGCCCATAAGCTATGTGGAGCTAGCGTTGGTGACATCATTCAACGTTCTGTGGGGCTATGCTGCCCAGGAATGTTCAGTAGCGATGGACAGGTGAGAACAGCTGTGTCTCTAGCTTTACAGATAGGCCATGTGAGGGTCAGACCTAGAAGGTGACTTTGCAAAGGCCCCTCCCTGTAGAGGGAATCCTTAGGGCACAACAGTTCCTGGCAGCCGATGTGTCCCAGTGAGTGCTCACCTTGTAACTTCCTGCAGGTTGGCGCTTGTGTCAACTTCTGCACCAACTAATTTTGGGAGATGTCCTGACTTGTCAGAGGTAGCCCTCCCTGAGCTCTGCAGGCAAGGGCCAGTGTGGCTGCAGTCCTGGCTCATGGTGTCACTTTCAACTCAGCTTCCCGTCTCCTGGGATGGAGCCGCTGTAGGCTTTCCACAAGTCAATGCGTGCAAAGTGCTCAGGATGTGTCCTGGGACATAGTAAGGGCCAACATAGTCCCCATGTTTTAAAGGTGACAGTGTTCAGCACAGAGAAACTGCAGTTTCTAAGTGGCTGTTGATGCTCACAAACTTCTCAGCGGTCCTGGCTGGCATGCCTTACGTCTGGACTTCCTCACGTCCTCACTTGCTTTGGGTGGCCCTGAGCTGATAAGAGGTAAACCTGGTGATGTGAAGACTACACAGGGCAGGCAAGCTGGTCTGGGCATAAAGCTCAGCCAGAGAAAGATACATGGGGCCAGAGAGCTGGATTCAGCTGTGCCTGATGCTACTAACTTCCAATTTTTGGGGGGGGAGGGGTTGGTTTTTTGAAACAGGGTCTCTCTGTGTAGCCCTGGCTGTCCTGGATTTGCTTTGTAGACCAGGCTGACCTCGAACTCACAGAGATCCACCTGTCTCTGCCTCCCGAGTGCTGGGATTAAAGGCATGCACCACCATGCCTGGCTATAACTTCCAATTTTGTTTGTGTATGATGTACACACACACACACACACACACACACACACACACACACACACACACACGCGCACTCACATGTGTAACTCAAAGGGTATTTTTAAATTTAATTTTTTAAAGGCCAGCTGGGCCAGCCTCTGTCTCATCTTTGGTCTTTTCCCTTGAATGTGCAGGATGGGAAAAGGAAATTCACATGGTAGAGCTGCCCTACCTTGGCTACTCTTGGTTGAATGGAGTGCACAGAGTAATGGAATGGAAGGAAGGCAGGGTGGCTCTGAGTGAGACATCCAGGCTCAAATGCAGAGCAGGCAGTGGGAAGACTCCACGGCCCAACAGACCCACTGGTAACTCACTGTGCAATCCAAGCAAGGCAGGGTCCCTTGACCCGTGGATCGTCAGTCTCACCATCAAAAAACCTGATTCTCCACAGCACTCATCTGGCAAGGATACCATGTGATGGTCTATACACACAGCACACACACACACACAGGGGCTGCCTCGTGAGGGCAGCGGAGAGATGCCCTGTGCCCTTGGGGGCTGCCCTAGGGACCATTCTTGCCTACCCACGGCTGCAGTGACACACAAACTGGCTCCCATGCTTCCGTGTGGCTGGCAGTGTTCGTAGCCAAGATGTGGAGCTGTCTGTTGTCATGGCAACCCAGGCCTATGGTGTCCTGTCCCTGTTAGTACCAGAGCTTGCCACTGTGGGGTGTCAGCCCGCAGGTTTGCGAGTGGGTATGGGTGTGTGTGAGTGGGATTCCTGAGGGTACCAGCCATGTGCCTGAGCATGAACAGGATTTCTTTTCAACGAAAAAGGAATTCTGCTCAGGCAAGGCTGGGACCTGTGCTGTGGGCATCTCGCCATGGGTGTGGTGTCTGAAGTGCTTGTGTGGTCTGTGTGTCCGTGGGGCTCTTGTGTGATGTGGCTCTGGGGTGCTGGCCGCAAGTCAGGGTGGGTAGGAAGGAGCGGGGGGGAGAGGAGTGTGGCTTCTGCTGTGTGCTGCTCTGGCCGTGTGGTCCTGGAGAGGGAGACAGGCACTGTACCTTTCGCAGCCTCAGCTTCCTGCTGTGTGAACAAGAGCAGGCTGTGAGGGCAAGCACACCTCATATTAGTCCACAGTTGCTCCTTTGACACTGAGTGACTTTGGTTACTGAGGCTCAACTATGTGTCGGTTCCCAGGGATGCAGCTCTCAACGGCGGCCTCTCCTTTGAAGATCTTCAGGCTAGGAGGAGACAACAGTGCACAACTGTGTAAACAGAATACAAGAGACACAGGGCAGAGGTTCCAAGAGAGAGCAGCACAGTGATGGCAGAAGGGCTTAGGCACACATGCTAAGCATGTTTCATCCTCAGCACGGCAAAAAAACAAAACTAAACAGCAACAAAACCCCAAAACTAAAACAATAGATCATGTAGGGCGGGATGGTGATGGTGTGTGGGGGTGGAGGGTGAGGGGGGTGAGGGTGGTGGTGGTGGTGCTGGTGGTGCTGATAGTGGTGGGATGGTGATGGTATGGGGGTGGTGGTGGTGGGGAGGTGGTGGTAGGGGTGAGGGGGTGAGTGGTGGTGGTGAAGGTGGGGGTGGGGTGGGATGAAGGTGGTGTGGATGGTTGCGAATACTGAGACAGCGGACACAGGGGTAGCCTCTGAGTAAAATCGAAAGGAAGAAATGCCAGTCATGGGGAAAGCATAGCAGGCAGCAAGCACAGCAAGTGCAAAGGCCCTGTGGTTTACTTTGTGAGTTTACTTTGTCCATGGCTCAGCAATGAGATTAAGTGCTAGAGTGCATGATGGGTGTGGCTGCAGCATTTTATGGAGCAGGAGGTAGGCACATAGGTGCAAGAGCTGTGTATAGCTGCCCCAACAACTGCATGGCAGAGCTGGGCCTGTAGGGCCCTGTGAGGAAAAGGATAAGATTGCCTTTGGGGTGCAGTGAGGGGCAGGAGGGGAACAGTCTGGTTGTGGAAAGATGGTGTCTTGTGTGACAGTGTGGCCTTTGGTACCTCTTGTCCAAGCATCATCTTCTGTTTTTAACTGAGCTGGGATGGTTGACGCATAGATGAGCAGCTATGTTGTGGGGTGTGGCCATGTCCAGAGTAGTTGGGAGAGGTGGCAGGGGACCGGGGGAGACAGCCATGCAGGAAAGGTCACATCCAGATAGAGGGGACGTTTGAGTGGCACTGGAGCTGAAGAGAGAAGGCTGTCACATTGGTCTGGAGCATCAACAGACAACGACAGAAAGCAGACAGTAGGAGGAAACAAGGCCCAAAGCTGTCCACAGGGGCTTGGAAGGGAGTTTAGGACTATGAAAGGCCGTGACAGCTGCACACATTGGGGTGGCCCACTATGATTGGCGCCAATGAGGAAGGTAGATGGGCCCTGAGAAGTAGAGCTGACAGGATGCTGGAGATGACCTTAGCTCTCTCTATACAGAACAATCGCTCTGGTCTAGGTTGTACTTTCTGCTCAACAGAGGCAAATCTGGCTCTCTCACAGCCCAGGACTAAGACAAGAACACCTCCATCAATCTAGCGGAGGGCTGGTGCCGAGCTTCCCCCGAGGACACACACAGTCGTGAGCAGCAGGCTCACAGATGGGCCCTCTTGCTGTGTCTCTCCAGCATTTGGGAAACTCTTATCTCTGCCATCACCCAGACGTTAAGAAGTCAGTCAGGGCTCAGCTCTGCAGCCTGGCCAGGACACTCCGTTCACTGTGGCATCTTCCCAGACTTGCAAAGCTGGAGGCTATGTCCTGGGCTGTTACTGAGGGATGGGTGTCTTCCCAGGAGGAGGAGTCTTGGCCAAGCTTCCTACTTCCTGGCCACAGGAGCCAGTGCTTCTACTGGCCAGAGCCAAGTTCACATCTTGCTGGGAGGTTGGCAGCTTCACTGTTCAGGAAGGTGTGTGAAAGGAATGCAGAAGTAGGAGTTCTGGGCCTCTCAACCATGGCCAGTTAGGATCCAACATTAAATGCCCCAAAGGTCCATAGACTGATGCTTGGCCACCAGCCTGTACGGCTATTGGCTCCTACTGAAAGGAAGTTAGGTCACTGTGAGTAATCCCCTAAAAAGAACCTGGGACCCTGCCCCCTTGCTTCCTAGACACCAAGAGGTAGTCAGCTTTGTCACACTCACTTAGTTCTATCACGATGCTCTGCTTCAACACACACACACACACAGACACCCAGCAATAGACCACCTTACCCATGGACCAAAAGCTCTGAAACCTTCAGTTGATACCTCAGGTGTTTTGTCACAATGATGAAACCCTGACAGGTCCACTGAGGGGGAGGTGAAAAGGAGCATACATTTCTTTATGAATGAGAATGAGACTGGGACTGATGGACAAGTAAAGAGGCTGAGAGCCAAGGAAAGCTAAAGAGGAGAAGTTGCTGAGTGGAAGAGGCAGCCAGAGCTAAGTGTGGCACCAGCTAGAAAGAAATGACAGGATGGGACATAAGAGGGAGGGAGGAAGGGAGGGAGGGAGGGAAGGAGGAACACCATGGACTGACTAGCTCCCCCTAAAATTCATGTCCACCCAGGTACTTGGAATATGACTCTCTTAGTCGGTTTTACATTACTTTAACAGAATACTACAGAAAAGAAATGTGATACTAATTATTGTGGGCTCCTTTGTATACTGAATGTATTTATGCTCTTAATATAAACCTTCTACAATACAAAGCTTAGGAGAACAGCTTACCAGGCTGGCCTCTCTCTCTCTCTCTCTCTCTCTCTCTCTCTCTCTCTCTCTCTCTCTCTGTCTCCCTCTCCCTCCCTTCCCCTCCTTCCCTCCTTCCCTCCTTCCCTCCCTCTGTTCTTTGATACAGGGTCTCATGTAGCCCAGGCTAGGCTTGTACTTGTTATGTAGCTGAGGATGACCTTGAACTTCTGATTCTCTTGCTTCTGCCTTATAAACTCTGGGGCTACAAGCGTGCACCACCACACCCACCAGAACAGAATGTTCAGTGCTGAAGCTTTCCAGGCGTGTGTTCACGTGTTCCCAATTACGTTGTGACTGTCCTCCTTAAATGAAGGTAACATGACACATTCTAATACTGCACTCCATAAAGAACTTCTCTAATGATGAAAAGGTATTAGACATTGTCATCTAGGGAGAACAGATGTAAACAAGCACACTTTGCTTTCTTTAAGAGACAGTTTGCTCTACCGCTCCTGGGCATGTCCCCAAAGGACTCTATATGCTCCCACAGAGACACCTGCTCGTCCATGTTCATTACTGCTCTGTGCACAGTAGTGAGGAGTCAGCCTGGGCATGGTGGCACACGCCTTTAATTCCAGTGCTATTTTTGGAGGAGAAAAGTTCAGAGTCAAGGGGGTAGGGAGAAATTACTCTGGGTGGGGTGGGATGCCCTCCTAGTCTCAGAACCAGGAAGCTAAAGCAGGAGGGTCCTGGGCTATACCATGAGGTCATGTGTCAACGGCAGCAACAAAAATAGAGTCCACGGGCTGGAGAGATGACTCTCCCAAAGGTCCTGAGTTCAATTCCCAGCAACCACATGGTGGCTCATGACTATCTGTAATGAGATCTGGTGCGGGCAGGTGTACATGCCGGCAGGATACTGTATAAATAATAAATAAATCTTAAACAAAACAAACAAACAAAAAAACCTCCCTTGTGCCAGCCATTCTAAAAGTAACTAAGTCGGAGGGGGGCTATGGAAGAAGGGTTCTTATGCATGATTACCTGAAGCCAAGTCTCCTTCGCTGGAGTCCAATCCTAGACTTGTTCTCTACTATTTATCGGAAGAGCTATCCCCTTGCAGAATGTGTTTAATGACATCTCTTCTGACTTGGGCTGCTCTTGCATTCTCCCATTTTTAAGAGTTTTGCTAACAGGCTGCTACCATTAAAGCTTGTCTCTTTTTGCATACTAGTTTACCACCGATCCAGGGAACCTATAAGCCAGGTCGGCTCAAGCTCTTACTCACACACAAGGGAAGAATTAAACTAGACACTTAAGCTACCCTGCCCCAAAGCGCTAACTCTTCACTCGGGCTCACAAGGTAGTGAAAAGCAAGCTGGAAGCCTGGCCCCTGTGCCTCCAAGGCTTTGTGTCTGTGTCCTTTACTTTTGCCAGAGGCACAGAGATAAGATACTGTCTGACTTTCCTCTTGAGCCACCGAGGTATCCACACTGGTTTTGTTTTTGTTTGTTGGCTCAGATTCATACCACACTCCAGCACTCTCTGGTTTGAAGATGCTTCACCCGCTGGAGGATGATGTGATGGACTCACTTCCCACCATGATGGTAGTGAGATCATGGGGCCTTTGAGAGGCGGAGCCTAGCGGAACGGATTTACATCATGGGGCTTTGCCTTCCTTAGTGTATCAATCTGTCTGACAGGAGTAGGTCAGGTACAGAAGAAGAGGGTACGCTCTCACTAGAGTAGGTGCTTGTAAAAACAATAAACAAACAGCAAGCCCACAGCTGACATCATGGTAAATAGGGAAGAACTTAGAAACGTTTCCATTGAAGTCAGAACCATGATAAGGATGTCTACTCTCCCCTCCTGTTCAGTATAGTGCTTGATGTCTTAACTAGGAAAGTAACACAAATGAAGGAGAAAAGGAGCACAAATAGGAAAGCTAAAAGTCAAAGTATCCTTACTTACAGATGATATGATTCCAAACATGAGAGACCCTAACGATGCCACCAGACGTCTCCTCCAGCTGACAGACACCTTCAGCAGAACATCAGGGTACAGAGTCGACACAGACGAACCTCCCTATATACACATGGCAAACAGGTGGAGGAAAAAGTCAGGAGCATGGTGCCACTCACAACAGCCTCACACACAGGGACAAAATAGCTAACAAAGGGAAACACTTGTGCCAAGGAAGCTGTAAGAGTTGGGTGTGGTGGTACACACCTCTAATCCTAGCACTTCTGAAATTTCTAGGAGTTAAGGCTAGTGTGTGTTCTACACAACAAGGTTCAGGCTAGCCAAGGCTACATAGTGAGAGCTTGGGGTTTTGCTTTGTTTTGTTTTTGTTTTTGTTTGTTTGTTTGTTTTGCTTTGCTTTAAGGAAAAGATAGTGAAAAAAGAAACTGAAGAAGGTACCAGAAGATAGAAAGGCCTCCTGTACTCATGGATTGACAGGATTAACATTGTGAATTGACCATCCCACCAAAAGCAATCTACAGATTCAGTGAAATCCTCATCAAAATTTTATTGCAATTAACATAACTTAAAAATATAATCTTAAATTTCACATGGAAATATAAGATCTGGGATAGACAAAACAATCCTAAACAGAAAAACAAACAAAAACTTGCTGGAGCCCAGTGGATATTGAATTCCAGGCCAACCAAGGCAGAGTGAAACCTCGAAACCAAAAGAAAAACATAAAAACAAACAAACAAACAAAAACCAACCAAACAAACAAACAAATAAAACAACCAATTGTGGGAGGTATCACCATCCCAAATCTCAAGTTATGTTACTAAGCTATATGAATAAAAACAGCCCTGTACTGTGGTGGCTCATCCCTTTAATCCCAGCACTTGAGAAGCGGAGGCAGGTGGGTCTCTGTGAGTTTTAGGCCAGCCTGGACTACAGGAAGAACTCCAGAATAACCAGGGCTTCATAGAGAGAACTCTATGTTAAAAAAACAAAAACAAAAACAAAACAACAAAAACCCAAAACCTAAACCAAAACAAACAAATAAGCAAAATAAATAAATAAATAAAAAATCAGAGCCATTGATGAATGGAATAAAATTGAGGACCTACATATAAGCCCATTCTCCAACAGCCACCTTATTTATTTTTAAAATTTTATTTATTTTTATTATATGTGCATTGTATGTCTATGGGTATCAGATTTTGGAGTTACAGACAGTTGTGAGCTGTCATGTGGGTGCTGGGGATTGAACCCGGGTCCTCTGGAAGAATAGTCGGTGCTCCCAACCACTGAGCCATCTCTCCAGCCTCAGGCACCTTATTTTTGACACAGAGTCAAAACATACACTATGGAGAAAAAAAACCCAGCATCTTGAATGAATGTGCTGGACAAACTTGGATAGCTACATACAGGGACAAAGCTAGATCTTTGTGTGTGTGTGTTTGTTTTTCAAGACAGGGTATCTCTGTGTAGCCTTGGCTTTCCTAGACTCTCTTTGTAGACCAGGCTGGCCTTGAACTCACAGAGATCTGCCTGCTTCTGCCTCCTGCTGGGAAGTGCTAGGATTGCAGGTGTGTACCACCAAATCCGGGTCACAAAGCTAGACAAAGATGCATCAAGTACCTCAACACAAGACCTTCTACCCTGATCTAAACTAGGAGATTTCTTGAACTTACTGGCACAGGAAGGGACAGTCTGAACACGGCCTTAGCATAGGCTCTAGGACAGTAACTGATAAGTGGGACCTCATGAGACTAAAATGCTCTGCACAGCAAAGGCCGCGGTTATCTGAGTGAAGGGGCAGCCTGAAGAGTGAGACAGAACCTTTACCAGCTACGCGTCTGGCAGATAGTGGATGTTTAGAACACACAAAGAACTCAAAAGCATCAAGAAAATGAACAAGCCTGTTGAAAATTGAGGCATAAACAGAGAGTTCTCAAAAGATGAAATACAAATGGCTGAGCGAATTCTTTAAATGTTCAACATTCTTAGATATCAGGAAAATGTGAATTAAAATTACTTTGAGACTTCATCTTACCCCAGTTGGGACGGCTAAGGTAAAAACAAAAACAAATTACAACAAATGCTATTGTGTATGTGGGGAAAGACAAACATTTATTCACTGCTGGTATGGGTGCAAACCGGTACGGTAACTGGTGAAATCAATACGGAGGCTCCTAAAAATCCTAGAAGTAGCTTTACCCCATGGTCCAGCTACATCACTCTTAGGCATATGCCCAACAGAATCTTTGTATCCTCCTGCAGAAATACTTGTTCATTCATGCTCACTGCTGCTCTAATCACAACAGCCAGGAAATGGGAACAGCTTAGACATCCACCAACCAATGAATGGATAATGAAAACGTGGTACATCTATACAATGCAACATTATTTGGCTACTAAGAAAAAGGAAATCGTGGGATTTATAGGTTAATGGGTGGAGCTTGAAACACTCATTCTGAATGAGGTAACCTTGACTATTCTCCCCTTCCACCCAAAACAAATGTTGAGTATTTTTTTTTATTTGTGGATGCTATCTTTGAACCTTTAGATATGTGTGCTCCGTTGGAATACCCACGGAGGTCAGGAACTTAGTAAGGGGCCACGGGGATGTGGGCGTTCAAAGGAGGGAGACAGAATGCAGTTACTGTTAAAGTGTAAAGGGTAATGACGGGACAAGAAGGGTTGTTTGCTTGCTTGCTTGCTTGCTTGTTTTTGTTTTTCCAGACAGGGTTTCTCTGTGTAGCCTTGGTTGTGCTGGACTCGCTTTGTAGACCAGTCTGGCCTTGAACTCACAGCGATCCGCCTGCCTCTGCCTGCCGAGTGCTGGGATTAAAGGCGTGCGCCACCACGCCCGGCTGGAACAAGAAGGGTTAATGGGGGTGGAGGTTGGAAAGGCAGGGTAGAAGAAATACAGGCAGGGATAACAGTAAAGACTGAAGGCTTGAAAAAGTCACCTGGAAACCTATTGTATCAGCTTCCTAAAACATACATACATACATATGTACGTACATACATACATATACGCATACATACACACATACATACATAGTTTAAATGGAGTTACCCTATAATAGATGGACAATGCCCCCACTAGACACCACAGGCTAACAAATGAAAAGCACAATGCCAAGAATGGGTTAACTTCCTTTGTAGTTGTTGGTCATTGAAGTGCCACAGACACTCAAACGTTATAAAATGTTGCCAATGCTCTTGGTTACCCATCCAGAACTTGAGGGTAAGCTTCTGTTGCTAAGGGTACCACACACTTGTGTCATAGAATATGGAGGATCCAAGCTGGCCCTGGCTTGGAAGCTTTGTCCCTACTGACTAGTTTTCATAGTGCTAGAAGGCGCTGTGCATAATACTAGAGGGAGAAAAGTAGTTATCAAGTCTTCCTCAGCTATGAACCTTGTGAGCCTCAGTGACTTGCCTGGTAATATTGGCCCACAGATACAGTAATAGCATGAATGTCATGGAAGTAACCGGTCACTTTCTGATCGGATTTAAGGCACATCCCATAAAATGAAACCCATACCTAGCACCATTATAAGAACTAGACAGGTTATAGGCCCTAAAGGTAAACCTGCTACTGTTGTACTATGGACACAGTATTAAAACAGTTCGTAATGAATTACCATTATATACCTACAGATCAGTGGGTCTCTCAACCCTCATCTGAGAAGTTTCTTTTTGCAGTAACACTGAGACACAGAACTTTTCAGAGTCCAGATAATAAATAAAAATCTGCAGAATGATCAGTCCTAAAAAAGACATCTATATCACAGCCTGTCTTAGTTACTTTTCTGTTGCTGTGATAAAACACTATGACCAATGCAGGACAGTGGTGGCACACATCTGTAATCCCAGCACTCGGAAGGCAGAGGCAGGCAGATCTCTGAGTTCGAGGCCAGTCTGGTCTACAGAGTATGTTCCAGGACAGTCAGGGCTACACAGAGAAACCCTGTCTTTAAAAACTGCAAAACAAACAAACAAAAATCCAAAACCCCATGACCAATGCAACTTATAAGAGAGTTTATTTGAGCTTATAGTTGCAAAGAGTCAAGAGTCCATCACGACCGGGAAGCAGCAAGCCTGGCAGCAGGAACAGGATGCTGAGAGCTCACACTGTGACCCACAAGCAGGAAATAGTGAATAAAATGGCTCACATCTTTAAACTCTCCAAGACCACCTCTAGTGACATACTTCTACCAAAAAGAGCACATGACCCAAACCTTCCCCAAACAGCACACTCTACTGGGGATCAAGTGTTACACGAGCCTCTGGGAGACACTCTCGTTCAAGCCAATACACACCCCCTGCTCCTACAGTGCAGGGACAGAGGCTGTGGATGATTGATTATAAGGAAACCGTTTTCTGGACACAACAAGGCAAGTTGCACGTATGGCCTCATGGTGGTTGTGGCACCATTCACAAGATCTGTAAAAGTTCTCACTGGAAAACATTGCAGTATGAATAAGGGAGCTTGGCACAAAGTCTCAGTCCTAGTGAGGAGCTACTGGCAATTCAGAGCTTCCATTTAAGGGTGTGACCCCTGGTAGGTAAACCATGCTCCAGTGAGGGGCAACGAATCCAATTACATGGTTAGCACAAATTGGGCTCGATGAGTTTAAAAAAAAAAAACCAAGGATTGCCGGGTGTGGTGGCGCATGCCTTTAATCCCAGCACTCGGGAGGCAGAGGCAGGCGGATGGCTGTGAGTTCAAGGCCAGCGTGGTCTACAAAGTGAGTCCAGGATGGCTAAGGCTACACAGAGAAACCCTGTCTCAAAAAACCAAAAAAAAACCAAAAAAACAAAAAAAAAAAAACCAAAAAACCCCAAGGACACAAAGGTGATGGGTAGGATGGGAAGACAGGGTGGATGTAGGAAACATTGGAAGATGGAGCTGAAGTTGATCAAAATATATTGTATGAAGGCCAGGCAAGGTAGAAAAGCCTTTAATCCCAAGTAGCAGAGGCAGGTGGATATCTATGGGTTCAAGGTTATCCTGGTCTATGTAATGAGATCCAGGACAGTAAAAAGCCAAATATATACATATACAGACATATAATATACATAATCATATAAATGGCCTTTAGTACCCTCCACAGTATTCTGCCCAAAGATCATCTGGCCTGTGCTTGGATACCTTCCTGGATGGGGATTGCCCAAAGTCCTCTCTGCTATTTATAGAAACACACACACACACACACACACACACACACACACACACACACACACGTGTATATATGTATACATATATACACACACAAATATATATGAAATTCAATATATATATAGAAGTTCTTAAAGAAATTAAAAAAAAGTAGGAAGACAAAGAAAAAAAACCACAATAAGTGAAAGTGGTCACTTGCTGGTCTTTTGCTTCTTGTGTCACCATGCAGTCTTTTCTTTGCATACACTCACCACTGTGATGCCAACTGCCATGAGGTCCCTAGAGAGCCAAGCTGTAGTTGCTATCATGCCCTTTGACCTCCAGGACTTTGAAGTAAAGAAATGTCTTTAGGGGGCTGAAGAGGTGGTTTGGGTCAAAAGTGAATACTGCTCTTTCAGAGGACCTGAGTTTACTTCCAGCCACCATGTCAGGTAATTCACAAATGCTTTGCAACTCCAGCCCCAGGGGATTGTAAATCTTCTTGTGGCCTCCATGGGTGCGAGGCATGCATGTGTGCATGCGCGTGCACACGCACACACGGTGCATATAAATAATCAAATAAGCTGGTTTCAGGTATTTTATTACAGCAACAGAAAACAGAAAGACTGTCTTTTCCCACCTGCCTTTCCCCTTTGTTGCTTTTTTCTTTCTTTCTTTTGGTTTTTTGAGACAGAGTTTCTCTGTGTAGCCCTGGCTGTCCTGGACTCACTTTGTAGACCAGGCTGGCCTTGAATTTGCAGAGATCCACCTGCCTCTGCCTCTAGAGTGATGGGATTAAAGGTGTGTGTGCCACCACACCCAGCCTTTTTGTTGCTTTGAGACAGAGTCTCGATATGTATCTATTGCTGGCCTGGAACTCACTATGTAGACCAGGCTGGCCTCAAACTCATAGAGCTCTGCCTCCCTCTGCCTCCGGAGTGCTGGGATTAAAGGCGTGCTGCGCCACCACGCCGGCTTTTCATTGTTATATTTAACAAGCATTTAACTCCCCAGTAAACTTCTTGCATTCCCAAATCTTTCTCGGAACTTCATCCTAGATAACCTGAACCAGCAGGACCAACGTCCAATGTACTCAAGCAGCTGCCAATCACAGCTGAGCCCCACAGTTCTATGGAGATGAAACAGTCTTTTCCTGTGTCCCTCCGCATTCTCCCTGGAGCTAGAATCGAGTTTCATTAGTTTTGTGTGTGTGTGTGTGTGTGTGTGTGTGTGTGTGTGTGTGTGTGTGTATGTGTGTGTATCCAGAACGTAAGCCCCTCTTCCAGTGGTCTAAAGGTATTTTTATTTCCTCCATCCACATCCTGTGGACTATCAAGTTCATACGAGGAAGCTTGAGTCTTCAAGGGGTCTGTTAGCTTTAGTCCTGGGTGAGCAGAGAAGGCTGCGTGGGAGAACAATTGTGATTTGACGCGCGAACACTGAGAAGGTTCCAGTCACAGCAGAGCTGGGGAAGTGCTACTTGGAGGAAACAGTAAAACAAGGATGTCCTCATCCTTCATGCCCAGACCCAGGCAGCGGTATTGGAACTAGGCTAGAGAGCTGTGCGTGGAAGAGCACAGCTGTAAGCCCAGACGCAGGAGACTGAGCAGGCAGGAAGGTCGACAGCTGAAGGCTAGCAAGATCCTTTCAAACAGCAGTAAGTACTAATTAAACCAGGTCAAGGAAAACCCAGCCAGCAGGACCTTGTGGAGAATGGCTGAGTTCCTGTCCCAAGAGCAATGGCTGGTAGGAGACAGCCATTTTTGTCCTTTGATGGGCACAAGCCAGAGGACTTGAGAACACTTTTGAAAAAATGTGGAATCTCCCAGACGGGACTAGTGCTTTGATTTTCAGCTGTAATAATGCATTGTGCTTTCTTTTCTATCTCTTTGCCTTTGGCCTTGAATCTCTTGGTGGTGGGGGGGTGGGGGGATGGCACCTAGGGACCATTTGTAAGAGCACAAGGTAATTCCCGTTGTGAATTATCATCCACCAGGTGGCGGTGTTTGCTTTGGGTTGGTAGACTTAAACCAGCTTTTTTTTTTTTTTTTTTTCTTTTTTCTTTTTCTTTTTTTTTTTTTTAAAGACCAGGTGTGATGGCTCATGCCTGTAACTCCAGCGTTTGGGAGGCTGGGGCAGAGGATTGCTTTGAGTTTGGGGCTAGATCAAGTCACATGACAAGATACTATCTTAAACAAAAATAAGCCAGGCAGTGGTTGTGTATGTTTTTAAGCCTAGCACTCAGGAGGCAGAGGCAGGCTGACTGCTGAGTTCCACGCCACTCCAGTCTAGAGAGTAAGTTCCAGAACAGCGAGGGCTACACAGAGAAACCCTTTCTCCAAACAAACAGACAAAGTTATTTTTAAAAAGTCTGGTAAATTGGGGAGATTCCAGAGTCAGAACTCCCAGAGTTCTAGTTCTTTCTATCTCTCCGTCTCTCCCTGTCTTTCCTGCTGTGTTTGCACGCACATGCGTGCCCCCTCAAGTACGTGTAAACTTGCAGACCACCAGCTGTGTGATCAGAAGCACATGACTTCGCATGGTTTCGTGAGAAGGGTCAGGGCAGACTAATCTCTGTTGTGTGACATTGGCAGCAGCTCCTTCCTTGAGTTTCAGTTTCCTCTCTCAGAAGCCAGGGGCTGGTGCCACATAGAGATTTTTGCCAAGCAGATTGCAACCAGTCCATTTGTGGCATGGCACCAATAGTCACCGAAGTGTGCTAGCTCTTGTTAATCTGCCCATGGGAGCCAGGCTCTCCACATACAGCTCCCACAGGCCTCTGGGGTCCCTTCTCCTAGCTGATGCAATGGTTGGATGGGCAGGACATTGAGGGCATTTTTAGTTGCCTGTGGTTGCCTTTGAAGGCACAAAGGCTCTCACAAGCTAACAACAAAGCTCCAGGGGAAAAAAAAAGCTTCTGTACTGGCCTCAGCTCTGTAAGAAATTATTCTTTGGAAGAAAGAGGTCCCTTTTCCTTTTCCATGGTTTGCCTTGTTGATAAGCTGGCGAAGGTTAGGTGGGGGGTGTTTGGCATTCCTTTTGTGTTACATACCTAAGCCTTATATTTTATTTATTTATTTATTTATTTATTTATTTATTTATTTTTACTGTGCTGGCATTAGCCCAGGACCTAATGTGTTCTAGGAAGGCACTCCATCACAAAGCTACACCCAGCCTAGGCTGGTCTTGAATTCCTGGGTTAAAGTGATTCCTGATCCGCTTGCCTCCCCTTCTTGAACATCTGGGGTTGTAGAGCTACCGTGCACCTAGAACCTACATCCTGATTTGGAGCCCTTTGCATTTTGGATATAATCATCTGTACCTCATGCTGGTCTTGAACTCACTATGAGGTTGAGACTGGATTTGAACTCTCATCTTCTCGCCCCTTTACTGCACATGTGCTAGGATTACAGGCATGCTGCCACCCATAGCTAGTGAGGTGCTAAGGATCAAACCCAGATCTTTTCATGCCAGGGAACAAAACCCCAGCTCAGCCTTGTTTTTGCTTTTCTTGAGGCGAGGACTTGCATGTAGCCCAGTGTGGATTCAGACTTACAATTTTTCTAATTTAGCCTTTCCTATGCTGGGGCTATAGGTTCATGTAAGTTACTTGTTGTAAGTTATTATTTTTCAGAAATGAACACATGTAGGAGCACACATTCTTTTATTTGTTTGTGCATTCATTCTCTGTGGGGCAGTGAAAAATGAGACCCTGGCTATGCCCCCCCCCCCCCGCAAGGAGTCTTCTAGCTGGGCGTGGTGAAGATTAAATAAGTAGTCACACGTGGCCATGGGTGGCTGTCGGTGCAGCATGATTAAGAGCTGTGAGGGGACTTCCTGTTGTGACACATTGCCTCAGGAGAGGCTGGGCTGCCCCTTGGTGGACCAGCACTTGATGAACAGGTAGAAGGTCCTTGGTTCTTTCTATCCAATGCATTGCCAAACAAAACAAAGAAACGAATTATTCAACGGATGTTTATCGTATGTTTTGGAAGCCAGATTAGTACCAACTAGCAGAAACCAAAGTGTCCTGAGGGGAGGGCGTACTACGGGGGCATCTGCTTTGAGTCGTTTCCAATTTCCATGGCAGCGCTGTTCTGCGCCTCCCGGCCTTGCTACTCCAATCTCAAGGCACCTTCCTCTCTCTCTGTCATCACGTCCCTGTCTCCCTCTGACTTCCTTCTTCAGGCCACTGTGGGCAGACTAAATCTTCAGGCCTCAGTAAGCTCTGGGCCTCGGGGTCCTTTCCCACATATTGTGCAGTGACTGCCTAAGAGCACCTGGATCCCGAAATCAGAATATGAGTGCCTTTTGAGGAATGCTGTCTCAAGAGCCTCTGAAATGGGCTTTACAGGGGCATGGAAGGAAGAGGTCTGGAGGAGAGGGACAGCTGAGCAGCCTCAGCCCAGAGCCAGACAGCTCACGGGTCACAGGCCATTGCTCACTCAATTAATGAGTAAGAAGGCTGCCAACAGATACCTAAGAACATACTGTTTGCTGTGACCCTAAACCAGCTAATCCTCAACAGAAATGCCAGTGTTTTTGCAGGGATCGTCCTGCATGGAGATGACCTGTAGCCTGGAACAGAAGGCCAGGCTCTGCATCTGGCACGCATCTCCCTGCTAGCTGCCAGCCTCTTCCTGCCAGGTCAGGAGCCTGGGCACGCAGCTGGTGCTTCCCTTCCATTTTCTGGTTTCTCATAAAAGCCACAGCGTCTGGAAATAGGCGGTGTTTAGGTGGCCTTTTCTCCTTTCTTGCACTGCTCCATTAACTCTGCCTGTGCTCTCTCATGCATCTCATAATTGCTTTAAGAGGATTTTTAATTTTCAAATGCAAAAAAAACCAAAAAAACAAAAAACCAGACTTTGAAAGGGTCACACCCACTCCTGGTCACCAGCCAGGAAGTGGTGGGATTAGGGACTGGCCTTGGGCCAGCCTGAGTGCTGCCTGTGGTGCTCCCAGGCCTGTTTGTAGAAGAGTGAGCTCTGGTGCACAGGACTTGATGCTCCTTTTGAAAAGATCTTACCCAGAGAGCAAATTTTGTCAAATACACTGTGGAGTGGGAAGAGTACAAAATGCTCATACGTTTGTGTGTCCTGAGCTCCTGTGGTTTAGCGCCACAGCAACCGGGACAAGAGTCCTGTGATGTGCTGGGTCCTGTAAGAGACGGGGCTCAACTCCTTCTCTTCTGCTGAGTGAGGAAATGGTCTTTGTCCCTTTCAGAGGGTGCTGGGTCTGGGTGTCATCTTGGAAGCAGACTCCAGGCCATGCTAGATATAAAGCTGCCTGGATTCCCCAGGATCCAGAGCCACAGGAAACAAATATCTGTTCTCTATAACTTACCTGGTCAGGAACGCTCTGCTACAGCAGCACCAGTGGACTATGGCATCCATGGAGAGGAAATTAGGTCTTATCGTGTCTTGCTGGTTTTGGGTATGGCCACTGAGCAGGGCTTTGGGTCTTCAGTGCACACAGTGGGGAGCCTTGTGTTATAGTTTGCTTTCCACTGTGATAAAATATTGTGACCAAAAGCAAATTTGGGGAGGAAAGGGTTTATTTGGCTTTCAGGATATAGCCTCTCATGGACGGAAGTCAGGGTAGACTCTCAAGGCAGGAGCCAGGCAAAATGGCATACACCTGTAATCCTAGTACTCTGGGAGGCACAGAACTCACAGAGATCTCTGTAAGTTCGAAGCCAGCCTGGTCTACAAAGTGAGTACAGGAAAAAAAAAGAAAAAAAGAAAAAAAAAGAAAAAGAAAAAGAAAAGAAACTGAAGCAGAGGCCATTGAGAAATGTCACTTGCTGGCTTGCTTTGGATGGGTAAATCAGCCTCTGATCCTTTACAACCCAAGACCACCTTCCCACAGGTGGCATTGTCCTCAGTGAGCTGGGCCCGCCCACATCAATCATTAATCAAGAAAATGTTCCACAGACTTGCATACAGGCCAAGCTGATAGAGGCATTTTTTAAAATGAGGAGTTTGGGTCAACTTGATAAAAAACTAGCCAGCATGCTTGCCCTCAGGAAGTCTGGATGAGCCCAGCCATTCTCAAAGATGATCCTATAGCCTTGGGAGGCCCACACAGGTACTCTGGGCCATTACTCTAGTGTAATGTTCCTCATAGCACATTAGTGAGAGCAGGACTTAGAAAGAACTCAACTGAAGCCTGGCATGGTGGCGCACGCCTTTAATCCCAGCACTTAGGCAGAGGCAGGCCGATTGATGTGAGTTCGAGGCCAGCCTGGTCTACAAAGCAAGTCCAGGACAGCCAAGACTACACAGAGAAACGCTGTCTGGAGAAAAAACAAAAAACAAAAAAACCCAAAAGAATATGGAAGAAGGAAGATTTTGCTTTTTGCCTGCTTGCCCTCACTTGCCCTGGGAGGTTCTTCTGTCCTGTTGCTGAGGCATTTGTTTGCAGGTACCAGAACCTACTTCCTTAGGATTCTAACACAGACGGAAGACCAACAGCTCTCTAGGACTCCAGCCGCAGTGAGACCGCTGAGACATCCATGGACTGAACCCATACTGGGTCCTTGTCTTCCCACCAGGACCCAGACCACAGCCGGTAAGCCACTCTAATATATATGTGTGTGTATACGTGTCCATATGCATATATATATAAATTCATAACCCACACACATTCATTCTATCTCTCTAGAGAAACCTGATTAATATAGCCATAAAGATTTCAGCTAGGAGGTGACCTGCCCATACCCTCAACTTCATCTTCTGACTTAGCCAGAAATCCTTGACAGGCTCTTCCTTTCTATCTTTCTTTCTTTCACAACAGCCTACAGGCTCAGAGCGTGTAATGGCACAGGGCGGAACCCCCAGATGGAGCAGGGATGGTGGGACCCTGCGACTTTGCCGGTCAGATTCCTGGTAACATCTGAATCTGGAACATTCTGGCCCTGTCTCCAGGCCTTTGCATCGACTTTGGTTGTGATCTGGCCCTCTCTTTCCAGACGTCTTTGCAGAGCTCTCTGGAAGCAATTGGTGGGTACAGAATGGAGAATGTGGGGCTATTCAATCCAACATGCTGGGGAAGCCTCTCAGGGTCTCTCTGCTCTGTTTTGTCAGTCCGTGTAAACCAGGACAATGTCAGTCTCCATCTTTTTGTTTGTTTGTTTGTTTGTTTGTTTTTGTTTGTTTATTTTTTGTTTTTTGAGACTGGGTTTCTCTGTGTAGCCTTGGCTCTTCTGGACTCACTTTGTAGACCAGGCTGGCCTCAAACCCACAGTGATCCGCCTGGCTCTGCCTCCCGAGTGCTGGGATTAAAGGGGTGTGCCACTACCTTGTCAGTCTCCACCTTCAGAGGCTGGTCTGAGGGTTAAGTCTAGCACCAGGGCCTGTTATGTAATAGGTACTTCCCCTAAGTCAATGGTTCTCAGCCTTCCTAATGTTGCCATCTCTTAATACAATTCTTCATGTTGTGGTGACTCCCCTCCCCGCCCCCCCCCCCCCCCCCCGCAACCATAAAATGACCTTAGTTGTTACCTCATAGCTGTGATTTTGCTATTGAGTCAGGTGGGACACCTGAGCCCAGCGCCTCAGGAAATGAGGGCTACTGTTTGTGTCCTTCGCTAGTCTTCCAAACATCTTTCCAGATCTGGGTTTTTTGTTTGTTTGTTTGTTTGCTGTTGTTTTACTTTCCAACATAATATTTTTTATTGATTCTTTGGGGATTTCATATCACACACCTTTATAACACATTTGCTCCCCGCAAGTCCTTTCCTGTCCATTATCCCCTGCCCTTGCGACCTTCCCACAGCCAAAAAAAAAAAAAGGTCAAATTTGTGTTATCTGTATACTCACTGGTCAAGCTCTCAGTGGCCTGCCCCTTAAATAGGCTGCGTCCTTCCCCTCTTGCACCCCGCTGGAAGCCATCTGTTTGGAAGCAACACTTCTGCATCCTATCACAGTTTTTGTGAGTTCCCTTCCCTGGCTTCTGCCTAGGCTGTTCCTATAAGATCTGGCTTTCTTATCCTCAGGTTTTCAACTGGACTGTCACCTCCTCAGGGAGGCCTTCCCTGCTCACCCTTCCTCAAGCTGGCACCCAGTTCCCTTTTGTCCTATTGTCTGCCATAGCTAGAAAGACGTGTAGCTTTCTAAGTGGATTTGACTGTATGTTGCCTCCTATGTGGACACTGAGTTTGTCTTGTTGCCCAGTAATGCCAGTGCCTGGCATGAGAGAGAGGGGGGGGATATCAGTGGACTACATGCTGGGAGGCAAGTAGAAGGGGACAAGTAAGTGAGGAAGAGAGAGAGAACAAGATGGGAAGAAAGGGAAAGGCCTCAGATGTGGGGTGTGGGGGCCGGAAGCGGAGGAGTGTGTTCAACAAGAAAGTTAGTAGGAAAGACTGGGGCACTGGGTGGTTTGTTTGGATCTTAGGGGCATGTGCTGCCCTGGGGAGGGTGTTGGGCCAACGTCTGGACTCCCTGAGGCATGCAAAGGAAGGGAAAGGGCAGCCATTTCATCATTGGTCTTGGGCCAGGCTTATCCTGGACACAGGGCCAGTGTAGCCAGAGGGGACTGGTGTGCTTGGCCATGGCTTCCGGTCTGGAGTAGATGGTGTGGAGTGGTGTGTAGGGAGAAGATGAGGTTAGGTTGACCCACGGCGGGGCAGCACGGGTAAGTCTGGCCACTGCTGGCCTCTGAGACATCAGTTCCCAAGATGCGTTTCTTGGCTCTAAAGTGAGTCCTTGGCGTGCTTCTCAGGGACTTGAGATGACTCAAGGAGGGGGCCAGACTCACCTGCCTGCACACCTGGGGTTCCCTTCCTTGTGTTTAGAACCATCAGCCTGAGCCTCACTTTGGCTCCGGCCCTTGTGATGCTACAAGCTGTCTTTCTTTTCCTTTTTTTCCTTGGGCTGACCTTGTGGCCATACTGTTACTGTTGCCCCCTCAGATTCTGCAGAGGACTCTCTTTCCAACCCTGCCAAGGCTCCCACCGAGAGGATCCAATGTTTGGCCATCATGTACCTTTGTAGCAGCACATAGTGTGGCCTGGAGCCAAGTTTGCGCTTCACACATTAGCTTATATCACGCTAACAAAAAGCTAACTAGTATAGGAGCACTGGCCACTCTCCTAGAGTCACGGGGATTCCGATGAGGCCCCCTTCTGACTTCTGTGGGCACCACATATACATGGTGCACAGATATGCATGTAGGCAAAACTCCCATATGAATAAAGCAAAATTATCGGAAAATAAACAAAAACAGGCTGGGTGGCTTGTGAGGAGGCTCCACTTGCGTGAAGACCTCTGGTCTCCACATGTATGAACACATGTATGCAAGTATACCCTCTCATACCCTCTGTCACACACACATACATGCATATAAAAATGTGAACCAAACACCTTTTCTATCTCTAAAGTAGTTTCCTCAGAAATTTTGTTATATTAACATGATACTGGCCAAGATATATGCCTCAAAAAATTGAAAGTGAGCACTCAAACACTCATATATAAACTCTTAACAGCCTCCCATGGTCTTTAGTATCTGGGGGTACTGGTAACCAAAACTCAGGCCTCACACATTCTAGACACATGCTCTACCCGGGACCACACCCAGCCCCAGCCTCGTTACAGGCATCACATGTGGAACATGCACATAACAGAAGACTATTTTTCCAGCCATAAAAGGAATAAAACACCAAAACATCACAGTATGGACATATGGAAGGTCTCCTGGGACTTATGTTTGAGTTACTTGGTCCCCAGATGGTGGCACCTCCTGTTTTAGAACTTCAGAACTGTGGCCTAGCCAGCAGAAGAGCGTCTCTGGGAGTGGTTCTTAGAGGCATGTCTTCATCCGGTGCTGGCCCACACTCCTTGCCTCCTGGTCTGGAGTCTGTAAACAGGCAGTCATCACAAGCTCCCACCACTATGGCTAGCACCCCTTCAGACTCCAAACCCCCCTCTGTGTCCCCCCCCCAGCCAAATCCCCAACACACCATGAGCCACCATCTTCCTTAAATTACTTCTGTCATCTGTCTTGTCACAGTGACAAGGAAAATAACCAGCACAGAGAATAAACTTCAACAATATTATGCGAGAGGACAAAGGTCACATTATTGTGCAGTTTCTCTTACATAACGCAGTTAGGTTGGTCTGCAGAGAGTGAAATCTGGTTGTTGGCGGCTGAGAGCCAGGGTAAAAAAGGCTGCTTCATAGGCACGGGGTTGTTTTGGACGTAGAGACATCGGTTGCATAACATGGTAAGTGTAGAAGATGCCACTAAATTGTACATTAAAATTTTTGTATTTATTTATGTGTGGATCTTTGACTCACAGATGTTCTGTGCACCACATGTGTGCCTGGTGCTCTTGGAGGCCAGAAGAGGGTATTAGATTCCCTGAGATGGGCGTTACAAATGTAAGATGCTATGTAGGTGCTGGAAATTGAGCCCAGGTTCTCTGGCAGAACAGCCAGTGCTCTTAACTGTTGAGCCTGCTTTCCACTCCCCAAGTTATACATTTTTAAATGGCCATGTATTTTGTGTAAACTTCATAATCAAATAACCAGCCAATTGAGAATCCATATGTAGCACATTTGAGAAACTCCTTTCTTCTTCTTCTCCTCCTTGAGACAGGGGTCTCTCCATGTTAGTCTTGGCTGTCCTGAACTCGCGCTGTAGATCAGGTGAGAAACTCTTACAGGTCAACAAAGAGGACAGGAAACCTGTTTGGAAAATCAGCAAGAGTGTGAAGGACAAAGTTCAGAGGGCTGATGTGTAGACGGGGATACGCTGGAGCTCACTCGCAGGCAGAAGCTTGGCGGTGGAAGCCTTTCTCCATGCTGGGAGGAGCTGGTAGACAAAACGGCCATGGTCAGTGACTAACATGGCTGCACCTTCAATGTCTTAGGAAGGAAGACAAGAGTCTGTGAGACTCACCAGCTTGGGACAGGTGTTTACAGGTTGGGAGGGCTCATTAGGTGTCTCTGTGTGTGAACTCAACTATTCAATGCGTTACATATAATTCTTTTTTTTTTTTTTTTGGTTTATTTTATTTTATTTTTTTTTTCAAGACAGGATTGCTCTGTGTTAGCCTTGGCTGTCCTGGATTTGCTTTGTAGACCAGTCTGGCCTCAAACTCACAGAGATCCACCTATCTCTGCCTCCCAAGTACTGGGATTAAAGGTGTGCACCACTACACCCAGCCTAGTGCTGCGATTCTTATGGAATGCACTGAAAACCCAAGGTTGAACTTCAGAAAGTCAGTCACCAAAAGCAAGGGCTCAGTCGGTACCCCGGGCAGCCTCCCCAGGAAATGGCTGACTATCTCCTGCTTGCACCACAGGAGCCCTGTACTGGATCCCTGGGACGTTTTTATTTTTTATTTTTATTTTTCTTTAACACTTGGACTGTTTCCACTTAGGCGCTGAAGGCTCTTCAGAGCCAGGATCTTCCTAAGGCCTCTCACAAATGGTCATGTTTAGAGCAGTTCTGGGGGACAAGGTGGTAGAGTGCCCACCAACCTCTAGACAGTCTCTACCCTTTCTTCTGAGAGGCGAGGGTAACACCCAGACCACAGCATCAAGGTTGGCCCCAGCCCCCACATTGCTACCAGGCCACCTTCACTGAGTTGGCCTCTAGTGGGAGCAGGAATTAGATGTATGCTAACAATTCTCAGTTGGTAGCCAGGGAGGCGGGATCCAAGGATAGCTAGGCTGGAGGTCACGCAGGGAGTATCATATGTGGTTTGCATTTCCCAAATCCCCTTCTCCCTGCGTGGAGGAGGGCCCTGGAACAAGTTTGTTCCCAGGAGACAATGACTTAGAGTAAGGCTGGGAGATGGGGTTCTGGGTAAGGCTCTGCATTTAGGATCCCAGTGTGTCCTGGAACAAGGCCTGGAACCCCGGACACTGTTCCCTGTGACCTTGAAGACACCTCCCACCAAGCTCAGCTAGCCCATCCTGCATCATCCCGGATAACGTGAAAAGCCATGTGCCTGGAATTGGCACTGGTGGTCTGGTGGCTTCTATGACAGAACAGCCAGGTCTCCCCGCCCTCCTCACTGATTTTGATGGCACCAGGCAGTCTTATGTCCTCTGTTCTTGCACCCGAGAAAGAAGAATAAGCAGACAGGAAAATGGGTGATTCCTTCCTTTGTGTGGTGTTGGACATGGAAACAGCCTACTTGCTACACTCCCTAGTGTCAACCCAGAGCCAAAGCCCAGATTGGCAAAGGGCTCTCTGGGTGACACCGAAGGGGCCCCACAGAGGCTAAAGGGAACAGCTGTCCTGTAACCCAGATGGGAAGACCAATGACCAGATAGGCATGTGGCTGTGAAGTTCATAGTGGGGACCTTGTTTAGTTCTTTGGGAAACTCTCTGTGTCTAAAGGCTCCATGGTTCCCTCAACTAGGGTCACAGCCCCAGCCCTAGGCAACATGGCCCGCAAGGCTAGCTGTGGAGTGGACTGATCCAGCTCCCAGGGAGACAGGCAACCAAGCAGAGAACGTGGCTGTGGGGAATGCATCCTCCGGATATTCAAGAGCCCCTCAGCTCCTTGAGCAAGTTGGCAAAGGGGAGATAACAGTGGAGTGAAGAGGCCCAGAAACTGCCCTAATTTGTCTTGTCAGCGCCAGAGATACATCTCTGTTCCAGGTCACCAGGAGGCCTGCAAGCCATAATGCTTTACTAGGGCCCTAAGGCCCTACAGGTGAGCCAGGTGCCTTGCTGGGACAGAAGCCCGAACCCCACCAAGGAAGAACCTTTAGGTCAGTGAACTCCTGAGGTCCCAGAAAGGTGTTGCTGTTAATTTAACCATATTGCCTGAGAAGTGTTTAATATTAGGCTCATACTTATTATGGCGGTATTATTTAACCAGATTTCACAATCAATAAAGACACATGATATATTTTAGAATAGCCTTATCACCCGGAGCATGGCAGATATTAACTCCTAAGCTACCTTCCATTATATCCCAGCCTCCATCCCATGCCATCTGCTTCTAATAATTTGCATTAGGGCTGCCTCCCATCCATAATCCCAAAATACTTGTGAGAGTGGGTGAATGTGATCAAGTCCATGCAGATGAATATGAGTGTATGTGAGTGGGTACACAGCTGAGTGTGTGAGTGTGAGTGGGGGCACGCGACTGGGTTCATGAGGGGTATGAGTGGGTGCTTGTGAGTGGGGATGTGCCTGAGTGTGAGTGACGCACAGGAGTGCCTTCCCTCAGCTTCCTGAGGACGGTTGCAAGGATCTACTCTTGAGGTGTCACAACCCAGCATCCCTGAGAGCCCGGCAACCTTCCGTGTACCCAGAGGCCCTGCCAGCAGCCAATAGACTGAGCTTCTAATCCCATGGTAGAAAGGAAGAGACCCAGGTTCAGAGAGGGGAGGCCACTTGCTCATGGCCCCAGAGTCAGCTGAAACACAGGTGAAGCTTCCACCCTGTTTGAGGCCTGGAGATCTGCTCCTGTCAGAGTCACAGGGCAGGGCGTGGGTGCGTTCTCCTTGTAACCCTGTCTCCATGGATCTCAAGGACACCACCATGCCTTTGGCTGCGGATTCTGCCTGCTGCTCAGAGGCCAAACAAGATGGGTGGCGAGCTCAGCTAAGAGAAACCTGGCTGTGTGCATGACTAGGAGCAGCAATAAAGGGCGGCAGCCTTGGAGGTGGGCCTCCTGCTGCCTCAGAGCGCTGACAACAGTCCTGCTGCTCATGGGTGGCTGATAGGAAGCGAGTCAGCTTGGCATAGCTCAGAGCTGACAGTTCCCTGGCCAAGACACTCTTCTTATAAGGAAACCTCAGGGCATGAGACTTTGGCAGCTGTGTTTAAACAGCACCCACTGGGCCTTAGAGGCCTTTCTCACAGACATTCCGGTCCTCTCGCCTCTTTTCAAGGGAGCTAGCGCCCTTAGATATGGATGGCAGTAATTCTGCAGTGACTGCACTTGCTGCTGCAGTGGTTGAACACTGCATCCCTGCAGGGAGAATGCATTTCATCTCCCCTGGAAATATTTTTAAAGTTACATTTTAAATTTACTTACTGTGCATGTGTGTGTGTGTGTGTGTGTGTGTCTGTTCTCGCCTTCTTCCATGTGGGTCTTGGGGATCAAATCCAGGTGGTCAGACTTGATGGCAAATGCTTTTTCCTGCCAAGCTATCTTGTCAGCCAACATCTGGAAATATTTCAGGAGTAACCTATGTAAGATAAAAACTGTTCTTTTATGAATAAAGCGACTGTTGTAGCCACTGAGAATGTGCTGATTTTGCAAATGCCTTTTCTCTGCAGCTTTCTTCTTTGGCCCGTTGATATGATGGATTATATACATTGGTGTTTGAGTGTTGAATTAGGCTGCCTTGCATACTGGCATAGATCCCCCATAGCCTTGATGTATAATTATTATTTTTATTATCTACTATTGGATTTGGTAGTATTTTGTTAAGGATTTTTGCATCCACGTTCATGAGAAAAATTCAGTTTCAATTTTCCCTTCTTGTAATGTCCGTGTCTAGTTTAGGCTTTGGGTAACACCAGCCCCCTGGAATGTGCTAGGATGTACCTACTCTCTGTGCCTTTGTCTTCTAGAGGAGATTATAGAACGTTGGTATAGTTTCCTTATTGTTTCACAGGTCTCCTGGGGGGCCTGGTGCTTCCTCTTTTGGAAAGTTATTAGTGACTGATTAAACTTCTTCAACAGATATACACTTAGTCAGATGGTGTGCTTTTTGTGTTTTTCAGGGAATACATCCAAATACTGTTTAGCCTTCCATCCAAAATGAAGGACATAGTCTATTTCACCTAGGTTAGCACATGTGTGGCCAGGGCTGTTCACTGTGTTCATTTGCTGTGTTTTTGGTGTGCACGGGCTCTGCAGTGATATCTCCTGTTTTGTTTCAGGTATGAAGCACATGCATCATGTTATCTGTAGTTAGCCTGGTTCTCTGTTGTTAGGATATAGTAATTTTGTTGATTTACCTCTGAAGAAATCTGCTTTGGACTTTGTTCGTTTTATGTGCTTAATTTCATTTTTGTTGGGAGCGGGAAGAGGGTACTTTGCTTTTCTCTCTACGGCTTTCTAAAGTAGAACTTTATATGACTAGTTAGGATCTTTCATAATTTTTCATGTGTACCTTCAATTTCTCTCTAAGTACTGCTTTTTATGCACTGTACAACTTTTTTTTATTTTTGGTTTTTTGAGACAGGATTTCTCTGTGTAGCCTTGGCTGTCCTGGACTCGTTTTGTAAACCAGGCTGGCCTCGAACTCACAACGATCCGCCTGCCTCTGCCTCCCGAGTGCTGGGATTAAAGATGTGCACCACCACGCCCGGCTTTTTTTTTTTTTTTTAATGCTTATTTATTTAATTCACATCCTTACTTATAACTGCGGGAGCATGCCACAGTGCAAAGGGGAGATCAGAGGCCAACTTGCAGGAGTTTGTTCTTCCTTCCACTGTGTGGGTCCTGAGGATCCAACTCAGGCTGTCAGGCTTTCAGCAAGTGCCTTCATCTGCTGGCATCATCCTGCCAGCCCAGCAGTTTTGTTTTTTGAGATAGGGTCTCTCTACATAGCCCTGGCTGACCAAGAACTCTCTGTGTAGACCAGGCTGGCTTTAAACTCACAGAGATTCCCCTGCTTCTGCCTCTAAACTGCTGGGATTGAAGGCATGCTTCACAGTGCCCAGCCCAGCTCAGTGTTTGCATTCTGTTGCTGAGTGACGTGGGTTAGAGATGTCACTTCATCCAGTCAGTTGATGCTGCGTTTGAGTCCACCTGATGTTCCGCCTTTTGGATGTGTCCACTTCAGATGGAGGCGTGGCTCTTTAGGCAATCAGGGTTTTACCCTCTGTCCCAGATAACCAATGGTGGGTCCAGGGATCGTTTGGCAACTGCACAGAATGATTAGAAGCCCAGACGCCATCATCTTCAGAGGATGGTTGTCAACTTCAAAAATCCCCTCACTGTCCACAGTGGCTTCAAAGGCTTCAGTTATTTCACGTGGTTTCCAGGCAAGAAGAAGAAAAGAGAAGGAATAAATGAATAAAAGCCTCTCTCCCAGCTCCGTTTTTATTTGTCATGCTGGGGCTTCCAGCTCAAGCTCTTTGGCTGCCCAGGCTGCAGGGTGCTTGGGAAATGAATCCTTTTAATCCTATAGGTTCCAGGGGTGAGGGAGATCAGGGGCCTGCAAGTGAGGAAGAGGAAGGTCCTCTTCTCCAACCCACTGCCTCCCAGATGGCATGACTCATGCCTCTAAGAATTCTTCAGACCTTGTTGTAATGGGCAGCACTTTATTGGAAGTTGTCACGTGCTGTTTGCCTTCCCTGAGAGGCCGGCTCTGGAGGCGGACGACGCCTCTTACCGCCTCAGACCTAAGCATGCTTATCTCAAAGTGCCCTTCAGGGCCTCACTAACTCTGTGAGAGGGAGGGAAGAGAACAGAACAAACAATCCCAATGTGGAAGCATTACATCCTTGAGACCTGGGAGAAGGTAAACCTTCGTATCTGATTTGATGATGTCATCTGTCTGCTGCTATTTGTTCCTAGAAGGGAACACTCTGCTCTGACCAGGACTTTGTACTGAGAATTTCAGCTAATGGTCTCAAAGGGGCTTCCTTAGTGTGTGTGTGTGTATACACACACACACACACACACACACACACACACACACACACACACACATATATATATATATATGTTGTTTTTGTTGTTTGTTTTTTGAAGCAGGGTTTCTCTGTGTAGGCCTGGCTATCCTGGAACTCATTCTGTAGACCAGGCTGGCCTTGAACTCAGAGATCTGCCTGCCTCTGCCTCCATGAGTGCAGGGATTACAGGCATGTGCCACTGCACCTGGTGAGATATAATTCATAATCAAACCACTAAGGTTTTTTTTTCAGCTGAGAGAGGGGCATGAGAGAGCAGTAATGCTAGCAGGATTCCTGGGCCAGGTCTGAAGTGGTTTTATCATTTTTTTTTCTCACATTCCACTAGCTAGACTTTTGTACACATCTAACTGTAATGGGGTACCGAGAAATGGAGTCTCCTCAAATGGAGTGTGCCCAGGATGAGAGGCAAATCTGGACACTGTGTGACTATTTGGTCCTTCTGAAGCAGAAGGCATTCTGCCATCTCCCAACCTAATAAGGCAAATCTTTCTCTTAGGGAAGCCACACAGCTGGGGGTAGGTAGGGACAGAGCACAGATTTGGGCATCCTTCCTCCTCATCACCCTAAGGCCATACCCGTGACTCCTTTCAGCATATCTAGGCCTTGCTAACATTTGTGTCCCCAGAGCCCCTCAGTACCTGGGATGTCACTCTTTGGAGATAGCGCACCCTTCTGTGTGACCCATCGGGATGAGCAGGCTTCTGCAGTACGTGGGCCCAGCTTTGCGGAAGTGATCGTGTAACATTGCATGACTTCTGTTCTTCCTTGGCCACTAACCACTAGAAGGCCACAGCAGCCTCAGTGATGCTGACAACTGAGAAAGTGTGCAGCTTCTCTGGGGCGGGGACATGGTGCTCTGTGACCTCCGTGGCTGCCAGGTTGCAGGAGCTCTGAAGTAGGAATGTTGAGAGAAAACCTCTTATCCCTTTGACAAGGATCAAACAAAGGTGGCCGGTTGTATCCCTGGGACCCATTTCCTTCTGGGTGCAGGTAGACTGGCACTGAAGGGGCCTCTGCAGTGCTGGGGCTTCCAAGGAGGACAGTAGGCCACCTCTGCTTCTTGAGCTTTTCAGAGGACAAGAAATCCTCTTGGTGGCAGAGGAACAGAGGAATTTGTTGTACAGGGCTGTGGAAATGGTTTCCAGTGGGTGTACCCAGAAGGGTTTCTTTATGACTGGGTAGTCCTGGGCCTTCTGGTTCCGCAAGTTCATTTCACATTAGTTTTCTGTCTCCTTCCTGATCCCATTTCCCCCGTTCTTTCTTTCTTTCTTTCTTTCTTCTTCTTTCTTTTCTTTCTTTCTTTCTTTCTTTCTTTCTTTCTTTCTTTTCCCTGCTGGTCATTCTGCTGTGGATTTGGAGAATTAGAAGGCCAAAGGAACAAAGAAAGAAAGAAGTAACAGACCTGGAGAGAGAGTTAGGAACATGAAAGCAGCAAACTGATCCTGTCAGGATGGGAGGGGCTCAGAGCGAGGAGTCTCCTGGGCTACTCCCGGTTGGGTGTTTTGTAGGATCTCCAGCTTTCCTCTTTGCTGATTCTGCCTCCTTCAGCTGACTGGCCCTGCCTCTGTATCTTCTCTTGGGTGGGATTTTTGGCTTGCCAGTGGGTTTTTTTCTTTAGGCCATTAGCAGTTTCAACAGTTGCAAGGTACTCAAGGAATGAGAAGGAAGCCCTGGGAGTGAGAAGCAGCCTCTTTGAAAAGGATTGGTCCTTGGCTGGGGTGATGGCTCAGCGGTAAGAACATCGGTTGTTCTTCCAGAGAACCAGAGAACCCGAGTTCGATTCCCAGTGTCCACATGGCTCCTCACAACTATCTGTAACCCCGGTTTCAGTGGATCCAATCTCTCAGAAATTCAGGCAAAATACCCATGTACAGAAAAGGAACAAGAAAAGGGTTGGTCCTTGCTTTCCTGATAGGCTTATGGCCCCCTAACTCTCCCTCAGAGGGTTCTGAGATACCAGCCTTAGAAGATGGGACCTGGATGGCCATCAGACAGGAGTTTGGGAAGATGGGAGTCTTCTCTAAGCAGCCTTAGAACATGGGACCTGGTGTAAGTGGTAGAAATGGGTGGAAGGGGGGCATAGTCTCCAAGAGCCATTACCTCTACAAAAGGGGGTGGCTGAGGAGACCAGCAGTCAATTGCCTAGACTGGGTTGAGGAGTCCCTAGAAGAACCATTTCTGAGGAACACCTTGGGGGACTGATGACTTTTAGTTGTGTCAGAGAGGTCTGGGAGGGACAAGAGTGCCTGTCCCATGTCAGGTTCAGATGCCTGGAGCCTGGGATTACAGATGGGTAGAGCCTTCAGGATAGAAGAGAAATCCAAGTTGTAAATGGGAACTTAGGAGCGGCTATCGGGTAGACGTTGCTGTTTCTCCCACCCCCCGCCCCCCACATATGCTGGTTGCAATGATTAGGTGAAGTGTAGGTGTTGGGGTTGCCTGGAAGCCACCCTGCAGGGGGATGGAATTCTTAGCTCCCTGCAGATAGGGGCTGGCGTGACTGTGGGTAGAAAGCACAGCCAGTAGCAGGAGATGCCCTGAGAAGCTATGAGATGTCGTGTTCCATTTTAGATGAGCCGGAGGTATGGTCACCCGCCTCTTGGAACCTACTCATCAAGAGGCGGGCCACTCAAGTACAAGTCATCAAGGCATCAAACAAATTCTTCTACGAAGACAAAGAGTGGCTGATGGCACAGAAAGACTCTCCATGACATTAGCTACACCTCATACTGGGGAGGTCAGGGGGCAGAACCAAGAGCCAGAAGATACAGGTGAGCCAGACTTACCCCCCAACCCCTTTCAGGACTAACTAACTAACTAAATATTAAATTAAATTAAAGGCAGAAGGTACATGTGCTAGGGACCTGACCTCCTGGTGGTTTCTTGTGCAGCCAGTCCCATTAGACCCTTTAAGCAGTTTTGTCCTTTGATATCATCAGCCAGAAGGAGGTACACCTGGACATGAATACAGCAAGGAATTTTGTTGGCTCAGAACCCAAAACCTGTGCTCCTCAAAGTCCTGAGCCAGGCATGTTGGCACACTCCTTTAATCACAGCACTCAGGTGGTAGAAGCAGGCTGATCTCTGTGAGTTCAAGGCCAGCCTGGTCTACAAAATGAGTTCCAGGACAACCAGAGCTATATAGTGAGACCTTGTTTCAAAAAAACCAAAAAGAGGCCGGGCGGTGGTGGCGCACACCTTTAATCCCAGCACTTGGGAGGCAGAGGCAGGCGGATCGCTGTGAGTTCGAGGCCAGCCTGGTCTACAAAGTGAGTTCAGGATAGTCAAGGCTACACAGAGAGACCCTGTCTTGAAAAACAAAAAAACAAAAAACAAAAAACCAACCAACCAACCAACCAGACAGACAAAAAAAAAAAAAAAAAAAAAAAAAAAAAAAAAGGGAAAAAATAGGCCTGTACATGGTATACCTATGACAACTGTTAGATTTCTGAGGCAGCATAAAAAGGCAGAAGACAGAAAACCAGGAGGCACCCAACCTTTGACAGAAGGGATGTGCTAATTGGTGCACAAAGCAAGGGAAAGACTCTCTTCTATGGAAAGTTGAAGGGTCTGCCAGAGAAAAAAGTGGCTGTGACTCGTTATGGGGGGTGGCATGTGGGGCAGAAAGATTGCAGCATACAGCCTAGGTTTCCCTCCTCAGTCCCTCCTTCCTGCAAGTTGTCCATGGCAAGGAGAGACAAGCTGTCCGAACAGATCCAACAGACACTCCTTTCTAGAGTGGCCAAACTAGGTCAAGCGAGGAACCCGTGTAGTGACCATTTCACAGTCCAGGCATTCTAACAGCAGCATTCCTCAGGTCAGCCCAAAGAGGGGACAGTGCAGCCTGCCTGACTCAGGTGAGGGCTGGCTGGGAAAGGGAGCAGCTCAGCTTTCTGTCAAGACACAGGTGATCCTGGGAGCCTGATTCTGAGCGGGGAAGACCCTGCACACAAGCGCTGTGTGTCCTACAAGTCCACGATTGTAACACATCCAGACTGCAAGGCCAGGTGACTGGGCATAGCAGAAGGTGCCAAAGACCACCAGTGGACACAGGCAGAGTGCTAGGTGGGGCACATTCTGGTAACAAAGCTATGATGGTTACAAGACACTGACAATTGCTCATAGGCATGGGGTTTACATATGGAAGTACACACTACAAAGTTTAGAGCTTTAAAAAAAAGATTTATTTATCTTATGTATATGAGTGCTCTGTCTGCATGTACACCTGCAGAGCATCAGATCCCAGTATAGATGGTTGTGAGCTACCGTGTGGTTGCTGGGAATTGAACTCGGGACCTTTGGAAGAACAGGCAGTGCTCTTAACCACTGAACCATCCCTCCAAGTCAAATAAAAAACTTAAAATGGTGAGTTTTATGAGATATGAGTCTTTTTGTTTGTTTGTCTTTGTTTTCTTTTGTTTTGAGACAAGGTTTCTCTGTGTAGCCTTGGCTGTCCTGGACTCGCTTTGTAGACCAGGTTGGCCTCGAACTCATAGCCTCTGCCTCCCGAGTGCTAAGATTAAAGGCGTGAGCCACCACGCCCAGCCCTGAGATATGAGCCTTACCCCGGTATATTGAATGATTTATTTTTGTGGTGCAGGCCAATGTGATCCAGTGTCAGGGATGCTGGGCAAGTGCTCCCTTGCTGAACTATAGCGCACATGGTAGTACATCTTCAGGACCTGTCTCATGTGCTTCACGTTCAACTTCTCTGCAAACCAAAAATGCTTTTATGGTTCCACTATGCAGTGTCCCCTGCAGGCTCACGTGCTTGAACACCCAGTCCCCAGCGGTTGGTGCTGTTTGGAGGAGCCCTGAAGACTGTAGGAGGTTGAGCCTCACTGGAGAAGAGGGTCCCTGGGGCCTGTCATTATGGGCTGTCGGCCACCTCTGCTTCAGCCTGAGCAGCCTGCTTTTTGGTTTGCTAAGATGTGAACAAGCTGCCTCACACTCCTGTCGCCACAGAGCTGCATGCTGTCTCCTTGTCGCTGCCAAGATGGAAATGTATCCCCTCCATCTGTGAGCCCAAATAAATCTTTCTGTCTTTCTTTCTTTCTTTCTTTCTTTCTTTCTTTCTTTCTTTCTTTCTTTCTTTCTTTTTAAGATATGGTTTCTCTGTGTAGCACTGGCTGTACTGAGCTCACTCTGTTGACCAGACCGGCTTCTAACTCGAAGATCTGCCTGCCTCTGCCTCCCAAGTGCTGGGAGTAAAAGAGTGCACCATCACTGCCGGCAATTATTTTCTTAAGCTGTTTCTTTTCAGGCATTTGGTTATAACAACAAGAAAAGTAAGGAACCCATACTTCTAATCTAATAGTTAAAACTAACCAACAAACAAATGAGACATGGGGTGGGGGAGCAGGTCCCAAGGAATCTGTGGCCCTGAGTTTTAAGGTATATCCTGTTGGCCAAGGGGTGTTGTGGCCCCCTTGGCTGATTCAATGTGCTCCCTACCAACCTGTTCTGTCCCTTCCTCTTCTGAGAGAGTGCCTGGACCACCTTCAGCAGAGGCCACCAAGGATTGCTGCACCTAAAGAAATTTTGTGTATGGAGCGGCCCTCTACGTCACTATCAAGAGCAGAGCAGTGTGTTGGGCTGGTGGGTACAGAGGGTGTAGGTGTTCAGTTCCTGCACTCTTTCAGTAACAATGCCGAGCGCGGAGATGCAGGCAAGCACTGTTCAGAAGATACATGAACTCAGATCTGCTATACACTCTTCTCCCAGACTATACACATGTGCCCCAGAGGCTGAAACAAACTGCACAAGCACCGGGCATGGTGGCGCATGCTTTTAATCCCAGCACTTGGGAAGCAGAGGCAGGTGGATCGCTGTGAGTTCAGAGCTAGCCTGATCTATAAAGCGAGTCCAGGACAGCCAAGGCTAACACAGAGAGACTCCGTCTCAAAACAAAACAAAGCAAAACAACAACAACAACAAACAAACAAACAACATGCACAGACACACAGATGCACAGGTGCGCACACACACACACACATACACACAGACCGATAGACAGAGAGAGAGAGAGAGACAGAGACACAGAGAGACAGAGAGACAGAGACAGAGAGACAGAGACAGAGAGACAGACAGACTCAGTAATGCTGCTCTTAGTCTGTCTGTTCATGGCATTAATAACTTTTCTAATAAACTCTTTACCTATGAAGGGTCAATTATCTAAAAGCCTCAGGTGGACTGAGATGCCCTGGACATGAAGGTTGACTTGCCTGCTCACACCCATGGAGGCTCCTGATGAGGAGACACACACATGAAGCTGCCTGGATCTACCTGGGGAGCTGACCTGCAGATGGACTCTTCCATGCCCAAAGTCTCCCCTGTTCCATCCTATAGATGGAAGACCCCACACACACCACATGTACAGTCTTACTTTGGCTTCTGGAGATGCCTGTCGGCTTTCCTTTATTTCATCACCTTGATCAATCCCCATCAAACATCCCCAATAACCCGTCTCCACACTCCTCTTGAGGCCTCCCCATCCCAAACATTTCAGTCATGTAAATAGACACCCAGAAGACAAGTGTGGCAATGTACATACTGAAACAGACACCAGAGACACACGGACATACGCACTGGCATGTATGTATGTGTACACACAGATGGGCACACTCAGAGAGACTCACTTGACACACACACACACACACACACACACACAGCTGAAACACAGCACTGGTACTCTGTCTTCTGCCCAGGAGCCAGAAGAGAACATGCATACACACCCTGGCGAGGAGGTGAGGCTGGCCAGGAAGAGCCCCTGGTTTAGGATTTCCTGTGGCCTGAGTCCCTGTGACTTACCTGCCTGGGAGGTACTTGGCCACCTGGGGTCTGAGAGCCTTTTCCCTCCCAGAGAGTCACAGATAGTGGGTGGGGCCTGGGCTGGCGCAAAGGGACAGGGTAAGGGGTAGTGGGCCCAGCGTCCTCCGAGGGCTGCCTCTGTTAATATGGCCGTCGAGAGCCATGGGTGGACATGCTGCATCCCCTGAAGTCACAGTGGTGGGGACATCAGTGATGAATAACACTCATTAAGCAGTTAAAAAAAAAAAAGATTTATTTATTATTTATACAGTATTCTGCCCACCACAAGAAGGCACCAGATCTCACTACAGGTCGTTGTGAGCCACCATGTGGGTGCTGGGAATTGAACTCGGGACCTTCAGAAGAGCAGCCAGTGCTCTTAAACGCTGAGCAGTCTCTTCAGCCCTCATCAAGAAGCCGGGCGTGGAGGCGCACGCCTTTAATCCCAGCACTCGGGAGGCAGAGGCAGGCGGATCGCTGTGAGTTCGAGGCCAGCCTGGTCTACAAAGTGAGTCCAGGATGGCCAAAACTACACAGAGAAACCCTGTCTCGAAAAAACAAAAAAAAAAAAAAAAAGAAGTTTGTATGTCAGTCAGTGCACCAAGAGCCCACTCCTTCATCCCATCCACTCCTAGGTCTACATAATCAGTTGCTCTTAGTTTCTGTATCCAGCTGAAGAGGCAAGCAACACCAGCAGACCCAGTGCCTGCAGTGGAAGTCAGTACACTCAGCTCTAAGTGGGCAATGGCTGGGCAAAGGAAGCTTGCTGGGCAAGAATCCCATCTCTCATTCAGCCTCAACTTAGAAGCCATTCTTATGTGTCCCTAAGTGCACAGAGGCGCAAGGGGAGAGAGCTGTGCCTCCACCCCTTCCTGGCTATTGGGATGTTGCTTAGACTTCCGAGCTTCATTTTCTGATTGGTAAGCTGGATTCCTGGATGGTCCAGAAGGACAGTGTTTATCCACAGCATGGTGGGGGTGGGGGGCACTGCGTGGAGTGCACAGGATACAGTGCGGATGTTACTATAACTGTCTAGTGTCCATGTAAACCTGGCTCCTGCCTCGAAGGGGACAAGTGGCGGTTAACCCTGGAGCTAAATATCTGTGGCCACAGCTGGGGAACGTGGATTTGGGTGACCCCAAAGAAATTGTTGCAATGTGAAAACAGTTTCGTGGTTGCAGAACAAAAGGAAGTTAAAAAATATTTCAAGCCAGGTATGGTGGCGCATGCCTTTAATCCCAGCACTCGGGAGGCAGAGGCAGGAGGATCGCTGTGAGTTCGAGGCCAGCCTGGTCTACAAAGTGAGTCCTAGGACAGCCAAAGCTACACAGGGAAACCCTGTCTTGAAAAACAAAAAATAAAACAAAGAATTCCAAGAGCTTTTCAAATCCATTGGTGGGGAGCTCAGGTGGGCCAGGTACAGGGATGCAGCGACCCCTCTGCTAAGGACACAAACCACAGTCCTAGTCACAAAAGGGAGAAGGGCACATCCATGAATCGAGATACTTTTCAAATACACTGGTGGATGCGCCAGGCAGGGGTTGTAAGGACGTGAAGAGACCTCGGCTATAGGCTTTAGACGCCATCAGCAGGATTCTTAGCCCTTCCACCAGTGGGAAACGAGGGTGGTTGTTGTTTTGTTTTATATATTTCTAAAAGGTTTTTCCCTGCTAGTGACAGGATGCTAAGCCACAAAGATTGGCAAGGGGCTAAAGATGGCCCCAGATAAGTTGGAATTAGGCTCTAGACCTGCAACATTCCAACTTTTCGACATTACTGAAGATCTAATCAGCCGTCAGCCTTTGCAGACACAGCGACGGTCTAGCGATTCTTGCTCAGGAGGCTGTAGACCTCGGATGCTGTCTGATACAGTCTTAGCTTCAGGCGTGTGGGAGCTGGTGATCTGTTAGTAATACATTCCAACAGATTTCACACGACAATTACAAGGATGTTATGTTAGACAAGAGTTTGCAACAAATGGCTGCTCAGGAGACTAAAGATAGCTCAAGATAATCAAGTTGTGGATTTGCAACATTCCAACCCTTCACAACCATAAAGCTGTAATCAGTCAATCAGCTTTGTAGAAACTTTACTGTAGTTGTTTGTATCTTTCCTAGTTCAGAGAGCTTCAGTTAACACTAGCTGTCTTTAACTGGGAGTTCTAATGGCCTCTTCAGGGCCATCTAAAAGTGCATTTAAAGACTTATTTCAGAGCTGGACATGGTGGCGCATGCCTTTAATCCCAGCACCTGGGAAGCAGAGGGAGGTGAATCTCTGTGAGTTCAAGGCCAGCCTGGTCTACAAAGCGAGTCCAGGACAGCCAGGGCTACACAAAGAGACTCTGTCTCAAAAAACAAAACAACAACAAACAAAACAAAACAAAAAAGACTTATTTCACGGGTGAGGGCCAGTGGTATTTAATATCCTACCCTTTGCCAGGCTACCCAAATCACAGGGAAGTTGCCCTGCCTTAGGCCAAGTTCCCTGAGCCTGACCACACCTTTTCCACCTCAGTGCTGGGTCTTGAGCTTAGGGATGATGAACTCCGTGCTCAGCCTTGAACAGACTCTAGCTGGTCACTTAACTTACAGGTGAAGAGGTAGGGCCCAGGGGAATCAGGCAGGGGTGAAGACCAGGACGTAGGCTAAGAGCAGGTGGGTGCATGCCTGCAGTGGCTGAGGCCTCGCAGCTTGTCTCACAGTCATACCTGTAGTCACCCACGAACCCAGCACCCTGATGTTATTGGCTAAGTTGCAGAGACGTCTTTTCAGCCCCAGGGTATGTGATCTCCTTTCTCCTGCTGGCACTTTGTGCCAGCATTAATGTGTGCCTGCTAAGTGTGGGCCCCGGGAGGGCTGGGGAGGGCTGCCCTCCACTCACTGTCTGAGAACCGAGGGAAATGGCACAGATGGGTGTGGGGTACATGGCCTGCTGTTCCAGCTCCCGGGGCAGGAGGATTACCAAGAATCCAAGGCCAATCTGGCTAAATAGGGCATTCTATGGCAGCTGGGGCTAGAGAGTAGACCCTGTCTCAAAACAAAGCAAAACAAAACAACAACAAAAACAGCCCAACCCAACCCAATTCCTAAAACAAAACAAAACAAACAACAACAACAAAAAAAACCCAACAACACAGAAGAAAAATGGCACATTCCTAGCCTGTGACAGGGCTGCTGTGGGGACACTCTGATTAGAGAGTCAGTGAGTTGTGACAAACCTCAGAAACCTTGGCTGGAGCTCTCCAAAGCTGCCAATGTCCTTAAGTTCTAAAATAATTATTTTTGAGGCAGGCTTTCACTCTTCAGTGGAAGCTAGCCTGGCACACGGGACCATCCTGCTTCAAGCTTCCCAAGGGCTGGATTATAGGCCTGTGCCACCACGCCTGTCCTTGACGTCTTTCTTTTCTTTTAAAAATTTGGTTAATTTTGTGTGTGTGTGTGTGTGTGTGTGTGTGTGTGTGTGTGTATGTGTATGTGTATGCACGTATGTATACATATCCCACAGTACACATGTGGAGGTCAGGTGACAACTCTTGTGATCTGGTTCTCTCTTTCCACTTTGTGAATCTTGGGGACTGCTCTCAGGTCCTCAAACTTGGTGGCAAATACCTTTGCTGAACCTTCTCACTGCTCATCTCCCCCAGTCTTGCTTCTTTCTTTCTTTCCTTTTGAGACAAGGTCTCACCATGTAGTCCTAGCTGTCCTAGAACTCACTATGTCGCTCAGGCTGGCCTGTAACAGAGATCTGCCACCTCTGTTCTTGTGTGATGGGATTATAAGTGTGTGCCACTATGCCCAGCCCCCTAGTACATTTCTAAGGAACAAAGACAGAACAAAGCGGGCTATATGTAGCGTGTACTGTGGCTCTCAGAACGGCTCATTATCAGGACTCTCTAAGTGTGGATCTGGCTGCATGTCAGCTGACAACACCCTGTCTCTGTAAAGTCCAGTCCTGAGCACTGTGCTGTGAATCGACAGTGTCTGTTCCTGGAATCCCAGTGAACTCTACACTCACCCCTCAAACAGTTGACAAGAAAACAGAACACAAAATCAGAAGTGGGGGGTAGGGGTTGCCGGAGAGATAGCTCAGTAGTTAGGAGCACTAGCTGTTCGTCCAGAGGTCCTGAGTTCAATTCCCAGCACCTGCATGGTGGCTCACAACTATCTGTAATGGAGCAGATGTCTTCTTCTGGTGTTCATGAAGACAGAGCACTCATGTACATAAAATCCATAAATGAATCTTTGTTAACAATCAGAAGCAGATGGAGCATATGCCAAGGTGTGCAGAGGCAAATCCAGATGAGAAGTGCAAGGAGCCCATTGGATAACTCTTGGATGGTTTTTGTGACTTGAAAAACTTTGAGATAGAAAATCCTCAGGGTATGAGTTTTCTGAAGAAAAAGGAAAATTGGCTTATGTCTGGCATGTAGTTCTATGATAGCACTCTTGCCTAACAGAGGCCATGGATTTGATTCCCAGCTCTGTGTACCAAACCAAACAGCACCCCCAAACCAACCGGCCACACACAATGCAACTCTATGGAACAAAAACACTGAGGAAAGCATGGTAGCTCCCTCTTTGTAGTTCTACTGTGTGTGAGAGTGAGTCATGCCATGAGTCATGTCATGAGACCAGAGTCTGTCTCATACTTAATTCAGGGTCCCTCTTGGCTGATGTTCCCTGGGACTCGGAAAAGCAGTTCTGGTGGGAATGGGCGTGGATAGGCAGCATGCAACTTGAATCTGTAGACTGCCTGAGTTTTCCTGCACTTGCTCTCAGTTACCGAGATAAACATTTTCAAGCCTACAAGATAGATTTATGGTTACCAGAATCCACCTCTGACTTCTGCTTGCTGACACAGACCTTTTGTCCCTTTCACTGTGTCCTGCATGCCAAGTTTGGTGGGGTAGTCTTCTGTTTGCTGGAAGAAAGGCCTCTGGTGTTGTTTTTCTGGTTCAATCTGCTTTCAGCTTTTTTTCCCCCTTCCAGCTTTTGTCTTTTTGAAAACATCTTTACTTTGCCTCTTTTTCTTTTTTAAAAGCTGGAGCCTTGGGGCTGAAGAAGGGCTATGAGTACTAGTTGCAGCCAGGTGTGGTGGCATACCCCTTTAACCCCAGCACTCAGGAGGCAGAGACAGGCGGATCGTTGTGAGTTCGAGGTCAGCCTGGTCTAACAAAGCGAGTCCAGGACAGCCAAGGCTACACAAAAAACCCCATCTCGAAAAACAAAACAACAACAACAAAAGAGTACAAGTTGTTCTTGCAGAGGAGCCAGGTTTGGTTCCCAGCATCTACATGGTGCCTTACTTCATCGTAACTCCATTCATAGGGAATCTGATGCCCTCTTCTTACCTCTGTGGGCACTAGCCCCCCATGTGGTATACATGCATATATTACAGGCAAAACACTTAGAGATATATATTTTAAAAACTAAAAAAATGAAGTCTTGCTGTGTTGCCTGGCATTGAACTCGTGGCTCAAGGGATCTTCCTCCTGCCTCAGCTTTCTTTGTAGACTAGATAAAAGCATGTCCCCATGCCTGCTTTGGGCCTTCATTTTTGAAGAATAATTTTACTCAACCAAAATAGAGCTTTAATCCCATTCACTCAGCAGATAGCAATGAGTCCTGAGGAGGCACGGGGTGTGTGTGGGCCTGAGATTCAAGGGTAGCCAAACCCAAGTCCTGAGGAGGGAAGAGAGTGTCTGGTTGCAGGAACAAGAAGCACAAAGGTCCCAGGAACGTGAGAAGAGGCCAGTGAGGTGAGAGTGTGTCTGGGCTTGAAGAGCAGAAGGAATGTCCACCCTTTCAGACTGAGCTACAGTGAGACCCTGAGGCTGTGGGAGAGATGAGCTGCAGCGGAGAAGGGGGCAGAACCATGAAGGGTTTTAAGCTTTTTGTGAGATGGCATCTATTCCCAGGGAGGCGGGTTTCCATGGTGGGCAAGGAGCACTCCTGGCCTTGGCTTTGAGTAGTAGGTTTCAAGCCTGTCCCTTACTCAGTGACTGTGGAGTCACTTTCCTCATGACTGAGTACAGCTTCTGCCCTCCCCCTGCTCCCCATTCCCGCAGCCCTGCTGGGTGGTTTCCAGAAAGCAAGGGGCCTTTGATGTGCTGATCCCAGGGTTTGCAGCCTTTAAGAGCTCAGATTAGATTTCCAGGGTTAGGAATTTGAGGTCAGGAGCAGGTCACTTTGCCTGTGTTTCACAGCCAGAATGTGATGGGGCAGAGATTTAGTTTTCAACTGGAATGAAAATGGAGAGCATGCGGGGCAGTGGTGGTGCACGCCTTTAATCCCAGCACTTGGGAAGGCAGAGGGAGGTGGATCACTGTGAGTTCGAGGCCAGCCTGGTCTACAAAGTAAGTCTAGGACAGCCAAGGCTACACAGAGAAACTCTGTCTCAAAAAACAAAGGGGGGGGGGGGTGGGAAGAAAAAAGAAAGAAAAAGAAAGAGAACGTACGTAGTAGTCAGGCGTCATGAATGAACACCCCAGCAGAGAGGCAGACTACTGTGAGCTGGCGAGTGTCCCATCACTCAGGGCATGTAAGCAGAGTGCTCTTCTTCATCAAAGAAGCCATGGAAGAAAATCTCCACTATTGGAGACTGGCTGGATGAGTCCTCTGCAAGCTCAGCTGAAGAGGCTTCCAAAGGCCCCAGGCAAAAAGCTTCTGCCTTAAAATATCATCATATCATCCTTTGGCTTGTGGCTTGAGCCCCAGTTGCACTCTAAGCAGCAAGTTGGGCTTCCATGGCACCAGAGAAGAGCCACCTTGGTGGGGTGATTTGAGAGTAGGGGGAGGGACTAGGTTGCATCAGTTCTGACGTGACCTTTAACCTTTACCTTTCTCTGTCCCCTGAAAAAGCAAACACACAGAAATTCACAATCACAGCTCAATAAATATAGCTGAAAGTGCTCAGGAGTTGAGAAGACCGGACGGTCAGTGGAGAGCATGTCTGGTAGATGTGGGAGATGCCAGCTAGGAGATCTCCAGATAGAGGCGTTCTGCTGACTAGAAGGCCTTCTTGTGACACTGAGCAGGGCCAGGACATGGATCCTTGTGAGCAGCAGTGATCATTCAGGGACCAGCTATTTAGGCCTTTGTGCCCAGTCCAGCAGTGGCCTATGCTGCTTCTCATAGGTCAGTTCCTTTGGGTTTTTTTTGTTTTGTTTTTTTAAGATTTATTTATTTATTACATATATGTACATGCCTGCACACCAGAAGAGGGCCCCAGATCTCATTATAGATGGTTGTGAGCCACCATGTGGTTGCTGGGAATTGAACTCGGGACCTTTGGAAGAGCAGACAGTGCTCTTAACCACTCAGCCCAGGTCAGTTCCTTTATGATGATTCTTACCAGTATGTGTATATCCTGTTATTCTTTTATTTTTTATTTTTTTTTTTTATTTTTTTTTGAGACAAGGTTTCTCTGTGTAGTCTTGGCTGTCCTGGACTCGCTTTGTAGACCAGGCTGGCCTTGAACTCACAGCGATCTGCCTGCCTCTGCCTCCTGAGTGCTGGGATTAAAGGTGTGCACCACCACGCCCGGCATTATCCTGTTATTCTTAAGCAAGGAAAAGCCAGTATGTGTCCTCCAAAGCCAGAGTTCCTCCTGTCTCCTCGGTCTGCTTGTCCAGTCCTAGCCATTTTGTGAAGACTGGGACCATCTGTGAAGTGGTCTCACAGAACCAAGCCAGGCAGCTGCTCAGGAGATACTTGGTACTTGGTACAGGGGGGTAAGGTGGGGAGGAAAAGGGGTTGGGGGGATGCTGTGCAGGAACAGGGTGCAGAGAACTGGTAACCAAAGCATTAGGAGGCAACTGAGGTGGCTGATGTCCTGCCTAGCCTTGGGCTGACTGAGTGCCTGAGCAAATATTTGAATTTTGGATTCTATTTCTGCATATCATAGCATCACCAGCATGAAGCATGTTCAGCCAACACTTATAAATGAATAAGGAAATCTAGGAAGGAATGAGTGGAGGAGGGGGTCGCTGGTTGAGTCAAAGGCTTTGAGGGCTTTGGGGCTCCCAGAGGAGTTGATGCAGGGAAGCTGTGGTTGGCCTGGCAGTACCTTCGGGTTGAGGTGCACGATACTGGCCTGGGCTAAAGGCAAGATGGTGGAAGGCTGTACATTAAGTTACTTATATCTCCAGGCCATTGCTGCTGTCTCTAGTCCTGTCTACAGAAGGAGCTAGTTTCCTATCCTTTAGAGACCTGTAAATGTCAATGTCTTTTTATCCTATCTCAGGGGGAAGTGAGGTAGGCTGGAGGGTGGGGTATAGACATGAGATCCAAAATAGAAGGGTAGGAGTCTCAATCTGAGGGAACACTGCCCAAGTTCCACTCTCTCTCCCCGCCCCGTCCTCTGCCTCTCTCTCTCTCTCTCTCTCTCTTTTTTTTTTATGGTTTTTCGAGACAGAGTCTCTCTGTGTAGCCTTGGCTGTCCTGGACTCGCTTTGTAGACCAGGCTGGCCTTGAACTCACAGTGATCCGCCTGCCTCTGCCTCCTGAGGGCTGGGATTAAAGGCCTGCACCACCACGGCCTGGCACTATCATATCTATCTATCTATCTATCTATCTATCTATCTATCTATCTATCTATCTATCTATCTATCTATCTATCTATCTATCTATCTATCTCTTCTATCTATCTAATCTATCCATCTATCATCTACTCTGTCTCTCGTAGTCCTCCGCTTCTTGAGACTGGGAAGTGCGCCCCACGAGGCAGTGTCTTGAAACTACATTTCCCAGAAGGCCAGAGGGCGTTGGGGGCCACCAGAAAAGACTCCCGGCCGGCCGCGCTTCCCTAAATGCTAAGGGACCGGCTCTCCGGCCAAGCGGCTGGGTGAGATCCTTACGTGGCACCTCCTGAGGGGGCTCGTGGGATGGAAGAAAATACGAGCCCTAGAGCCGCACTTATGAGCATCTCCGTGGCGGGTCACGACTGCTGCGGAGGCCTCGGCAATCTCGACCTCAGGCAGGTACGACTCCTCAACCTACCAGAGCTGGCGGGCGCGGCCTTCAACGTTTGATGGGCGGGACTACCCTGTTACTAACCAACGATGGATGGGGCGGAGCCTGGAGGAGAGGGACTCGTGCGATTGGTGGTAGTGGTGGGGTTTGTGGGATCATGCGCGAATCGTGTCCTCTCAGTTTGATGTAGTGTTGGGTACCCCCTCGTTCCTGTGATTATGTAGGGCTGGGAAATTGTGACAGTCTCTGGGACGGTGTGAGTTTAGGGTTCTGCATATGAGTTCCTGGAGTTGTGTAGACAAGAGTTGCGTGGGGTGTCCAGAGTGTGAGTGCGTGCAGAGAGAAGGCGGCCAACTGCATTTGGGTGCCTGCTGTGATGATGTGTGGCAGCCCTCTTTGTCCCTGGCTCCACACTTCTGGCCTCCTCTTTGGTCTCCTGATCAGTCTCCAACTGCGTCTCCAACGCAGTTCCCAGTCGGGATAGGACTGCTGGGTCTCTTGTGCAACCTTAGGACCTGCTTCCACGCCCTGACTACTCCTGCAAACTCAAGGGCATCCCCCCAGCTCCTGATTCTGGTTCTCCGCCCCTGCGTGTTCCCTCCTTTCTTTTCTTTTTTCTTTTTCTTTCTTTTTTGGTTTTTCGAGACAGTAGTCTTGGCTGTCCTGGACTCACTCTGTAGACCAGGCTGGCCTCGAACTCACAGTGATCCACCTGCCTCTGCCTCCTGAGTGCTTAAAGGCGTCCGCCACCACTCCCGGCTACAAGTAGTTCTTGAAAAGAGAGGAAACTGGTCAGTGTTTTTCAGTAGCCTGTGAAGATTTGTCCTGTATGTGAGGGATGGGATGGAAATGTAAGCCGTGAGTGACAAACCGTTGGCTGGGGCCTTTCTGGTGAAGGGAACACAGGCACACAGCAGGGAACAGAAGACAGTTCCCCACTGGTGTTAAGAGCATGGAGGGCAGTTGAGATGGATAGGTGGCAGTGGATGTTGGAGACTAGTTTTCTCCTTTGGATTATTTGTTATTGAAGCATAAATGGTAAATCCTAAGTGCATCTCCAGCCTTTGTGTAAGCAGACCCCCCTCCTCCAAACTCTCCCCTATCTTCTCTTCACACCCCCCCCTTTTTATTTCTTGAGCACATGAGACAAGTGTTACACCACCCTCAGCCCCTGTGAGTCATGCTCTCTAACCCAGTGTGCATCCCATACGGCCGAGAATACTGGCTGAAGTGGTGGGTAACCTTGAACTTGGGATTGAGGGAGATGTGAGGCAACAGGCAGTGGCGTATTCTAGACTTCTAGCCCAGTCCAAGGGTTCCTGGCTTACCCCAGGGCTATAGAGATAAGGCCCGTGTTGAGAGGCAAGTCTTCATGGGTGGGGTCGCTCCTTGGGTGTGATGCCTTCCTGTTCTCCTCCTTCCTCTCTCAGATCTAGTGAGTTTCCACATGCTGCGCGGTCCCACATCTGGAGAGCCAGGGGCGTGGCAGGAGTTAGGTCAGGATGGCTCTTGTTGACATGTATTGTGTTTTTTCCCACCACAGCCTGGTCAGCACAGTTAAGCTTCCTATTTCCAAGGGATTTTTCTTAATAAAATAAAAGTAGTCCCATCACCAACTTAGTTACTTTGTTATTGCTTTGATAAAACACCATGACCAACATGGTGTGTGTGCGTGTGTGTTGGGAAAGTGTGGCGGCAGGCAGGCAGGCATGGCCCTGGAGCAGTAGCTGAGTCCTTACATCTTGATCCACAAGTAGGAGGCAGAGGGAATTAACCGGAAATGGGATGGGCTCAAAGCCCTCAGTGACACACTTCCTCTAACAAGGATATCCCTCCTAACCCTTCACAAGCAGCCCCACAAGCTGTGGATAAGCATGCAGACACATGGGCCTAGGGTGGCCGCTCTCCTTCAAACCACTGCAACCATTATACATGAAGTCTCTCCCATGCAGGAGATTAGATATGCTATTCCCTGGCCTAAGAGAACTTCCAGGTTTTTCTTCACCTGTCAGCATCTGAGCTGAGGTTCTCAGTGCTGGCTAATGGAAGGGTTGTGTGTCCCGTGTATTATTTAGAGTTCGGTGCTAGGGATGGGGGAGCGTACTCAGAGATAGAGCCATTGCCTAACATGTTCAAGGTCTTGAATTTGATCCCCATCATCTCAACAAACAAAAGCAATAATTTTTAAAATAACCGCATGACTTAAAGGGGTGTGTGTGGCTGAATAGATGGCTTATTTGGTAGAGTGCTCACTCGCTGTGCACACTTGAGGACCTGAGTTCAGATCCATCCATATAAAAGTTGGGTGCAGTGCCTGTCATCCCAGCGCTAGAGAGGCAGCCATAGGGTGAGCCTTGGGGGCTCACTGCCCTGCCAGCCTAGCCGGGCACAGCATGTGCACTTGTAACTCCCCTGCTGGGAAGATGGAGACAAGAGGACCTCCGAGCATCTCTGGCCAGCCAGTGTAGCCAAGTTGGTGAGCTCCAGGCTGAGTGAGAGAGCCTGCCTCAAAAACTAAAGTGGAGAGCATAGAGGAAGACATTTAATGTCAATCTGTGGCCTCCACGTGCACCACCTCGAACACGTGAGACAAAAAATAAAAAAATAATTTCCCCAAAATACAATATCTGTGTATTTCCCTCCATATCTGCAGTTTTCTTATCTGCAGATTACCTTCTCTGGGTTGAAAAGAATTGTGTGCCCACATGGACTGATTTTTCTTCATGCTACCATTCCCTAAACATATAGCAGTAACTGTGTACACAGCATCTCTGTTGTGTTGGGATATGACTCAGAGCAGGCAAGGATGCACGGATTCTATGCAGACACTGTGCCATTTAACACGAAGAACTTCAGCTTCCTAGGGTGTCCTGCAGGGATGCTGGGACCAGTCCTCCATGGACACTGAGGGATATCTGTGTTTGATTATTACCTGTACATACGGATATTTCACCGTGTAGTTTTTTTTTTCTTTCTCGAGACAGGGTTTCTCTGTGTAGCCTTGGCTATCCTGGATTTGCTTTGTAGACCAGGCTGGCCTCGAACTCACAGAGATCCACCTGCCTCTGTCTCCTGAGTGCTGGGATTAAAGGCATGCACCACCACCACCTGGATTCACCGTGTAATGTTACAACACTCACAGATGCCTGCTGCTGGTGGCTGCTGGGCTGTACTGAACAGCCCGGCTGCTGAGAAGCAGGCTCTTAGCTAGACACCCGGCCAGTTTGCTCACCTGTTTACTGCAGTCTCATTTTTTGAAAATGACCTTTAAAAAGTCATTGGTTGGGGCAAGAGGTAGGCCTGCCGTAGTTCACAGACTGAGTCCTCTGCCTGGCAGCAGTATGAAGCAAGCTGAGAAGGGCCTGCCCACATGTGGGCACACTTCTAAGTCTCAGGGTGCTGTTTTCTTATGGTACCCAGATTGGTAGATCACCCTGAGACACTCAGAGCTAGGCACTAGGGTCTAGGTGGTCCTGTTTCATGTCCAGCCAGCATCTCCCGTTTCATGAGGCTGTTCTTGCTAAGGGGAGAAAATGGGTGTCAATGTCACCAATTCAACAGAGGTGTCACAAAATGGCCTTCAGCTTTTTGTTTTTAAAAAAATCTATCTTCAAAAAGCCGCCTGCTGCAGTAGGACCATGGACCCAGAGAAGTCCTTTGCAGGCCACTTGGATCTGTATGGCCCTTGGTGGAAGCACAGCCTATGGACAGCAGCATGGCTGCAGGGTACAGCACAGACCACCGACATCTGCATGGGCCTTCGTGGTAACATGTGCCACAGACAGCATCCTGGGATTTTTTTTTTTTTTTTTTTTTTTTTTAAAGGCAGGGCTCTATTATATAACCCCTAGCTGCCCTGGAGCTTGTTATGTAGATGAGGCTGGCCTCACAGAGATCCTACTGTCTCTGCCTCTTGGCTGCTGGGATTAAAGGAGTGTTCCACCACACGGGGATTAAATGATTTTTTAAAACTGGGCATGTCAGTGCACACCTCTAATCCAGTACTTCAGAGGGTGAGGCGGGAGAATTTTTGAATTTTAGGATAGCCTGAGCTATATAGTAAAACCTTCTCCAAAAGCTAAACCAAACTAAGCCAAACCAAGACACCTTTCAGCTTAATTACTTTTAAAATGAATATCAGGCCATAATTTTCAATGGCTTATTTTGTGATCTTTTCAAGGACATATACACTTTGACTTTAGGGTTTTTGTTTGTTTGTTTTGTTTTGTTTTGCCTCCATTTAAAACAGCCCAGGATAGGAGCTTTCTTTGGTGCTCTTTGTAATGTTGGGTAAGTTTTATCATCTCTGTAAAGCTCAGATGGCACCTCTGCTTCTGTTGACCTGACGTGTGGCTACTAGTGTGGTGACTCAATGGCATTGATGCTGATTGTTGAAGAGCTTTGAGCTGCCACTTGGTCTTGCCATGTTACCCTTTGAATTGCTGGATTGGTTTGGTATTGTTTTGTACAAGATTTTCACTATTTCACTTCCGCTCGCTGCAATGCCTCCCATATCTTCCCCTTTTATGTCTTCTTTTTATATTATTATTAATAAGACCTTCCATGCTGTCTCTATGCACATGGTGTATGGCCATCCCCCGGGGCCATCTCCAGTGGCCGTGTCTTCAAAGGAGAGTGGCACTCCCTTCTCCAGCAGCACCATCTGACAGCAGATCTTCAGCCAAGGTCAAGGCTTTCCCTGCCCTCCCTCATCCATCCTGGAATCATTTTTCCTGCTCCCCCTCCCTCTGTTCCCCTTCCTCTACCTCTAAGCTGGTGTGGTGCGGCAGGGTACATCTGTGAGGAAGCACCAGGTCTGCTACTCTGGAGGGACTGGCTTGCTGAATGAAGAATCAATCATTGAACGGTCACCTTTCTGAAAAGGTTAGAGGGAAGGCACAGCTGCAGCTCCCTCTGCTTGTTACTGAGGACGGACCTAGGACTCTCATACATGCTGGGTGAGTGCTCCACCACTGAGCCATGCCTGACAGCCTGAAACCTGCATTTATTTATTTATTTATTTATTTATTTGTACTGAATGTGTTATTGGACCATATCATGTTACTATGGGATTTGGGGAGATCCCTAAGCAGCATCCGGTTTAAGGTATTGTCACAGTTCACATTCTGTCATAGGATGACCCTTACTGTCTAGGGCAAGCTCTGGCTCAGGGTCCTCTGATTCTTGCTTTAGGATATATGCTTTCCAAAGAAGTTGAGAGGTGACACATCTGTATTTCTTAAGGTGCAGCAGAAGAAAGAGTCCATGTGGCTTGAGACGAGGGCAGCCCTACGTACCTGCTCTGTCACAGATGCTTCATATCTGCTCTTCACCCTGTCCGTGGGTAGTCCTGGGCCATTCTTTTTTTTTTTTTTTTTTAATTATTTATTTTAATTTTATGTGCATTGGTGTTATGCCTACATGTATGTCTGGAGGTGTCAGGTCCCCTAGACAGACAGTTGTGGGTGCTGGGATTTGAACCTGGGTCCTCTTGAAGAGCAGCCAGTGCTCTTAACTGCTGAGCCATCTCTCTGTGGGTGGCCATTCTTACTAAGCCACTTCAGTGAGGGAAGCGGGCCTCAGATTGGTCCTGGTGGCTACTGTGAGCTCCGTGGGCATCAGGAGGAGGGTAGAGCGCTGCCCTTTACCGGGTCCTTCCTCAGACCCAGGCAGGTCTCAGTGTAGCAAATGGGGAGGAAGGGATGGGTGCCTTAATAGTAAACGTGGTGCCTGCTCTTCTCGGAGTATAGACCTAGGTGGGAAAGCCCAGGATCTTGTTTCTCTCTTTCTGGGCTCAGGGCCCTTGTGGAATTTCCCAGCCAGTGTCCTTGGATCTGCTGGCAATATCTGGACACTGGATCAGCTGAGAAGAGGGCGGAAGGTATGCAACTGCAGAGGCCCACTGTATGGATGGAGGATCTTGTCCCTTTTCTGAGCCAGCCCCACTCAGCCCTTTTATCCTTTGATGTGTAGGGCACACGGCACAGAGTGGCCCATTACTTTCAGGTGATCAATGCAGCGTTGGTCGTCCTGTGTTCTCGCTGTTTGTTTGGATGTCACAATGCGGCTTACACCCTGGGTGCTGTTGACCCCCTGGAAATCATTCCCTAGCCACAGGACATTGCTCTGAAGTGTGTCCAGCTCCCCGGTGCGGTGGAATTGCTATGTGCCTCTTTCCTGCCGGCCTGTGGGGGCTCTGCAGCTGACTTCATCACCAGGGACAGGTGACCTGAGCTGTCCCTGGAGCCCAACTCCCATTTCCTCCTGGTTCTGGTAGGTGGATTCTCTCATTAGCCTTCAGTAAACCTGAGACCTCCAGGGAAAGTCCGTTCTAAAGAGCTGAGCCTCCTATTTGAAGGAGGTTGAAAGTGGGAGGGGGACCCTGTCCTTTACTTAGGTGGCCCGTGTGGGGCCTCTGACACTGCCTGGGAGGCAGAGGCTAGGCCAGAGAGCTATGGCTTCCCTGCTCATGTCAGATGGATCTGGGGTTAATTTTGGCCAATCCAGTTTTCTTTCTTTTTTTTTTTTTTTTTTTGGTTTTTCGAGACAGGGTCTCTCTGTGTAGCCTTGGCCATCCTGGACCCACTTTGTAGACCAGGCTGGCCTCGAACTCACAGCGATCCGCCTGCCTCTGCCTCCCAAGTGCTGGGATTAAAGGCGTGCGCCACCACGCCCGGCTGGCCAATCCAGTTTTGAGTGGGCTTGGGAGGTGGGCCCTGTGTCTTGAGTTGGAGAGCTAGGAGCATGGCCCTCTTCCTATGGTTTTCTGCTCAGCATTAGTCACTCTCTCCTGAGAAGCAGCTGCTTTTCTAGGCAACACTAACCCTCAAGGTGAACCGGCTTCCAGATGAACTCTCCTTACCTGCTGAGGCAGGCTGACCGGGGCACTGGGACCTGGCTGTGTGGCCATATTCTGGTTTGGATCACTTTGGTTTTAACTGAGAGACAGATGGATGCCAGTTTTTTGCTGGGGTCAGCCATGTTAACTAGCTCGTGTTTGAGTGCCTGTTTTTTTCTTTTGTCTTAGCTCTCACAAAGGGGAGGAAAAGGCATGGTTTTCACTCATGTTACCCATCTCATGGTGGGGATCCAGGATCTAGAAACTTCGTTTATTCTTGTCTGCTGTGGCAGCTGAGTCCACACCTGGTGGTTGAAGTCCACATGGTTTCCTGCCTAGGATCCACAAGGGCCAGGCTGGTCAACACTGGTGCTGGCCTTCACGCCTGGGCTCTGCAGATTTCTCCAAGCTCCTGTTTGTCTCATCTTTGGTGGGGTCAATAAGTCTTCTTTGGGACCTCAGATTGCTAAGCTTGGCGATGGGCCAAGGAATGCTCTCAGGTCTAGTCATTCTTCGGGCTTTAACACCCTATGCTAGGACTGGCTCCCTTCATGGTGCTCAGTACTGGGAAGATGACATTGAGATGAATTCTTGACAATCCCTTAAAGATTGAGAGAACGCTTTTCTCTCTGGAGCTCATGGGGAGGGATGGGAGGGTTCCCACTGCAAGGGCAAAATGCTGTCTCCACCAGGGATCCCGCCTCCACCTTCCTTTCATAATATTGTGAGCTTACTTCACATGCCTGTAACCCCAGCACCCAGAGAGGCAGAGGCAGGCAGATCTCTGTGAGTTTGAGGCCAGCCTGGTCTACAGAGTGAGTCCAGGGACAGCCAAGGTTACACAGAGAAACTCTGTCTCGAAAAAAAGAAAAAAAAAAGTTGTTTGATTTGCATATGTGTGGGTGTGGGCACTTAGGGTCTTATAGGCCCAGAATGTCCTTTTGTGGGAGCTGCAGGGCAGCTAGCTAGTGGAGGACACAAGTAGAAGAGTTGAGTCTGCAAAGGAAAGTGGGCGGTGGATTCAGGCCAGGCCCAGAGCTTCATCCTCTCTGCCCTCCTACACCCCTCACTTTCCTACTGAGGAGAAACATGCCCCACCTGGGGACTTTGCAGTGCTTTGGGAAGTCCCTCCTCTTTCTCTGGCTTGGCATTTCACCTCTGCCAACTCTTGTTAAGCATGGCTCCATCTTTGAACGAGGCAGAAATGCATACTTATGAAGCAAAGTGCCTGGGTAACTGGTGATTCCAGGTCTTGTGGTCTTACGAGAAGCCATGCTTCTATGTCCAGAAGGGCTGGCCTGTTAGTCATGTTGGCTGCCCAGCTGGCCGGCTGCTTGCAAAACTCCCTCCAGGGGCTGCTTTGGCAATTTCTTGTCTCACTCTTAAAGCCAGAGTGGCAGAACCCACAGGGCGGCTCAGCCACTGACCAGTAGCCTTCTAATTTTATTGATGACGAAACAAGGGCTCTGCTCATTTAGCAAATATTTACTTTCTGCCAGCCTTGGCAGTAAGAAAATGGAGACACAAAGATCAATAAAAACGTGGTCCTTAGCTGGAAGAGCTGTTGCAAGTTAGGGATGGTAGTTAGATACTCACAAAGGCCGAACCCCAGGAATACAATAGAATGCCGTGGTAAGAAGTAGGGAACTGCTCCGTCTGGGTCTTGAGGGATGTGCAGGAGTTTGTTCACAGTGTGTACAGGGACAGATGGCATTCTCTGCATGTACAGAGCCTCTGTGAAAGGATGAGTAGCAGGTGAGGGGCCGCAAGCTGGGAAGGTCCACTCTATGGGGAGGTGTAGGGCCCACCTGCTGGTGTGCTGTGATGAATGGGCCAAGTGTAGGAGCGGAGGTATGAGGGAGGGTGGCCGGCAGGATGTGAGGTACCATCTAGGATGGCTCAGAAGGAAACCAAAGGATAGGAGGTCCTTTGCTATGCCCCGGGGGCGCCATGAGTTCCGGGATGGTGAGGGTAAGGAACGGATTGAGTGATTATGTAAGGAATGGCAGAACAGACAGGACAGAATGAGACAGGGGTGTGGTGGGGCGGTGGGGTGTGGGTGCCTAAGCAATGCAAGTTTTTGGCTGGGGCTTGAAATGCAGTCTAGAAAGGAGGGGTTGGGATGTGTAAGGTCTTCCTGCTGGGTTAAGGGTATGTGGGCCAGCTGATGGAAGTAACATCAGCATGCTCTGGGAGTGGTCAGGCAAAGTCTGGACTCCTGTGCCTTGGACATCTTCCCTTCCTCTCTCCTTTTTCTGCTGCTCCCCCCACCCCTACCCCCCATCCTCATCCCCTACCCCATCCCCACCCCCCACCCCCAGCCTGCCAGCTCACAGGGCCTTGTGATCAGGGATCTTTAATGCATGTCATCAAAGAGAATAAAGACTGCTGTCTTGTTGGGCTCAGATTTTAGGAGCTTTAGGGCTACGCAGCTTCACTCCCCTCCTTTTCCTGTAAGGCACCTGGTCTAGTGTGAAGTCTGATCCTGTGGCTTCATCCTGCACGAGCAGTGTGTGCCCCAGGAGCACATGACCTTACCTTTCACAGCCCAAGGTTGTGCTGAGTGGCCTGATCTCCTCCAGGGCTTCCTGAGGCTTTGCTCAGGGGCTCTGGAGGACTGTCTGCAGCCTGGAATAAGCCTGTGCCCTCAGGCTCATTGTCCTTGAGGGTTCCTGGGCAGGTCCTCTGTCATCCATTTATCCTCACCCTGGTGTACTCCCTGAGGTGCGTCTCATCCTTGCTCCTGCACTAGTACACCTGCTACTGCTTTATTTTCTGCTGAGCAGGACGATCCTGCACCAGGTCCTGTGTCTGTGGTCTCCACAAGCAGGATGGTGAGCCAAGCACAGAGCAGAGAGGGAGAGTTCACACCACTTATTTCCGTCTGGTTTTGTTCCATCCCCCTCTTCCTCTCTTGTTTTTGTTTTTTTTGAGACAGGATCTCAGTTTTTAAATCTTGGCTGACCTGGAACTCACTTTTTAGACTAGACTAGTTCATAGGCTCAACCTGCCCCTGCCTACTGAGTACTGGGATTCCAGGAGTGCGGCACCACACCCAGTTCCGGTTCTAGTTAATGAATACTTACTGTTAACCTCTTGATGTGCCTGGTTTACAAAATAATTTCTATTGGAGGTACATGTATATTAGAACAGCAACATTATAATGTATGTACTTTTTGGTGCAGTTTAGGCATCCATAGGGCTCTTGGTGTACCCCTTGTGGAAATGGGTAGTTTGAACATGTAGCATCTGCTTAGCTCACCTTCAGTCCCATATCCTGGTGAGAAATGTGGTCTAATTGGGCAAGGAGGCCACAGTGGAAGACCTTACATGCCTAGTGACTTTCCAGTGTCCCCTGTGTCACACTGGGCAATGTGGCCTGGATGGCAGGCTGAGTCTCCCTAGGAAGACCTTACATGCCTAGTGACTTTCCAGTGTCCCCTGTGTCACACTGGGCAATGTGGCCTGGATGGTAGGCTGAGTCTTCCTAGGAGGTGGTTACTGGGTGAAGTAAGAACCTGGGCAGAGGATGCTGGTTTCTCCCTGGGGATGGGCAATCCTGGGAGAGCCTGTGTGTGTGTGTGTGTGTGTGTGTGTGTGTGTGTGTGTGTGTGTGTTACCAACAAATGGATCACATTATTTCCTCTCCTCCCCCTCTTTGAAAGAGATTATTCTATCCTGAAATGAAACAGTGAAGCATTCCCTGAGAGCCAAGTCTGAGAAAGGCCTTAGGCCCAGTTGCAGGGAGCCTTATTTACAAGTTAGTGTGACTTTTAGTTGCATGTGGGGAGACAACACGATATCATCAGTGCCCTGGCCCTTTAAGATCCTTCCTAAAATGGAAACTAGAGATGTTTAGGGAAAAGCGCACAGGCCCCAGCGATGCTCACCACCCAGCGCCAAAACTCACTGTCAGAAGAAAAGTTGGTGCAGACAGAGGCTGGCTGCTCTTCTCTCCTGTGGCAGACGCTCCCTCCCACTCAGGGAGTATGTTTCCACGGGACATCTGGAGACATCTCCAGTTGCCTCAGTCGGGAGGAGTGGCCATCCTCCAGTGGGTGGAAGCCAGGATCGGGGCTGCCAGGCATCCTAGAACACATAGCCCAGCCCAGCACTGACAACTCGCTCCACATGTCAAGCCTTTGAGATTTGTGGGCCTCACACATGGACCACATCTTATTTTCTAGGTTGGGGACCTAGACTTGTGGTTTTGTTCTGATGGTGTTGCTGCCGATAGAATGCAAGGTTTTGTACGTACTAGGCAAGTGCCCTGCCATAAGCCATACCCATAGCCCTAGGTTGTCCCTTATGACTTCTGGTCATTGTCAGTGTGAGCTGGCAGGAGTGCGGCTACCCGCTTTCTTCATGCCATGTGTAGAATCACTTCCTTCCTCACCTGCAGTCACCCGCTCCTCCTGGGGTTCTGGGAGGGGTGGCCATTACCTGTGGTTGCCAGGTTTTCCAGCTATCGCCTGAGGCTGAGGATTTCAGTCACATCAAGGGTTAGTGTCCTTTTTGGGAACCTGTCTTCAGAGCCACGAATCTCTGCATACAGTGCCCACGAGCACCTCTGTAACCATTAGCCTAGCACCCTTATGACAGTTGACACGGCCGACTAGTTTTCAGCCTTTTATCTTCTGTTTTTATGAGACTTTAGTGCAGTGACTGTGCCTGGACTTGGATATCCCAAGCTTCTTTTATCTTCCCAGAGGTCTTAGCATCCTGGGGGCGTCTTAGATCCTGGCAGTTTCTGGGTGTTGCTAGACAGGCCTCCTGCTCATGGCAGCTCTGTCCTTGCAGGCAGATCTCTTCGTTATGACGTGGCTACTGCGTTACGTGGACCCCACAGAGCCCAGCTTTGTGGCTGCCGTGCTCACCATTGTGTTCAATCCGCTCTTCTGGAATGTGGTAAGTACCAGTGCGCTGACACTGGCTGGCTGGTGAGCCTGCTGTGGTGGGCTCACTGCCACTAACAAGCCAGATAGATACACGGACAGTGGGGCAAACAGTGGCCCTGTTCTCTGCCTTCCTATGCTGGTCACTCTCCTCTTCCCTTCTTCCTCCGAGAGGTGGCACTCAGTGAATGTACACCGAAGGGAGTGCCTTGCCTTTGTGGGGACCCTGGGCCAATGCCAGGGTGATCTAGTACCCAAGAGCCTACAGCGGACAACTGCACGGGGTCGGGGATGGGGTGTTCCACCTGCCGCTGGCCTTCTTGCTGGCCTTCTCACCGGAGAGCCTGGGCGGTCCTGGTTCTTGCCATACCCCTCCCTGGGCTGCTCTATGGCAACATTGTTTTTCTTACAGGAAGTCCCTGAAAGCAGCCCCGACTCTGGGTGGGTGATGGAAGATAGGGACTGAAACTTGAAGACAGTGCCCCCCCACCCCAAATCATTATGAGACAATGAGTAATGGAGGCCAGAGTGCTGGCTGTGGCAGAGCGTTGGGACACCCTGTGATTGCCCTGGAGCTAGTCTGTAGAAGGCTGTGCTTGCTGTCAGCAGCACACTGTTCCTAGACTGTCGTCAGCTCAGCTGTACCAGGGTGGAACACTGTATTCTTTTCATCTGGCTTATGGCTTGGCCTTTTTTTTTCCCACCTGGAGAGAGGATAGCAGGGTGGGTGGAGGCAGAGGTGCTTGGCTCAGAGCCACCACCTTCTGAATGTTTTGTCCCTGAAGTCCTGAACATGCTGAACCTGCCCTAGAAGGGGGCTTCTGGGAGGGGTCCAGAGACCACTGTGACCTCCTCTTGCTCCTGAGAAACCATGGCCTTGGAGTGTACGGCTAGAGTGTGCCGGTCCTGGCCCTGTGTTATGACAGCCTGCTGGTGAGGCCAGACCCGTGCTACTCTGTGCCCTTAGACGGCCCTACTCGTCTCTCATACTTCCTATGTGCTTTCTCTGTCCTACCTGTAGATACATAGCGCTCACACCTCAGAGCCAGCATGCCAGGACACTACAGGGGACAAATACTGATCTTAAGCCACGAGAATGCTTCTGATGTTTTAAAGTAGTAAAGAGGAAACTAGTACAGGGCATTAAAGAGACTTCCGGCCTGGCTAGGCTATGCCTCAGCCCTGTCTCTCGCCATTAGAGGTGCTGTGCACAAGGCTCTGCTGCAGGTGGCTGCTGGGCTCCGTAGCTGGATGGAGCCTGCGTTCTCTCTTTCTGGTAGGCCTTGGCTGATTAACAATTGCCTGAGTGTGGACTAGGTGCCCAGCGCAGGGAGAACAGTTGGCCAAATGCACAGTGGATATTGGGAGTACTCAACCCCCCTTTTCTTTTCTAGACAGGGTTTCTCTGTGTAGCCTTGGCTGAACTGGACTCACTTCGTAGACTAGTCTGGCCTTGAACTCACAGAGATCCACCTGCCTCTGCCTCTGAGTGCTGGCATACAGGCCTGCATGACCACCACCCGGCCTGGTGTCCAAGTCTCCTTTGTTCATTTCCCACTGACCCTTGAAGCAGTATGCTTTTGCACACTTAATTTTGAAACTGAGTTTGGTCCATAGGAAGAGCCCAAACAGCCAAGATTTGGAGGTGAGTGCCTTGGGTCCGTGCACTTGTCATAAGTGGGTCCCTATTTTGGCCTTAAGTTTTTGGTTTGCCTCATTCTGAGAAGCATTATTCATTGGAAGAGTGCCTACTCATTAGTGGAGGGACGAGCAGCCTCTTTAGAGTCAGTTCAGAATGAGAGAAATGACAGTGCTGTGGTCGGGCCATCTGCAGCTCACAGGAGCTGAATTGGCGGCGTCCGGAGGCAGGAGGACGGGAGGCTGGAAGCCTGGCTCCGTGCTTGCTGAGGAGCCTCACTGTGAGCAGGGGCATGCTGGAAGAGTAGTGAGGTGTCCTGCTGACTGCAGCTGGGCCTGGCTTGCCATGTGCAGGCTCTGGGCCTGGCAATTCAGCAAGGTGGCACTATAAGGTGCTGTAGGAATTGGGTGGGAGGAGGGTTTTAGCTCCTTTCTGTTGCTTCAACACAGCAGTTCGCAACCTGTGGGTCACAACCCCTGTGGTGGTCGAACAACCCTTTCACAGAGGTTGTATATCAGATACCCTGTACATCAGATATATACATTATGATTCATAGCTAGCAAAGTTATGGTTATAAGGTAGCAACAAAAATTATTTTATGTTTGGGGTTCGCCACAACATGGGTGAGGGACTTTATTGAAGGTTGAGAACTGCTGCTTTAACAGAATAACTGGTGCTGGGGACTGTATAGAAGATAGACAGGTGTTCAGTTCCTAATCTCTTGAAAATACCAACAGGGTGGGGCCAGCATCCTGGCCATGGCTCCCTAGAGAAGTCAAAATATAATGAGGAACCAGAAAGGAAAATGGCCACGTGCATAAGAGGCCAGGTGTGTGTGTGTGCGCAGAATTTCACTTATAAGACGCCACCCTTAAGAGAAGTAAAAATCCTCTGAGACTAGCTGCCTCCCTCCCAGGTGGCCTACCATGATCTGATCACCTCCCACTGACCCCTCTCAAGGGTCCCAACACCATCATGCTGGGAGCCAAGCCTTTAGCACATCAGCTGTAGTGGACATATTGAAATCATGTTTCAAACACATTAAAGAAATTTATTCATTTATTATTCAGATAGTTATCGAGGGTCCCAGTGGCACCCTAGGAATAAACATACGGATCGATCAACCCCTTAGGGACAAAGCAGGTAAGAGGGAGAGACAGGAAGGGTAGTCAGGAAAGGCCTATTTGAAGGGGTGGCCTTTAACCCAGACCGAATACTTGCATAAGAAAGTCCCAGGTTTCTGGGGAAAAGTTGTATTTTTTTTTTTTAAGGAGACAGCCAGCGTGAGCTGGGAGGCCAGCCTGCTGTAGAGGCCCGGAGACGGTGGCACGAATACAGCAGAATGTGGGCTCTGGAAGCAAAAGAAGTGGCAAGAGAAAGCCTGGCAGGACTGCAATAGCAGCAGTGCAGCCAGTCTGCTGTGGATCTCTGTGGCCAGCAAGGCTGGTTCTGGGCCGAGCTGGGCAGCTGAGGAAGGTGAGGGGTGAAGGATGAACTTGGCTTGCCTCAGGGAAGATCAGTGATGCCCATGAGCTTCAGGAGAGGAGGCCGTTAGTCATTTCCCTGTCGCTGTGATAAATAGTGTGAGCAAAAGCAACTTTTAGGAGAGTTTATTGGACTGATGGTTCCAGCGGGCTAAGAGCCCATCGTGGTGGGAGGCCTGGCAACACGGGGTGAGCATGGTGGCGGGAGCAGGAAGCTGACAGCTCATACACGTAACCACAAGCACAAAGCTGACTGAAAGTGCCAGGAGACATTAACCTTTCAAAGCTCAGCCCCAGTGATGACATACTTCCTCCAGCCAGGCTGGAGCACCTAGACTTCTCAAACAGCACCACCACCAACTGGGGATGGAGTTAAACCACTGCAGAGGCTGCAGGTGGGTCAGTGTGGGCAGTGCCCTCTGCTGAGCCTGCCTGGCACACAGACCTGCTCTCAGGCTCACCATCTGTCTGTTGGGCTTTAGCTGGAGGAAATATGTCTGCAGTGTTGAGTACCCACATTTGGGCCATCCTTCCTTGTCCACATCTATCTCAGCTCTCTACTCTCCCTGTCTGACCCTAGCCTCCTCTTGCTTTCTCCTCGTGACTGATTTGTGTCCTGTACCCTTGGGGACCCTTGTCCTTGAGGCCTCTCGGGGCTCTCTGTTGGTCAGCTCAGAGGGAGCCTTCTCAGCCCTTCTGTGCTTGGCTCTCTAGACATGTGGATTTATGTCATCTAGAGTCTGCCTAGAGGTCTAAAAGTCCAGTGTCTGCAGCCCACCTGAGTGTCTCCAGGCCCCATGGGAGGTGGTCCAAGGTTTCCCCACTGTACTCTCTTCTCTCTGTCCCCATAGGGGAGATGCCAGAGGGAGGCCTGGCCTGTATCCTCTGCTTTGCTACCTGGGTGTCTATTCATAGACTGCAGCTGTCAGTAGGAGCCATCATCCTGTGGTATCAGACCCTGGGTCTTTAGCAGGCACTTGCACCCCTCTAGCGTCTAAGGCAGTGGACGTTACAGGCTCAGGACCGTCAGAGAAGGCAGCGGTGCAGCGCTAAGCCTGGGCAGGGGCCTTCGCATTGGGACACTTCTTACTTTCATTCCTGGTTACCCTGGGTCCTAGCCCCGTACTGGATGCATGGCCCCTACTTTTCCAGGGCTTCCAGAAGGCTTTCATCCCTGTGGCCTGTGATGACCTTTGTCAGGTTACCTCCCAGGTCTTCCTTCCTCTCTTCCTGCCTTCTCTGGCCCTAGGTTGAGACACTGGGGACCAGCTATCCAACACTGTAGGAGGACCCCCAGGCCTAGCTTCTGCCCAGCAGAGGTCAGTAACGCTATCTCTGGACACTGATGCAGTGGCCCAGGTGGTCTGAATGTCCACTGTGTATCTCACACATCCCCTAGCACAGCTTCTGGGAACACTGGTCCTGTCTGTCCCAGAGTGCTCCAAAGTGCTTGATTTTCCATCTTGTCTGAAGCTTGCCACACACTGTGTTCTGGGTAGCAGCTGCTGCTTGGCCTGCATCTGAGGGATCCAGCCATGGACCCTTTTGGTGCTCACGGCCCTGTGCCTGGTGTAGTCGATGGCCGGAAGCACTGCTGTTTTCACGAGTGTGCCCTGGCTCATCACTCACCTTCTGTGTAGCATCCAGTGAACATATCTGTCTGACATGGACACTCATTCACTATGGCAGTCCCCGCAGTACAGCACTGCAGGGCCTATGACAGGAGAGATGGGTACATGCTGTATGATGCTCCGGTGGCTATGTTTTGCCTGGTCAGAGCCCTGAAAGGCCAGGGCCTGGACCCCAGCAGTGGCCCTGAGCTTGCCTATTTCCTTGAGGAAATGTCACACAAGCTTTATTACCCTCAGCTAGATGGAACAGATTGCCAACAGTAGGCAGCAGCCAATGGAGACAGTCTGTTTGGACACCAGGGCAGACTGCGATGGATCATAGAGCATGGCCCGGGACCAGTCCATCCCAGGGCCCTGTATCTGGAGTGAGCAGGAGAGGCTCCTGTTAAGATTCTTGTCAGGACAGCTTAGTGAAGGGGGCATAGCTCCTCGCAGGTTCCCTCTTGTTGCTGTAGATCCAGGTACTCCATCAGGTCAGAGAGCAGCTTCTCTTCCCTAAGGGGTGAGGGGCATGCCCTGACCCTTCTGAGGAAGTGTTGGTTGGACCAGCTCTCCACAAGCAACCTGGGCCTCACCGCCACCATCTGCCTAGCTGCAGGCAGATACCAGCGAAAGCAACGCTGGGTCAGCTCAGGAGGTGATTCCCTGTAATCCAGAGGCTGTCCTGAAGGCCCCCAGGAGGGCCTAGAAGTAGTCACTGTGTTTGGGGAGCTAGTTTGAGAGAGGTGCTTTCAGGATTTGGGAAGAACTTGCTGTGCTGTCTGTCCACAGTGGGATGTTTGAGTTCTGGGGACTGTGGCCTGGTGCAACAGGCAGCTGGACAGTAGGTGGCACTGTGGACTAGAGGAGGCCTGCTTCTCCAGCCCTAAGGGAGAAGAGGTGAGAATGACAGCAGAGGAAGGAAAGATGGGAGGGGGGACAGTGAGGATAGAGAAAGTCACATGAGGGAAGAGGAGACAGTGAAGGAGGAGAGGACAGTAAGGGAGAAGAAGGTGACAGTGAACAAGGAGGCCGTAACAGTGACAGGAGACACTGAGAGAAGAGGAGGCGATAGTGTAGGAGAGGGTGCTGACTGAGAGGCGAGGAGGAGGAGGGAACTGCTTTGCTTTGTGTCTACTTGACATCAGCTGGAGTCATCAGAGAGGAAGGAGTCTCAGTTGAGGAAATGCCTCCATAGTTTCTGTGTCAGTAGGGTATTTTCTTAATTAGTGGTTGATGGGGATGGCCCAGCCCACTGTGGGTGGAGCCATTCCCTGGGCTGGTGGTCCTGGGCTCTATAAGAGAGCAGGCTGAGTAAGCCATGAGGAGCAAGCCAGTAAGCAGCATCCTTCCCTGGCCTCTGCATCAGCTCCTGCCTCCAGGTCCCTGTTCTGCTGCAGTTCCTGCCCTGACTTCCTTCAGTGATGAACAGCAGTATGGAATGTAAGCAAAAAAGCCATTTCCTTCCCAACTAGCTTTTTGGCCATGGTGTTTTGTCGCAGCAGTAGAAACCCTAACCAAGACAAGGAGATAATGACAGGGAGGGATTTGACAGGAAAGAGATGCCATTGAGGGAGGTGGTGACAGAGAGGAGAGATAACAGTAAAATGAGGGGACAATGAGGGGAGAGGACGTGACAGTGTGAAGGGTGATAGTAGTGAGGGAGGGGAGATGACAGTAAGGTGAGGTGATAGTGAGTGGGAAGTGATGATTAGAGGGGGGAAGGTGACAGAGTGGAATTAACAGGGAGTGAGGACAATGAGGGGAAAGGAGGTGACAATGAAGGATGAGGAGGTGATGGTGAAGGCTGAGGAGGTGATGGTGAGGGATAAGGTGACAGTGAGGGATAAAGTGATATGGGGGAGGGGAGGAGGTGATACAGAGGGGGGAGAGGTGATACAGAGAGGGAGGAGATGATACAGAGGGGGAAGGAGGTGATACAGAGGGGGGAAGGAGGTGATACAGAGGAGGGAAGGAGGTGATACTGAGGGGGGAAGGAGGTGATACTGAGGAGGGGAGGAGGTGATACAGAGGGGGGAAGGAGGTGATACTGAGGGGGGAAGGAGGTGATACTGAGGGGGGAAGGAGGTGATACTGAGAGGGGAGGAGGTGATACTGAGGGGGAAAGGAGGTGATACAGATGGGGGAGGAGGGTGATACTGAGGGGGGAGGAGGTAATACAGAGGGGGGAAGGAGGTGATACTGAGGGGGGAAGGAGGTGATACTGAGATGGGAGGAGGTGATACAGAGGGGGGAGGAGGTGATACAGAGGGGGGAGGAGGTGATACAGAGGGGGGAAGGAGGTGATACAGAGGGGGGAAGGAGGTGATACAGAGGGGGGAGGAGGTGATACAGAGGGGGAGGAGGTGATACAGAGGGGGGAAGGAGGTGATACTGAGGGGGGAAGGAGGTGATACTGAGGGAGGAAGGAGGTGATACAGAGGGGAAGGAGGTGATACAGAGGGGGGAGGAGGTGATACAGAGGGGGGAAGGAGGTGATACTGAGGGGGGAGGAGGTGATAATGAGGGGGGAAGGAGGTGATACAGAAGGGGGAAGGAGGTGATACTGAGGGGGGAAGAAGGTGATACTGAGGGGGGAAGGAGGTGATACAGAGGGGGGAGGAGGTGATACAGAGGGGGGAGGAGGTGATACAGAGGGGGGGAAGGAGGTGATACTGAGGCAGGAAGGAGGTGATACTGAGGGGGGAAGGAGGTGATACTGAGGGGGGAAGGAGGTGATACTGAGGGGGGAAGGAGGTGATACTGATACAGAGGCCAAGTGATACTGAGGGGAGGAGGTGATACCGAGAGGGGAAAGGTAGCAGGGAGGAAGAGGTGACAGGGGGATGAAGAGGTGATAGGAGAAGGTGGCAGGGAGGAAGTTACTTAGAACTGGAGTGGATAGCAGGGTGTGGAGGTGTGCTTTGTTCCCGTGGTAGCCAGCAAGAGCCCTGTCCCCTCTGCCCTTCTTTCCTCTGTCACCACACCTTCTGTTTTTGCTCCCAGCCTGCTGTCTGCCTCATATCTCTGTGTGAGGGATCCTCTCTGGAGCCAGAGAAGCTTTCCCTGTGCCTCCTCTGGGGGCAGCCTTGGTTTGCAGTCTGGCTCTGGCCTTGCTGACTCCATTGGTCAGGTGAGGTCAATGCAGGGAGATCTCGTCCTACTGTGGAAACCTGCCTCTTACTTAGGCCTGGCCTATGGTGGATTGTCTTGGGATATTACACTGCTCTCCTGGAGGGAGCACTTGGCTAGGTAGGTAAGCTTGTATGAGTGTGACAGGACAGTGACATCAATGGCACTTAGGGATTCTTGCCCCATCTGGCTTAGAAATCTGTGACCTAGGCCGGGCGTAGTGGTGTATGCCTTTAATCCCAGCATTTGAGAGGCAGAGGCAGGCGGATCGCTGGTCTACAAAGTCAGTCCAGGACAGCCAAGGCCACCCAGAGAGACCCTATCTTGAAAAAAAAAAAGAGAAAAGAAAAAAAAATCTGTGACCTGGGGTATGGTCTTGTACCCACTAGGCTCAGAGCTGGATCTGGGGATCAGAATATCTTCTCTTGTCTTGTGCTGCAGAGGCTGGCCTGGCTAGTTGCTGTAGCTCAAGGCATTCTTTAAGTAGAGCCAGCTGGCTCATGGAGCAGGAGACCTTGGTTATGGGCACACCAGGTTCACATCAGCCAACCACTAAACTTGACTGATGGCACCTGATGAAGCACGGCACTCTTGAGTCTCCCTGGCTCTGTCTCAGCTGTTCTCATAGCCGCATTCCTCTAGGACCAGTGTAGGCCCAGCCTCATACTGGACCAAGGATGAGCCCTTCTGTTAACTGATGCGGCATCACCATTAGCCCTTCAGTGTTGGCTCAGATGCAGTGGATGTGTGTTTAGCTGGAAGCACCTAGCCTCCCTGACCCCATCCACCATGGCAGCTGAGCTGGTGCCTCCAGCAGCAGGGTTACCTTAGAACCCAGCACCCGAGCATCGTGGGGTGAAGGGTCCAGCACAGTGTCTCACACAGGCCTGCCAGGACAGCTCAGAGACACACAGCAAAGAATGAAAGGAAGGAGGACCGGGCGTGGTGGCACATGCCTTTAATCCCGGCACTTGGGAGGCAGAGGCAGGCGGATCACAGTTTGAGGCCAGCCTGGTCTACAAAGTGAGTTCAGGACAGCCAAGACTACACAGAGGAACCCTGTCTCAAAAAAACAAAACAAAACAAAAACAAAAACAAAAAAAAAAGAAGAAGAAAGGAAGGAAGGAAGGAAGGAGGGCTGGGCAATCTTGCTGAGTGAGGGTTGTCCCTGTGACAACACTGTACCATGGGTCTAGGCACTGGCTTCAGACATCTTACAGTATGCCAGCTGGGTGGGGCTGAGGACATCTTCCCTCCATGATTATTTTGGTACTGGCTATTTTGACGTATGTGACTAGTTTGATGTTTCAAGGCTGTCCTACACAAAGTATGGATGACATCAATATACCTGAAAGGTGGTGGGCAGGATGCTCGGATGTGTGGTTTGATATAGATGAGCTCATGGACACAGGAAGTGGAGTCTTAGTACTTTAATGTCTCATCTGCATCCCTGGCAGACAGCTGTTCTACTGCAGTGCCCTCCCTCCCTCTTCCTTCCTCCTTCCTCTTGTTCCTTCTCTGAAGACTGAGCCCAGGGACTTACATGTGCTGGCATTCCTCCCCTGAGCCATGCCCTAGCATGCCCTTTATAGATCCTGGCTGCTGTAGCATGGTCTGAGAGTAATGGTTCTCACCCTTCCTAGTGCTATGGCCCCTTAGTACAGTTCCTCACGTTGTGGTGACCCCCAACCATAATATTATTTTCATTGCTACTTCATAGCTGTAATTTTGTTACTGTTCTGAATGGTGATGTAAATATCTGATATGCAGGATAGCTGATATGTGACCCCCTAGGGAAGGGTCATTTGACCACCAAAGGAGTCGTGACTCGCAGATTGAGAACCGCTGGCCTGAGAGGTACTTTTGTGATCCAGATGCTCCAAGGGAGCACAGTTCCTGTGACATCTTCTAGAGCCTTGGCTACTTGACTTATCACCATTCTACAGACAGATAATTCACGGTGTGCCTCTGGGCCTTTGCCTGTTCTAGTCACTCTTCCTAAAGAGCGTTCCACCATGTCCTTGCTTGCTACCCCAGCTAGACGACCCCCAGTCTGGCCCTAAGTAAACATGGCTAAGCATCCTCCTTTAGGTCTTCCTGCCCATAGTGGATCTGAGCCCTGGCCATGGGAACTGTTAATGGTAGATGTGGGTTCTGCTTTCTCCCAGGCTGAGTTCCTGAAAGCTCAGAGAAAAGGTTGAAGCCTTCCATGGATACCCAGGGCTGAGCCTAGGATTGGAAAGGAGAGATGGGCCCAGGCCTCCCTCCTTCCTGGAGAGTGAACCTGTGGTGGCCCTGGGAGGCGTGGGGCCAGGACGATCAGCCCCTACTCGACGGACATTTTCTCTCACATCCTTCTCCATCTGTAAAAGGAACTTGCAACTACCTTAGTGGACCCCACAAAGTTACTTATGGGCCTTTGCAAGCCTAGAGGCAGCCTGGCTGCTGTTCCTTGGGTCCTCCGTTTGGCACAGCAGAACTGAGCATGTGTATAGAGTGACAGTTCCACGTGTGTCTACAGCATCGTGTGTTGAACACACTGGGTTTAAGCAGCATTTGCTCTCCTTAAGCACTTACCATTGCTTCATGCTGAGAGCCCCACTGTCTTCTGCTTCTTTACACACATGTAGTACGCGCTTGCAATGACAGTCCTTTACATTAGGCAGCCATTCTCCAGGCGCCCCTTTCATCTGTATGTCCTTCCTCTCCCCCCCCCCTCACTGTGTCTGCTTTAGCTTCACTTGCATACAATCATGCGTATGTCACTTAGCTTATCCTCCAGTTCTGCCCATTTTCTATCTATAAGAGGATTCCATTTGTGAACATGTGTGTGTGTGTGTGTGTGTGTGTGTGTGTGAGATACTGTTGCTGTTCTAATATACATGTACCTCCAATAGAAATTATTTTGTAAACCACGCACATCAAGAGGTTAACAGTAAGTATTCATTAACTAGAACTAGATCTGGGTGTGGTGCCGCACTCCTGGAATCCCAGTATTCAGAAGGCAGAGGCAGTGGTGAGCCCACCAGCCTAGGGTCAGCACCGCCCACAGTGGTGAGCCCACCAGCCTAGGGTCAGCACCGCCCACAGTGGTGAGCCCACCAGCCTAGGGTCAGCACCGCCCACAGTGGTGAGCCCACCAGCCTAGGGTCAGCACCGCCCACAGTGGTGAGCCCACCAGCCTAGGGTCAGCACCGCCCACAGTGGTGAGCCCACCAGCCTAGGGTCAGCACCGCCCACAGTGGTGAGCCCACCAGCCTAGGGTCAGCACCGCCCACAGTGGTTAGCCCACCAGCCTAGGGTCAGCACCGCCCACAGTGGTGAGCCCACCAGCCTAGGGTCAGCACCGCCCACAGTGGTGAGCCCACCAGCCTAGGGTTAGCACCGCCCACAGTGGTGAGCCCACTAGCTTAGGGTCAGCACCGCCCACAGTGGTGAGCCCACCAGCCTAGGGTCAGCACCGCCCACAGTGGTGAGCCCACCAGCCTAGGGTCAGCACTGCCCACAGTGGTTAGCCCACCCGCATAAGGTCAGCACCGCCCACAGTGGTGAGCCCTCCTATATCAATCACTAACTAAGAAATTGCCCCACACACATTACCACAGGGCAGTCTGATGCAGTAGTTCCTCAGCTGAGGCTCCCTCTTTTTTAGGGACTCTTGGATGTGTTGACAAAACCTAACCGGATAAATAAGGGATGGGGTCAGTGGCTTTCCCAGTGCCCCACAACCACAGTGCTAGCATGGTAATTACGATCACCATAATAGGCCCCCTTGTGTCCCTAGCGTATTCTCAAGGAACAAAGCTGATGGAATGAATATATCACAGGGGATTTACTAGACTGGGCTACAGGATATGATCCAGGTAGTCTAGCAACAGTGTCTTACACTGGAGAGGCTGACAGTCTAGTAGTTTGGCACATGAGGCCAGATGTCTCGGCAGTTCCAATATGGTGCTGGAGGCCTGGAGGATTCTTGGGGAGCTTCCCCCAAACCTTAGTTCTCACATTAGTGAAGCAATGCCATAGCAGCAGAGTAGATGAACTCGCCAGTGAGAGCGAGCAAGCAGGCAAAAGGCAAGTTTCCCCATTCCATGCCCTATCATGTAGACTCCCACCAGAAGGTGTAACTCACATATGGGGTGGGGCTTCCTGCTTCAATAATCTGATCAGGGAAATCCCTCACAGGAGTGCCAGCTGCATATGTTCTAGTTGATTCCAGATGCAGTCAAATTGGCAACCAAGGTTGCCTAGCACACTGCCCCTCTGAGCCCATTCCACTAGGCCACTGAGGACTCCACCTTAGATTTTACAGAAATAACTGCTGAGAGTCAAAGGAGGCCCGGGCCTGAGCCACCCAGCAACAAGTATAGTGTTGGGCCTGCCTGTTTGTGTGGTTTCTTCCACCTGTCCTTATCCTCAGCCACAGCTCAGCACACACTCCACATGGTGAGCCGTGTTGAGGAGGGATAAAGACAGAGCCTGGAGTGGCAGCATGGCCTGTCCCGCCCCACAAGTGCTGAGTACTAGGCCCTGCCAACAGGAAAAGATCCTCCACGCATCTGTCACCAATGCCTGTTAAAGCCTGGGTGGGGCCACAAGTGCCCTGCAGCCCTGCAGGGATTTCTCTGAGGTCTTATTTCTGGGCTAGTGTATGCTTGCCTGTGTCAATGTTTTGAGTATATGCAGGTCTTCCTGTGGGCAGGGCTCCACATGGGCCAGCCACGTGAGGCAGTCATGTGGAAGTGACATTTCTGTGGCCTCCAGCCTGCCACCTTTCCTGGCCATCCTCTGGAGTTCTGCTCAGTCGTGTCTTCCTGCTTTACTGGGCCGCTGAGCACATTCAGACCCATCATTTCCCATCTGCTTCTTAGCACTTGGGCCTGGGCAGGATTCCTGGCTTCACACAGCCTTGGGGTTCTCCTCTGTAAGTGGGGGACAGGAGTCGCCGCCTGGTGTTGGGCTGTTTCTTCTTACCTCTGGCCCCTCTCTCACAGTTGGCCGCTCTGGGTTTTACAAAACTGGCCCATCATCTTGCCTGTGGGGTCCACCCAGGCTCCTGTAGAATGTGTTCACTGAGCAGCACCCGGGGGCCTACTCATGGGTCATGGGTGTTTGCCGAGTATCTGCCAGCAAGACCTGTGCCCGGGGCCTGTGCTTTGGTTTCCTTACTTGTGAAACAGCATTAGGGGATGCTTTCTGCCCACCCTGGTATTGTGTGACATTATTCCCGGGGAGAGGGGGAACTGATGACAGATTAAAGTACCGGCACCACTGAAGTCCAGCTTGGTGAACCAGGAAGCTTTACTGGGGTTGCTTATGGAAGATGGATGAAGGGTTACTTACCAGAGCAGAAATGACTCAAAGACAGCTGCATGGCCAAAGCCCACCACACATGGGCGACAGTTCATGAACGTTGGGGACCTGTGGGCAGCTCAGCAGGTTGGAGAGCATCCTCTCCAGTGGTTCAGTTGGCCTGGATGTTTCTCAGGCAGTCTATTCCTTCTAGCAGTTCAACCTGTCCTGGCTCTTCCAATCAGCTCTGCTGGTCTGAGCCTCTCGTAAAGGTTTGTCTGAGAGAGTCTCCCAGCAATCCTTATAGCTTATGTACATGTGGGGAGGGAGTGGCCTAGGGAAGCTGCTCAGTTTTAGGGACTTCCTGGGCTTCAGGAGCTCCCCTTCAGGGAGCAATGCTTCACCTCCCTTAGAACACCTTGCTGTTCTATCTCCCCATAAACACTGTCTTAAAATATCCTATTGTTTTACCTCCCCTTTAAAATACCCCATGCCTTAAGGAGTAAAGGAGTGTCTCTCCCAGGTGGAAGGTTTTGATCTTGGAGGAAACTGCTACACAACATCCCACCCAGCCTGTGGGGAAAACCAATGAAATACCCTGAGGCGAGTACCCATGACAGTGCTGGGCAGGCCCCAGCATGTCAACTGCGAGTGTCACTTGTCCTGTGTCACTGGTGCTAGTAGAGAATTGATAACTGTTGGGTACATGGGTCCCCTGGGCCGTGGGAGCAAATAAGCTTTAGCTGCAGGGGTCACAGGAAGGGTAGGAAAGTTGAGGAGAACGTGGACAAAAAGGCTTTGAAGTGGTCTGAGTGCTGCCCTCCCTAATCACACGTCACTCATGCCAGGCTAGGGGGAAGGCAGCTGTGGGCAGCGTACAGGTGAGACCAGTACAAGGTGCGGTTGCACAGATGTGGTGGATTGGGAGTCAGGTGCTGCCTGGTACACATTAATGAGGTGGGAATGTGTGTGTGTGTGTGTGTGTGTGCTGTGTTGACACAGTGGGAGCCCTTTGCCAGTCACTGTGCTGCCCCTTGCCTCTGTGATACTTTTCATCATGGGCCTACTTGGTTAACAGTGCTGACATTTATGTTGACTGGATTCCTTCTGTCATGGCTTCTGTGACCTCTTTTTCCTGATCTTCCTCCCAGCCTTCTGGGCCCTGTGTGATAGTGTGTAGAGTTGTGGCCTCCGATAGACTGTGCAGACATTTGGGACAGCATCTGTTACTGATTTTCTGTGTGTATTTGGGGAAGTTCTTTGCTTTATCAGGGCCTCAGTTTCTCCCTCAGGTGACCTCTACCTGGGCATTTGTTTGGTATTAAAAGCCAGATTATTTGTGCCAAGGGCAAGACTGAGAGGTGGCCATCTTTGAGGGATGGCTTATGCAGTTGTGTGAAGGATGCAAGGACCAGGTGGGTGGGAAGTCATTTTGGTACCAGCTGGGTACCGAAACCACAGCATCAGTCATTTGGGCCTCTGGTTCCTAGCCCAGGCCACCAGGCACTGTTCCATCTGTTGATTGGCCACCCTGGCTGACCCTTTGCTAGTTTTTGCTTTTCTCTGGCCATCAGAGGTATTGTTTCCCCTGAAAACCCTCAGGAGGAACAGGGCTGGCTCTCAGCTCACTTTGATATTCCTTTTTCCGGGGACCCAGAGCATTCTCCAAGGGCTGACTGCACAGCTGCCCAGGCCTCAGGAAATACTTGCCTCTGCCAAGAAGTAGGGGTGGCACCTGTTGCTGCCTGCATTCCTGCCCTGTCCCCCACTAGCTCTCTGTGAAGCCCTCTACAGGACTCGCTACAGTCCTGCTGACATTCAGTTGTCTTGCTTGGCTTTGTTTTTCAGGCAGCCTTGCTATGTCCTGCAGGCTGGCCTCTGCATTCTGTGTGCTGGGACTGTAGAGGCAGCCTGAGCCTGGCTCACGGTTCAGCTTCTTCAGTGCCCATTTCCGGGGCATTTCCCTGTGGAAAACACTGTTCTGGTAGGAGTTGTGGGTATTAGAACTGGACAGGAAGCTAGCCTATCCAGGGAGTCTGCTCATTGGCTTCCATGGTCACCGAGTTCAAAACAAGATGAGGGTTTTGGCCCCTGAGGCTGCCAGCTATCTGGCCATAACTCTGTGGGCACCAGCATTTCATCTTCCACGCCCCATTTCCGTTTCCCTCCTGTTTAATGTGTGTGCTTTTGTAAGCTCCCCACTTTCATAATGAACAGTGGGACCAAGAAACAAAAGCATCAGAACTTAGTGCAAGTGGTTGGGCTTGTGGCTGACCCACTTAGGGAAGCTGAGAAAGCAGCATGGCTCTTGCTGGCTGTGTCTTAAGTGGAATATGGCTGGGCAGGTAGCCTGGGTCAGGTCAGCGAGGGGCTGCAGTGACTGCAAGGATAGATGTATGGAACGAAGGATTTGGGGGAGGTGAGTGGGGGCTTAGGGTACCAGAGGTGAATTATGCCTTCCTTGAGCCCTTGCAGTCTTCAGGATCTGTGATCTTGCTCCTTCCCCATCTTGCTCTTTGGATGAAGATTAGAGACCACGGTACTGCACAGTGCCACTGGACTGTCTCTGTGGGTGTATCCGATTCTCCCATTAGCAGCAAAGTGCCTGCTGTGGGAGTCTTTTCAGCAAAGTGTGTCTCTCACCTTCTCAACTCGCCCTGCTTTGTGTGGCTCATCTGGCCTCTGTTGGAAGAGAAGGCATGCTTCAGTGGCCCCTGCAAGGGTTTAGAGGCCCACAGGAACCCGCCCAGAGTGGGCATTGACCCTTGGCCGCTTCAGCATGGCCAGAGTGTCTGATGCATTAGGCCCCTGGTCCACGCCCTCTTGGGCACTGGGCCATCATGCTGAGTGTCAGTGGTTGTTGTAAGTTTTAGGGATGTGAAACTGATCGGAGCCTGGCCATGTTTTAGGGAGCCTGTGGTTTGGACAGGGTCTCCTTATTTGCTTCTGAACTCTGTTCTTTTTCCTTATCCTCATGCCTAGATTGTTCCTAGCTTGCCACTTGTAGCTCCTGCATGTGCCTCATCTGCTCTCAGATAGGGTTGGTGCCTGAGGGTGGGTGCATGTACATGTGAACCCATGGAAACCTCCGCCCTTCCTTCCTGGCCTTTCACTCTGTGTTGTATGTATTTTTAAAAATCTAATGAACCTTCACTGGCTGTTAATTGGTGAAACGCTGCAATTCAAGGGCTGTTTGGTAGAGGGCCCACAAGACTCACTGCATATGGCTGCTGGCTTTGAATGTGGCCAGAACCAGGGGAAGCAAGCTTCCCCACCCACCCCTGCCAGGAGAGCTGGGGTATGCTTAAAATGTCCTGTGAATGCCTCTGAAGCGGACAGCTTTCCCCGAAGTGGGACGTGGTTGGAATATTCATAAACAGTGGCGTGTTGACAACTTTTGCTCCTTTGTGGACTGTCAACAACTTCACACTGTTTGCCAAAGGATAGGGTCAGACCCCATAGCCTCTGGCTGCAGAGGGCAGGCCCCAATGCGCAGACCTCCTTTCCTCTGAAACCTAGCCTCTTCTGTGCGAGGCGCTTTGCAGAGAAGCAGCGTGGATACAGGGGAGAGCTAAGGCAGTGCTGAGGGCTCTGATAGTACCAGGGTGCTCTCTACAAGGTCTGGAGCTGGCTTCCTGACTCTCATCCAGGATAGCTCCTATGCATGGACCAAGCTACAGATCCAAAGCCTGATGTTCCTCACCTGCTGCCTGTGCCTGTGCCAGGTGGGAGGGAGGGAGGGGTGTTTCCTCCAAATGCAGTGTGTTCACCTGCCATGGCCAGGGCCTGGATCTTCCAAAATGGCAACGGTGTCAGGGGACTCATGGAGAGTTATTGTGCAAGTTTCTAGAGACTGCTCGGGGCTCTGGTATCATTTGAAGGAGCCTGGGGCCTCACACAAGTGTATGAATGACCCAAGGTCTCTGTAAGTGCCTCTCCAGGAAGGGGGCCACACTTGGGAGGTCTCTGAGTCAGCCTAGTACTGGAGGTCAGATAGGCATGAGGCCCTTCAGTGTGCTGAGAGGATACAGGTGCTTTAGAGTTGGGGGGGTGGGGCTGGCCTGCAATTTTATCTGCGGGATCTCTCTGAGACAAAGGGACCAGCAGCCTACCAGGGGACCCACATGGCTATTGATGATGGGTACCCGTGAGTGTTCACCTTCCTTCTTCAGTCTCTTGAGTCCTCACAGCCTCCCCAAGGGAGCAGGAAGTGTCACAGACAGGCGAGAACACAGGGAGTCCTGCTGTGTGATGTCTCCCATGTCCACAGCCTAGCCTAGGATGGCTACCGCAAGGGTATGTTGTATTCCTATTTGCTAGCCTGGTGATAGGCAGATGGCGTAGCTTGAGTCTCCTTTCCTTGGGCCGGAGGTGCAAGCTTCCACACTGTGAGCATCCTGTCCTGCATTTGTTCTTTGTCCTTGCATCTGACTTTGTTGCCTGGAGGCAGCAACATGAACTCCTTTCTGGCCTTGGGTACTGTATCTGTGAAGAGCACGTGAGAGCTTTCTGAAACCCAGCTGCACAGGTGCTCTTGACACTGAAGTGTTTCCCTGCGGGGAGGGTCGTAGCAGAGGCTCCTGCTCCAGTGTTGCCCTAGGCCCACCAAAGCAGATTACCGCACCTGTGGCTCCTGCTGGAGTGGAGAGGCCGCTAGGGGAGCAGCATGTTCTCTGTTCAGAAGACAATGTTCTCAGGTGGATTTACACCTCTTCCACTAGGAGCTAGGAAAATGAGGTGTGAGATGCTAATTTTAGACCTTTGGTCTCCATGTCAAAATGGCAGCAGGATATTTAGAAAGAAAGAATGACGGCATGGCCATGTCCCTTGTTAATTGTGGGTCAGACACATTTCCATGAGAGAAACGGGTCCATCATGACTGCATGTTGCCAATGGGACCCTCCTGGGCACCTGGGTGTCTCAGTAGCCTGGCCTGGGGTGACTCTATAGACACCAAGATTAGCTTACGGTCCCTAAAGACAACCAGCGAGTGTGAGTTTCAGAAAGTATTTTCCTACAGTGGAGGAGCATGGAAATATCAGAAGTGACTATGGTAGCACTTTGGGGTCAAGTTCTTCATTGTGAGGGGACAAAAAGGACAAGAAATCTAAATAGGCAAATGAGGTCACTTGTCAGCTAGGGCTGCTACACAAGGGGTCGTTCACATCTGAGAGCTCCCAGCTTTCAGTGAACTCCCAGCCCATTCTGTCCTCTCTGTTTTGTTGCTGGCACTCTTTTCAAGATTACACAGACTCCCTGCCCTTCTCAGTCCTACCATGTCGCAGAGGTGGAAGGTCACCAGCGGCTCCCAGTTACTGCCCCCAGCTATGTCAGATGCTATTGGACACAGCTCTGTGCTGGTGAGCCCGGTCCCTGTTTTTGCTCAGCATTTCTGACCCCTCCCGTCCAGGTGCTCTGTACCACGTGTCCCACCTCAGCGTGATTGCTTGTTAAAATGCAGCGAGGAGCCACAGGACCTGTGTAGGACCGCTCAGCAGTGTTCACCCTCATTGGTACCCTTGGCAGGACTGAGAGCACCGGGACATGTGGCAGCCCTCAGAGCTGCCCTGGCACCTTATTTGGCTATCTGCCACTCACCATTAGGAATAATTTACAGTAACTTCATTTAAAATTTTAGAGTAATGCTTGTATGTGGTAACAAAACCCCCTTTCCCCAATACCTCGAGGTGTAGGTGAACATGTCTCCTTTGAATCTTTCCTCTGCACCCTGTTGCCATTTTCTGGGGATCCTTCTTAGGCTTCTTGTACATGAATATCTCAAGGGCCAATAAGAACTAATTTAAAATATTTTTTATTTATTTATTTATTTTTTGAGACAGGGTTTCTCTGTATAGTCTTGGCTATCCTGGAACTTACTCTGTAGACCAAGTTGGTCTCAAACTCAGAGATTTAGCTGCCTCTGCCCGCCATTACTGGGACTAAAGGTGTGCATCCCCATATCCGGCCAGCTAAGACCTCCCTCTTGGTGTGGCAGAGTCCCGTGGGTCACTGCGGGTCTTGTCCTGTGCATACACTTGAGTGTGTTGAAGGGCTAGCCGAGTCCTGGTGCCCCTCCCCAGGCATTCTTATGGCTCAGTGGGCTTTGGATGTTGTTCATTTGGCATCCATATTGCCTCATGTTCTTTTTCACAGCTGCCCAATTGATACTCTGTCACAAAGGGGCCCTCTATTTATTGCATTATCCCCTGACTGGTTGGTGGCTGTCTGACTGGTTCCGACACTTACTACTGCAAACAGTGCCGATGGGAACCGCCTCATGCTACTCATGGGCCCTGTGGGCAGCCCATGATGGGTCTCCAGGAGACACGGAGCTGATGTATGACAGTGACATCCGCAAGGAGGGGACTGTGTTTGTGAAGGATGGGGACCCTGTGGGCTGCCTCACTATGGCTTGTGCATACTAAGTGTCACAGGGGTCTCTAAACTCTGTCCTAGCTGTCTATTTGTAAAGCATTGTGGGCTGCTTAAACCTGACTTGATAAGCGGTACAGAAGACTTATGCTGGACTATCCCCCAGAGAGCCTGAGCTGCAGCAGGCTGTGAATAGGCAAAGAGTATGTTGTTCTGTCACATTGTGTGCCCTCCCGCTCCCCGGGTGACATGCCTTGTCCTCTGAGACATTTTGGGGAGTGTGTGTGTGTGTGTGTGTGGTTAGTGGGGGTACTGATCAGCACAGAACATGATATTTTGAATTTAGATTGTACCCAGTGAGGAGAGTCCCCGTGTTCAGCCTCTGCTAGCCACTAGCTGTCAGACACTGCTTTCAGGGACAGTCACACCACTCTGTGAAGTGGTGTGGAGATTGGCTTTCTGTGAGCACCTGCCTGTTGTTCCCCATGGCTGTGGGCCAAGGTACATACCTCCTCACACTCATGCCCCCCCCCCCCCTCCCTGACTGCACAGTCTCTAGAGCGGTGGTTTTCAGCCTGTGGGTTGCGACCCCTTTGGAATTCAAATGACCCTTTCACAAGGGTTACCTAAGACCATTAGAAAACACAGGTAGTTACACTGCCATTCATAACAGCAGCAAAATTGCATTTTGAAGCAGCAATGAAAATAATGTTGTGGGCGGGGAGTCACCAGCACATGCGGAACTATATAAAAGGGTGGCAGCATCAGGAAGGATGAAAGCCACTGCTCTAAAGGGAAGATCATGGGCATGGCATGGATACATGGGCACCAGTGGGCATGCGAGCATGGCATAGATGTACAGGCATCAGCTGAGCCTGTGGACATGATAGCTACGACCTTGAAGCTAAGGTACAGCAAAAGAGTACTGCTGTGCCCAAGCCTCGGGAGCATGTCACTGCTGTAACCTCTGGCCCGTGCCTCTGTGAGGTGGGCTGTAGGAAGCTGGGAGCAGGTGCAAGAATAGTCCACACTGTTTCTGGTGTGTTTGGGAGATCTCAAAAATTCTAGAATAAGAGGTTTTTTTTTCTCTCACATATTACATCCCAACTATAGTTTCCTCTCCCACCCCCACTCCCTTCTACTCCAGGTCCACTTCTCTTCTGCTTCCCTTCAGAAAAAGGCAGGCCTCCTGGGGTATCAAACAAACATGACATTTCAAGTTGCATTAGCACTAGGCATACTGCCTCATATTAAGGCTGTGTGAGATAACCTAGTAGGAGGAAAAGGGTCCCCAAAGCAGGCAAAAGAGTCCGAGTGAGCCCTCACTACCTCTGTTAGGAGTCCAGTGAGAGCACTGAGTTACACAACTGTAACATATATGCAGCGGACCCAGGTCAGACCCACACAGGCTCCCTGATGTCAGTTCAGTCTCTGAGCTGCTGTGAGCCCTGATACTTGGCTCTGTAGGTTTTCTTGTGGTGTCCTTGACCCAAGAGGCTGTTTTTATAATGTGTTTGTCACTGCAGATGGTTGAGACCATGGCTTGGCAGAGTCCACTGCAGGAGGCCAGGACTGGCTATGCTACCTCTGGGCATTTGCACAGGGTTTGAGCATCTTATGGTCAAATGGCTGCCTATTTGGCAGCAGGCTCAGTCCACCCTACTGTAAACCCACAGCAATTCCAGTGCTCACTATGGTGATTGATCTTGATTGCCAACTTGATGGGCATAGAAAACAAACCTCTAGGCATGTCTGTGAGATGTTTGACGGGGTTTCTTGGTTAGGGAGATTGAGTTGGGAAGATCCATCTGTGTGTGGGTAGCATCATTCCGTGGGCTGGGATCCTCAACTGAATCAGAGAGAGAGAGAGAGAGAGAGAGAGAGAGAGAGAGAGAGAGAGAGAGAGAGAGAGAGAGAGAGAGAGAGAGAGAGAGAGCGCACACCTGAGCACTCATCTCTCTGCACTTCCTGGCTGTGAACCATTTCTTCGAACTGAGGCCAAGAACACACCATCATTCCTTGAGTTACATTTGTCAGGTATTTTATCCCAGCAATGAAGAAAGTGACTGATACAGAACGTCAGTACTGGGAAGTGGGATAATTGCTGTAATAAACCTGACAGGGTCTTCTTAGACCTTCAGAACTGGCCTGTGGGAGGACTATAGACAGGTTTGGAACTTCGGGCTAATAATGCCCTTGAAAAGCTACAGAGTTTAATGGGCCTTCTGATGGGGGCTGGCAAGATGAGATTGCTGAGAGATTGCTCGTGAGGTTATAGGAGAGCAGAGAGCTAAGAATTAGGACCTGGGGTGAAGGTTGTTAGCGTGATGGGTGAGGAATCTGGAAGTATCTGTCCACGTGCTGAGAATTTGAGTGAGGCCAGATTTAAAGGAAATGGACCGATTTGTTTGGTAGAAGAGATTTCAAGTCGAGTTGAGCATTCAGGCTGCATCATGGTTACTATGGTTACTGCTCAGCACTCTCATTTGGATCTATTGTGAGAGACCGAAATAAAGTGGAGCAGAAAGGTAAGAAAACATGAAGTTTGGTGAGGGAAGGTGAGTTTGAAGCATAGCATAAGGAGAGTGTTGACAGCAGAGACCCCATAACTGCTAGAGACAAACCCGGGCTCAGAACTAGGACAGCAGTACAGCGCCTGATGGCAAGAACCCGAACCACCCAAGGCTCCATCGTGTTAGCGTGCAAATTTGTTTGTGAGAGCCTAAACTGAGACCACCACTGGAAACCACCACCTGGGAAAGTGTTTCTCCAAGGTCACCACCACACGAAGGCCAATGCAGCTGAGATCTGGGGTAGGGGTCAGGCTCTGTCCTCAGCTGGCAGCAGAGCTTGGCAGCAGCATCTGCAGGGCACTAGTTTCACATCCATGAAGGAAGAGTTGGAGAGATGGCTCAGTGGTTAAGAGCACTGTCTGCTCTTCTAAAGGGACCGGGGTTCAATTCCCAGCACCCACATGGCAGCTCACATGCATGAAGGATGCAGGGGTGAGAAAGGGGTCATGAAAGCACACACAGTTCCAGAGAGCTGCTGAGGCTAGGCAGCAGTGTGTGACAGGGTCAGAATCCCTGCAAAGGGCCCCGAGAGGCCATTATGAGAAACCTAACCTGCCGTGGAGACCCTAGGATGTTGGAGATGGCATGCGGAGATGTCTGCAGAGGAAAGCTGCAGGCACGGAGTGGAGCTGGCCCAAGCCACGTGCTCTAAGGTAACCTGTTCTCACTCCCTCTCCTTGCTATACCCAGGCACTGAGGATCATGAGGGAAAAGGTACATTAAGCAGGGGGTTGTAGCCCAGTGACGTCCCATGGCCACAACAGCAGAATGTCTACTGGGAAGCATAAGGATGTGTTAGGGTTGAGAGCACACATGGTGTGCGGGGCAGGAGGCAGCTTGGCACTCTAGAAGGGCATGTCGCTAGCTGGTGTAGATGGTCCTGGAGCCATTCAGTTATTGGACCCACACCCATGTCTTTCTGTTCCTTAAAAGGACAGGAAAGCTAAGCCTAATGGGCCTGGGTCATCACAGCCAGCATTTCCAGGAAGCTAATGAGCAGCTTTGATCATCATGGCCACGGAGTAACCAGGAATTCACTGGGAATCTGTGACCTGCTTCCAAAGTGTGATCGCTGGGGGCCACCAAGGACCCATTCTGTCACTGTATTCTCCTTGGTCGCTTTTCTCCAGGAGAATATGCTTGAAGCATGTTGCTTAGGGACAGGGTTGAAGCAGGCCAACAACATAGGCCTGAGGTTGGCTGGCAAGCTGGCAATGGTGAAGGGAGGCTGTGGCTGTTGGACAGGCAGGTACCAGGCCGCTCTACTGAATGTTTCTTGTAGTCCACAGTTCTGGGCATGTTTCTCCTTTCTTGGGGTGTTGGCAGGTCCAGTTTGGGACCAAAGCACTGCAGGCTGCTTATTTCCTCATGCCCACAGCCCCTTGGCCAGGCCGCAGGCGAGCAGTCCCTCCTTCTGCCTGCTTAGGTCACACTGTGCCTTCAGGATGAGTTTAGGAGTCTTCTCATGGACATGCACCCCACGGGGTCATTCCTGGAAGCAGCCAAAGTACAACCACCCAGTGCGGGTCTTTGCCTTGTGTTCTGAGTTTTGGCCTCATTTCTTCCACTGCTCAAGTGGTTCTCATTCTTCCTAGTGCTGTGACTCTAATACAATTCCTCATGTTATGGCGACTCCCAGTCATAAAATTATTTTGTTGTAGGCTGGAAAGATGGTTCAGTGGTTAAGAGCACTGACTGCTCTTCTAGAGGACTTGGGTTCAATTCTCAGCACCCACATGGCAGCTCACAACTGTCTGTAACTCCTGTTTAGGGGGCTCTCACACACTCACACAGATATACATGCTGCCAAAACACCAATGTACATAAAATAAAAATAGATAAAAATTATTCTTTTGCCACTTCATAACTGTAATCTTGCTACTGTTAAGAATGATAGTGTAGCCGGGCGTGGTGGCGCATGCCTTTAATCCCAGCACTCAGGAGGCAGAGGCAGGCAGATCACTGTGAGTTCAAGTCCAGCCTGGTCTACAAAGAAAGTCTAGGACAGCGAAGGCTACACAAGGAAACCCTGTCTCAAAAAACCAAAGGGGGGGGGGAAGAATCATAGTGTAGCTGGGCGTGGTGGTGCTCATCTTTAATCTCAGCACTCAGGAGGCAGAGGCAGGTGGATCTCTGTGAGTTCCAGGCCAGCCTGGTCTATAAAGTGAGTCCAGGACAGCCAAGGCTACACAGAGAAACTCTGTCTTGAAAAACAAAACAAAACAAAAATCATAGTGTAAATATCTGTGATGTGACCCCTGTGAAAGGGTCATTTGACCCCAAAGAAATTGCCTCCCTCAGGTGGAGAACTACAGCACTAGACTTAACCTGCTGACAACAAACCTCTTGCACTCCTCTTGTCCTCTCCAGGAGCTGGTGCATTCTTGATTACTTCATTTCATTCCAGAACAAAATTTTTGCTCAGAATGTTCTCTTTTGTGATAATGAACTTTTGGTGATGTAGGAAATGCCCTTAGTTTTAGAAATGTTACGATGACGGAGAAGAGGAGGGCATGTCCTGGAGTCTGTGATGTCAACAGATACAAAATGTTCTAGGATTTTGATGCCAGAGCCTGGAGGTTGGTTCTTTCTACTTACATTAGATTAAAAAAAAAAAAAACCTGTCAATGAAAAGAAACCCCCTTCTACCTGAGAAAACGTGTGTGTGGGCAGGGCAGGATGGGGGCCATTGGATGGATAGCACTCTACCTCATCGTGTCCACGTCCGCTCTTCCCACATCCTGGCCCTCTTCAGGTGCAGATTCAAAGGAGCAGCAGGGCTGTCTTCATTGGATTCTCAGAAGTAAGTGCATCCAGGGCCGGGTTCCCCAGTGCTGGGATCTCAGGCAGGTGCAACCATGCCACTGTGACTTCATTTCCAGTCTGACAAGTTCCCGTGTCTCTAAAGACACAGTTGATGAACCATCTGGTGGTTTGTCCTTCTTGTCTGCAGTTGCTAAGATTTGTCCTGGCTGTTTATTTATGTGTATCCATGGTGTGTGTATGTGTGTGTGTGTGTGTGTGTGTGTGTGTGTGTGTGTGTATGCATCACAGAGTGTATGTGGAGGACAGTTTTCAAGAGTTGATTTTCTCCTTCCACTACATGAACTCCAGGGATTGAACGCAGGTTGGCCAACTTGACAGCAAGAGCTTTTACCCATTGGAAAAGGCTCCTCCAGCCTAGGCATCGCGTTAATTTAGCAGAGATGCTTATGTGAACGCTGAGTTTGTTAAAGCAATCTCATAAGTAGCTGAAAGCCTGAAACATAAACATCAGAACACATGAATAATTTTTTATAAAACATAAAATTTTGTGGTTTTGGTCAATTGTGGAAGTGGCACCAAGAGCAGAAAATATCCTGAAGAAAGCCTTATTTTAGACATAGTTAAATTCTAGTTTCATATCGATATCTTTATATTAGAACATTAAGACTTTTGAAAATAGGTGAATCTTACTTTACTGACTTCCAAACTGTAGATATTTATAATTAGGGGGTACTAATTAGGCAATATTAATTTTTCTCATATTTTTCTTAGCCCTGGGCTATACCTGAGTAAAAACAGACCCAATTATCCAAATAAATACAAAAAGACTAAATGATATTTAAGCTTTAGAGTATGAGAGGATGGCAGGTAGCACATGGCTGCAGACTGTCTCACAGCTTTCCAGATCTCCAGTAGACAAGGGTACCAAACACATGTCACTTCTGAAGACATCACCCATATCTACTCACTGTGCATTGTAAGAACCAAGCAAGTGTTCCATCTCCTTTCCCAGCATCCTTGTGCCTCTCCAGTGTTTATGAAACTGATGACAAGAAAGACGAGCCAAATTTTAAGTGTGTTCTCAGCATGTATCACTTATATTTGGATTGCATTTAGTTTTCTTAGGAGAGAGTTGTTTTGTTTTTCGAGACAAAGTTTCTCTGTGTAGCCCTGGCTGTTCTGGAACTCACTGTGTAGACCAGGCTGGCCTGGCCTTGAACACAGAAATCTGCCTGCCTCTGCCTCCCACCAGCTAGCACATTTAACCTCTGTTTCTCTCTAGCCTCTTTCTTTCTCTTTCTCTACCCCCTTTTCTTTCTCTCTCCTTCCACCTTTGCTGTCCTGGACTCTCTTTGTAGACCAGGCTGGCCTTGAACTCAGATCTGTCTGCCTTTGTCTGAGTGCTGGGATTACAGACATGATGCACACACCTGGCTGGCTCATTTAGTTTTTAACTCCAAGTATTTTACAGTTTATATGAAGACCAAAACAATTTTAAAGATCACATGATGTTCTTAATTAATAATATTCATAGAATTTTGGCAACCAGAACTGGAAACTTAAGAAAGTGGTTAATTATTTACTTTGAAATCTGAACTGAAATCTGCAAAAATTATAAACACTTTGAAATGAGAAGTCAAGTCACAGTTACATTTCTAAATCATTTACTAGGTCAAAACTCTAAATGTTTTATCAAGGAAAAAGACATTTGCAAGCTGATGACTTAAACTTGGTCTCTGGAACATGACACGCACACACACACACACACACACACACACACACACACACACACACACAATGATGATGATTAATTAAAAAAAAAAACTTTAAATAGCCAGTATGAAGTTAGGTTTTGTGGAGAAGTTCTGGCTTTTTCTCTAAGATGTTTCCTAGCTGCCCCAAATATTTTTTTTGACTGGTGCTGAGTCAAAAGGAATGAGGGTCTGCTACCCTATATAAAAGGAAAAACTGACAAATAGTTAAACTGCAGGTGGCATACACCTTTAATCCTAGTACTCTGGGAGGCAGAGGCAGGCAGATCTTTGTGAGTTCAAGGCCAGCCTGGTCTACAAAGCGAGTCTAGGACAGCCAAGGCTACACAGAGAAGCTGTCTCGAAAACTGCCCCCTCCAAAAGTAGCCTCCTTCTAGGAGAGTCCCCTCCTATCCAGTATCCAGTAAGTTCACAGAACACAGCAGGAGGGAGCTTGAAACATAACTGTCAGCCTAGACTGGAGCACGGCCCAGTGTTCAAGTGGACAAGTTCCAGACTACCATGGAAATGAAACCATGAGAACAAAGGGAAGGTGGAAGAACTGTTTAGGTGAGGCCGGAGGAAGGCGGTGTCTGCTCAGGTGCAGGTTTGTGGGAAGGAGCAGTTGTGGGCTTACCCTCAGGAGAGCTTTGTTAGCAGGGAGAGGATTAGGAGAGAGACAGTATTATGCAGTAGTGGCGTGGGTAGGGGCGAGGTTGAAGGGAGAGAGAGCCTTCCTTTCAAAACCCCCAAAGGGGCTGCATTAAGAGAGGCAATGGCTGTGTATAGATGACACGGGTCCCAAGGGAGAGAGCCTTCAAATCCCCAAATATCAAGAGAAATAAAGTATCATGGATATAGGCAGCAATTTGGAGCCTTCAAAACCAGAGAATAAAGAAGGTTTCTAGAGTGGGTGGGCAACCTTTATACTTCTTGGTCCAGCTTCCTCGCATGGAGGCAAGCTTTAGATGGGACCACAGATAAGAGTTGCCTTCATCCTAGGCAGCGGAAGGGAGGCCAGGTCCCTGTCCTTTGTCCTAAGGGACAGACTGTGTGGGCAGTGTCCCATTTCCGGGAGAGTGAGGCCACTAGAAGGTCTGTGATGTAGCAGTAAGAACAGCCTTCTTAGAGACATGAATAATACTATGTTCAGTAGTCTAATAAACAGAGACTGGTCCTTCCGTGAGGGATACTAGCTCTATCTTGATTGTTTTACAATATACATTAAATCAAATTGTTAGGTAGCCTGACAGGAGCGAAGCATTAATAGGTTGGAAGCATGAGGATGAACTTCTTCTGTAGCAATAGACTAGTGAGGAAATAAAAAACAAACATACAATGACAGTGGAGCTCTGCATCCATCTTCCTTCTCTGTGCACATGTTGTATACGGCCTAAGCTAATCCAGGTCATCGCTGCTCCCAGTCCAACAGCGGCGGACAGCAGCGATGTCGCCATTTCCCTTCCCACATTGCTTTGCACTTGCTGAAGCGGTCTCATCCTCTTCCTGGAGTTCCTGCCCAGCCTCACCTCCAGCGTCACCTGCTTTTCTAGTTTTGGGCTCTAGGCAAAAAGAACACTGTCCCTCCCCGCTTTCCATCTCTTGGGTGCTGACAGTGACTTTCTCGCATTCTCGGAGCCTACACCCCCCCGCAAGCTTCCACTGTTGAGTCTGTCTCAAACATCATCAAAACAGCCTTCGAGCTTCCTTCTGTGTCCCTATCCGAACTTCCAATCAATGAGCCTAAGAACCTTCAAAAGGAAACTCTGATTCCTGGTAACATATTCACATAGCATGATGCCCAATTTTAAATCCTATAAGATGTGTTATATACTAGTAATTATCCTAGTAGCAAAATTAACTCATTTCAACACTGGCAAAATATATGCATATTTCATATGGATCAATGTCCAGAAATTACGTGTGTGCGCGCACCACACACCAATCCTAAATAAATTTTACTTTCTAGGTTTGCTAGCAAAAAGTAGTTTAGATATTCTTCTGACCATCTAGTGAAAACATATTTTAACTCTTTTTAACTAAGTAAGATCTTAGTTTATCTCCTTTTGATAAGACTCAATGAGGTAGCCTTTATCTGTTATATACAGAGCAAGCTGGCATGGATCCTCAAAGTTATTCTTTGTGGGATCATTTCTTCTGTAATTCTTATTGTAAAAGGGAAATGTGGCAATGTTTTTGACAAGCATACACATTCATCATTTTATGTCACAGCTTAATGAATATCTTAAATTTATCACTTTTATATTAAGAATATTCCTAAAAGCTGGGCGGTGGTGGCACATGCCTTTAATCCTAGCACTTGGAAGGCAGAGGCAGTCGGATCTCTGCGAGTTCGAGGCTAGCCTGGTCTACAAAGTGAGTCCAGGACAGCCAAAGCTACCCAGAGAAACCCTGTCTCAAAAAACCGAAAATAAAATAAAAGAAAAGAAAGAAAGAAAAAGCAATAATCTTACCAAAAAATTTTTCTTGCTGCCTCATTTTCCACAATATTTGAAAGTAACAAGATCTAAAATTTCTACAACAAAGACACTCAAAATTAACACTTCAGTTGTTAACATTTTACACAGGCTTGCCTGAGGTAAGGCTCAGCATTCTTTTTAGTCTCAAATTCAAATTCTGTAAAATTTGCATCATTGTCTTCTCTTTAAAGAAACAAACAAATAAAAATAGAAAAGCAACAGCCCCCCCAAACACTCATTCCTATAATATGTGTGTGTGTGTGTGTGTGTGTGTGTGTGTGTATGATAGATATATAGACTGAATTCTCTAGAGAACAGAACTTATACCATGAATTTATTTAATAATTTAGCATGCCTTAAAATAGTAGCAGCAGTTGTCTCACACTTTAGAAGCTGAGAACCTAGTAGTTGCTAGGTCCTTGAGGCTAGGTGCCCCGGCAGGTGGCAGTCTCACACTGGCGAGGCCAACAACTTAGTAGTTGCTAGTTGCTTAGTTCTCCTGGCTGAGAGCCTTGGCACTTCCATCTAGTATAGAAAACCTGGCAGGTTCCTGGAGAGCTGCTTCTGCTTTGTTGTCAATGATGGAAGCCTGGAAACATAACTCGGTGGAGAGAGAGAGGGCAGGTGAGGAAAAGGCAAGTCATCCTCCATCTGCCATGGCTCTTTTTATCTCCACTGCTAACGAAAGGCGCTGCCCACATTTAGGGAGGATCTTCCCGCATAAATCAAGACAGGACAAATTTCTAGGCTCCCTACCCAGGCATGGTCGTTTGAATAAAAGTGGCCCCCACAAGTTCATATATTTGAATGCTTGGTCATTAGGGAATGGTGCTACTTGAGAGGGTTAGGAGATGTGGCCTTGCTGGAGTGGGTGTGGGTTTTTAGGATGAAGTGTGTCACTGGGGGTGAGCTATGGAGTTTCAGAAGCCCAGGCCAGGCCCAGTGCCTCTGTTTCTTCCTGCTCCCGGTGGATCTGGACAGAGAACTCTCAGCTTTGACTTTGCCCTTATGCATGCGGATTTCAGTGTGCAAGAGGAAGCCTAGTGGCTTTAAAAGCTCCCCAGGGAGCAGGGTGGTGATGATGCACATCTTTAATCCCAGCACTCAGGAGGCAGAGGCAGGCGGATCCCTGTGAGTTTGAGGCCAGCCTGGTCTACACAGTTAGTTTAGGACAGCCAAGGCTAAACAGAGAAACCCCTGTCTCTGGGGAAAAAACAACAACAACAAAAAACAAAAAAAAACAAAAAAAACAAAAAACCCAACCAAACAAGAAGCTCCCCAGTGTCTGTTAGTTACACCTTGTAACTGACTCAGTTGTGCATGAAGAAAAGCTTAGATTGACATTCTAGGCGCATGTATTGACTTCATTGTCTCTTCATTGTTAAGCTATGAAATTAAAATTCTTTATTTAACTGGCAATCAGAAAAAAATTAGTAGAGAGGTGTTAGTGTGTCTATTAATATGAAGTGGACTCACTGTGATGCTTCTGTCTTGTATTGCCTTAGCTATTGTTTGAAAGTGGCACAATATAAAATAATGTAGAAATGAAACCTTCCTAAAGATGTGTGTAATCATAAGCTGTTCTTAAGGCCAAGTAACTTAGAAGTCAAAGGGAAGAGAACTATTTGTGGAGAAGTGATTTGTTCTGTAATCCGGGGAGATGTCTCAGATAAGTCACCAGCTTACTTGAAACCATTTGGTTTAGCTCCAAAGTAAGTGTAATTTAATGTTAATTCCACAGCAAGTTATGAGTAGGTTTAATTGTATGTATAGAGTCACATGTTCACTTGCTTAAGTCTGGATACCAGAATTCCAGCAGTTATTGAAATGTATGACTTGTCTCCTAATAAGTTGATTACAAAACCCCTACCCCATGAGGCAGTAATTGTAATCCCAATTTTCAGTGCACAATGAGTTCAAAGAAATGCAAGTGGCCTGAGAGAATTTTTATTTCCAGGAACTCTGTTGCAGAGATTGGCTTTGCCCCATTGCTGTCATTAGGAAGCCATCTTAAGTTTGTGACAGACTAGTTAGGTACAACTGTCCCTGGGGAGCAGTCATGGAGGCACCCAAATACCCTTGTTTCTCTGTCTCAGATGAACTATCTACAGATCTCAATGGCTCAGACTTAGAGGCCCAAAACTCTCCTTGTCACAAAGCAGATGTCCAAACAGCTCAGCAGAATTACAACTTTGCTTGGGAGGAAAACTCTCCAAAGTGTCAAGGAATGCCTTACAAATGACACAGTGGCCAAATGGTTCCACAGAAGAACCCCACCAGCTCAGTTGAGTTCCCAAACACAAAGGCAAAGCCTGAGTCACACTGATGGGGAAGTGACCCATCAGCAGCCAGACCTTCTCAAGAATCCAAAACAAAGTCCAAGGCCTCATTTTTCTGCCTCACTAAATCGAGGTTTAAAAAGCAGCTGATGTCGGCTAAAGTGGAGATTAAAATATATCCCAGAATAAAGTTGATTCCAGCAGCTGCTTGAAATGTTCTATCTTTACATCCCTCCAGGGTCAGCTTGTTACAGGTGGCAGACACCCTGAAATGTGTCTTGTCTCCCATCCGGGTTGCCTAGATTGTTTATAGAATCAGAGCCTGGGCCCTGACAGCTCCAATAAGCCAGGTTCAACCTCCTGTCCTTAATTTAACAAGTGAATAATAGTAAAAAGTACAGAAAGAATTATTTAATGTGACCACACTTGGAAGAGGGACAGAGAGGTCCAGTGGTCTTTTCCAGACCAGTCCATTTGGCCCTCATGTGAGGGATGAGGTTTAGGTAGAGGGCCAGAGGACTGCACAGCTAAGCTGTCCTGGCCATAGCATGTAGTCCTTCACTGTCTTTGTTCCAGTCTCCTGTAAGAAGCCAGCCTGACTTGATACCTTATGATCATATACGGGGCGGGGGGAGGGGGGGGGAAGATCCCCCTCAGTCACAATCATAGAGGATGGGAATAGGGTAAAAACGTGAGAGAGGGAGGAATGGAAGGATACAAGGGATGGGATAACAATTGAGGTGTAATATGAATGAATTAATTTTTAAAAAAAGGAAAAAAATATCACCCTAGAGAAGAAGGAGAAGAAGGAGAAGAAGGAGGAGGAGGAGGAGGAGGAGGAGGAGGAGGAGGAGGAGGAGAAGAAGAAGAAGAAGAAGAAGAAGAAGAAGAAGAAGAAGAAGAAGAAGCATGAGATTCTTGAAGGGAAATCCCAGCTCCCTGAGGTCTTGTGTTCACAGTCTGATAGCCAAAAGGAGAGACACAGGCGTCTTCATGCCCACCAGGCTACAGGACACAAAGAGATCTGGCTTTAAACAAGTATAGAGGTTTAGATAGATGCCACCCAAAGGCCCGAGTGTTGAAGGCGAGGCCCCCAGCCTGTGTCACTATTGGATGTGGTGGGATATTTCAAGGGCATGTTCCAGCAGGAGAAAATCAGTCCTCTAAGTGGGACTTTAGCCTTCTCTCCCTCCGTCCCGGCCTTGTGAGTGGCTTTGTTCTGCCGCTCATGGCTGCCGTGATGTACCATAGACCCGAATCAACAGGCTCGGCTGATCATGGATGGCAACTGTGAGGTGAGAGTGACTACCGACAGAAATCCTGGAACTGTGAGGTGACCCCCCCCAATCCCGCCCTGCAGTCATCTTTGGTGTTTGTGACAGTGACAGGAAACTACTTAACACAGCAAGGCCGCACGCCACAGGGACACAGGTCCCACATGGTGGCTGCCCCTGTAGGAAACTGAAGCTTTGTGGAATAGGAAAAGCCTTATCTCAGGGCCTGAGGACTGGGGTCCATGCTGGCCAAGCTCAGGAGGAAGGCAGCCCTGGAACTAACCCTCCCAAAGTACAGCTCTGTATCGCTTGGTGGAAACACTGCAGATTGGGTGTTGGCTTGGAGTGTGGTGGCGCAAATACTTGTTTCTGCACCAATTTTGTGTGTGTGGAGGATGGTCTGAGGTGTCACATCCTGTAGGAAAATGGTTTTGGGCCTCCAACTGAGAGTTACAGAAGTGTGGAATAGCTCTGACCGGCGTGAACTGGCTCAGATGAGGAGTCAGCTGTTAACTGCACTCTTCTCTCTTCTCACAGGTGGCCACCCTGCGATCTGTTCAGCTAGTCTGGCAGAGCTAGCTGCAGTAGGAGGCCATAGGACTTAGAGGTGTGGGATGAGGCTGCCCTTTCTCACTTCCTAGCTGTATGGCTTCTGGCCAAGTTGCTTAGTCCCCAGCGCCTTTGTCTCTTCTTGTATACATTTTCATATTTGGCAGAGGATTCTGTGAGATGCCTGTCTGCAGCCATTAGGGACCTTTACAGACTCGTAGGAGCTGCGCCTGCCCCTGTGGTACCCCCACAGGACTGATAGCGAGGCTGTGTTGTTGAGGTGCCTCAAGATAGGAGCCTCATCTTGAAATTCTCTCCTCCAGTGAAAAGGCTTTGTGCTGCCATTAGTGCTGCAAGTCACAAGCAAATCTCAGAAATTCTATTGTGGGTCAGAGGAGTCATGAGCTGGACTTGCCCTTTGCTGCACATAGTCTGGTCATGCAGGTGTCCCCCATCTCTCTCTCTCTCTCTCTCTCTCTCTCTCTCACACACACACACACACACACACATACACACAGCTCTGCAGCTGTGTGCTGAGCAGCAGCTTGGTTCGTAAATAGTGTTGTTCCTTCAGTGACCCTGAAAAGGCACCATATACAAATTTACCCCTTTGGTGGGAGGGGTCTACCCATAGTAGGGTGTCAGGCCGCAGTAGTGAAGGGACCCGTTCTGTACTGACATTGTTATAGCTTTGCACAGAGTGTGACAGTGTACTCACATGTCTCTGGACAGAGGAAGCTAGAAGAGGGAAGAGCAGCTTCGAGTGATGGGGCATTGGAGCGATGAGCTTCCAGCCATGGAAATGGTTACGGGATTGAGTAGGTCATGGAGGACATATGTGAGGGCCCTTTGAGCACGGTAAAAGAACAAGCTCTGCCCATTAACCCCTGGCAGGGGGCGTGTGCAAATGCAAGTCCTGAGGCCTCACTCTAGAAGGGCCTGAGAGTCTGCATTCTAAGAGGCTCTGTGGTGATGCCAACATGGGAATTACTCTGTGTGTAACAGGTTTTGAGAAGGGAGAACGCCAGGCCCTGAGGGAGGAGCACCTGCAAAGAGCAGAGTGTCGGTGTCAAGATGTTCTAGCCTGGGTGGCCTCCATTTTACCCTCCTCCATGGCTGCTGAAGGCCGCTGAAGCCTCTTTCTATCGCAGTAGGAGGATGAGTGTTGCTCTCAAATGTTTGCACTTGCCAGAGCCAGACAGACATGTGTATGTGGTAAAACCCCAGGGCCCTGAGAGGTCCTGGAAGGGCCAGAATTGTGGCTGCTGTCTTGCTGCAAAGTCCAAACCATCCCCTTATCTTCTATGAAAGATGATCCTGTGAAAGCATAGGAAGCCGTGCTCTGTACCCTGTGTCCTTGCTGTGGCCCGGCTCTCTCAGCTGACCCTGGTCTGTGCCCTGTGTCCTTGCTGTGGTCCAGTTCTCTCAGCTGACCCTGATCTGTGGCCCTGTGTCCTTGCTGTGGTCCAGCTCTCTCAGCTGACCCTGATCTGTGGCCCTGTGTCCTTGCTGTAATCCAGCTCTCTTAGCTGACTCTGATTTGTGTCCCCGTGTCCTTGCTGTGATCCAGCTCTCTCAGCTGACCCTGACCTATGGCCCTGTGTCCTTGTTGTGGTCCGGCTTTCTCAGCTGGCCCTGTTCTATGCCGTATATCCTTGCTGTGGTCTGGCTCTCAGTTGACCCTGCTCTGTGGCCCTGTGTCCTTGCTGTGGTCCAGCTTTCTCAATTGACCCTGATCTGTGCCCTGTGTCCTTGCTGTGGTCTTTCTCAGCTGTCTTTCCTGGTGCTCAGAACAGGCAGCGTGGACCAGATAGGTGCAGAGAGGTTACAGCAGGTGAGGTATGGGGTAATTCTGGGAAACTGCAGAGGGCCAAGAGTGCCAGGCAAATGCCTCAGCGTACCTGAGGTGGCCCTCTTTATCTGAGGCCATCATCCCTCTGCCTGTGACATGGGAGCTCATGTATACTGTCCTACCCTGCCCATTTCTAGATTAACTTCAGGAGTTCCATAATTCACACTGCTTTCACCTTAATAAGAGGATTATCTGTGCCCTTCTGGCCAAGAGTTGGCTGTCAGGGAACTTCACTGGCCCTGGAAGGACCTTCTCAGAGGCAGCACCAAGCAGGCAGTGCTTAGGGCTAGCCCAGGAGGCCATGGCCAGGCTGCTTAACCAGAGTCAGGCCCAGCAGCTCAGTCCTCTGGGGGACCCTTTCCATATGGCAGAGACTCTGGCTTCTCTGGACCAAGTTGGACCAGATATCTCAGGCATCTGAGTAACAGCCCTTAGTGTTTACAGCTGTATATTCCTTGGCAGGTTCTTTACTCCCTCTGAAGGCCAGAATCCACCCCTGGGAAACAATCATCACAGTATTTGCTCCTTGAGACCCCATGTTGCTACCCCAGCATCCCTAGTTTCAGAAGACTCTTGAGACAGTGAATGGCCTTCATGGCTGGTGGGATCTGGGGCAGGGGACCAGGCCCTGGGGATGAAGGCTCACAGCATCCAAGTCTTATGCTGCAGCTGCCACTGTTGATTCCAGCACCTCTTGGGAGCCAGGCCTTGCTTGTGGAGACCAGTGACCCTCAGTTTGCTACTGGCCCTGGCCTTACAGAAGGCTCCCTGCTCCCTCAAATTACTAATGAGAAGCCTGGGTTATGGGAATATCTCCCGTAGAGAGCAAGGATTATGAGAAGAGCGTAGGTTTGATTAGGGTCCTCAGCTGACTTGAGGTATCTTGGTGAAGCCACTGTACCTGTAGAAGTATCAGAAGCTCTTTTCTGGGGGGTTCTTGGAGGTAACATTTAGCCTGGTGCCTGCCACCTGCTTTCGACAGAGCTACATATGGCTGCAGGCCTGTACATAGCGCTGTTGACAGCGATAGCTACTCTGGGTAGGAAAAGCCATTCCGCTACCCCTGTAACCCCAGAGTCATCTCAGCTGGTTTTGCCTCCAGCTCAGCCAAGCCTTGAGCTCTCAGTGGTTGCTATGCATGGAAAGGAGGAACTACAGTCCATGAAGGAGGAGAAGAAAGTTGCTCCTCCTCCCACCCCACAGTGAGTTCACGTCTTGTTCTTCGTGTGTCTTTATTTTCAGTGGACAATTATGGGAGACCTGCTTTATGCTTTGAGGTCTTCAGAGGCAATTATCTGGAGACTCCCACTTGCTTGATGTGAATACACGCCAGGTGCCTGTGGTGGTGGGAGGGAGTGTCCAGAAGCCGAACCACAGGGCCTTCTGCCTGCCCAGCCTGCCTGGAGGAGGGATGCTGAAGATTCTGTGTAAGCACCGTGTAGGGACAGTGGGAACAGGCACCATATCTTTGTCTAGCACCTGACTAAATGCTTGGTTCCCTGGAAGTGGACTTAGCCTGGGTACCTCGTATAATAGGGCTACAGTGTGCTTGGATAGCTCTGTCCCCAGCCCTTGGTTCTGGGTGGCTGATCAATTGAGGCCCAGCCAATGTTTCTTGACACCTTCCTGATTAATGGATCATCAGGGGCGTCAGCTCCTCTGGGCCCTCTGTGACAGGTCCATTGGTGTGCCACCTGCCCTCCTCCTTCATACCACAAACTCACCTAGTTGGTGAGCCCATGTGTTAGCTCAGAGCTTCCGGGCAGTCTACTTAGAATACTGTGGTAGCGCTGTCCACGGGCAGCCTCTGGCCTAGGGGAAGCATCTGCTGTTTTCCTTTGAGTCTCTCAAGGTGAGGAGTGTGGCATATCTTGCTTGCCAGGTCAGAGATCAGTCTTTCCTGTGTAACTATCTGGGACCTTCCTGCCTCCCCTGCTGGGGGAGTTAGACAGTTGTGAGTAAGTGAGACACAGGAACCCTGGCAGAGAGAAGGGCACAGAGTCCTGCGTGTGGTTTTTCCCTGACCTAGAGGAAGGGCCTCACCTCCGCTGCTGAGCAAGCCTTTTAGCAGCTTTGGTTCCATGGTTGCACTCGGATGACACTCCATAGTCTCACTGCTCTTTGGGTGTGCAGTTGTCTGCTGCAGGACAGCATCCTACGTTCAGGCTGAGTAGCCAGCTGCCGGCTCAGCCAACCGTATATCTACACTATGGAACCCTTTGCAGATACCCAGGGACTGAGCCACAAATCTACTCACACACCACAGGGACATTGTGTGATGCAAGGAGCCACAGATCACATGACTACATTCTGTGGTACACAAAACAAAAAGAGGTAGCACATAGGGCAGGGATAGGAGGGGATGACCCGGTTAGTCCAGGGATTTTTCAAGGATTGGACAAGCCAGTCCCCTGTCTTCGCAGTGTGTATATGACTACATTTATTTGTCAGAATTTGTAGACTGTATGTATAAAAGAATGGACATGTGGCACGTTCCTGTAGCCAAATCTCTTGGGAGGCTGAAGCAGAAGGATCCAGAATTAGAGACCAACCTGGACTGTATTGCAAGACTCTATCTTTAAAAACTGAAGTTTGTCTGACCTTAAGTTAAAAAAACAAAGCAAAACAAAACAAAATCCTCTTGGAAAATCTACCTATCTTTCTTCATTAAAAAAAAAAAAATAATAATGCCTGTAATTAAAAAAACAAAGACAACCTGCAAGAGTTGTCAGTAGGCACCACTGGCTTGATGGTGATGACTATGTTTCTGCCTGCCCCCTGGGATGCCTGTGACAGGCCTCTTGGGGCCAGGACCTGGCTGCTTATCAGAAAAACCACTCCACTGTTCACCAGATACTTGCACATTTCCTCCCCAGGGCAGGCTGAAGTCCACGTAAATATTGACTGTAGAGGCCGTGGGGTTTCACCATATTTGGTTAACAGTTGAAGAGTCATCTCTAGGTTATTTTCCAGCAGCTCCGCACGGGTGGGCTGTGTTTTATTTAGAATAAAGAGAACAGCTCTTCAGAACTCAAGGTCATTGTGCTAGAAAAGCCACAGGTGCAGGTGACTCTCAGCGTAAACCTTTTGGCCTTTCCTTTCCTTTCCAACGGGTTTAGCGTGAATCTTTAAAAGAGCATGCACTGGAGAGCTAGCTTGGTCCAGAAAGTGCCTGCCACACAAGCACAAGGGCCAGAGTTAGATCCCCAGGTCCCCTGTGAGAAGTTAGGGATGGTGAAGCACCCTTGCCATCCTAGCTCTGGGGAGGCAGAGACAGGCTCACTGGCTACCCAGCCTAACTAATTAGTGAGCCTAGGCCACTTAGAGAACTCTCATAAGATGGGCAGCTTCTACGGATCTCCACATGCATGCATGTGTATGTGCACATGCAAAAACACACACACACACACACACACACACACACACACACACACACGCACGCACACACCACCCCACATTATGTACAGAAGGTTGACTAGTATCGGTGGGCCTGTGGCCTATATGGTACATAATCCTTGTTCTGGCTCAAGGCCTTTGGAAGAGCCGTGAAACACTTGTGGAGTGGTGTGATCCCTCAGCAGTTGCCTGTTAAAGTGGGAAAAGCAACATTTCTAGCATCCCACATCTACCTTCACAGGACCTCAGGGCCTCAAGGCTAATGCGTGCTCTGGCCTGATGCCCTCCTGTGGGAAGGAGAAGATGGGCTGGGAGTTAGGATAAACTACATTATGGATCCCAAGGACCAATCTATTTTCCTTCAGAAGACTTTAAAATAGTTTTAAAATTAATTTTTAATTTGTGTGAGTATGTGCTTTGCCTGTGTGCATGTCTGGTGCCTTTGGAGGCCGGAAAAGGATGAAAGATCCCCTGGAACTGGAATTATAGCCCATTGTGAACTGCCATGTGGGTGCTGGGGATCGAACCCAGGTTTTCTGGAAGAGCAGCCAGCCCTCCAAAGCACTGAGTCTCCTGAGTGCTTCTAGTCTCCTGAGAGCTTCTTGAGACAGTCAGTCTCATTAAGCTCCCTGGCTCTTCCTGCCTGCATCTGTCCTGGCGGTGGCACCTTGGTCACAAAGATGAGGTCCTACCTCAGTGCATCCCTCTGTCCTCCTTCAGGTCAGCAGGCATACCTCAGGCCACCTGGAAGGTTTCTTTTTTTGTACCCATGCTAACCCTGTGCCAGGCTTCCATTCCTCAGATTCGCCTCCTAGAGGGGCCTAGGAAAGGTCTGGCAGCTGTCTGCAGTTCCCACCTGTAGGGAAGGTGCCTGGGCTGACAGAAACCGCTATAATCATCTGCTTCTCTGCCTTCCCCATCCCCAAGGTCTCAGGAGCCAAGACCTAGCTCAGATTTTTCTCTTCCATCTCTTTCCCTGCCTTACCTTCCCTCTGCACCCCCACCCCGCTCCAGTTTGTTTCCTGTTGCTTCCCGATTACTACTACTTGGGGAAGGAAGGGTTTATTTCAGCTTCCTGTTCATTCTGAGGGAAGTCAGAGAAAGGAAGAGCAGAAACTATGGCTAAACGAGGCTTCCCATGGCCTGTGCTTGGCAGGCTGGTTTTCTTTCTTTCTTTCTTTCTTTCTTTCTTTCTTTCTTTCTTTCTTTCTTTCTTTTTTCTTTTTGAGACTATCCTGGACTTGCTTTGTAGACCAGGCTGGCCTCGAACTCACAGCGATCCACCTTTGGCTGGCTTTCCTATAGAGCACAGACACACCTGCCTATGGATGGTGCTGCCCACTGTAGTCTGTGTCTTTCTGCACCAAACATTAAGTAACATAATTCTTTGAAGACTTGACCATAGGGCAATCTGATTAAGGTAATTATTCAATTGAGGCTCCCCCTTTTCAGGTGGCTCAAGGTTTTGTCAAGTTTACAAACTAACCATTATACACCCCCCTCCCAAAAAAGACAAACACCAAAGTAGGAGACAGAGAAGCCACAACTGATGGACAGGGGAGGCGTTTTCACAGTGGTCCTGCCCAAAGCTGGTGTTGGGAGCTACAGAGGTAGTTGGGGAGGCACAGATATATCAATAGGCCTGCAGCTTTGGGGTGCAAGTTCTTCAGCTTTGGGGGGCTCTCAGGAGGAAGATCCATGTGGTTGGGGCAGTGCAGGGCCACAGGCTCTCAAAACCACTGGGAGCTGGCTGTGGTAGAGAACACAGTTTCATGAACTCTGTCTTGCAGTTTGTCTTCTACAAGGGCGCCAGTGGAGCTCTGGTAGAAGTATCAATGTCCCCAGGCTTTTGAAACTCAAGGGTAGGTCCCTTGCAAGGCCTGAGTTTGTTGAGTAGCCAAGGACAGAGCCTGGGGTCAGACAGAGGGAGTGGCACTGGTGATACAGGCTCACTGTCTTTGCTCAGCCCCACCTCCACCTTGCTGGGTTAAAAAGGATTTCGGGGATACTGGGTAGTAGCCAAGGTCAGATGCTGCCAAGGCTTCCTGAAAGAGCATGTCTGTGGGTGAAGAGGCCAAGATGGTGCTGAAGGCTGGTGGACAGCTCTCCTGAGGATTGAATCTGTTCAGAACTTCTATCTCAGCAGCAGCCAAGCGAGTCAGGGCATCCTCAGAAGGGGCCTGGAATCACACTTGATGCATTTGCTCACCATCCTGTGCTGCTCTCCTTTGTGAGCATGAACTCAACTGAGTGTACATGTGTAGTTTGTAGTAAGTATAGTGACACTGTGGGCATTTCAAGGAGGCTGTTACCACGTCATCAGGTCTCCTGCCACAGACAGAGTGTGTCAGGGCTTTGGTCACATGGATCAGTGTGGCAGAACTGGGGGCACTCATCTCCATTTCTCCTTGCATGTGGTTTATGTGTTTGTGTGTGCAGTGGCCAGGGTCAACACTGGGTGTCCTCCTGGAGCACTCTCACCTTATTTTTGGAGAAAGGCTTTCTCACTGAAGCTGCAGCTCACTGTTGTGGCAATTCTAGCTGACTCCCATACCCCAGGGCTCCCCACGGCTCCACTTTTCACAGCACTGGGACTACAGGTACACTGGGACACAGCCATGCTCAGCTGGTTTACTTTTTAATGTGGATCCTGGGGATCCAAACTAAGGTCTTCATGTTTCCACGACAAGCACTTTACTAACTGACTTGTGCCTTCTGCTCGGGCTGTAAGCAAAGCCATTTCCCCCAAGTCTCCCTGAGCATTTTTTTTTTTTTTTAAATGAGATCCTGCCCCACCGCCATCCAGCTGTCTTCTATCAGCAGACAGCACTTTGTATTTTCAGAAAATTTTTCATAAGTGGAATTATCCAGCATGGTTTTGGCCCAGTTTCTTTTACTCTGTGGTAGTGTGTGATGGGCATTTTGAATGCTTCTCCAGTTCCTACTGCACAGTACTGTCAAATCTGTGTGCACACTTCACGCTGTCACTGGTTTTTTTTTTTTTTTTTTTTTTTTTTTTTTTTCTTTCTCGAGACAGGGTCTCTCTGTGTAGCCTTGACTGTCCTGGACTCGCTTTGTAGACCAGGCTGGCCTCGAACTCACAGAGCTCCACCTGTCTGTCTCCCTGAGTGCTGGGATTTCAGGCGTGTGCTACCAGACCCTGCTCTGTCCCTGATCCTTACTGCACAGTACTGTCACGTGTGCACAAACTGCATGCTGTCACTGATTCTAGGTTCTTGAGACTTGAGGAGGGGTTTGATGAGGACATTCCATTTGGGACTGCATTCTCCGAAGTCTGCTACTGTATGCACATTGTCCAGGCGTGGATCTCTGTGTTATTTCCCATCTACTGCAAGGTGTGTCAGAGCAAGGCACTGACCTATGGGTGTGACAGTATGCCATTAGGGGTTTTACTGCTATGTTCCTTTAGCAGAACATAGTATTATGTTTCCCTACGTTTCCCCCTAGGCCCATGGCCTTTCTCTTCTCAGGTTCTTAGACACTTTAACAGTGTTAGGGATAGACTCCATCTCATGGACTGGGTCTTAAATCCAATCACAAAGTGGTTGGTTATTCTCACAACATCTGTGCCACTATCATGCCAGCATCTCCTGCAGGCAGGCAACTTTGTAGATGGAAGACACTGATGATTATTTTCTCCTCTGATAGCATGCTGAGTACCTACCTTCCGGTCAGTAGGGGTGAAGGTTTTAGTTGGGCACCAGCTCCACATGTGTTGTCTTCAGTAATAGATCCTTGCCATCAGTTGTGGGGAGTAACCAACAGCCTTGGCTGGGATGTTTGCGAAGCAACTCAAAAAGGCGCAGCCATTCCTGGCACTGGAGGTTTTGATAGCATAAGAAGTCTGGTTGGGCATTGTCACCCCAGTTATTTGTCAGTGCCATTTAGATTCCTTTCCTACATGTGTACATTCTAGGAAGCCTTGACAATAGTAGGTTTCCATATGGCTGAGTGTTAGCAGTCCCTCCTCGTGGTCTCTTCTTTATCCTAGTCTCCCACCCTCCCTATTTAATCCTTCCAGGCTAGTTTCTCCTCTGTCTAACAATATTTTCTATTTCCCCTTCTTTAAGAGATTTTTCTCCTCTCCCTTTAGTCCTTTATTAGGTACCTAACCTCTGTGGCTATTTATATTGTAGCACACATACTGAAGGCTTAAGAGCTAACATCCACATACAAGAGAAAATATACAATATTTGTCTTTTAGGGTCTGGGTCTGGGTTACCTCAGTATGATTTTTTTTCTAGCTTCATCAATTTGCTTGAAATTTTCATGATTTCATTTTTAACAGCTGAATAATATTCTATTGTGTAAATGTACCACATTTTCTTTATCCACTCATCTGTTGATGAACATCTAGGTGATTTCCAATTTCTGGCTATTACGAATAGAGCAGCAAAGGACAGGTTGAGCAGGTGTTTCTGCAGTAGGATGTTGAGTCCTTTCTATGCCCAAGAGTGCAATAGCTGGACCTTGAGGTAGATCTATTCCCAGCTTCCTGAGGAACTGCCACACTGATTTCCATAGTGGCTGTACAAGTTTGTACTCCCACGAGCGATGGATGAGTGTTCTCCCTACTCTACAGTCTCACCAGCATGAGCCATCATTTGTTTTATTGATCTTAGCCATTTGTGACTGGTGTAAGAGGAAATCTCAAAGTAGTTTTAATTTGCATTTCCTTGATGACTAAGGGTGTTGAACATTTTTTTTAAAAAAGGGTTTCTCAGACATTTGTGTTTCATCTCTTGAGAACTCTGCTGAGTTCTGTGCCACAATTTTAAAAGTGGATTATTTGTTTTCTTCTGTTCTGCTCTTTTAGTTTTCTTTTATTGGGGTGGGGGTGTTGAGACAGAGTTTCTCTGTGTAGCCCTGCCTGTTCTGGACTCACTCTGTAGACCAGGCTGGCCTCAGAGATCTGCCTGCTTCTGCCTCCCAAGTGCTGGGACTAAAGGTGTGCGCCACCACCGCCTGGCTTCCTCTTTTAGTTCTTTATAAATTTTAGATATTAATACTTTATCAGATGTGTAACTGGTAAAGATATTTCCCTATTCTATAGGCTGAACTTTGCCCAAGTGATGGTGCCCTTTGCCATACAGAAGCTTCTCAGTTTCATGAGGTCACATTTATTAATTGTTGTTGCTCATAAAGCCTGTGCTATCAGTATACTGTTCGGGGAGCCTTTTCCTGTGCCATGTTCATGCTTATCCCCCTGCCTTATACTGAGGTCCTTGACTCCTTTGGAGTTGTGTTTTGTGAAGGGCAATTTTAAAAATGTGCATTCTTCTGCGCTCAGCCATCCAGTTTCTTTATTGTTTTCCTTATGTTGCTAGTACTTTTAGAGTTATTCTGAGCAACTGTCCCTTAGTTCAAAATCATGAGGCTTTATATCAGTGTGTATGTATGCTTGTCAGTGGTGGTATGTGCGCTTGTCAATGTGTATGTATGCTTGTCAGCGGTGTATGTAATCTTGTTGGTGGTGGTATGTGTGCTTGTCGGTGGTGGTATGTGCTGTCAGCAGGCTAAGGTGTTCCCCTCTCCTTAGGACCTCCACTCAGGTGAAGCTGAATTCTCAGCTACGAGGTGTGTGTGGAGAGAAGGGGGAGATGAGAGGAGGCTGGGAGAGATATTTATATGGTAAAAAGACATATATTTAGGACAAGGACATAGGTTCTCAGGAGAGGGACACACGTAGGTGTCTTCACAATGACTATATAGAGGCTGGAGAGATGACCTGGTGGTTAAGAACACTGGCTACTCTTTCAAAATACCTGGGTTTGATTCCAGCACCCACATGGTGGCTCACAAGAGTCTGTAACAGTAGCCCCAGGTGATCCAGTGCCCTCTTCTGGCTTCCATGGCATGTACAGGGTACATGCAGGCAAAACACTCATACATATAAACATTAAAATATTAAAAAAAAAGTCTTTTAAAAAGCAAGCTAGCGATTTTTTTCTTAGAAATAACTCTATAAGATTCTATGGCTTTAAAGGTCACATTGCTTAAAGGATGTAATTTACAACAAGGTTGAAAGTTTAAGCAAAACTTAAGTCACTGTGCACGAACTGACTTACTTATTTCTTTTATCTTACAGAATCTCCTCTTGTAAGTACAGCTGTGACCGTGGCTTTGGTAACACGTTGTTTACACGCAGGATAGGAGAGCTGACGTAGTAGACTCAAGGCCACGGCACTCTGGCCTGATGAGCACTTTGCTATTTCTAGCAACCTAGTTTGAGGTGTCTAGGAAAATACTGTCCCTGCTGGCTTCATTAGCTCTGTTGAGGATGCTTGACTAAGCCAGCAGGAAACCCAAATAGCTCCCACGATGAAAGGCTTCGTTCATTCTCTTCCCATGGCCCCTTAGTTGTCACTGCCTTGCTGTCCAGCCCCGTCTTCTCATTGCCTCAGCACTTTGTTGACCTGATTCCTCTTTCCCTGTTTGTTTGGTCTGGTGCCTGGTGCAAAAGCAGTTGATGGGCATAAGAGGTTCCTCCCTGGGTTCGGTATGTTTGTTTTTGTGCCAGCAGCACAGTGCCCTGATCACTGTTGCTTGCTGTAAGTTTGGAGTCAGGAAGTATGTGTTCTCCAAGTCCTCTCTCTCAAGACTGTGTTGGCTATTTGGGTTCCTTGATATCCATATGAATGGTAGGAGTACCCTACTAACTTCTGCAAGGAAGGCAGCTGAGATCCTCCTACGTGTGCTTTTTCACTGGACGCTACATCCTGGAGTGTTCCTACAATAACTGTGTAGACATTTCCCTCCCCGCTTGTTGCCAGAGTCATTCTCAAGGGTGAGGCTGGCCATCCCCTCTTGATAGACTCTGGGAGTGGACTGGGAATGCTGCAGGCAGTTCTGGAGCTAAAATTAGAATCCAGATTGAATCAGCAATCTGCTGGACTTCTTTAGGGTTTTGCCTACTGCTGTGTGTGTGTGTGTGTGTGTGTGTGTGTGTGTGTGTGTGTGTGTGTATGAGACAGGAAGAGAGAGAGAGAGAGAGAGAGAGAGAGAGAGAGAGAGAGAGAGAGAGAAGGAAGAGGAGGAAGAGGAGGAGGAGGAGGAGGACACGACGACTGTCTCCCTGCCTTCCAGGGCCCTAGGAGGCCTGCTTCCTTTGGCTCCTGCCACAGCCCTTTAGGTAGAAAGTGAGCTCATGCAATGGGCTGATTGGAAATGGCAGCCAATACTAAATTAGACAGGGTTCCGTGCCCTGGTTGCCAAATGTGACTGGGACTCTCCCCAGGCACTCCAGTGCACATGTGACTCTGCACAGCAGGAGGGGCTGGCTCCCGGGACAGTCAGGGTTCTCTAGAGTCACAGAACTTACAGAATGAATCTGTACATAGAAAGGGAATTTATTGGACTGACTTACAGGCTGCAGTCCAACTAACCAACAATGGGCAGCTGTGAATGGAAAGTCCAAGTATCTAATAGTTGCCTAATCCCACGGGGCTGGGTGTTTCAGCTGGTCTTCTGTATAAGCTGGAATCGTGAAGACGTCGGCTCCACTGGACTTGCTGGCAAAGTAAGTGCAAGCAGGAAAAGAACCCTTCTTTCTTTCCTTATCCTTAGAAAGGCCTCCAGCAGAAGGTATGGCCCTGATTAAAGGTGTGCCTCAAGATCTGGACTAAGATCATGTGTCATCCCATCTCAAGATCTGGATCAAAGGCCTGTTGTCTTCCTGCCTCAAGATCCAGGTCACAAATGTGCCCTCCATTTCTGGATTATAGTTCATTCCAGATAATAGCCAAGCTGACAACCGAGAACAGCCATCACACTCCCTCATCAGACTGCTGGAAGCAGAGGATAATGTCAGCAGAGATACCAGCTGTGTTTCATGACAGCAGCTTTTAGGGGGTTCATAGCTCCAAGGAGGAAAATGTCTCTGGGAAAGACACAGAGGCCTCTGTAAGGAGCTAGGCTGTCAGTACCTGAATGACAGGTAGTACTGAGTGTTGGGTATGGCGACCAAGAGCAAGGCCACATCAGGGTGAAAGCAGCAGGGAGGTATGTTGGGTGGAGAGGTCTGGGTGAGAGCCTCATGAGTGTGGTGAAGGGCGCTGCTGGATGCCGCTGATCTCCCACACAGGCAGAGGCCTTGGCTGGCACTTCCAACTCAAAGGGAGGTAGGAAGGGAGTAGAGGTGCTTCTGGGGACTAGACTGTTTTCTGGAAACACTCTCTTGCTTGCTTTTCACAGCTCTAAGAAATCCTGGAAGTAAGTGATCTTCCCACAGGAAGAGTGCGGTGATGGTCCAGACCCTGCCAGCATGTGTGCTATGTGTGCGCCAGCTAGGAATGCATAGGTGTGTTCTACCCTCTGTCTTGTCCTAGGAAGTACGCACACCTGGGGCGAGCTTTCTTGTGCTTCTGGCCCAGGCCCCCTAGGCCTGTTGGGACAAGGAACACCTGGTGGCTTTGGCAACCTCAGCTGTGCCTTCAACCCCTCTGGGTCAGAGGGGTTCCAGATCCTGCTCCTGCTATAGAGCCTTGAATATCTGGTAGAAGAAAGTGTGGGGAGCACAAGGTCCCCCATTGGGAGTCTGTGTTTCCCTGGAGCCTGTCTTGGGATGAGGGAGACAGGAGCCATGTATCCCCTGAACTTCTTTTCTCACATATTGTCATCTTCGTGCCATCTTGTTCCATGTGGGGCAAGACTGCACCCTTACTCTCAGAGACCAAAATGAAGCAAATGTCAACTCCCCGAGTGAATGCCTTACTCCCAACATATACTCCAGGAACTCCCAGTGCAGTGATTTCCTTATTCCTTGTGCAGATTATTATCAGTTCCAGTTCATAGACGAGGCAACTGAAGTAGAGAGGCAACAAGTCACCTGCCAAGGCAGAATGAAGCAGATCTGGGGCTCTGCTGGGCCCCACCCAGATGCTCAGTAGCTAGTTCTTCAGTGAACGTAGAGAGCCTGTCTCCTTTCCAGTGGGCCATTTAAAATCTCCACCCTGTGGCAGGAGCGATGGCTCAGCAGTTAAGAGCACTTGCTGCTCTTCCAGAGGACCCAAGTGTGGTTCCCACCTGGAATTCCAGTTCCAAGGACTCCGATACTCTCTTCCTGCCATCTGCACACATCACTTTACTCACACCCACAAATGAAAATTTAAAAAAAAAAAAATTAATCTCAAATGAAAAAAAAATTAGCCCTTACTTCCAGGATTTCTTAGAGCTGTGAAAAGCAAGCAAGAGAGTGTTTCCGGAAAACAGTCTAGTCCCCAGAAGCAGCTCTTCTGCCTTCCTACCTCCCTTTGAGTTGGAAGTGCCAGCCAAGGCCTCTGCCTGGTCTCATTAGTCAATTCCACTGTGCCCAGCAGCTCCCTGGGGGACGAGCTCATGCTGGTGTTTTCAGTAAATGAGGCACATTTGGCTTTAATTACATGCATGGCATAAAAACAAGAGCGCCACTGATATGCTAGGCTTTTGTTTTTGCTTCAAAGTACATTACTTTCTAACAGTTACTAACCTATAACAGACCCCAAGTAAATGTTGGGGTGGAATGTGCGTGAGTACGAACAGGTAGATGGGTAGTTGGACAGACAGGTAGGTGGATAGATGGATGAATGGGGACATATATGGATGGATGGATGGGTGGATGGATTGATAGAAGGAAGGAAGGATGGATGGATGGATGGATGGGTGGATGGATTGATGGAAGGAAGGATGGATGGATGGATGGATGGATGGGTGGGTGGATGGATGGATGGGTTGGTGGGTAGATTGAGAATGGATGGGTGGGTATGAATGTACTGACAAGGTAAATGGACAGGTTCTATATCAGCCAATTGAATAGATTACTGAGTGGATGATTAAATGGATGGGTTGTGTGGGAGGATCTCTCTCCTGGGCTTCTTGAGCTGGAGACTGACTCCGTGCTTTGAGCTATGAGCACAGTCACAGGATACCTTGCAGACCCTGACCTTCTTTGGTCCTGCTCCTGACAGCATCCCTGGGAAAGGGCCCTGGAGGACACAATTCTGTGTGACATTAAAATGAATAGAAGCATCTCCCTTTTCCAAGCACTTGCCTGGTTCTGAGCTAAGCACATTTACAGATCTGGAATCCCTCAGTAACTGTGAAAGGTACAGACATTTCAGCCTGGGAAATGGCCCAAGGTCACTTGGTTTGTAAAGACTGACTTAACGAACAAGACATGGAGCTCACACCTTTAATCCCAGCACTCGGGAGGCAGAGGCAGGTGGATCTTTGTGAATTTGAGGCCAGCCTGGTCTACAGGGTGAGTCAAGGACAGTCAAGGAATAGTCAGACTCTGTCTCAAAATGCCTCCACAAACAAACAAACAAACAAACAAACAAACAAACAAACCACCTGACTTGATGATCTGAGCAAGCTGCAAGTCAAGAACATAAACAGGCAGGTACTTGCTCACCTTGGTTGGTTCCTCCTGGAGTCTTTTCCTACATCTAGCAGTCCCAGCGTCTGTGTGGCAGGGACATGTCACCATGGGATTCTGAAAGCTTCTGGTTCTGACATTGCAAGTTTGCATCCCATAGGAACTTCATGAAGACAGTTTTCTTTCCAGTGGACACTGACCGAGACTACACACTGCAAGGGATCTGAGAACAGACCAGGTTCACATGCTGAGGATCTGGGGAGTGTGAGGTCACTGGAGGCCTGCTGGAGGATATGTAAACTTTCAGTATGCTTGAACAACAGGGAAGGCTGCCCCATCTGAGCTGCTGGGGTTGCATAGAGTGGCCTGCGACAGAGACAGAGGTCTCATTGTAAAGACTTTTCATCACAGACTGGGAGCCAGAGTGTTAATATCAAAATTCAGAATGTTTCATTGCTGGATAAAATATAGTTCATCCTTTTTTCTCTCTTCTTGGCATTGCTAAAGAGAGGGACCCAGCACTCTGTTCATGGTAGGCAAGCATTCTACCACTGAGCTCCACCTCAGCTCCACTCCTAACCACACATGTTTTAGTGCTTTGAGTTTGACCAAAACTCATAATGGACTACTAATTAAGACCCCTGTCTGAGGCCGGTGATGAGTGCCTGGTGACACCAAGAACAGAGCCCTGGAGACTTCCAGGGAGGATCATCACTATTGTCTGGAATGACAGGTGTGTGCCTCTTCCCCTGCTACCTCCATGACCAGGCTGGCACCATTACCACGGCCAGAATTGCTTCTCCACCTGAGGAGGACCAGGGATAAACAGAATGCTGTCCTTGGTGAGAGAGCCATAGACCCAGGGAGGAGATAGCATTCACACACCTTGGGAGAGACACTTGTGCCAGAATGGTCCTGTCCATCACCTGGTCTGACCCTCCCCCCAACAGAGAGGAAGCTGCCTCAGTGTGATAGCAGACCGCTGGCAGTCACTTCTAGGATGGCATCCCTGGGCATCTCCCCTGGGTGAATGATCTCATGCATGCTAATGGTTGCTTCTAAAGTGTCTGCAGGATTTCCTGTGTTAGCAGCAATCTCTTCTGCCCTGGCGCCTTTCTCTACTCTTACTTGGATGGAGTGTATGGTTCGGCATCCAGAAAAAGACAGCAGATCAGAGTCACCCTGGGATCTGGGAGTATCATGGGCTGCGATTTGACTGGCTTGAAATAACAGGCTTTGAATCTAAGTGGTGGGGTGTTGGCGTACTTTTAAAGTGTATGTTTATTTTGGATTCCTTAAAATCTTTCTCCCTACTCCACCCCAGTCCCTTCCAACACCCCAACACCAGGTAGGAGAGAAAGAAGGTTAGTGGGGAGAGAGGGCATAGTTTTCTTTAGCTACTTCCTGCTTTTTAGGGTCTTTGGGATCTTTGGGGGAAAAGTCCAATCCTTGTTTCAGGATAGCTCCATCTTTTTCTCATCCAACTGCATCAACAGCACCCAGGAGCAGCCGGGGGAAGCACCAGCAGCCTTCTTTCTTGGAGCTCTCAGTCTCTCTCTGGGTCTGACTTTAGTTCCCACTGGCAAAGACCACTCCCCCAAATGAGGTAGTTCCCAGCTGGCAAACATCACGTGCCCTCTCATGAGGTAGTTATCAGCTATGGACAAACTGGAGCAGCCCCCACATCCCACACCTGGTATTAAAACAAAAACATGTTTACATATAAACCAAAACTTCCACAACAGTGGGGTTGTTCAGGTTACTTGCTGGTTACTTTTTTTCATTCCTGTGTGGCCTTTGGCTGTCATTTTGTTCAAAATTTACATTCCTCCCTTGCTCTGTCACAGGCTAAGTGACAAGTGGGGCTAGCAATGTGAGGAAGGCCAAGGTGTCACAGTGGTCAAGGGTAACTCCTCTTGTCTCCAGAACACCAAAGGCTGGGAGCAGAGCAGAGCTTGAGTGTCAGGGACCAAGGCCTGCCTGGGCTTTTCCAGGCTTAGGCTGCTTGGCCACAGGGTGGCCTCCCTCCTTCTGCATGAGGGTGTCCTTGCAGTGTGGGCTTCGGCTGGCCTGCCCTGTACTCTTGGGTGTTTAGGGGCACATACCGAAGGCCTCATTAGTCCAGGAAGAAAGAAAGAACTGGCTTCAGGGGCTGAGGGAGGGCCTGCCATTAGCAGCTAGCCCTGATCTCTCATCTGACCCTAGAGGTCAGGTCCAACAGGGATGTGATTTCTAACAACTTCTTAAAGTAGAGTACATGCATACATTGTCCATACGGTGAAGCATACACACTCTAAGTGCACAACTTTCCCAGGCTTGACAGATGTCATCATGGCCCCCACCAACGTTAGAACACTCCCATACCCTTTTGGCCTCTTCCTAGGCCGTTCCCAATACCTTGTCCACTGGTTCCATTCAACAGATACTGGGTTTCCCTCCATCCCTTCCTCCTTCCTCCTTCCTTCTTCCCTTCCCTCCCTCCTTCCCTACCTCCCTAAAGGAAGTCCCACAAACTGTGATTCTCCATCTAGGGCCTCTGTGTGATGCAGACAATGGGAGGGTCCCTTAGGGATGGAGATATGTTACTGTTTGATCTCTCATGTCCTGAGACGTTTATTGACTGGAAGAAGAAATATCAGCGGACCAGAAGATGGGTAACCCAGTGACCACAAGTGTGCTGGCTAATTGTGTGTCAACTTGACACAAACGAGAGTTATCTTAGAGTAGGGAACTTCAATTGAGGAAATGCTTCCATAAGATCTGGCTGTAATTAGTAATTAGTGGGGGAGGCCCTAGCCCATTGTGGGTGGGACCAGCCTGGACTGATGGTCCTGGGTTCTCTAAGAAAGCACACTTATCAAGCCTTGACGAACAAGCCTATAAGCAGCACCTTCCATGGTTCCTGCCTCCAGGTTCCTCCCATATCCTTGATGCTTTTGATGGTGAACTGTTATATGGAACTGTGAGTGAAATAAAACCCTTTCCCCCCAAGTTGCTGCTGCTATAAGAAACGGTTCAGTCTTTCCTCGGCAAATTAAAATTGCCAGCAGTGTCAGCAATGTGGGGGGCTTTGGAACCCCTAATGGACATATTCTGCTTATAGTGAGGGTCTGGTATGGGAGAGCTATAGTAAACTGAAAATATCAACTATAATAAATACAACTTTTATTTGGGGCTTGTGAGTTGGCTCAGAAAGTTAAGACACTTGCTGCCAAGCCTGATAACCTGAGCTGGATGTCTGGAACCCACCCACCTGGCAGAAGGATGGATGCTTGTCCTCTGACTTCCACATGCATTCCATGGTACCTGTGTGCACATGTGTGTGTGTGTACAGGTTTACATACATATACACAAACATAATAGTATGTAAACTTTGAATTTTTAAAACCTACTTTATTTGGGGTTCCTTAATGCCTCTACCTCCCTTCCAACCCGCCGACCCTAGGTAGAAGAGAAAGAAGGTTAGTAGGGACAGGGGCTATAGACTTTTAAGATTCAGTTCATTGGGGAGATTAGTCAGGATTCCAGCAGTCCAGAAGTCCAGATAAACAGCCAACAGCAGCAGGCAGCAGCACAACAAATCAGCAACAGCCTTCTCCATGTATTCTCTGGAGCGGTTCAAAGCCATCTCTCTCTCCTCTCTCTCTCTCTCTCTCTCTCTCTCTCTCTCTCTCTCTCTCTCTCTCTCTCTCTCTCTCTCTCTCCCCCCTCCCCCCCCCCCCCCTCTGTCTCTGTCTCTCTGTCTCTCTCTCTCTCCCCTTTCTCTCTTTTTTCTGTTTCCTCGCTCTTGCTTTCTCGTCCTATTTATATCCTCTCAGAGTAGGAATCAGAATGTTTTCCAGCTGGCAAAGAGAACCGCCTACCCCACCCCCTGCAAGGCAGTTTCCAGCTGACAAAGACCACATGCCCTCTCAAGCCATTGTTATCAACTGTGGATAAACTAAAGGCAGTTTCACATCCCACAAAAATAAACAGAAACCCCACTGAATGAATGCATTTAATACATCTAGCCAAATAGGTATCCCCGGTCAGCCTCTTCTGCTTTATCTGGCTGCCTCAGGCAGAAGTGCAGCCTATTTTATGGTAAATTGTTCACTAGTTCATGTCATTTGTGCTGCCTGCATAGCCCACTGCAGAGGAGCAGTCAATTCTCTCATGGTCCTGAGACTGTTGAACCTGTACCTCATACACTGCTCAGCCTTGTGAGAAGACCACATGCCACTAGTCTGGAAAGTGTGGTTTCCACTGCAAACATTGAGTCAAAGGCCATCTGCACACGCGTGCACACACACACACACACACACACACACACACACACGAACACACAAACACAAAGATACATGGGCACACACAGGCATATATGCACACATGTGCATGAACACATGGACAAGCACATGTGCACACATACACATTTATATTTAGGACACGGAGGAGGGATAACTTGCACCCATAATTAGAGCACCAGAGCGTGTGTTTGTCTTTTGACATCCTCCCGCCATTTCTTTCCTTCTGTGCATCAGCAGAGAGTTCATCTGAGCACCTGGGTCAGGCCCAATGCTCCAGGAGCCCAACTGGGCAACCCTAGCAACTTGGCTGTGGATGTGTGCAGGGAACTCAGGGGTGGGGTCTGCAGAGAGGCGAGAGCTGCCTGCTCACTTCCTCTGGATGGCTAGTGAACAGTGGGGTGTGAGATGTGACTAGTTGGAAACAAATAAAGGGATTTTAAGACAAAGAATCACACCTGTGCAGTCTGTACCTTCGGGAGAGGCTAGGCTTAGCACAGGGAGAAGGCAAAGGACTGCCTTTCCTTTGTCTGGACCCTTGAAATGATCTTGTGGGAGTTCCTGGTGGTGACAGGAGGGGCCTGGGCCCACCATTTCTAGGCTGCTTTGTTGGAAGTATCATGTCTCTTTCTGAATAATAGGGGTGTTTGGAACTGCATGAGATGGGATCCGCAGCTTCCAATATGGTCTGAGAACTGAGCCCCCACATTTAGGCATGCCACCCTGCCTTACCTACAGCCTTGAGATATAACAGGCTCCCAACTGACCACAGGTGCTGCACCCCCTACAGTTCATCTCCCTTAGGACTGGGCCTAGGCACTCAGACCTGCATCTTCCTTCCTGTACCCCAGCAAACACCTCACCTCTCGCTCTTATTCTCGGCCCTTCATGCAGGTAGCAAGGTGGGAGCAGAGAACTCGCAAGTTGAGCAGGGCCTTCGGGTCTCCCTACCTAGCCTGCTATTCCCTGGGCAGCGCCATCCTGCTTCTGAACGTACTCCGCTCCCACTGGTAAGCCATGGGCCGCCACGAAGGCTGTTGGACATGTGAAAGTCATGGTCAGGAGAGGGAGGGCCAACAGGTCCATCAGTGTTTGGGAGTTCTGCATCAGAATGGCCTCAGGCCATTATCAGCCACCCAGGTCTCTACCGGCAGAGCCATCCTTGTATATTTGGATGTGACATTTCATTGTCCAATGAAAGGGACAGCTAGGACAGAGGGGACTGTACCTGGGAAGATTTGCCCTTGCTTATGTCCCCAGAGCTCCCACTACTTTATACCAAGAAAGGGCATAGACACTCTGGCCAGGAGTTCTTAGGGGCCAGGAATCACACTTAGACCATCATTAGAGAGCCATTAGCCCACCTGTGGGCGACATAATTGTCTTCCTGCCATCAAGGAATATGGCCAGAGCAGTTGATGGTGTAGATGGGGAGGGGAGGAAACAGAGCTTCTGCATAGACCTCCTTCCCCTGGACGGGGCCAGCTGAGCTGAGCGCTGACCATGGAGTCTCAGTCTGGGCGGGAGGGCAGTGGGATCTCTTCTTCAGATGCAGTTCAAGACTAACATGGCTACTTCTGAGTCTTGGGGTCACATCACCACCCATGGATTTCATCACAGGCCTTGTGTGTACGTAGGCTGGAGGAAGCCTGTGTCTGCTTTAGGAAACACACAGAAGGTGGTATGGGGAATCCTCACCCTTGACATGTTAGAATGTTTAAGCTGAAAAGGTACCCTGTGTGGACTGACTGGTCACTGAGGAGAAGCCCTCAGATAGGGCATGCACACCTGGCCTGCCCACTCCACTTATCCTGGCTTGGCTCTGTGGGTACAGGATGCACCATGACGTGGCCGTCTAGTCACCCAGTGTCTGGTGTGTAAGAAGCCAGGCAGGGCTATGCGTGGTGGACCCAGGTCCCTCACACTCAAATTCTATAAGCATTTGGCCCAAGTGTCCCCATGGCAGGACACCCAGACAGAAGACCCTTGGGGTTTTTTTCACCTCCTATAGGCCAGGAGTGTGAGGTGAGGCAAAGGTCTCACTCAGCTTGTCTCTCTGTCAGAACATTGTCTACGTCTCCTGGCCCCGAAGGCTTAGGCTGCTCAACATCTCCAGGTTGGACAAGTACTACAAAAGCCGTCACCCTTAGAGGGAGCGGGTCCTATGACACCTATCCTGGGTTAGTTGGCACCTGAAGACTCTTCTGTGGGGTGGCCTTGTTCACTTTTACCACAGCAGGGTGAAAGTGTACCTGAAAGCTGCCCCTCTGATTTCCCCGTGCCATGTGACTGGGCCTCCGTTCTGCTTGCTGTTCCCCAACATGATGAAGTCAGTCTGGTCTGGGAATGCTGACTCTGTGGGCTCAGTCAAGCAGCCACTCCCTTCCTAGGCTCCTTTAGAAGTGGATGCCACTAGGTACCTGGCAGGGAAGCATTTTTAGGCTCCTCAGACAACCTAGAGGGTCCATGCACATGCTAACCCTTAAGGGATACTGTCACATCCATAGCTGTTCCTCAGTCCAGGCATTTCCAACCCAGCAACCTCGAAGGGTCATTTGAGCTCTTACTCCATCTTTTATGAGTTCCACCCAGCTCTGCCTATCCCTAGTGCAGGAGCCCTGCTGACTGCGCCCAGTGTCCTCCTCAGCTGTGAGACGCCCTTCCTGGGTACACCTCTCACTTGGTGCTTACTCAGTCCTTTTGTGGGTTTTGTACTTAAGTGTCTTTGTTAGGATGCGGTCTCCTGACAGACCAAGATAAATGGAGTATGTGACAAGCCAGCCCTGCTCTGACTTCTCCGCTCTCTGGAATCTCCCAGCTGTAGACAGGCCATCTAGTTGTTCTGGCCTCTCCTTGGCTTCCCAAACCTCGCTCTGGTTTCTTTTGTTTGTTTTGGGACAGAGTCTCACTGTGTAGCCCAGGCAATCTGGAACTTACTTTTTTTATAGGCCAGGCTGGCCCTGTGTTTGTAGCAGTCCTATCTCCTGAGCTGGGATTACAGGCAAGAGCTACACGTGTAGCTTCCTTGCCACACTTTGAGAACTCTTGGTAGCCAGGGCTTCAGGCGGGCTCTGCTTTCCTTTCCATAATGCAGGACCCCTAGGGAAGAGGCTACTGCAGCTCAGAGCTGCAGACCTGCTGCTGCCCAAGGACAGCTCAGGGAAGCACGGGCCTTTACCCATTTTCAAGGGTTTCGGTCTGTGATGTGTTATAACTTCTGCTGCCATCCCATCTCCAGAACCTTCTGATTTTACAAAGCTGAAACTCTGCATCTTTTAAACACTAGCCCCCCCCCCATGTGCTGGCCCTGCTTCCCCCACTCTGCCTCTGCCTCTCCTGTCACTTCTCCAGGAGGGTTGTGTAGGAGGGATCAGGGTGTGTCACCAGTTCACTGCACTCAGCACAATGACCTCCTGCAGGAGTGTGTGTCAGAACTTTATCCTTCCCAAGTCACAGTAGCATCCCCGCTGTGTGGGTTAACCCGGTTCTGCCCATCCAGCCACCTGTGCCACTTGCAGCTCCCCCGGGAAGTGCAGCTGTGGACGTGGTGTGCAGGTATCCAAGTATTCCCTTAGTTCCTTCTAGAGTGTTGCTGGGAGTGAAGTTTTGCATCACAGAGCCACTCTGTTCATGTGTTAAGGACCAACAGTGACTGCTCTACTCTGCCAGCAGCTCATGAGCGGTCCAGCTCTACACCGCCGACAACACTGAGCTTCCTGTCTTTTTGGCAGTAGCCATCATAATAGCAGGGTAACATCTTGCTTTGATTGTGATAGGAAGGTCTTCCAAGCATCCCTGGCTCAAGAGTCTTCTCTGGATTCTAGTGTGAATCAAAGCCAGCCTGGGGAAGGTCCCCAGTCAGCCTCAGTTCTGTCCCTTAATGCTAGTGGCCCCGAGCAGGTTACCTCTATGACCTTTGACTTCCTCCCCTGACGTGGATTGGTAGCCTCTTCTAGGAGGCTGTTGGTGGGAAAGCAGGAACCAGGGTGGGGTGGAGCCATTGGCATGGATGCCTGTGGGCTAGGGGACCTTTTTGAGCCAGGATGGTGGTGCCAGGGAAATGTTATCACAGTCCAGCTTGGTCTGAGCGAGGCCACATGGGGAGAGGAGCCAGTGGAAGGTACAGTGAGCTCAGCAAAAGGTGGTACTTGCCTGTGGTCCCAGCTACCTGAGAGGCTAAGGAAGAAATAATGATTGAACCCAGGAGTTCAAAGCCTCCTTGGCCCACATAAAAAAATTACCCAACTGGCGCAGAGACCCCCAGCAAGAGTAGGTGGAAGGCACTTCTGTCCCTGGACTAGATGCCTTCTCAAGCACTGGACTCCAGAAGAAAGCTGGGAAGACCCTGTCCCTTGGCTCCCTGGCTGTATGTACCCTTTCTAATCTAGTCCCCACCTAGTATCTCACTGTAGCCAATATATAGGTATAAGTTCTGCATATATATTAAAGCACACACAAGCTAAGATCTAGCACACAATTTGGTGACCTTTGGTGGGCCCTAGCCTTGAGAAGCCCCCGCTTTTGTTTGGTTCCCAACCTTTTTCTCCATCCTAGTGTAGCCCTTGCCTAGCAGTTTGAAGCCTGGGCTGGGTCTCCACACCACAAACAGAAACAGGCACCAGGCTGACCCCTGGAGAGGTCGGCATTGCAGAAGCTGGCAGGTGGTGCTAACCACCTCATGGGCCCTATGTACTGTCGAGCCACATTCCAACCCTTGTTCCGGAGGTTTCCCCTGGCTTTGTCTTCATCATGGAGATGATGTGACCCCAGATGGTGTGTGCCCTACTGAGTCAGCATGGTGTGCTCGAGCCGCAGTGGCTGGCAGATCCCTAGGACTCACTGTGCACCAGCCGGCCCGCACTAGCTGGGGGTCTAGGAAGAGACCAGGCAGCATAAGCTAATGTTATTTGGAGGTTAAGGCAAAGTCTAGACTCAAGAGAGTGATTAATGAAAACCTGTTTCCTCTGGCTAGCTCTGACTGTGCCTTGAGTGAGGAGGAGCCTGGTGGATTGAGAGGCATCCATTGAAACCCCTTCCCCTGCTGTCCCCTTAATTGTAGGCTGCCTGAGCTGCAGCCCTCTCATGGGCCACAGGCTAAATCAAGGGCCTTGGGCACAGTGTGGATGACTGGGGTTGCCAGGCACAGGGAATCACTGGACCTTTTCTCCCTGAGTGTGGCTGGATGGACTCTTGAGTTGGGTTTCCTTGATCCCAGGAAGGGAGGAAGAAGAACAGCCAGAATGGTCCCCAGACAGAGATGTATCTGTCCTCTCAGCTGGAGTTCTGAGTGACAGTGCTGTGTGTCATCTTTCACATGATAAAGCTGAGTGACAGTGCTATGTGTCTGTCACCTTCCACATGATGAGGCGGAGTGATAGTGCTATGTGTCTGTCACCTTTCACATGATGAGGCTGATGGACAGTGCTATGTGGCTGTCACCTTTCACATGAAGAGGCTGAGGGGCAGTGCTGTGTGTCACCTTTCACTTGATGAGGCTGAGGGACAGTGCTATGTGGCTGTCACCTTTCACATGAAGAGGCTGAGGGGCAGTGCTGTGTCTGTCACGTTTCACTTGATGAGGCTGAGTGACAGCACTGTTTGTCACCTTTCACATGAAGAGGCTGAGGGGCAGTGCTGTGTCTGTCACCTTTCACTTGATGAGACTGAGTGACAGCACTGTTTGTCTGTCACCTTTCACATGACCAAGCTAAGGGACAGTTCTGTGTGTCTGTAAACTTCCACGTGGCAGGACCAGTGCTGCCAGGCTTTGGTTAGTGCAGCAGGTAGCCATGCATCCCAGCCCTTGCTATGGGGATAACATGACTGAGGTGATTTGCTGTGCTCTCTCTCCTGTCCCCGTGCCCTGTATTAGGAAGATAAACCCACCAGATGCTTGTTTCCCCATCTTACGTGACCAGGCTCAACTGTGAGGGGCAGCTGAAGAGAAGCCTGGGGGGAGAGTCCAGGCCACCCTGTGCACGGCTGACAGGAGTCTGCAATCTCCTTTCTTCCCAGCTGGGCCAGGAGTCGCTGGCGTGAGGGTCATTTCCTACAGAGTCTCCCTCTAAAGAGACCCACTGTTTTCTGGCCCTCTGCTCCACCCAGTGTATGCACATCACAGCTGTACAGCCCCTTCCAGACACCTCTGGTACTGTACTTCTGAGAGCCTCAAGGCGTCTAGCCCTGGCCATTCCTCATTCTAGAATAGTCTTTCGGTAAAACACACCATGTAAGTTCTTCCTTCAGATCTCAGCTGAAGTATGAGGTCCTTGCTCAGTACCCATATTACCGCCCGGCTAGCACAGTGTCCCAGATGCTTTGCCTCTTTCCAGAGTTTGTCACAGGATTGGCCTCTGCTGTCCTTCCCCTCTCTATAGTCTGGAGCTTTGGACTGCTCAGTGTGTACAGCCCTTCAGCAGCAGTGTTGCAGTGAGGAGGAAGGGAGGGCAGTCACCACTGTGTCTTAAAGGAGGGACCAACACAAGCTTCCAGGTCGGTTTGGAGCATCCTTCTCCTTTTCTTCTGGGAGTGGCCACTGAGGACGTTCCCTAAGAACTCAAAACACATGGGACTTGCCAGAAAGAGCCCCACAGGCTCTCTGTCCTCTAGTCAGGTAGATGGAGCGCAGAGGCCACCAGGCAGTTGGTGTCACCCAGCCTATTGAAAAGTCAGCCCTCTTCTCTGTGCCATGAGCTCTTATGCAGTGTAGCCAAGAAGGAGATACCAGCAGGTAGCCAGGCTCAGTCTCAAGGTCTGGTCCATATTGCCTCTCCCACTGCACATCCATGCAAGGGAGAGCAGCTGGTATGAGGCTGGGAGTCTACTGTTCTGTGGCCTCAGCAGCAGGACCTGCAGGGTGGGGGAGTCACTGTGGTGTCCAGAGAGTGGGCTGTGGGTGCTTCCACTTCTCAGAACACAGGCTGTGAGCGATGCTCCCTGGCCCCACAGCAGCTACAGTCTCAAACTCATCTCAATAGTTCAGCCTGGATTTGTAGGATCCTGATCCAGGGCAGCTGAACTGACAGCTGAGTTCGCCCTGACATTATGCATTGTTGGTCACAGGTCACGTATGGGTTTGCCCTGACACCATGCACTCACTGCTGGTGGCAGGTCACCTGCCAACCTCTGCCTTTGTCCTCCTCTGATCTACCTCGTGGCCTGTGGTGAGGACAAAGTAACTTGTCTCCAAGAGCTGCACATGAGATTAGTAGGAAGAATCCTAAGGAGGCAACAGAATAGATTTACAGCCCCTTCTCAGGGAGCCAGTGATGAGAAGTGATGGATGTGTTCTGTTGAAAGAGAAAAGGCTTCTGGGTGATGGTGGGTGGATGGGCAGGTAGCTGGGTCTCTCTTGGCTAGGTTAGTGAGTACAAGGAGAAGGAAGCGTGGGTGTGTTGATGGGTACGTGTTTGGATTGAGGGAGGGATGAATGAATGGATGGGTGGGTGGGTGGATAGATGGATGGACAGACAGATGGGTGGGTGAACCTGTACTTGCTGTGTGTGAACAGTAAATCTCCGCGTCTCCTCTAAACATCACGATTGTGCACAGAGTGGAAATGTGCCTGTACACGAGTGCTTGCCTTACACACACCCCTTTTGTGCCCCCTGTATATTCAGTTCCTTCCTCTTGTCAGTGCACACTCCTACTGAGGCCCAGACCCATTACGAGCCTGCTTCCCTGAACCCTTCCACCCTCTCCTGTGCCAGGTGCCAAGAACCTGACCCTCCAAGCTCACTGACCACTGTGCGCAGACCCTGCTTTTCAGTGGGGCCTGCAGACACATGCTCATAAAGCCTAGTGAGGGGAGGACATAAACGGCTTTGGATGGGACTTAAAACTTAGGCCAGGTGTGGCTTGGCCTATGCAGAGGCCATGGCAAGCCAATAAGCAGTATGGGGCAAGCCAGCCTCAGGCCTGGGTCTGCAAGGAGAATGGTGCCCATGACCACACATGGCACATGCCAGTCTCAGGTCTCTATGTGCTGGGCCTGCTGCGTACCGTGCACTGCATATGTACCCGTTCTTCTGTGAGCTGGATTCTCATTCATAGTGCAAGCTGATGGGGGCCTGGGTGTACAAACCTGCTAACATGCATGAAGCCATAAATGGCTTTTTATGAGTCACCTATTGCTATGATTTAGGGTAGTTTATATATATATATATATATACATGCATGCATACATACACACATACATGTCAGAATTTGTGGCTTCTTGTTGAAAAGATAAAAATTCGGGTAGTTCTCGCTCTTTGGTCTCGCCCAGTCCTCATGGCACTACAGACTAGATAATTCATGCAGGAGCCAGGGCCCCACCTGTAGTGCATATGTGGCTGTTGAGCATATGTCCCTGGGGCTGACAACTTTGAGAAAGGCAGGGCGCCTGCCATGCGTGCTCTGACATGCTTGCTGTCTCTCCTTGTGCCCTGCTCCACAGCTTCACGCAGGCCATGATGAGCCAGCCCAAGATGGAGAGCCTGGAGAACCACACCACCTACTTCCTGGGCCTTGCACTGCTGGGCTGGGGCCTTGTGTTTGTGCTGTCCAGCTTCTTTGCACTGGGGTTCACTGGGACCTTTCTAGGTAAGACCCGGAGGAATGGGCTGCTGCTCCTGGGTGGGTATACTGGGTGCAGGGAGGAGCAGAGCCAAGTGATTGCCCCCTGCTGTCCCTGATGTGCCTTGAGAAGCACTGGGGGACCCCACCTGTCATGGTCAGGACAGATTCAGTTTTTGCTAGCTCATTGGACTCCAGGACACCAAGCTGCTTCCTGGGAGACAAGAAAGACCCTAGTCCTGTTTAATGGGCCCCAGAGTGCTCTCCTGGGCTCAGGTCTCCTTGAAGAAGGTGCTTAGTCCTTGTCTGTATTGGGGGTGGGATGGGGGTGAGATAGTAGATTGCTTAGGCAGACAGGGTGCACAGAATGCATCTGGGACTTGGATGAGGGGCAGACAGGGCCAAGACCCTCTACCTCATGACCATTCTTGGGCTTGCTTAGCGCACTTGGCTTCCAGATCTTGCCTATGGTAGCTACAGACAAAGCTCGCACAGGGCAAGGGATGTGTCTCTTCTCCAGCCTCTACTCCCTGGGGCTCTGGTGCTTTGGGCCTAGGAACCCAAAGTGGTCTGGTCTGGCCTTCTCAACTCATGACAACAGTGACTTCTGCCATCTTGAAAGCAAGAAAGGACAAACTCAAGAGAGAGTCTGTAGAGGAGGTCGAGGGTAAGAGGCCTTCAAAACATGGAGGCACGGAAAATGGGAGCCCCAGGATGTCCCTGGGGCTAGCACAGCTATAGGACAGCTAGCTCTGCACAGGGGCCACCAGATTTGGCCCCTCCTGGCTTCTTGTCATGCAAAGACCAGGCCAGACTCTGGCTGGCCCTTAACCTCCACCAGGGCCTCTGGTGATCTTCATAGCCTTACTGTCACCTAGCCTCCAGGACATATACATTGGCCTGCTGGCTGCCTGGGTCAGGCTGCACAGCAGTAGACTCAGAGGAGCTCTGAAGTGTGTGTGTGCTTAGGAGTGACAATGCCACAAGGAACCAGGAAGCATATGAGCCAGGCATGCCAGTACTGTCGCTGGAGAATCATTGCTTGCTGCTCAGGCAGGAGCTGCTGGGAGCCACCCTGGGAGAGAGCGAGGCCAGGCTGGTGAGTAAGGATGCCGAGTGCAAGCCGGAGGAGGAGCAGGTCAGAGTGGAGGCTGCAGGCAATGGTGCTAGAAAGGTGTGGCAGGGTTAGGGAGCAGATAGAGACCCTGAAGATCACCTGAAGGACTGAAGCTTTCTTCCAAGGAGGTAGGAGCCAAGGAAAGGATCTCAGCACCCAGGGAGGCAGAGGCAGGTGGATCTCTGTGAGTTCGAGGCCAGCCTGGTCTACAAAGCGAGACCAGGACAGCCAAGGCTAATACAGAGAAACCCTGTCTTGAAAAAACAAAACAAAACAAAAAGAGTTGGGGAGGGGGAATGGTGGGGCCCAAGACAGAGAGGAAGGACCTTGTATAGAAACTGGCCCTCCTCACAGAGATAGGGGCCAAGGAGCAGCAAGAGGGTCCCCCTAGGACTTGTGGGTAGAAAAGGGCTATGGCCACCTAAGAAAGAGGTGAGGTAATCCAGGAAGATGGTGAACAGAGCTGAGGGGTGGGGCAGGGAGGGCTGCAGGGAAGGAACATATGCAGGTACCTGGGTGTTGGAAGACACACTGGAGCGCCCACCATGGAGGTCAGGGCCCTTGGGGAAGATGCGCAGAAGTGAGTCGAGGGGTGCAGGCAGCTCTGACATGGTCTTGGTAGAAATGGCCTAGAAAGCAGAGAGCCCTGCAGGCTTTGGAAGTAGAGCAGAATGGTCCCTCTCCTATGACTCAGCCTGAAGCAGGTTTCTGTGCCACCCACCCTCAGGCCCCACTGCCCCGCTTCCTGCTTCCCCCGCCCCCAGTGGTCCCTGGGCAGCCTTTTGGACTCCTGTACCTTTTGTCCTTGACAATGACAGCACTGTTTTCCAGCAGGCCCCTCCTGCAGGGGCTCCCCTTGTTGGCCTGGCTGCCCTACTTCCTGCCTGGGGTGAAGCTGCATTGTTCTTCAGGTTTAGTGGGGGACAAAGGAGAAGCTGCTGGGAAAGGCCGCCCTGGCCCAGTGGAGACACTCACCACCACGTAGAGGCCTGAACTAGATGCTTTGTTCTATGAGCGTGGCCTGGTTATGGTGGAGGGGGCGACGACTGGCCATCTGGTGGTCTCTCCCTAAGTCAGCTCCCCTGGAGTGACCTCCAGAGCAACAGGAGTCATGTGGTGGGCAGGCTGGAGCCACGGCTAACCTGCCCTAGTTTTTTTTTTTGTTTGTTTGTTTTAATTTATTTATTGTATTTGCATTGGTGTTTTGCCTGCATCTGTGAGAGGGTGTCGGATCCTCTGGAACTAGAGTTACAGACAGTTGTGAGCTTCCATGTGGGTGCTGGGAATTGAACTCAGGACCTCTGGAAGAACAGCCAGTGCTCTTAACCACTGAGCCATCTCTCCAGCCCCCCTAGTTTGTTGCTGTGATAAACACCATGACCAAAAGCAACCTGGGAAGGAAGGGTTTACATGGTACAGTCCGTCACTGATGGAGGCCAAGGCTGCAAGTTAGGTAGGACCCTGGAGGCAGAACCACTGCCCACTGCCTTGCTTTCTATGCCTTGCTCAGCTACCTTTCATGTACAACCTATAGCCAGCATCTGCCCAGGGATAGCACCACTCACAGTGAGCTGGGCCTTGGCTCCTCCACACAAATCATTAATCAAGAAAATGCCCCACAGACGTGCCCACAGGCCAACCTCATGGAGGCATTTTCTTAGTTAGGTTCCCTCCCAGGTGACTCGAGTTTGTGTCAGGCTACCAAAACAAATTAGCACATACCCTGAGCATCTGGCCAGGCCAAGAGGCCTAGGGGGGAAAGGAGGAAGGCAGCCAGGGTGGGAGGAGGTCGGAGCCTGCAGATAAGGGGGGGACAGACCTGTGGGAAGGAGCTCTGAAGGAGGGAGCAGAGTAAGGCTTCTCAGGAGAGGGACAGGCAGACGCACCCGGTGGGGAGAAACGGGAGACCAGTATGCTGGGGCGCAGAAGAGAAGAGGACCCAGCTGGGAACCTCAGGACTGTGGGCCCTGATCCCACTACGGACTGGGAACCTCCAAGGACACAGACCTCACCTCACCTGCTGATCGACCAAGGCCTCTGGGATTTCCTTCAGCAATAGCAAACGTCACAAAGGGTTAAGTGACCCCTACATTCTACCCTGTCTCATCTACAGGTGACTACTTTGGGATCCTCAAGGAGGCCAGAGTGACCACATTTCCCTTCAGCGTGCTAGACAACCCTATGTACTGGGGGAGTACAGCCAATTACCTAGGCTGGGCACTTATGTGAGTACTTATTACCCTCAGGACCCCTACATGTCCAGACCTAACAGAACCTTCCACTACCCTCTCGTCCTGCAGCCTCCTGACCGCCCAGCACACCCAGTTCCTCTGCCATGCTTCATGTGTGTTATCCCTTTGCCTGGACTATGCCTGCATCCCTCCCTGGCCCATTCTTGCAAACCCTTCCTCCACGAAGTTCCTCCTGCCTCCTGTGATAGCGAGTGCAGTGTGCCCTGGACTGGAGTCAGTGACCAGTGACATGTCTCCTCTCTTACGGCAGAGCCACTACACATGTCCCTCTGTATTACCAGTGGTACCTGGTGCCCGAGCGTGAAAGGGTTACCAGGTCAGGGCTCTCAGGAACGCGTGACACCTACCAGCTGCCTCCCGAGGATATTGACATGCAGAGGCCCAGCAATGGGTCCTTCACCTGAGGGCTTATTGGAGATGGCTATTACCATTACCTGGCAGCAGACACTGGCCCAGAGGCCTCCCACAGCCTGTCTGCTTCTCACGTCCCACTCCCAGATATGAATCCTTAGCAGACAGGCTAACACAGGCCCTGGGCCCCTGCTTTCTCCACTCCTCTGCCTGCAACCCTCAGCAAGAAGTGGGGTACTCTGGGCTCTGGGCTCAGTGTGACTGTCTTACCTATCCTTGGTTGTTAGGAAGCCAAGATGGACCAAGGTGACAGTAAGTGGCCAGGTTTTCTTGGAGGAGACGGCACATGTCAGGGAACAGCTGGCAGGACTGCTCGTGCCCATATCAGCCCCTCCCCACTTGCACTGACCATGGGCCTCATGTTCCTAGCTGAGGCAGGGGAAGTTCTTTCAAGGCCTCCCACAAGCCTTTCTCTGGGGGCCACTTCAGTGACTGCTGTAAGAAATTGAAGATTTGCTTCATTTAGGAATCATGCCAGAAGCTCAAGGTCCCATGACTGGTAGGGAAACTGAGGTTGGAGATGGAGCTTGCCTCAGGCCATATAGTAATCTGGGGCAGAGGCGGTCTTCTTGTTGCTCAAGCTCCTGGCTCTCAAAGCACATTCCCTTCAGCGTTGCTTGCTTTTTGTGTGGTAGTGAACTATGGGGGGATGCTCACAGCCAGCTTGGTGGTAGGGCTCTCTCTAAGGAGCAAGCCCCACACACCAGCCAAAAGTTTTATTAACCAGACGTCTTCTAAGGCCTTTCCTGACCCACAGAACCCATGTCACGAGAACCACAGCTGAACCCTGTCTTGGGACAAAGTGCTTATTTAGCCAGGCGGGGGAGAGCCGCGGGAGAACATCATGGCCACAGTCCCACTCAGGTCAGGACATAGACATCAAGAGCTGTTCCAAGTTCCAAGTTGAAAGGGACAGCAAGGACAAACCTACCCATTTAGAGTCCGGCTAAGCTCTGGGGAAGGCACAAGTTCAGACCTCACAGAGTTGGGGGAGAACTTCAGCTCAGGGCCTGGGGCAGCAGCAGAGGTGATGGCTGGAGTGCAAGGGTGGATGAGCCTTGTGTTCTGTGTCCCTGCCCCTCCCAGACAGACACATGGACAGACTGGCCAATGTGAGGTCCAAGTGAGCCTTAAGGAGTGAGCAAGGCAGAGAGGGGCTCTGTAGGAGATACACACTCTTGTGCCCTCTGCTCTCGGACGGCTAGATACGTAATGGGGTCATTCAAGGCAAGCAGATCCCCTGGTTACCCGACGCCTGTTCTTGTCCCTTCTGGTTCATTCCTTCCTGCTGAGGTGGATGCAGCAGCCCAGGCTGCAGAAGCCAGAGGAGCCAGAGGTAACCATAGAAATAGACTAAGGGGCAGCTCAGCAGCAGCTATTTCTGGAAGCCTGAGGCAGACCTGCTCGGACTCCTCCCTGCTGTCACTAACAAGCTGTGTGCATTCATTGGCAGAGTGAGGTCAGAGGCTGGTCACCTGCAGAGAGCCATGACAGATAATGCTGTGTACATTCTGCCAAGGACTCCTTGGGCTAGGATGCTGGAAGCTCAGCTCAGGGCCTGGGACAGTGACAAGTGGACGGCAAGGGCAGATGGGCCTTGTGTGTTCTGTGCCCCTGCCCGTCCCAGGCCGACTCAGACAAACTGGCTAGTGTGAGGTCCAGGTGGGAGTAAGAATGACAGAGGGCCAGTGTGAGACTGCTGGCTCTGAGGGGAAAGCCTTACTGTGGGAAGAAGATCCTTCCTACAGCCAGGGCCACCGGGGACAGTCGCTATGGGCTGCACTTGTATGTGGGCCAGAGCTCAGATGGCAAATGAGGCCGTGTGCTCACGGCAGCCCTGTGTTGGCTTTTTCACAAGGGACTTATTTCCTAAGAACATGATCTGGTGGGCAGTGGAAACGTTCCCTGTCGTTAGCCTGGGTCTCAGCAGGTGAGGAAGCAGGGACGGCCTCACAAGGTGCCCTACCTCCCCTCCCGTCTCCCTGGGCCTCTCTAGAGAGTCAGATGTAGGAAGGGGCACCAGCAGAGGGATCCAAGCATCAGCTGAGGACCAACCCACTGTGCTGGCAAGAGTGACCGAGTCCTTTCAGCTGACGGTCTGTCTGTCTGCAGGCACGCCAGCCCCACGGGCCTGCTGCTGGCGGGGCTGGTTGCACTCGTCTACGTGGCGGCACTCCTGTATGAAGAGTGAGTAGACCGTGGCCGGGTGGGGGATGGGTGCGATGATGACCAAGTCAGGCCGAGCCTCTCCTTCATGTGGCTTGGCAAGTTCCACCAGGCTGACGCTGGCCTGGCTTGGGAGGCTGGGGGTAAGGAGGGTACACCTGGCACCTGAGGCCTAAGCAGGCAAGTATGTTGTCCCTCATCCCTCCAGGTCCCTCTTGCTCTTTGCAGCCTCTAGGCAAGCTCTGGGGAATTGTGGGAATGTGGTCCTGTCCTCACTGAGTGGTGAGGAGGGGCAGAGATTTCGGTGCTGGGGTGAGGTAGTCTGCTGGGACAGCCCACTGGAGCCTTTCCCTGCCCACAGGCCCTTCACCGCTGAGATCTACCGACAGAAAGCCACCAGGTTGCACAAAAGGAGCTGACAGGGCCATGAGGGATCTGTGGAAAGCCGGACTGGCCCTCCCAGCTGCCCCAAGCAACAATCCTTCTTGGGAAGAGCAGCCCTGGCCACTGCACCAGTGCCTTGGAAACCATTCATGGGGGCCTCAGGCATTACGCCATGTAACCGCTGAGACCCCCATCTCCACCATGCCTCAACACACTAATAAAGGCTTTGTGACCTCAGTACCTCTCTGGTCCCCCTTCCCATCCTGGTCCAGGCGGGGAGCTGTGTGGGGGATGGGCTTCTGGGCCAGATTGGTTTGGCCCTTTCCTGTGCAGCCTCCTGGTGCTGTCTAGGATTCTCAGAAGCCCTCAGCAGTAGAACTGGCTGCAGCCACAGCCCTTCCTAAGCATTGGACACCTGGGTCACCTGCCATCCATGCCCCAGCATTCCCAGGACATGCCCTTGCTGCCAGGAACCCAGCTCAATATCCTCCAACTTTAGGGTGGAGGTTTATCAGATTAAATGGCACTGCCATTGCACTAAGATTGCCACCCAAAAGCAGGATCTAGTGGACACCCCTGTGTCCATCAGAGTGGGGTAAAATTCAGCTGGAGAGATAGGATGTGTAGGCAGGGCACAAGTGACCAAGAAGGTGGTGTCAGAAATTGATACTGGAGCATCAGAGGGGGCCAAAGGACAGTCTTCCTCTGTTCCTCCGGGCTCTGTGTGGCCATTAGCAGCTGGGCCCACCTTGACCCCCAGGACTCCAGACTCCTGATAGATGGCTTGCTGGATTTTGGGGTGATCGTCCCAACTCACCAAAGACCCTTGTCCCTTTAGTCTCAGCTACATTGCTTTGACAGGGCTTATCACTGGCCCAGAAAACCTTGTGAGATTTGGGGGTCCTAAGGATCAGCACATGTCTATTCCAGCCCAAGGCTATCTAGCCTTGAGGGCTCATGGGACAGCATGTAAGCCCAACTCATGGGCTGCCCTGCCCTGACATCCTGTTACTGTCACCCAGGACCCTGGCCAAGGCTTGCATGAGCTTTTACAAGTGCCCTGGGCCTACCATCTCCCTGTGCACAGGTCTCCTGGTTCACATTTCCAGGCCCTCTGAGGAGACCTGGGCTTCCCTTGACAGCCCCAGGCCAGAGCATCAGCTAGAGTTCCCCATTGGGCAGACCAGGACCACACCTTTTATTAGTGTGACCTCAGAACCTTGTTGCTTTGGGCCCTTGACAGAATCTAGGACTGTCATCCTGAGCCGTGGCCCTCCATCATACGCCTCTGGTGGGTGGACAGTGCAAAGGCCACTGAAGCAAACAGTCTTTACCTGTGTCTTCACTGTATATAGTCCCACGCAGGTCTGAGCTCACAGCTTAGGCAGGTGTCCTGGTAAGGCTGAGCCAGGGAAACAGTGGTATCCTTGGTGACAAATGGAGCTAAGAGCCCCACCCCTTTGCCAATGCAGTCCTCTGCACCAAGGAGGCTCAGCTCTGTTCCCCTGTACCCCTGCATGTACCTGCTGGCCCAGTTGCTGGGTTGTAGGTATGGCCAGAGGGAAGAGGCAGCTCCAGCTCACTGACAGCTGCCTGGAGGCAACAGCCAAGGCAGACATGGAGGTGACCTGATCTCAGAGGTGAGAAGGGGCTGCCGAGGGAGGGCTCTGGGGAGAGGAACGAGACCTAAATATCTTTCTGAGGACAGAGGGCCATGGGTGTCCTCGTCATGTACTCAGCAGGCTTGGGCACATGTGTCTGAGCCCCAATGTGTCAGCCAGAGTCCAGGAGCAGACAGGGATGGCTGCCAGAAAGCTGGGACTGCCTCCTGGTTAGCAGCCATTTTGCTCTGAGCCGAGGCCAAGATAGTGTATCAGTCTCAGGTGGGAGCCCATAGTAGGGCAAGCTGCTTAGCTGATGGCCGAGAAGTAAAGAGTAATTGAGAAAGGGGCTGGGGCCCCACAACCACATTAAAAGACACACTCACTACGGCCCGCCAGGCAGGCCGGTGCGGTGGTGCACGCCTTAAATCCTAGCAATTCAAGGCCAGCCTGGTAGAGACTTGGGGCACTGCATGAAGAAATCACATCCTAGCTCACTTCTCTGATGCTCTTCTACTGAAGCCCCAGTCCCAGTAGGCTGCAGCCCTACCCTACACCTTCTCTGAACCATGATCACTCCCAGAGGGAGTTCCTACTACCACACTCCACAGATGACTAAGTTCTGTTCTCTGACACTTTCAGGGGCTCTGGTTTCAGTGGGTGCTTTGATGGGGGCACTCAAGCCATAGTGCACCCTTTTCCTTTTTCTTGCTGAACACTCCACTGCAGGTCAACTGTGTTTTGATTATAGAACCATTCTGTGGATGGACACTGTGTGGCTTTCACTTCAGGACTATTGTGAATAGCCTACCATTGTGAACACGTGTGCACATCTTCACACACATAGATGTTTCCTTTGCTTTGGGGAGTATGCTTAGGAATGGAATTACCAGGTCACAGGCAGGGCATGCTTGAGAGATTTTGTTGTTTTGTTTTGTTTTTACAGTGTCTTCATCATGTGCTCCTCTTTCAGTGATCCTCTTTCTTTTCTGAGATGGAGTCTCTATGTAGTCAGACACGTTTTTGGTTTTTTTTGTGGTGGTGGGGACTGAACCCGGGGCTTTGTACCTGCTCTTCCACTCAGGTACATCCCCAGTTCTCTGCGTGGTCAGATGGTACTTTTCTGACAGGATGACATTGAAGTTGAGAACAAGGAAAAGGAAACAAACGAAAGGCCAGTCGTTCCAGGCTTCAGGAGTGATGTGCGCCAGGGCCCAGAGGTGAACGCTGTGCCCAGACGGAGCTCTCACGGTAGTGACCACTGGAAGATTCCGGCCTATGACACTCTTGTTTTACTGAGCCCTAGGCTCCCAGTCCAGCCCAAATGAACTGGCCTTAAAGACAGAATCTCCTTTGTGGGGTAGGAAGTCGAACTGTCCCTTTCCTACTGCCTGGCCCTGTGCCTAACACATCGTTCATTCCGATTTGGCCTTCGAAGGACCCTGAAGGCTGATGTGGGAAGCTGTAGGAAGGTTGGTGGAAGCAGGAGCTAGCTGCCTCTCCAAGCTAGCTAGCAGGACTGCGGGCATGGGGAGGGAGGGCATGAGGCTGGGGTTGGAGAGGGATACTGTGAACCCCACTGCTCTTTCATGGCTGGAGTCTTCCTGTTTGGGTAGCAGATATGTGGGTGATAGATACTAGTGACCCATGAGAGAATGAAAGCACCAGGGCCAGGTGTGCTTCCGTCCCTGCTTCCTGCCTCTGCCCCAGCAAGGGTGAGGAGCACTAGAGAAGAGAGTCCGGGTACCAGTACCTGTTGGGTGAGAAGACAGGCCCAGTCCCAGCTCCCTCCCACTGCTCCTCAGGTCAGTGACTACTGCAGACACCACTCAGGCATGCCTCTCCTGTTACCAGGGGTTCCTTGAAGGTCTTGCTTTGTTTCTGGAATCTGTCTCAGAGCCTGAGGGGCCATCAAAGCTGCATCATCCAGGGCACCAGTCTCTGGCTCTCTGCATTCCACTATGAACTGGGAAACTTACTTTCCTCACCAACATCTCTGAAGCCTGGGGCAGGACCACACAACTCTGGGCCTTGTTGCCCAGGGCCCCTGAGTCACAGATAGGGGAGCTCCCAGTGGAGCTCTGGTCAGCTCTCTTCCTCTTCCACAGGTGGCTGTGGACTAGGGTCATAGACAACAGGAAGTGGAGCAGAGATAAACTGCAGGGTCCTCTTGTTGGCAGGAGTGGGCTTGGCCCCTGTGGGTAACACACTAGTACCAGGTGCCCTTCTCTGAACAAACTTCAAAGAATCTTCTGGATCCTCTTTGCCTCTGGATGGGGCTGCATGGCTGGCATTTTCGGCTTACAGACCCCTGTCTTCTGTTAGAGTCCCCTCAGCATTTGATCAGGTGGCAACAGTTCTGTCCTGAGCAGGAAGCATGACACTATTACAATCTGAGTGCCAGAGTTTCTGGGAATGGGATGCACATGTTGTCCCTTGGTGGGGCAGTGTCCTGAGGAGAACAGGCAGTAGTTGGTATATGTGGGACTGCATCACCTGACTTCAGACCCTCGGTATTCATATGACTGGATACTTGGTAGCAGAGGCCCTGTGAACTTGTGCCCAGGGGATGGAGCCTGCATAACAAGGCATTTGGGCTGGGTAAATGAGCCTGAAAGGTGTCAGGAAGTCACTAGTGTCACCTCGCACCCACAAGGGACTGAGGTGTGATGTCAGGCCCACCCTTGACACTGACTGTGGTAGGAGAAGACCATGAATCTTTAAGCTAAGCCTTGGCCCTCTGGATGTCAGTAAGTAGAGCTGGACCACATTTTTGATCCTGCCATCCCTGTATTACTGTCCCTTTGATCTTCCTGGGACTGGAGACCCAGGGGGATGGTGACATCCTGAGTCAGAGCCCCAGCTTTCCACACAGTGCCTTCAGGAGGCAGAGGCAAAGGGCCTCAGTCTGGAGTAAGCAGCTCTTGATTGCACTCTTGAGTGGCCCCTTCCCACAGTGAACTCTCCGCACTGCATACTGTGCACAGCAGTCCTGGGTTTGGCTCCAGCTCAGGCCCTTCCCACAGATGAAGGCAGGCACCCCCAATGTAGAAGGGAGGGAAGCAACAATAGGAGCAACAACCAAGAGTGGTGGAGTACTCACCCCAACTAGCCTGTCCTAGATCTAGCTCATGAGCCCCACGGCACCCACCCCCACCCCCACCCCCATTACACAACTGATATGGATGTGGAAGCAGCCTGGGCAGGAAGGGGAGTGACTGTGGCTGTCCTGCTAGCCTGAAATGGGCCAGACAATTGCAACAGCCTCTGCATGTTGTGCGGGCCACAGGCAGAGGGGAAGACGGGATGATTGAGAGCCAGGTGGCCTACTTACCAGGCAGTCAGCCTGCTTCCCTGTGCACAGTGTGACTTCTTGGCCTCCAGTGCTCACTCCAGGAAGGGCATTATCCCTTAGCACAGGGACCACCAAATCAATACACCTGGGCTGTGTGTGCCCCAGGCAGGATGGCCACTGCTGCTCTATAGTCGGGGCTTCTGCTGAGATCCTGGGTCCCTAGGAAGGGATGAAACCTTGGGGGCACTGTGCAAACATTTCAGTGGGTGGGAATGTCCTTAGCCTTGCCTGTGGGGCACCGAGACTTCCTGGATGGGTGAGTGGCATCTGTCAGCTGGGGGGTCTCTGGGCTTCTAAAGCAGACAAGGGCAAAGAGGGATGAAAACACAGCTGGAGTTTGCAGCAGACACATCCTATTTCTCCCCAAGCATTACTCAGTCCCAGTTACTGATCAACCTGCCTCTGGCTTCCTCCTGGGGCAGCCTCTCTGGTGCTACACTCTCATTATTCTGACCAGGCGCTGGTCTTGGAAAGTATTTGCACTTACTCTTTCACAATCAAGGAACCAGTGTTGTTTTCCAGAAAGGGAAACTGAGCTACAGGGAAGGCTGTGCTCCCAGGCCTCCTCCTCAGCTCTCTCAATGCAAATGAAGTCCAGAAAACCGTAGGAGACTGTAGGGGACACTGTCCTGTTTTGACTGTTTAAAAAGGGAATGTCTCTTTAAGTATAGCGTTAGGACAGGGGATGGTAGCTGTCCTTTGCTGATCTCCCCACAGCAGATTGTCTCTAGTTGGGAGACAAGAGCACAGGAGTATGAGCACAGGAGCAACGCTGGAGTCTGGTTTCCCAGCTCCCAAACCCCCTTAGGGCTTCTTGTCCCTCTGCAGTTGGGCCACACTCCTCAGCCACCTAGTGTGCCCATGGGGCTCCCTGCTTCCCTCTGGTGGCGGAAGCACAAAGAGCAGACACCGGCCGGACGCTGTGCCTAGAAAAGCAGCCAGGGCCTGGGGACTTGAGGGTTGGGCACTGGGGCAAATGCCTAGCAAACCTGTTACTGTCACCAGATCATATTTTCTGGGAAACTGAAGCCCAAGGAAAGTGAGCGTCCATCCACTGGTCTTGAGAGAAGTGGGGATCCCAGAGGTCAGAGTCAATGGCAACAGCCAAGACCCTTGCGGTTGTTGGGGGAAGTTCGGGATCCTCGCCTGGGTGGTCGTCCGCACTTAGTTTTCCTTCCAGCGCACGCAGGGATTGAGCGGAGCTGCAGGCTCCAAGGCGGAGGGCGCTGAATCTAGGAGGAGCTGGGCGCGCCCGGGGGCGGGACGTGACATGACGTACCTTGGCTGGGAGGCGCTTGGGCCAGCTGCATATAAGGGCGGTGTAGGGCACGGAAAGCCAGAGCCCGCTGTCCGTACTCAAGATCCCATCTCAGCGCGAGCGGTTCCGAAGCCAAGCTCTTCTTCCACTCTCGAGCTCTCTGCAGCCTTCTGCCTTCTCACTGCCCGGCATCTGCCCCCGGGGCAATGAAACTGGCAGCAATGATCAAGAAGATGTGCCCCAGCGACTCTGAGCTGAGTATCCCTGCCAAGAACTGCTATCGGATGGTCATCCTCGGCTCATCCAAAGTGGGTAAGACGGCTATCGTGTCGCGCTTCCTCACGGGCCGCTTCGAGGACGCCTACACCCCTACCATAGAGGACTTCCACCGAAAGTTTTACTCGATCCGCGGGGAGGTCTACCAGTTGGATATACTGGACACATCTGGCAATCATCCATTTCCCGCCATGCGGCGCCTCTCCATCCTCACAGGTGAGTAGTGGGCCGGAGTCTTGCGGGGCGCGGAGGGGGTGGTGTGTCGCGCGGGCTGTCTGCTGTTCGGCATCTGGCAGCGCCCTCACCTTTTCCACTCCTTCTCTTGTAGGAGATGTTTTCATTCTGGTGTTCAGCTTGGACAACCGGGACTCATTCGAGGAGGTGCAAAGGCTCAAACAGCAGATCCTAGACACAAAGTCTTGTCTCAAGAACAAAACCAAAGAGAATGTGGACGTGCCCCTGGTCATCTGCGGCAACAAAGGGGACCGGGACTTCTACCGCGAAGTGGAGCAGCGGGAAATTGAGCAGCTGGTGGGCGACGACCCCCAGCGTTGTGCCTACTTCGAGATCTCGGCTAAGAAGAACAGCAGCCTGGACCAGATGTTCCGTGCGCTCTTTGCCATGGCCAAGCTGCCGAGCGAAATGAGCCCAGACTTGCACCGCAAAGTGTCCGTGCAGTACTGCGACGTGCTGCACAAAAAGGCTCTGAGGAACAAGAAGCTTCTGCGTGCCGGTAGTGGTGGTGGTGGTGACCCCGGCGACGCCTTCGGCATCTTGGCGCCCTTTGCGCGCAGACCCAGCGTGCACAGCGACCTCATGTACATTCGTGAAAAAACCAGTGTTGGCAGCCAGGCCAAAGACAAGGAACGCTGCGTCATCAGTTAGGAGCCCCCCCCTTCCCATCCCCCAGCGTCAGCCACACAACCTGAGGACCTTTTTGTTCAAAAGTCAAATAGAATTCCCGGGCTAGCCCGCGTGCTCCATGCCATGAGGGTGTCAATCGGCCTCCTCCCTCCCTGCGACCCAGCCCTGAGCACCAGGGAGATATTGGCAAGCCAGTAAGGGGACAGTCAATCATCTGCTGAGAAAGGAAAGAGAACTGGCTAAGACCGGGGGAGTCTCGGCCACCTGTACTGTCCCCACTTCTGGGATGCTAGGACCCAGTAGAGGGGTATTTGGCATTCTTCTCAAAGATTTGAGATCCAGAGTGTGTATAGTTCATCAGCCTGTGAGAACTTCAAGTAACTGTCCTGCCTGCTGGAAGGCTGGGACCAACCGGGCATTATCTTGTCTGTGATTGGTGTTGCCATGACAGCTGTCTGCCACCTCTTCAAACAGAGATGGGGGATTCAATCATCGCCAAGTAACTTGTTTACACATGTGTGTTTGTGTGTGTGGAATTGCCCGGAAGAAAAACAAAACACAAAACTTGCACTTTAATAGTTTCAGTGTCAACGTGACATGAACAAAATCTCTGCATTTCTATTGTGTGAGGTCTTTATTATTTTTTTAATTTAAAATAAAATAATTTAAAAAATGAAAAACTGTGCATTCTTTGCTCTTGCTTTTAGGGGGCTGCTTCAGTGTAGTGGCCAAGCAGAACTGGGAGGGTCCTTGCCTTCTGAAAATGGCCTTCCAGCTTCCAAGTGGGACATGCTCTAGGCCTTTCTGGATTTCTCTGTCTACCTTTTGCCTATTCTGGCCTGTCACAGAGACTTGGTTTTGGAGACTATTCATATTCCCTCTTCCACACGGCCCATCTGCTACTCAAATGGCAGGCTACAGGAAGCGATCCCATTTGAAACTGACCCTGACTACCACAAATAGGGAGCTGGAGAGCTCAGCCCTGGGGCTGTCAGCCTTCAGCGTAGCTCCCCAAGCACTCAAGCAGGTGAGGGCCATCTCCTCTGCACTTTGCTCTCTCCCTCTGCAGCTGAGGGCTCCTGGCTTGTCACCCCAGATCTCCTTGCCACTCATACTGTCAACTTGGGGCTAGTGTCACCTTCTAAGCCTCCAATTCTGCAGCTGAGAAAGAGGCATGCTGTGCAGGGTTCAGCAGGGTATCTAAAGAGGTAGCACAACTGTTAAAACCACCGAGCCAAATATTTGGTGGTTTTTGTTTTTTCCCCCAGAGGGATGCTCAAAGTTGTCTTGGGGGTGGATGTCAACCCTGCTTTGGGAAGGGTCACTTCCAAGGAACTGCACCTCCTCAAATCACAGAGAAGTACTTCTCAACATGTGATGGCTGGGCTGCCCAGGGTCCTCTGTAGGAGACATGTCAGCTGTTACACTGGCTTAATGGATGCACATGCTGGTTGTGAGGGACACAGTGAACATTTTGCCTCTACACTACCTACTCAACATACCATTCTAATTCGGGGGGGGGGGGGGGGACAGACAGAAAGACAGACCAGGCAAACCATGTGTCCTGAGTGAAGAGCATACTTTTAATTACATATTTGAAAATGTGACAGGTCAACTAGAAGAGAAGACACCATATCTCTGTAGCCCTTCTCTCTCCCGTCAGGAAGATCTCAAGCTCCTGCATTTCATGTGCTCCATGCCTCACAGGAACTGCTCAGAGCCTTAAAACTGGCTCCGCCCCTGCTTCAGCTTCCCAGAACATAACTGATTCAGTTAAATAACAGTCCCGAGGGGAGGTGGATTAACTGGTGCCCTCAACTCAAACTTGGAGCCCACTTTCTGCCCAAACCACTGGAACTCAAACCCTCTTTCATACATCCCAGGTCTCAACTGTGAGGCATCTTGGATAGACAATGTGACCAGAACCCTTGCTAGAAATGTCCCCAGCCAGCACTCCTGCCAGCAAGGCCAGTTGGCAGGCACCTGCTAAGTCCTAACCTGGTCAGCCCAGGCTGTGCCCATTTTAAGACCCAAACAATCCTGAGTACTTCTCACCTTACTCCCAAGAGAGGGAAAGGGCCAGTGTAACAGCCCCTGGGGAGAACACAGTGTCCTGCCCCGGACTAGCTGGGCACACTCCACAACCACAACAGAGGTACAGAACCCCCAGGCTTAGCTCCCCCTGCCCTTCAGACCTGACTCAAATCACATCCGCCCCTGGCTGAGGAACCACCCTGACTGCCCCTTCCAGCCATTCTGCTCCAAACCAGAAGTGTGCAGGGACCATGTGCAGGGTAGCAAATGTGGCTGACTCCTTGGCTAGAGGGGAGATGACGCAGTGGGTAAGCCAGGGTAAGCGTATGAATCAGGGCAGGGCCGCTTGCTTAGCAGCCTCTTTGAGCCGGTGTAGGAAGGACAAAGGGCCCCAGGCAAGCAGTGCTTTGGCTATTCTGAGCACTGCCTGGCGTGATGGAGATAAAGGCAGCAAGAGCCAACACGGCTAGCAGGCAGGAGGCTGGAAACAGGTTGGTGGATGGCAGGCAGGGCTCTGGGCTGCCGCCCCCAGAGACAGTTTCATTCAGTAGTCCAAACAAAAAAGGAAGAGAATTGTTTTGGGGGAGAAGCCACCCACCCTCTGGCCTTTCAAAACAATGCTCATGCTCTCACAGCCTTCTTTAATTATATTAACTCCATGCCATCTGAGTGCAGGCCTAATTTACCCCATGAGTTCTATGCAAATGCTTCATGAAACTGCTGTTAACGGGAACAGTATGTACCTGATACGTGCTGATGGTATCAGGAGTGGGAGGAACGGAGGGATGGAAGGCAACAGCTCCCTCCTCTCCCTCTGTGCCCTCTAGATCTGCTGATGGGGCCTGGGCATAGCTCCTCAAGGCCGAATACAGCCACATGTAGCCTCACAGTTTAGAGCCGGGCTCCCACAGCTCTGAAGCCACAGGTCTCTTGGCAGCTTTCCTGGGATCTGGCCCTATTCCTTGGGGATCTCAAACATGCAGAGGCTCTTGTACTTCTGGAGAAGCTCGTTCTTGGTCCTGACTTGCTCTCGGAGGCTGTGTAGCTGCTGCTGTTGCTGCTCAGGGCTCACGTGGATGCCGGGCATGGTGCCTATGAGCTTCCGCATCTCCTGGAACTTTGTTTTGAGGGCGTTCAGGTCCTGGTGGAGATCGGGGCTGTCCTTGTCCATGCTGCGGGCGAGGAGAGGGCAGTCAGTTATTACAGCATGTGTAGCTTATCTCCACAATGGCCTCCTTGTTCTACACCCTCTGATACCATTTAGAATGCTCTGGTTGACATGTCTGTCCCCTGGGTTGCCCACTCCAGAAGACAGAAATTGGTCTTTTTGTTTGTTTGGGGTTTTTCCTTTAGCTTTCAGCTAGGCCTTGACTAGCACACTTGATAAGTCAGACACTTAAACTCTCTGCCCCGGTGAGAGCAGAGACCGAGCTTGCTTCATCACAAGTATCTCACCATCCTGGCCCTAGACGTAGGACACCATGCTCAAGAAACAAGTGTGGATAAAGAACACTTACACACGTGTGACAACCTGAGTTTGGAGCTCCACCACCCACGTAAAAGCAGGGACACACACAGGGTGGGGGTGGGGTGGGGACATAAGCCTCAGGTTCCTCACTGTGCGGAACACAGTGAGATAAAGCTGGGACCCACAGTGCCTTCCTATGGCCTCCCCTGCCACTCACACATGCACACACCACACATACACCAAACTGAGTTTTCAAAACACCACCTGTCAAAAGAATGAGTGTTTGGAAAGCAAGGCCACAGCCATGCTAAGTGGATATGCAATTACCAATTACCAGCTAACTGGCACCCAAAACAAAGAACAAACAAAACAAAACAAAACAAAAAAAACAAAGAACAAAAACACACTTGCTGAAATACTCCAGTCCACCTGACCTGAGCCATTTCTAGGCCAATCAGGAAGCTTTGTCAGTTAGCAGGACCTTCCTTTATTTCACTGAGGTGTGATGCTTGCTTAGGTCTGTTGACACAAAGATGCATTCCCATAGAGCTAGTCATAAATTTTAAATCAGCTACCACTACTGGAAAGTTCTCAGCAGACTCGGGCTCTCTTCTACCACAGCTGTACAGATGCCTTCTTCTGGGTCAAGTTCATTTTGAAGGCAGACCATTCATGTCCTTTCACAGTATGGTCCAAGGCAGAGATCCCCACCCCATCATCAAACTAAAAGCAAACGAACCAAAACCCTAAAGAGCAAAGGAGTCACCCGAAGTCAGGAAACAGAGGAGCTTCGAAGCCAGCTGCAGCTCAGAGCACACACACTGAGGACCGCCACTGCGCTGGGGTCAGGACTTAAAGTACACTTTTAAGAAAACTGATTCACATCATGAGTCTAGAAGGACACAGTAAAAAACAAACAAGAAAAAAAACCCACAAACTAAAATGTAAAGAGGTTAAGAGTAATATAGTTCCTGAAGCAAACCCCAGGCCCCAAAGAAATTCTAATTGAGAAAGCGAAGCATGGGCCATGTTTCAGATGCTCACTTCTGAAGCCCTCCGGACTCCAGATGCCCGTTCTTTACAGGTGAACTTGGACAAAGAGGTTAGCCTTCAGAAAAGAAACAAGCCGTAGGCAACACCGCCCGGAGGGGAGCTGGGCTTCAGGCCTCTGCAGTGGGCTGTTCACCTGGCCTAGTTGGTAGTGGTAAATAGCACAGAAGTCCTGGGGTGAGGAAAATACTCTATTCAGGAACCTGCTCAAGCCAAGAGGGAACCTGTTATGCCAGGATGACTGTGAAATAGTGAAATCCCCAGGCCTAAAGAAAGGGGTCAGGCTTGATCGTGAGGGAAGAAAAGTCGAAAGCTCTAAATGGGCCTGCCTTTGTGTTTAACATTAGTCACCACCCAACTTTAGAAGGGAAAAAGAGAGAGAGACTAGGTCAGGAAAGATGGAAATCATACAAACAAGGACAAAGTTAGAGCATCATAGTTCCATCTACTGTGCTTTCTTAAGGAGCGGGCAGAGATACAGCCATGGGGCATGAAGGGCAGAGCATCCTCCCAGCAGCTAGCACAGGCATTTAGACATGTGTCTCCAGGCTCCCGGACACAAGCCTGGGAAAGATGGACCATCTGAGAACAGGCCCTGGTTCCTCCCAATTTCTTCTTTGCACAGAAGCAAACAGGCAACAGGTGATCGGTGTGTGCTGCAGCAGTACACAAGCAAGGGAAGGCCCCGGCTCAGCAGCCCAGTCGCTCTCCTCACCCTGGACAACCTGACTCCACCCAACACCCACCCTCCTCAGAAGCATGCTCCTACTTGTCCCTGCCCACCCACCCTGGCACTAGCGCCCCTCAGTCTCCTCTGCTCACAGCCTCTCCTCCCACTGTACGGGCTCCCATGGCTTACACTCTCCCCAGAGCAATTTTTCTCTTAAATATTAGTAGATGCTGGAGGGAAGAAATTCAAAGTGATTGCAATGGTAGAAAGGAGGAGTCCTGTTTGTCCCCAATCCCAGCGACACCTGCGTGAGCATATGGTGTAAACTGTTGTAAACCATCTCAAGATGTGTAGTAACAGCCATGTGCTTACTTTGTTACTCAGACAGAAGCATACCAAAGCTGGTTCTCATTCATGTCCTTCCACATTAATATGCATTTGACTACAAAGTGAAATGATTTATAAATCATTAACTGGAATGTCTGCAATCCATCAGAATGGCAACGGACATCGTGTGCCTGTATCTTTACATAACTACGCAAGTTTTCAGGAAAGATAATGTCATACCAGGGGGAATTCTGGATCAAAGACTTTATATATATTTTGACAGATACTGCCAGAACGCCCTCTGAGCGTGGCACAGTGATACCTATAATCCCAGTTTCTTGGGAGACTGAGGCAGGAAGACCAAGTTAAGGCCATCTAGGGAACACAGTAAGACTCTATCCCAAATGTCAACATACATCTCTGCAAAACTCACAGATGTCGCTTCCCTAGCTGTGGGCAATCTGGCCTGGGTCTCAGTGGCTGCTCCTGGCCCGGAGTGATCTGGTTTTCTCTGTAGCTCCGCCAGCAGCCACCCGGTCATGAGCTTCATCTGCCGCAGGGTTGCTTGTGTGTTCATTCTCTTCAGCGAGCGGTTACAGAAGGTTCTGCTACTTAAACAAGTTTGAGAAAACTGCCTAGAGCATGCCTTTGGGCTTGTTTGCTCACTCCCAGCAACTCCCACGGCCCTCTTTCCTGAGTCCAGCTCGTCCTCCAGTAGCCGGCTTTTCTCCCTGGAGTCTGGGAGTCTGTGAGCATCCACAGTGGAACTGCCATCTACAGGCCTGTCAACGTCCATAGGGGGCCAGCGGCCCTCACCCACTAAGGCTGCCCCTCCAATTTCCCCACCTTTGTGTCTAGCCAGCTCCCCCTCCCCCAGAGTGCCTCAGACCACCCACTGCCACTGCTTCAGAGATATAGAGTCCTCCCCTCCTCCCGAGCCCTCTGTCCTATGCACCTTTAGAAATCCAAGTCTGAGCAGGCCACTTTCCCACTTAAGAACTGAAGAGGGGGAAGGGGATTCCAAGTACTCTAAACTTACTCTGCCCAGGACCCCTTCCCTGGCAGCTTTTCTCTTACTGTGTTTTCTGCTGGCAGGGAGGCAGCCCTCATGGAAGCCATCAGGGGCTGGGTCACTTCTACTGTGAGTCTGGAAAGACTTGACACAGAAGCAGGGACTGGGAAGCTGCTGGTCCAGACAGTCCCCAGACAGGCCCAAAGGTACCCTGTCTGCTCCAGGACACAGCTGAGGGAAACAGTGGCTACAGGGTGGCCACAAGGAAGCAGAGTCCAGACATGGCCTGTTGGGGCGCTTCCTGCACAGCCCAGCAGGGCACAGCTGGCGAGGAGCCTGTGTGTGGGAAGAGGCAGGTCAGCAACACCCTGTTCCCATAAAAAAGGTCTTGCTGACCTGCCAGGAGCAGGCAGGAGGGATGCCTGCGCTCATCACTTGAACTCCCTGTGCCAGGTCAACAAGGATGGCTCTCTTGTACCCACTAGCAACCTCAGACATCTGGAGAAAGTATGACATTTAATTAAAACCACACTGCTTAAGTACCCAAATCGACAAAACTAAGTGGGTGGGCCAAAAAGCGGCAGACAGGCAGGGAGGGATACTGCACTTCAGAACTGGTAGACTGGGACGCTTGGTTCTAAACTCAGATAAGCTGAATTTGAAGATCTTGTTTATTTCTCCTTTCCTTGTAGCTTCACTATATTTAAAAAAAAAAAAAGGCCTCCCCTCAGGCCATATGTGGTAGCACGCAGCTCTTGAAGCTGAGACAGGTATTTTTCTATGGGTTCAAGGCCAGCCTAGTCTACATAGTAGTTCCAGGACAGCCAGGGCTATACAGAGAGACCCTCTCTCCCTCCCCCTCAGCCCCCCTCTCTTCTTTTTTTTTCTGAGACAGGGTCTCTCTGTGTAGCCTTGGCTGTCCTGGACTCACTTTGTAGACCAGGCTGGCCTCGAACTCACAGCAATCCACCAGCCTCTGCCTCCTGAGTGCTGGGATTAAAGGCGTGCGCCACCATGCCCGGCTGAGAGACCCTATCTCAAAATAAACACACATACACACACACAGAAAATAAATAAATGGAAAGCCTGTGAATCCCAATCCTGGAATGAAGTCCAGGGTTTCATGACTGACAGGAAGCACTCAGCCGCTGGGTTACATCCCCAGTCGCTTTCCAGTCTCTCCTGCCCAGGCAGGCCTTGAACTCACAGTTGTCTTACCACGGCTGCACCATCAGGCTCGGCAAACATGTAGTTCACACAGCTGTTCATCCCACTAGGGCAACGATGATGGGAGGGGAGCCAGTGTGTGGTCTCCAACCCTAGGCAGGGCTACTTGAGCCAGGTCTCCAGGTACCAGGGAGCCACAGGGTGCAGTGGAAGGTTCAGGCTCACAAAACTCTTGAGTGTAGGAAATGGCCTGTAGCTGAGTCCTTAAAGATACACAGGTTCCATGAGGGCTCCGCCCACTCACAGACACTTATAACTACTGGGCTCTGCGGTGGTGGTTTGTCCGGACAGGGCATGTGATGTGGTCGGCCGTGACTCCCGAATAAAAGACTAAACATCTAAGCTCAATTTAGGAGAAAAGGGAGCCCTAGAGGAGTTTTTTTGGTTTTTTGGTTTAAAGAGAGTCTCACCACGTAGCCCAGACTAGCCTCCTGTGTGCCGGTACAGAGGTGCTATACGGTACGCTACTCCTCTACAGGATTTCAGACAGAGGGAATGAACCTGACAATATCCAGAGAATGAATTTGAGGGACTTTAAAGGCAAAAGGCCTGGTTAAGAAGAGACTGTAAGCTGGGCAGTGGCAGCGCACACCTGTAATCCCAGCACTTGGGGAGCAGAGGCAGGCAGAAGTCTGTGAGTTTGAGGCCATCCTGGTCTAGAGTGAGTTTGAGGACAGCCAAAGCTACACAGAATGTGTGTGTGTGTGTGTGTGTGTGTGAGTGTGTGTGTGAGAGAGAGAGAGAGAGAGAGAGAGAGAGAGAGAGAGAGAGAGAGAGAGAGAGAAACTGAAGTTACAGACCTGGATGTATGACATCCAACAAGCTTGGAAGTACAGTGCAGGTTAGAAGGAATGGTCCACTAAGCACATGACCACGAGGAAGCTGGGCAGCAAAGGTAGGATGCCACAGGGAAGAAACTGACGAGCAAGAACAAGAAGGAAAATACATAAACCATAAAGAACTGGGGATAAAATACCTTGCTATTGGAGACTACAATGTCTAGAAGATCAGAAAACATTTGGAGAGCATATGCTTTGGAAGGCAGCAATTCAAACACGAACAACAGTTACTACTTAATAACTGGTAGCAGGAAGCGGTGGCCGAGGAAAGCGTCCATCTCACCATTTACTCTCCACAAAAATATACCCTGGAAACATCTAAAAATAAACAAACCAACAAAAATGGAAGCACAAAGTTCTAGAAAAAGGAGATCACTATTTAAGATGTTTTGAGGTGGGTGTGCCACACCTTTAATTCCAGCACTCAGGAGGCAGAGGCAGGAGGATCTCTATGAGTTCAAGGCCAGCTTGGTCCACATATCAAGTTCCAGGACAGCTGGCCAACACTCATACAGAAACCCTGTCTCAAAAAACCAAAAGCAAACCAAACACCTTGTTTTACTGTTGTTTTGCAGCACAGGCTAGGCATGGACTCCAACCCTGAGCCCACCCTAGTCTCAAGGCGTTGCTAAGCAAGAATCTCTTAGGTTTTGATACAAAATATCTCCCACAGACTCATACTTTAAACACTTGCTGACATTAGTAATGGGAAGTTCTAGAAACTTTAGGAGCAGGGACAAAGCTGAAGGAATTAGAGCACTGGGGCATGTCCTTGGGGACTGTTTTGACTCTGACTCCCTCCCTTCCTTCTTCCTGGCCACCATGATGCATGGATGCGACTGTGTTTTACCCAGCTCTCCATCACGATGGGCTAACACTAAGTGAGGCAAAACAGACATCCTCCCACAGGGTTTTCTACCAAGTGTTTTTATCACATGACAAGAAAAGGAACAAACACAGACTCACACTCCGAAGCTATGAAGGAAAAGCTGAGGAAATCTGACCCTATAAAACCACAATTTTACGTAGGAAAAAAACACCATGACAGTCAACAGCCTGGGAATCACACCAGAAAGGAAGGGACAAGAAGCATGGCTCAACAGAACCACAGGAGGCTAGCACAGAAGACGACTTAAAACAAAACAAAACAAAAACAAAAAATTAAAACTGCAAGCCAGGCTGAGGGCACACACCTTTTCTTATTTTATTAATAATTTGTTCATTTTACATCCTGATTGTAGCCCCCTCCCTCATCGCCTCCCAGTTGCCCCGCCCTCCCCCCTCCTCGCCTAGTCCTCAGACAGGAGGAGCCCTCCTCCCCTATCATCTGACCTCAGCCTATCAAGTCTAAGCTGTATCCTCGTTCTCTGTGGCCTGGCAAGGCCGCCCTGCCAGGGGGAAGTGATCAACGAGGGGGCAACAGAGTCCATGTCAGAAGTAGCTCCTACTCCCCATATTATGGGATCCATGAGGAGACTGTGCTGCCTGTTTACGACACCTGAGCAGAGGGTCTAGGTCCTCACCATGCATGGTCCTCGGTTGGTGCATCAGTCTCTGCAGCACCCCCCTCCTCTGCCCAGATTTGTTAGCTCCACTGGTCTCCTGGTGGGGCTCCTGTCCCCTCCAGGTCCCTCTATTCCCCAAGTCTTCCATAAGACTCTCTGCGCTCCACCCCAGAAGTTTGGCTGTTGAGTCTCAGCATCTGCTTCAATCCCCTGCTGGGAGGAGTCTTCAGAGGACCTCTATGGTGGGCTCCTTCCTGTTCTTTCTCTTCAACTGCTTCCGGGTCTTTTCTCTTTGTCCTTCTGAATGAGAATTAAGCATTGTCCATATGGTCCTTGTTATTTAGCTTCCTTCCAACCACTCTGGACGTCAATCTGGCGCTTCTTCAGAAAATTGGGAATAGTCCTACCTTAAGACCCAGCTATACCACTCCTGGCCATATACCTGAAAGATGCTCCACCATACAAGGACATTTGCTCAACTATGTTCATAGCACCTTTATTCATAATAGCCAGAATCTGGAAACAATGTAGATGCCCCTCAACCAAAGAATGTATAAAGAAATTGTGGTACATTTACACAATGGAATACTACTCAGCTATTAAAAACAAGGAAATCTCGGCTGGGCGGTGATAGCGCATGCCTTAAATCCCAGCACTCGGGACGAAGAGGCAGGTGGATCGCTGTGAATTCGAGGCTGGTCTAGTCTACAAAGCGAGTCCAGGATAGCCAAGGCTACACAGAAACACCCTGTCTCAAAATAAATGAATAAATAAAAAATAAAAAATTGAAACAAGGAAATCTTGAAATTTGCAGGCAAATGGATGGAACTGAGTGAGGTAACCCAGACCCAGAAAGACACTCATGGTATATACTCACTCATAAGTGGATATTAGCCACATAATACAGGATAACTACACCACAATACACAAACCTAAAGAAGAGTACATATCTTTTAATCCAGCACTCAGGAGGCAGAGGCACCTGGCTCTCTGAATTCAAGGCCAGCCTGGTCTACAGAATGAGTTCCAGGCCAGAAGAGCTACATAGTAAGACTCTGTCTCAAAAACAAACAAATTAATTGCATATGAAAACATGATATACTGAAAATAATAAAATACACCAATCAACTATCATTTCTAACCTAGAATTGCCAGTTAAAAGTATAATGGTAGCAGCAGAGATACAGGGAAAAGAGATACACTGGTAGTGGAAGCATAAATTGACGCATTCCTTCCAACTCTGCTACTAGTGACTGGAATCTTATATTGACATTTCTCCTGGGGACTCTAGAGAACTCACTGAGCCAGTGCAGAGCCTGGTACTCATTTCACCACCAACCCCAGGAGCAGAGCACATGTGCACCAAGAGTCGCTGGGTGGGAAGTTGCAACAACTGATGACTCCGTCCTATGTGGAATTATGTACAGTGGGGAGGCGTGGGAGACAGCTGATATCCTATCTTCTATCTGTGCAACCTATCTTTAATTTGTCTTAGTGCCTCTTAGGGGGCAGATTTATGGGCCACTTCAGGTTAATAGAGTTTCCAAGTTAACTGAAGCAGCCTGAGCTGAAGTTTGGAAGAGTCAGCTAAAAAGCTGAAAGGAGCAATAGCTCTCAAGATGACGTCCCCTGCTTCAGTGGTTCCACGGCGAGGATTTACCTCACTAAAAACCCAAGCAAAGGGCTGCTCATCCCAGCAGGGTACCTGCTGCAAAAGTTAAACACCAAAACGCCTACCTGTGAAGAGCAGCTGCATCTCAGACGGATTCTCTACGGCTCCCTAAAGGAGACAGACTTCGCATGTGCACAGAATGGGATCTGCGGCAGCCTAAGGGAATGGCACGCAACAGCCTGGTCCCCATTTCTATGACAATCCCTTTCTGAAAAGATACACATACACAAACAAAGAGAAGAAACTGAGGAGATCTTCCCAGCAGCCACACTTGCTGCACTCAGCAAGTGTTCCTCTGTTAAAGACGTCTTGTACTAGTGTGAGCTTTTTAGGACAAGGCTATGGCCTCTATCTCAGGCTTTGTTTCCTTACTCCTCCTGGGAAAGAAGGGCACAAAGCTCAAGGACTGCTGAGGAAAGCACAGAGCAAGGCGTCGGAGTGGTGGAGCCACCACCCTGGACCACCAGGCCTGTCCCGCTGCACCTCCCTCCCCAAGCCTATAAGATTTGCTGGCAGCTTAGTACTCTAAGAATAAAGGCTTACCCTCCAAAAGATGCTGCCCTCAATTTCCTGGCTCCTCTACAATCTCCCTGCTTCCTTGAATTTGTGCTGAGTCAATATGAATTACAGCTTTTCTTCCCTCCTTCCTCTTAGAACTTCAGACTCACAAGTGGCATCCACCATGACCTGTGGCTCCAGGCTTCCTACGTCCCTTCCTCCTCTGCCCTCGCCACGGTCCTCATCTCTTTCCCTCGCTGGCTTACACATTCACACAACATCCCAGAGCTTTCCAGTTGGACTTACCTTTTTGCATGCACACAGTACCATATGGAGCATACTGCTTTCTCTTGGGTCCTGTCTTTCTTATTGCAGTTTCTTTTACATGCCTGGTGGCCAGCACTGCCAGTCACATACTTACAAGTGACCTCCTATAGGTTCTGAGTACGAGTGCCACATCTTCACTCTTGTCGGATGAATGGCCCTGGCTTTTCTTGAAGAAAGAAGTGTTTTCTCCCTTGCTGGTGCTTGCCACTCTCTGTCAGGCTAGCAGCCACACTGCCAGGGGTGGCCTGGAGGCTCATAACCCCTGTTTTCACTGCTTTCCCTTCCCAGCCCCGAAGTATATGTCCCACACTGACTCTGGCTTAGTCCTGCTAAAGCAGTGGTTCTCAACCTGTGGCTCACAACTCCTTTGGGGTTGCATATCAGTTATTTAAATGATGATTCATAACAGTAGCAAAATTACAGTTTGAAGTAGCAACAAAATAATTTTATGGTTGGGGGGAGGGGGTCACCACAACATGAGGAGCCGTATCAAAGGGTCACAGCGTTAAGAAGGGTGAGAACCACTGTTCTAGAAGATCCATAGTGAGCAGAGCAATGCTTTCATTGTTTGCTATGGTGGAGGAGGGGTAGCTATCTGGGTGCTTCGGGCAGGGGAATGAGTCAGGCCTGTGGGCACATCCCTCTTAAGACTTCTCCCTTTTAGACCACCTTCTTTCACACTGCTTATGGAAGTCTTTATCACTGCCAGGCCGAGGTGTGGAGGTGCCACGTGGAGGTGGAGGTGACCGTGGGGAGGTGCCATGGTCAATGGAGGTGGAGGTGACTGTGGGGAGGTGCCATGGTCAAGGCAGCCTCAGGGTCAGTAGTGAGTTAATCCTTGCCAGCTGTCTTCCGGCAATCATTGTTTGTCCTTCCTGTTCTTATGTTAAACAAAGAACAAAATCCCTCGTGTGTCCTTTCAGATAAGCCCATGTGATCAGCTCATTGTTCACACGTGTGCACCTTACAGTATCTCCCAGTTCTGAGGTGTAGAGTTGCCTGCCCAAGGTTCCCTAGCTGTAAATCAGAGCTGTAGTTTGAACCTACTGTTCCTGGCTAGCTAGAACTAGACAGGTAGACAAGGCTGGCCTCAAATTCAGAGATCCGCCTCAGTCTCCTGAGTGTTGGAATTAAAGGTGTGCACCACCATTGAGATATACTCCTGATGTATAGAGATGGGAAAATTTCTGCCTGGGAAAGTTAAGTGTATCAAGATGATTAGGCAAGCCTTGGCACACAAACTCGAACTCAGACCCTCTGACTTTATAGCACGTTCTTGGTACATCTCACTTCCTGTCACTAAGAATGGCCCAACCCAACCGCTCTCCTGGCTTGGGAGCATTCTCCCTGAGGTATGGGTGAATGTGCACCCATTTGTGTTTTAATTTTTCCATGTATATTTGGGTTACCCTGGATAACCCCAATACTCTAGCACAGCCCTGAGATGGTAAGGTGTTCATTGACCTCCCTTCCGCCTCACTAAATCATCTGCCAACAGCTAACAGAAAGGAACAGTCTACCTTACCCCACATACAGCATGTTCATGGTCACTGCTCTGGCCAGTTTTATGTCAACTTGACACAAGCTGGAGTCATCTGAGAGGAGGGAAACTCAATTGAGAAAACGCTTCCATAAGATCGAGCTGTGAGCAAGCCTGTACAGCATATTCGGAATTAGTGAGCGATGTGGGAGGGCCCAGCCCACTGTGGGTAAGCCACCCCAGGCTGGTGGTCCAGGGTTCCAGGAAGAAAGAACACTGACCATGTCACTAATCCCAGCACTTGGGAGGCAGAGGCAGGCAGATCTCTGAATTTGCAGCCAATCTGGCCTAGAAATGATTCCAAAACAGCCAGGAATACACCCTGTCTCCAAAAACAAGTAATAACAACAACAAAACAAAAAAAAGAAAGAAAGAAAGAAAGAAAACAAGTTGAGGAAGACATATGAAGCAAGCCAATAGGCAGCACGCCTCTCCATCAGCTCCTCCCCCATGGCCTCTCCATCAGCTCCTCCCCCATGGCCTCTCCATCAGCTCCTCCCCCATGGCCTCTCCATCAGCTCCTCCCCCATAGCCTCTCCATCAGCTCCTCCTCCATGGCCTCTCCATCAGCTCCTCCTCCATAGCCTCTCCATCAGCTCCTCCTCAATGGCCTCTCCATCAGCTCCTCCTCCATGGCCTCTCCATCAGCTCCTCCTCCATGGCCTCTCCATCAGCTCCTCCCCCCATGGCCTCTCCATCAGCTCCTACCCCCATGGCCTCTCCATCAGCTCCTACCCCCAGGTTTGTGCCCTGACTTTCTCCAACGATAAACAGTGATATGGAAGTGTAAACCCTTTTCCTCCACAATTTGCTCTTGGTCATAGTGTTTCATCAGAGCAATGGCAGCCCTAACTAAGACAAGCACCAAGCCACCATACAGCAAGGGACCTAGGCTCCTTATCCAACGAAAGGGCACAGCAATGTTCACAAACACGACTGGGATTGTAATCCTGTCCTAATTTACTTTTAGTATTTAATGGTTTAGCAGAGTTGCAAGTTCAGGAGTCTGCACCCAGTATCCTATGGGTATATGGTCACGTGCTAAATAACCTGGCCAATGCCAGATCATATATACAGTGATAGTCTGATGGTTATAGTGTAACCAAAAACTTCCTTTGCCTAATGACACAGTAGCTGTGGTAACGCTGCAGCAGAAAGTGCCACTCATGCTAGTGTGAAAAACCAATTATAGAGCCTGATGTATAAAAGTACAGCATAAACAGTTACAGGTGGAGCTTAATGTTTGCAAGGGTAATAAATAATGATGTCACTAGTGCATGCATTTATTATACTGAACATTTTGCTGTGACTTAAAAGCACATTGCTTCCTTCTGGAAGTGAGTCACAGTTGCTAGGTGTAGTGGCACACACCTAACTGTAGCCCCAGCACTCAGGAAGCTGAGATAGGATCAAAAGATCAAAGGCAAAACCTTGTCTCAAACAAACAAGTATATAAATAACCCCCCCCCCGTTTAACAGAATGTCCTAATACACCAGCAGCAACTTTCATACATCCCATGTTACCAAAACTCCTTTTTGTTTATCACGTAGGACCTGTACGTTGTGTGTGTGTGTGTGTGTGTCCGGGGGGGGGGGTGTTACACAGGTCTGCACACACCTGAGTGTACAGGTGGGCATGCAGGGCTAGACGTCTTTCCCCGTCACTCTGCACAGTCTTGCCTTGAGTCTCATATTACATAGGAAGTGCACGATTCCAGCCAGGCTGGCTGGCCAGAGCCTTCAGGACTGTTGTCTCTGCCCTGGAATGCTGGGGCTACAGGCATGAGCAGCTGTCACTGGCCTTTTATGTGGGTGCTGGGGATTCAAACTCAGGTCCTCTTGCTTGCACAGCAAGCACTCTTACTCACCAAGCCATCCAACTCTCTCTTACTGTTGCTGAGAATCCTGACGGCACCAGGAGGCCTCGGGTAATGGCTGTGCAGTACCGCCTCAGTTTACCACAGTACACTGGGGATGAGAATGCTTGCACACAGCAGTGTACCTCTTGGAAGTGACACGAGTATAAATGGAAGTAACAACAAAAATGTAGGCCATCAAGGATATTGGAAACTTTACACTTAAAAGATGACACGCACATCCTTGGATATTCTGTTAGAATAAAGTTAACAGTGGGACATAATCATTTGGAACATCTTCTGTGTCTTTGTTTCAAATGTTTCCTAGCATCACCACTTCCCTTTCCAGTTTTAAACAGGTTTTTATTCTGTTTGGGTTTTCGTTCGTTTGTTGCTTATAGCAGGTAAGCCTGTCCGGTCCACAGTACTTAACAGTGCCACACAGGTAAGATGCTGTTTCACATTGAAATGGGAACCTGTGTACAAGTGAGAATCTCGAGTCTGAACATCTGAAATCCACCAAAATTCAGAAACTTCTCAGGGCTCACCTAATGTTACAAGCGGGAAATTCCACACTAGGTTTCATATGAACAGTCAAAAATGCAAGTGAATGAAAACTGCTGTATAAAAATGCCTTCAGGCTATGTGTGTAAGGACTTGAGACCCATCCCCCCGAGCCGCTTCGGGACCTGGGGTGCGAACAAGTACAGTGCACCGCAGAACGTATGCATTTGATCCGTATGTGGGCTTCACTTGGGAGCAGGGTGACTCTCAAGGCCTGGGAAGTTGCTGGACTCGAAAGGAGACTGAGTGGTCCACGCTGGGAAAATGGGGCGTGGCCCAGAGCACCCAGGCTTTGGGGGCTCCTGACCAGTAACACCAGAGGCTGGCAAAGGTGATGTCTTGACTTCTCCTAGACCCTTACCATTTGATGACATTGTGAACCAACGGCAAAAAGGAGTAATTCTCCTCCTTCACGCCTGCTGGGGACTGAGGCTGCGGAGCCGGCGGCGGCGGGAGCGCGGCGACCTGCAGAGGCTGAGGAGGCGGTGGCGGCTTGGACTCCGGCAGCAGCTCCGGCGGCGGTTGCAGCGTATCTTCATTCTGCCTCCCACCCGCCACCCCGGAGGAAGCCATGGCTCCAGGAGTCCGGCGGCTGCCGAGAGGCGCAAGATGATTACGTCACAGCTGCGCGCCCGGGAGGCCGGGCGGGAAAAGGCTCCGAGCCTGCGCCTGGGCGTAGGCGTGGGGGGGGGGGTGGTGTTGCTAGGCGACGGGTGTCAAGACTGCTATATTAAGTCGTCAGGAGTAGGGGACGATTTCGGTCATCTTTTTCCAGTTCGCATGACAGAGAGGGGTCAAAACGGCAACGAGGACCCCCCCCCCGGGATTGGCAGGAAGAACGGATGACGCTGGTAAGCACCATGTAAAAACTAGGACTCTGCGGCAGCGAGCATCCTGATGACAAGGACCGACGCTTCTTTGTGTCACGCCGGCCTTTAGGAGGGCCCCTAAGTGGCGACAGCAAAACACACCATACAAACACATTGTCTCTCCAGGTTCTACATGGCTGCCAAGGGAGAAACTAACCGTTCTTCAAGCATTTAGTGTGCATCTAGCAGGTGCCAGACTACCAATGTATATAAGACTAAGTAAGATCTTGGATCAAATAGGTGGGCTTTTGATAGGCTTGTATTTATCCTTCTCACGGCAAATATGACATGGAAGCTGTGTTATAAATTCCTAGACAAGAGTAGCAGAAATTCTGATCTTGACTAACAAAAAATAGGAATTAGGAACGCTGTTAGCTAGGAGAGCTCATCTGTCCTTGGTTAATTCTCATGTCAGCAAAGAGAGGCAAGGAGCTCACATCCCAGAAACAAAAAAGGAACCGGAATGTGGAAGTTCACAATGGCCAATCCCAAGTAAAGCAGGGACATTGCTGATTCCAGCTGTATGAGGAAGGGCATGTGTAGCCAGATTTTCCAGAAACGGAGTTGGGGGTGTGTTTGGGGTTTTTAGTTACAGGTCTCAGCATTGTTTTCTTCAGAGCTGCAGATAGCGGCCCAAACAGAAAAAGTTGAGTGCAGTGTTAGGAAAAGAAAAAAATGTAGTGTTGGACAAAGGAACGCAGAAACACAGTGATATTTGGCAAGGTGGTTTTTGAAAAAGAGTGCACCGAAGCCGGCGCAGCATGGTGCGCACCTGTAATCCCAGCACTGCAGGAAACAGAGGCAGGCAGATCTCTGAGTTTGAGGCCAGCCTGGTCTAGGACAGCCAAGACTATCCAGAGAAACCCTGTCTCAAAGAAGGGAAAAAAATAAGAAAGGAAAAGAAAGAAAGAAAGAAAGAAAGAAAAAGAGAAAGGAAGAAACCAGAACCCAAACCAAGACAGCAAAACACTCAACAAAATGCCCATTTTCTTTCATTTCTGGCTGCATTTCATCCCATTGGTGGGAACACAATTTCACAATTTGACAGGATGGGCTAATCACCCAAAGGGAAAAGGGACATTCAGGAAATACAGGCCCTTTGTGGGACGAAGTGTCTTTGGTAGAAAAGATGTCTCTCACTGCAGGAAACCGTAGGGTTTTCTTCTAAGCCAGGACCTCTCCATCTAAGGAGAGAGTTAATGAATCTTGGGGGAGGATGGAGGGGAGAGTGGCCTGTTGAAATCAAACCAGGTGTGCCAGAAGAGTGTCGACGACTTTGGAAACATCTGGGAAATGTATGGTAAAGTAGCGGTGCTGGTAAATCACTTATCACTACTACTGTGAAATGAAAGTGATGAGAAACATTTAAAATGCTCATTTAATCCACTGAGAAACAGCCGGCCATGGTGGCGCACGCCTTTAATCCCAGCACTCTGGGAGGCAGAGGCAGGAGGATCGCTGTGAGTTTGAGGCCAGCCTGGTCTGCAAAGCAAGTCCAGGACAGCCAGGGCTACACAGAGAAACCCTGTCTCGAAAAGCCAAAACCAAACAAAACCAAACAAAAATAAACAAATAAATAATAATCCACTGAGGAAACTCTGGAAGATCCACCTCAGTTCTTCATTTTATAGCGAAGGACACTGAAGTTTGCAAGGGCGATAGCAGCAGCCCTAGGGTCACAAGGTCATAGAGCTTTCTTGACACCAAGTCTACGTCTAAGGTCTACAGCTAGGGGCTCTGAGGTTCCTCCCCAATCTGTAACTTTTTTTATTCAAAATGTTAATGTGAGTTTTTTTTTTTAATCTGAGTTTTAATTCAGAATTCAAAAGGCATCTAGTAGCCATCAGTAATATCCTCGTGACAACTGAATTTCATCCTTTCCCCCCCTCAACTTAATTACAAGCCCCAAATTTATCATTGGCAGAATGAGGGCATCTCTTTAAAAAGCACTTTAGATATAAATAGCCATGGCCAAAGAAAACAAATTGGAAATGTAGGAAGCACGAATAAGTATGGTGCATTGACAGTTTGCCCTAAAAATAGTTAATATAATTAGTGGCAAAGAATACAGCTGACTTCACAACATGGCAAACAGATGTCAGAAAAAAAATGTTCCCAATCCTGGCTTCATTAAAGCTGAAATTGCTGCGAATGAGTGTGTGTCTGTACAGCCATGCTGATCAGAGTCAGAGAAGGATGGTTCCACTGAGATAGAGGGAGACTGTGTCAGAGGCTTCGTCCAATTAAGCCGCAGCTGTCCCGTCTTTGGGCAGGTTTACATGGATTCTCAGGGTATCTTGTTCCATCAGGTTTGTGACTGAAAGGCCAGTCCTGAGCCAACCTGCCTGCCTTCAAGCCGGGACCTACCTCTTGGGAGTGGCATGCCTTTGGACTGTTGCTTAACTGAAGCATCAGAGGACATCTGAGCAGGTTTTTAACGTTTTGCCATAGTGGGAATGTGTAGCCAAAGTTCGTGTATGAGAAACAATCCCAGGTTCAAGAGGCAGCACCTTTATAGCCATTAGGTTAAGTAACAAACATGGGTGGATTCATGTGTCTTTGGGAGTGAATCCCTGTGAAGGGAGTAGGTTTGCTATAAAAGCAAGCTCTGGCCTCTCTCGCTTCTCTAGTTAGCACACCTATTGACATATTATGACAGAGCCATAAACCCCTTGCCAAACACGGCCCCTTCTCGGCCTCTGCAACTGTGTACGAGATCTCCCTTCACTCTCAATGATCCTGCCTGTGGTCTTCTGCTAGAATACAAAATGTACTACAAAGCCTATAAAAGACTTGGGATAATTATCTGTGCGAAGTAATATAAAATATATTCTCACTTGGATGTGGGACTTTCTTCCTTTTCCTGTTAACAAAACCTAGACTGACAGCAGATTAAAATATCACGGGGGCTCATTGCTTAAGAGCGCGCTTCTTGCAGATGGCATTGATTTGAGTCCCAGCACCCACGTGGGCAGCTCACTACGGTGTGTAACTCCACTTCTGGGAGATCCGATGCCCTCTTCTGCCACCCATGGTCACTAGGATGCACAGACATACCTCAGGCAAAACACCCATACACCTAACAGGCAAAATAAAATAAAAATTTAAATAAAATAAAAAATACACGCAAAATTAAATGCCCCTAAGACATCATCTTAGTTATTCAACTAAGTTTTCATTTTAAAAAGAGAAAGGGGTCTCCATCAGCACTCTTCAGTAGAAACAGCAGTAAGGCATGGATCCTTTCAGGTTTTCAGTGGTCTAATGAAAATAAAACAAGTGACGTTAATAGCATATTTTGCTTAAGACAGTATAAAACTATTATCATTTCAAGAAAAAAGAATATTAAAATCATTAATGGAAAAAATCATTAATGAGGTCCTCCGAAGGCCATTTGATTTTCTTCCTTTCTCTTCCTCACAATCACCTCTCCTTACCAAAGAGACCCCACACCTGGGCTGTTCCCGGAAGCCCTCATATAGGAGCCTTGCAACACAGAAATCAGACTCTATTTCTTGTAGGCTCAGAAATTTTTCTTTTAATCCCTTGTTCTCTTTTTTACTAATTTCCTACCAGTTCCCCTGTAAATCACCAAACAGCTTTTAATAGAATACAAGCGGGGCAAATCCTTCCAGGAACCAACTGTGTCTAAAGTGGTCCCTTATTGTTCCGAGGCCACACTCCTGAGCTTTTCACCAAGTCATTTTCATTCAAATTATCAGTTAGCGGAGCCTTTATTCTGTATGCCAGCCGCTCTAAAGCCTCAGCCTCCATCCCTTCTCTCTTCTGTTAACCCTTTTAAAAAATCCTCTTAGGTTTTTTTTTTTTGTTTTTTTTGTTTTTGTCTCTTCTCATTTGTCACCCCTTTTCTAGAAAGAATTTTCCCCATTGAACTCACTGTAAATATTTCCCCTTGACTATTAACTCCAGTAAAGAAATGATAGCGCGCACTTCATATGGAGGGGTCCATGGCTTAACCCCGCCCCCAGCACCTCCAAAAGTGAATTACATTAAAAACAAAGTAAAAATGGATGGGGCAGGAAGAATGGTGAAGGATGGGGGACAGGGAGCACCCTGTAGTTGCCAAGGTGGGTGCCCCTGGGCCGGGTAAGGACATGCCTTCTGCTGGTCCCTTGGCACTCAGTTTCAAGCCTGGCCAATCCTTGCTTGTGGAGGGAGCAAATGGCAAGGAGAGGTGTCTCTGAGGATTCCATGGAGATAGGTATGCCCGGGGCCTTCGTCTCACCCTGCAGATAAAGAAGCAAAAGCTCTCGAAGACCAAATGAGTCACTTGAGGTCACGCAGTCCACAGAGAGAGAGAGAGAGAGAGAGAGGGCAGACACAGAAAGAGGACACCTGCGTGATCCTGTCCTTGGATGAAATGCAGCACAGATGGTGTCAGCACTGGTGGTGTTTCCAAACTGGATCCTTCCTCTCGGCCTCATTTTCATTTTCAGAATATTCTTATTAATTCTTCAAGAATTTTATACAATGTATTTTAAGCGTCCCCCAACACCTCCCAGTTCCACCCCCTCCTTCCTACCAACCAAACTTAACGCTTCTCTCTCTCTTTAAACCCATTAAGTCTAATGTGTGATGCCCAAATACTCTTGGGTGTGGTGCTTGCTCTGGAGCATGCTGGACGGCTGGGGGTCACACCCGCAAGGAAAACTGACTCCTCCCGGCAGCTGCCATAGCCCCTCTCCTCCTCAGGATTTGTTGCCCTCCATGCTCCCTGACCTCCTAATTCGTCTTACTTTTTCAGGAAATGCATGTTGTTGGTTTTCCGTGTTTGAAAAACTTCAGGACTACTAGAAAGAAGTAAAGGGAGCTTCAGCTAGCCTGTAGCCAGCTAATACTGGCGCGTTGGACGTCTTGGTTTTTCTAAGTGGCCTCAGTGACAGTTGGTGAGGGGGACTCTTATGTAACCACCTGGCAAGGGCAGCTGCAATCGCAAAGGGAGAAGAAAGTAAGTGAAGAGCCATCCTCGGTTTAGGGACTGGAGTAGCTTCCTGCCTGGGACATTCACCACAGCCAAGCACAAGGCCTACGGTGACTGTCAAGTCTCGCAGTAGCCGTTGCTCTAAAAGCTAGCCTCAGCTTGTGCTCCTGCGGGTCACCCTCCTGCAGGTTGGTGGAGACTATATGCCGGGGACAGTGGCTAGTGGTTATTGTCTGATGCCTCCACCGCCGAGGCGGAATCCTGACCTCCAATTGGTCAAAATGGTAGAGTCCTCAAACCGGGAGTAGTCCAAGTGATCATTGGTGCTGTCAGCTTGACTGGAATCTGGAATCACCCAGGAAATGCTCCCCTGAGCATATCTGTGGGGATTATCTTGATTGTGTTAACTGATGTGAGGGGCCCGTCCCACCGTGGGTGGCCATCCCCGGCGGGATCCTGGACTGTATGCGTGGAGAGAGATGAGTACCGGCATGCACTCACATTTCTGTTTCCTGACTGTGCGTATGAATGGTGACCTCAAGCTCGGCCACCTCAACTTTCTCACCAGGAAGGACGGGCACTTGAACTTCTGGAATAAGACTCCTTTTCCTTCAAGTTGCTTTGTCAGAATATCTTAGCACAGCAACAGGAAAAGAAGCTAAGTGTCCTCATCCAGGAGGCCACAGGGAACTCTTTCACCCCCTTTCAGAATGTGAGGGAGTGTCTGTACTCAAGCGCTGTGCTAGACAGCCAATCTGCCAGCCTATCTTGATCTTGGACTATCAGCCCTCAGAGTTGTAAGCCACAAACTGTTACTGTCCCTAAGCATCCAGAACATGCCCCTTCTGCCACAGCTGCCCAAACAAAGAGTAACTCAGATGGAAGTGGGGTAAGGAAAGAGAGGAGGCAGGAAGCCACATGGAGAAGCCTGTCACTTGGTCTCTGGTGGTGGAGAGCACTGGGCTAGGCCAGGCTCCCTAAGCACAAGTCAGGAGGAGAGATTACAAGGTGCACACGCACCTGCCAGACACAGGTGGTGGCTGTGCTAACCACATGTGGTGAGTGTGACCAACAGCAGAGAACCATCTTGGGAGTAGAATTCATTTTGGCTCCCAGTTGCTCTAGGCCTGTGGTGGTGCTGAGCATCCGAGCAGGGCCGTGGAATGGACGGACTTGCTCACTTCATGGCTGCTGGTAAGCGCACTGATGACTCAACATTCTCTCACTAGGCTGCCATTTGCACATCAGGTCTAGGACCAAGCCTTTATTATGTGAGCCTTGGCTTTCCCTTCTCCCCTTCCTCCTCCTTTCATCTTCCCCCCTTTCCTTTCTCCTCCCTCCTCCAACATGACTAGGGCTGTTGCATCCTTCCTTTTTTCCTTTTCTCGATGGAATGTGTAAGTGATGGTTAGAGGATATGCTGTCATATTGAGACCATGAGGTTACAACATGCCTTCCGCCATACTGGTTGGGATTTCCATTCTGCAGGCTGTTTTGCAACCCCATTTCAGTCTACTAAACAAAAATTAAAAGTTATTTTTTATTGGTGATCTCTTTTTGCCAAAGGGAAAAAGAATTCAGCTCTGAAAATTAACCTGTGCACATGTGAATGTTTTACAGGGCTCTCTATGTGAGCCATTACCTGCAAGACTATCAGGCCCAGATCTGAGTTTGAGTTCTGCGGGCTGATTGGTGGAAGGGCATTGTTAGGATTCTGCTTCGGTCTGCCTACCTGTGATGTTATTGCCTACCTGCCATGGGGGCGTGGCCCTGCCCAATATATGAAAGGACAGACTTACCTCACCCCTCCCTCTCTTGTCCCCTTTCGCCTTTCTCTCTTCCTCTGTCTCCGTCTGCTTCTCTCTCTGGGGTACCCCTCCCCCTCCCCTTCTTTCCTCCCCCTTCCCTCCCCAGCTCACGTAATAAACTCGTCGAATATCTGGTATCTGTTGTCTGGTATCTTATATCTTATTTTTATTAAATATAAAAGGCATGGCAGGGAAAGGACCACCCTTGACAGCCTTGCCTATCGCCTCCTGGGCTCTTCCTGTTTAGATAGGGCAAGGTGACAGACCCATCTCGCCACCATCCTAGCCTGGCTTTGTCACAGTCTGAACAAGCAACACAGGCCAGCCCACTGGGCTCCTCCCTGGTCACAGTTGTAGCTTTGTTTGCTTTTCTGGAAACAGGAACCTTGGTGAAACCCTGGTATGGGCAGACAATGCAAGCCCTTACTGCAGAGAGGGAGGGCCTGTGAGCCTAAGAAGGGCTGTCAAGGGCATCTCCTCTCACACCCTCACACACTGTTCCAGATAGACATCTGAGCACTGCTCCCAAAAGCCCAGAGAGCCAAACATAAGGAAGGGAAGGAAGGTCAGCAATGACGCTCAGGGACATAGCTTGTGTTCTCTTCCTAGAATTAAAACCAAGGTTTTAGAAGAAAAAAAAAATTTTTTTTTGTTTTTTGTTTTTTGGTTTTTTTGTTTTTGTTTGTTTCTTTGCTTGGTTTTTTGTTTTTGTTTCTTTGTTTGTTTGTTTGTTTTTCGAGACAGGGTCTCTCTGTGTAGCCTTGGCTGTCCTGGACTTGCTTTATAGACCAAGCTGGCCTCGAACTCACAGTGATCCATCTGCCTCTGCCTCCCGGGTGCTGGGATTAAAGGCATGCACCACCACACCTGGCTAGAAAAAAGTTTTTCAAGTAAAAAAAAAAAAAATCAAGCCTTTAAAATTACTAAATAGTTTCAGAATTATTGAAGCTCTAAGTCTTAAAACGGGAAAATAAAGACCAATAGAGTGGGGCAAATAGACAGACATACACAGAAGCAAACACACAGATGACAGGCAGGCAGACAGACAGATACACAGAAGAGGGAGAGGAGGAGAGGCAGAGAAAGACAGACACAGAGAGACAGGCAGGCAGACAGACAGACACATACGGGATGGGTTGGGGGAGGGTTTGGGACAACACACTGCTACTGGTTAGAAGTAAGTTTTGTATAAGAAGAGCAAGTTCACTACTCCCAAGCCACACCCCTAGATCTTAGCACTGAAGGTCCCTGATGCTGTGATGTAACAACAGCAGTGCAGCCCTTGTCCCCGTGGAGCTCACACACTGGGACAAAGGCACATGCTGTTTGGCTCAACAAAAGCTTATTCCTGGGGCTGGAAGAATGAAGGTTTAGTGCTTAAGAGCACTGGCTGCTCTTCCAGAGGACCTGGGTTTGATTCCCAGTACCCACATGAAGGCTTATAGCTATCTGTAATTCCAGTCCCAGCGGATCTGATACCTTCTTCTGGCCAGGCATCATGCACATGGTGCACAGTTGTACAAAGCAGACCACACACACACACACACACACACACACACACACACACACACACACACAACCCAAATAAGCAAAAACCCCAAAAGCAACATCAATAAAAAAAAAAAGCCTCTCCCTTCTGTTCTTGGTCTCCATAAACACATCCTAAGTCACCAATCCCGCCCACACTCCACAGAACAACAGAGCTGTGGACACAGGCATGGCATGTAGTGGTAAGCAGGCCATGCCTGGGATGGGCATGCTTATGAAGGCAATGTCCAGCTAGAGTGCCGAGTTCCCAGTTTGCCAATATCAGGATTGATGCCGTTGCCCAATATGCTGCCACCCGGTGAGTCTGTATTTTGTGTCAGCGTACGCATACAACACATGCAAGTAGGGGCCCATGGATCCACTGGAGTTGGAACTCTAGGCTGTTGTGAGCCACCACATGTGGGTACTGGGAATTTAACTCTGGTCTTCTGTAAGAGCAGCACTCTTTTTATTTTTTTAAACTTATTGATTCTTTGTGACTTTCACATCATGTACCCAATCCCATTCGTCTTCCTGGTCCTCCACTCTTGTAATCTCCCCTCCCCCCCCCAAAAAAAATCGCTCTCGTTGTGGAAGCTGTAGTATGTCACAGTGTATACCGCTGTATGCTCTTTTGTCCACAGTTCTTTACTTGCAAATGTTCGTTGTCATTGGAAATTGGTCTGGTTTGAAGCCTCTGGCTTCTGCTACACTATTGATATTCTGGATCCCCACCAGAACTTTTCTTGGGTATCCTATTGTTGCCCTGTGCAATGGAAATCCTGCAGCTTTCTTTGTATCTGTACGACTGGCCCCTTCACGGGGTCCAGCAGTTCATCGATGAGGTAGATGTTGAGATGGGCCAACTCAAAGCCCTGGATCTGGGCCTGGTTGGTAGTTGAGCTGGACAGCCTATTGGCTCTCCAGCACTGCCCGGCTAGCTCATCCAGTTCTGTACCCAGAAAGGGGCAGAGCCAGATCTCCTACTCTTGTGCTGGCTCATCTGTGCCTACACCAGTAGGCTCAGCTCTATTGTGCTGCTCAGGTGAGCCGCAGGGCCCACTCTCCAGAATGCTGCTATCTGTGAGGGGCAGGGACAACTCTGGTTCTCATGACCTCAAGGGCCAGCTCTCCAGCTTGCTATAGATGGTGAGGAGGGAGGGAGGAGGAGGGCCTCTCTCCCTCACCCACACCACCACATGGCAGACAAGCGGCATGGCCAGCTCTCTCACACTCACACCCTAGGGTCCAGATTACCCCTGCCACCAGCTCTACTGTGCTGCCCAGGCAAGATGCAGGGCCCGATGTCCTGTGTCCTGCAGCTGGTGAGGGTCAGGGACAGCTCTCCTGCTCTCATGACCCTGGGGCTAGCTCTCCTGCGTGCCTCAGGTGGTGAAGGACAGGGGTGGGGAGGGCATCTCTCCCTCGCCCATGGCAGATCGGTACACTCTTTACCACTGAGCCATCTCTCCAGCCTCTGATACCATCCTGAGGAGCACACAGTGTCAGGTTCTTTGTCATGGCTCTCCTTGTGGTGGTACCAGGGCTATTTGAAGGGCTGTTCACAGCTGTGCCAAGGCTGTGAGGAACAACGGTGGACTGTCAAAGGAGGGAGAGTTTATTTTGATCCGCGGTTTCAGAGGTGTTAGTCAATGGCCACCTGGCATTGGCGTCTCTGAGCATGGGCATATCCGTCTCTGAGTTAAGGCACAGCATCATGGCAGGGAACCTGGGTGGAAGATGCTGTGGGCTCATGCTGGGCAGGAAGCCAGGAAAGTGGAAAGGGCAGGGTCTCCATATCTCCATCAAGGGTACATGTCCAAAGACCAAACTTCCTCCCAGCACATTATGCCTCCTGGAGCTTCCATTTCCTCCAAATAGTGGCACAGGCTGGTGACCGAGTCTCTAGCACATGAGCTTTTGGGGGACCATCTCAGAGGCAAATCCAGCAAACGGGCTAATCCAAGGCCCCGGAGGTCACTAATTTTCTCTCACAATCCCCTCCCCCCCACCCCCGCCACCACCAGAAGCACCAAGTATATAATATGAGGCCATGGCAAACGGTCCTATCTTCCAATGTTGGGGCACAAGCTCCCCAAATCCAGCTCATGGACACGCAATAGCCCCTCCCAGCATTGTCTGTGGGCCCACAGGATAACTACATGCTCACAGCCCATCTCCAGTCCGTACCCTGTTGAAGCAGAGGTTCTGGCTCCTGAAGAAAGGCGGGAAGGAGCTGCCAAGAGGCTGACATTTGGCCTGAAGCTCCCACTGCCAGCGTTTGCTCTTTGGCTTTCATGGCAAGGAGCCATCTGGCAGACAGAGAGCCACCACTGAAGTGATGAAGAGGGCTAGTTCTGTTTGCCATGGGGAGCTGGCTTGCCAGTCCCAAAGTGAGGGGGGGGGGGGGGCGGGGAAGAGAGCACTTGACCCAAGGGCATCTGCAGAGCTCATGCCTGCTGGCAGTCTGTGGATGGTTGGGATACTTGCAAATAGTGTAAGAGATAACTGAATATTGAGAACAAACAAACTACAACAGTAGAGACCAAATATGATTTGAAAATGGGCAAGACCAGGGGGCATATCCCAGTGGTGGAACACTCACCCAGCAGATGATAGGCCCTGATTTCTATCCTCAGCAATAACAAAGTAAAAAACAAATAACAGCAAAGGGCTGGGATAGCTCCAGAAACAGTGTGCAAGTGGAGTGGCATATGAATCCAGCTCAGTGTCACCAGCTACAGAGAAACTCAGATCAAATGGAAGCACAGCTGCTGTTAAAACAAAAAACAAAAAACCAAGCCTGGGCAGAGTGTATTAACATCAAAGCAGACCCAAAACAAAGCTGCAGCCTTCTCCAGAGAGCGGAACTCATGCTTGACTGAAGCTATGGGGAAATCAGGAACTTTCTGCACTCTTCAGGATGCCTGTGGAGCAGACTTGCTGGAACATGGCTTAGAGGTCCTTCACAACGTTAAAAACTGGGGCCATGCAGCGGCGGCAGTGGTGGTGCACGCCTTCAGTCCCATCCCAGCACTCAGGAGGCAGAGGCAGGTGGATCTCTGTGAGTTCAAGGCCAGCCTTGCTTACCCAGAGAAACCCTGTATTAAAAAACAAAATAAAACGACAACAAAAGTGGGCCGTGAGATGGCTGAGTGAGTAAGGCACTCATTGCAAATGCCTGTTGACCTGCTTCGTTGTTCCATCTCCAAAACCCGTGAAAAGGTGCAAAGAGAGAAGTTGTCCTCTGACCTCCATCCATATCTCTCTCTCTCTCTCTCTCTCTCTCTCTCTCTCTCTCTCTCTCTCTCTCAAAACATTTTTATTAAAACATGGGGCTCCCCATCAGCAACCCTACTTCTGATTCTATAACCTAAATTTGGGTGACAGGACTGTGCATGCGCACAGGCAGGAGGGGCAAGCGTCAGTTCCTTGCAACCAGGGTCTGTAATCTCAGCTACTAGGAAGGCCTAAGCAAGAAGATGGGACGCTCCAGGCTTGTCTATGCTGTACAGCAAGTTCAAGGGACTAGACAAGTTAATGAGACCTTGTCGTAATGCTTTTAAAAAAATGTGGAAAGATACACAGCTCAGCGGTAGAGTACTTTTCTGGCACGGATAAGGCATGGGTTCCATTTCCAGTACAGCCAAGGGGAGAGATGGGATGGGGGTAGAGGTGTCCTGCTGTCAAGGTCATAGAGTCAGAAAGTAGAGCGGTGGTTGCCAGGGCCCAGAGGGAGATGGAGAATGTTTAATGAGTTCAGAGTTCAGATCTGCAAGATGAAGTCCCAGAGATCTGTTTCACAGTGATGTGAGCAGGCTCTACCCTACAGACCTAGACCTAAAAGTAGCCCGGAAGGTATAGTTTCCATCTACAACCTGGCCCTTGTCAGAGGTGGCAGGAGCTATCACTGGGGTGTCTCCACTCACTATAGACAATGGGACTCCAGTCTCTTCCTCTGTTTGGCTGCTTAGCCATGAGCTGAGCAGCTTTGGCCCAGTGCTCCCAGTGCCTCAGGCTTAACAGCAGTGGGCCAGCAGGTTACAGGCTGACACCTCCAGAAATGTAAGCTCACAGGTAGCTCAGGTGTTTGTATCATGTCGCTGCCGAGTGACACAGACTAACAAAATGAAAAAAGCAAGATGGCCTCTCCCTGGCCCTCTTGGGACCCTCCTTCTGAGAACCTGGGAGCTGTGGCTGAGGTGTCCCTCCCACTCGTCCAGGCCAGGGTTCTGAGTGGCAATGCACCTGGAATCCTAGAAAACACACGCCGGAGGCAGAACGGCAACAAATACCTTGTCGTCGAGGCTTCGCAGCTGGATCCAATCACGGTGGGGCAGGCAAGCCGACCCTTTGTGCCTGTCTCAGCACTGGCATGCAGGAGCCACAGGGTAGCAAAGGGATTCTCCACAGCCACTGCCAGTGTGATATGCGGCTGGCAACAGCACGTCGAACAGGTGTGGAAGTCCAGCCTGCACAAGCTTAGCCTTTGCTGTTTCTGTTTGGAACATTCTGGGACAGGCAACAGAAGTCCTGTTTTACAGTCACCTGAGAGGTGCAAGTCGTGGGTCACATCTGCAGCTGTGCTCCCCTCAGAGCAAACAGCCACAACTGTCCTTACTCTCAAATTGCTCTTTGCCAGCCCATGCCAGCCTCTGCCAGAGTGTTCCTAGTTGCCTGGAGAGGAAGGCTATCACTAAAATACCTCTTCCCTTGCTGGGGACCCCACTGCATTAGATGGCAGCATGTTGGTGGGGGGGGGGGGTGAACAGCTTTTTGTTTAAGTCCACTGTCCCAGGAGTGAGGGTCTCAGCCACATTTTCTCAGTAGAGGGAACTGATACAGGGGGCAGGGGGCAGCGGGAGGGGGCAAAAAGAGAGGCCAGGCAACTATGGAGGGTGACTTCAGAAGGTTCGGATCTTGTCTGTGTCAGTCACTGAGTTTTATAAGTGTCCTTGCTCCTGTACAAAGAGGTGGGCCACCTGGAACCCGGGTGCTACCTCTGCACCAAACAGGAACATTTCTCCACAATTCCCGCAACAATGCTACAGGGTCAGGGTGTGTGTGTGCATGTGTGTACACATACATACACATGTGTGGGTGATGATCTTGGCTCTCCAGTGGAAGCCTGGGATTTGGAGGGTTTTATATATATATATATGTGTGTGTGTGTGTGTGTGTGTGTGTGTGTGTGTGTGTGTGTGTGTGTGTGTGTGTATGTATGTATGTATATGTGTGTGTGTATGACCCAGTGCTGGTCACATGACAGTTCATGGTGGCTTCCGCCCAGCACATGCCAGTGATCTGCCATGGTGTAAATGCTCAGTTCTCAATGGCTATGTCTGGCCACAGCTATGACTCCAGATTTTCCTGATGGCGGAGGCAGCGCAGCCAGATGTAGTCTTGCCTGTCCATGCTTCTGAGAAAGGGAGTCCTACAGCAACTGCTGCCTTCTGAGTTGGCCTCTCTCTGGCCTGGGAAGCAAGAGCAACACTCTGGCCTGGGGAGCAGGTGGGCCCGTGGGCTGAGGATGAAGACAGCCAGCATGTCAGGGCTGTCTTAAGTCAGCAATGTCCTCCCCTGGAAGCATGGGACATTTGTGCTGAGTGAGCTAAGCCTGAGTAATGGTACAGAGACATCTGCTTTGCCTTTGGCACCCTTCCCTTCCCTTCCTGTTTGTCTACCTAGAGACATTGACACAGTTCCCTTTGCAGAGAAATGGCCTGTCAAAACAAGGCCAAAGAAGGAGACAGCTGTTAGGCACATCTGTGCAAGAAGTCCAAGCCAGTAGCTACAACAGGCTCTTTTTTTTTTCTATAATGTAGCTATAAAAACTAGGCTTCAATCCAAATACACTTTAATAACCTGCTCGTTGGACCCAGCTGGGCAGAAGGTTGGGGTTCTTATTCAAATACGATCACCAAGGTTCCCTGGAAGAGGACACTGAGAGCCTATTAGCCAGCCAGGCATATATGGAACAGGTTTCCAGAGGGAGGCTGCTGAGGGAAGAGGACAGCCCCGTGCCCACAAAGGACGGCCAAGGGAATGACAAGCCAAAAAAAAACTGAGGACTAATGGCTAACTGTGGTGCCTATTAGTATAACAAAGCGCATGCTGGCCTCCAGGCTCACTCAATAGCTGTAGCCCCTCTCACCAACAGTACCCCTAAACTTGTCCAGCCTATGGGTTTCCCTGCCCCCAGCTTCTTCCTATATAACCATGCTATTTCGGCCACTTCTTTGCTCTCTTGGTGTTCTCTCTCTCTCTCTCTCTCTCTCTCTCTCTCTCTCTCTCTCTCTCTCTCTCTCTCTCTCTCTCTCTCTCCTCCCTCACCCCACCCCCCGCCTCTCTCCCTCTCTCTTTCTCATGACTCAGTTCAGTCAGCTGGCCATGGTCAATCGACTACTTTCTCTCTCTGCTCTGGACTCTTCCAGATGCCTCTGGCTGTACTCTCCCTCGTATCTACAAAAAAACAAAAACAAAAACAAAAACCAAAAACTTTCTCCTCAATCATCCCTTGGAGTGGTCATGTCCTCACTCTATACAGTGGCATTTCTTCTTCCATCTGAAGGTTGAGAAGCCCCTGATTGTCAAGGGGCGAGCAGAGCAGGGGCCATGGAAAACAGCCTCAGAGGGTGGGGAATCCATGATCCACGTGGGAGCTGGAATATGGAACACACGGCTCTACTTTAAGTTTGTGTGTGTGTGTGTGTGTGTGTACATGCTTGTGTGTGCAGGTGCGTGTGTGTATGTACATGTTTGTGGAGGCAGAGCTCAACCTCTGGTATTCTTCAGGAGCCTTTCGCCGTGTTTTTTGAGAGTAGGTCTTCACTGATACCCTGAGTTCGCTGAGCTTGGCTGGCTGGCCACCAAGTTCCAGAGATGCACCCATCTCTGCCTCCCCAGCGCTAGGATTCCAAGGAGCTGGGTGTCAGCAGAGCATCAAAGTCAGGGACTCGCGCTTCTAGGGCGAGTAATTTATGAACTAAACCATCCCCCGCCTCTCTACTGTAAAGGGTTTGGTTTGGTTTGGTTTTTCTTTAACGGTTACTTTGCTGCCCCTCTGAGGAATTCCCCAAACCTCACCTCATTTCCTTTTTATTTATGTCCTTTGCGGATTTATTTTTATTATTTTAAATTACAGTCGTGTGGCTATGTGCACATAAGTGCAGGTGCCCATGGAGGCCAGAGGCTTTAGGTCCCCTGGCGCTGTTGGGGACTGAACTCAGGCACTCTGGGAGATCACTAAGTGCTCCCAACCCCTGAACCATCTCTCTAGCCCCCTCCTCCCCCTTTTGCTCCTGGGGTGCTAGGGCCTGTGGATGTGAGACCACATGACATTCAGGAGAATTGATCTGGTTCATTCTATCAGTGAATAAAATGAACTCTCACCATCTCTGCATTTTAAAATGACAAAGGCAATTCTTTCTAAAAGTTTGTGTTACCTGCTGTAAAATTAGAGTTTCTCTGCAATTAGAACAATTGTTCTGGAACAATGCTTGCCCCTGCTTGCTCCTCAGCTTCACACACACAGACTATTTGCTGTTGAATAAAGCCCATTTACCTTAGTCCAAATGTCAAGATGTATGTTAAATTGTGTTTTAGAGACTAAGCCACTTGGCACAGCAAAGCACCCAATTCCAACCACTCTCCTGTCCTCATCCAGCCTGACCCAGTTCGGCAAAACCAGGCCAAATGAGAGGGAGCGAAGGTGTGCCCCTCTGCTTCTGGAACCCTGAACAAAAAGCCAGAACCAAGAACGGCAAGCAGGAGAGACTGAAATGCTCACCATGAAGGCCTGGCTTGATGCTAGATGCCAGGCTGTGTTCCGAGTGGAATCACCACTACAGTTTTCTCCATCTCGCTGGTGGCTTCTCTACAATGCATTGGCAGACCCACGTCCTGAAGGCAGGAGTAGCCATGAGACAGAGCCAGCTGCCCTAACCTGCAGCAGCAGAGCTTCAGCAGGCACTGCCATCAAGAGCAGCCACCATGCTGCGCACAGGTGAAACTCGACTGCAGCGAAAGCCAGCACGGTTGCCTCGCTGGCTTTTGCTGGGCTCTTACGTGGAAGCCTTCTAAGAACGTGTGGTCTCTGTGGGGCCTCTGTGTGGAAGAGAAAAGGGCATGAATGAAAGCGTGACTTCAGATATTGAATTCCTGGCTAGCAGCTTGAGTCGCAGGTGCACCCCTGTGGTGGAGACCATCTTACTGTGTCGTGGTATCAAACTTCTTCCAGGTGGTGGAAATCCACATTTTACTTGTTTACCTAGAACAAAGTCAACTGTCCTAGCCACTCTCCACCAGGTGAAGTAATGACCTAAAGTGTGGCTTATGAATCATAAAGTCCAAGTTGTACACAACTGTTGGAAATGTCCTTAGAGGAGCAGGCGTCATCTTCCTCTTCCTTCCCACTGCTTAGACTATAGGGAAGGCTGGAGCTCCAGCAGCTGTTTTGGGCCATGGAGGAAACATGAGCCACTTTCCTTAGCTCAGGATTCTCTGAGGATTCAGTTCTGCTACTCACAGCTGTACCTAATCTCTTCTTTAACATTGACAAATATCATTATTATTTCTCTTTCTTTTTGCATTAGAGACCTGCAAGCTAAGGTTTACCCCGCGTGCTCGGCATCCAGAGACAGAATGTTCACTGCTTGGTTCTTCAAGCAGCTTGCTTTCTGATCGTAGCGTCACGTTAGCAACTACTAACGCTTGTGAACAAATAGTTCCCTGTGCTAATCAATAGTAATTAAAGAACTTCCTCTCTATTCAAATCCGTATCGATTTAAAAAACCGATGCATCGTGTGAGGAGCACTCAGTGTTGTGGGGGGTAAAGACACCCCTAAATTCCTAAGGCTGGAGGAGACGGAACATGACAACTGGGTTTCTTCCGTCTGTAAGCAATATTTTTTTATTAGTTAAAATACAATTGGATCATTTCTTTCCATTTCCTTTTCCTTCCTCCAACTCTTCCCAACTCCCCCCAATCCTTCTCCATTCTCGATCCCTGGTCTCCTTTAGTTCTTATTGCTACAAACATATGTGTAAATGTAAACACAGCTTGCAGAGTTGCTTGTGTGATCTCAGGGCCGACCAACCAGGGGCTCGTCCCTGGGAAAAACTATTTCTTCACTTCTCAGCACCCCTTACCCATCTGTAGTTCTTTGTCTATGGCCGTGCTGGTGAGAGCTCCCCTTTCTGTGTCAGCATGCCTGTTGGTAGTGTGCTTGCTCAGGTCCTGTTTAGGCAGCTGTATGGTTGAGTTATTGTGGGCGAGGCTTCCCTGTTGTTTCTAAAAGAGGCAATCCCAACAGCAGATTCCCTGATCTGGTTCTTGCACTCTTTCAGCTCCCTCTTCCACCATGTTCCCTGAGCCTCAGGTGCAGGCGTTGTGTGTTGTGGATGTATCTGCCGGTGCTGGGGACACCATGGCCAATTGTTCTCTCTGCATTTTGACCAGTCGTAGCTTTTCTGTAATGTCTGTCTGCTACAACAAAAAGCTTCTGTGGTGAGGTTACACACTTACCCGTGAGTAACTATTTAGAATGCCGCTAGGAACTATGCTGATTTAATAAAGTGGTGGCAGTAGGTTCTCCCCTATAACCCATGACCTCACTATCCTGGGGGTAGTTGGCTAGGTTTACAGCACCAGGTACGACTTCCCTCCTGTTGAGCAGGCCTTGAATCCAGTTAGACAGCTGTTGGTTTCTGCCAACACAGAGATATGAGGGCCACTACTGCACTATTACCTCGCCATGTGGTTGTTGCTGTGGTTGATGGGCACTGCAGCTGGATAGGACTGTTCCCTTAGCACCTTCCAAGACTATGGAAGGTAGTCCTTTGAGAGGAGGCTTTCGGGTAAGATCCAGCCCAGCTCCTCCAAGTCCTTTGTCCTAAATACATGGTGCCTTCGGCAATAGGAACTTACCTGCAACCTCAGAGGGACAGCCATGTGCAAGTTTGTGTTGCTTCGGGAAGTCTCTTGGATTCCTCCAACCAACAACTTGAAGGGCGGTGGGGCTTCTCATGCTTGGTACTGGGGTAGTTGTTAGATACTCTATGGATCTTAGGGGGAGCATTATCAGCCTAAGTGGCTTAACTTCATTTAACTACACACACACACACACACACACACACACACACACACACACACACAGACACTGAATGAATATTATATGTTATATATCCCAAGTTAACTTCTCACCACCACCCGCAATTAAACCCCCCTCCCCATTTTCCCATTTCTTCCTTCCTACTCTTAACCAAGTCCCTTCCCACTCAACGGTAATCCTGGCCCGCAGGCCCAAACCTCTCTGAGTATGATTCCCTGAATCTGGGGCTGACCGATGACAATCTCTACTTCCTGGCCTGCATACCTGAGCACATGCGTCTTACTTCCATGGAGCTTATTAAACCGGGTAGTGCTGAGCCCCGCGTGTCCAACTTCTGATTCAGACTGAGCCTGACACGTGCATTCTAAACAGGTTTTTAGCTGCTGCTGCTGCTGCTGCTGTCGCTATTACCAGCCAAAGAGCATATAGGGGAATGGCACCCCCTTGGGAAATAAGGGGGCTCAACCATGTCCGTACTTTCCAGCACACTTGATTGCTTTCTTGTTAGCCTCAGGGTCCTGCTAAAAACATGGAGCCAGGCACCCCCAACCGAAACATGCACCCCTCTGTGCTTACACTAGGCATGTCTCACTGATCCTGGTCCTCAACTTCTGGACATGGAAACCTGACTCAGAGCCGTCTGCAGAGAGCTGCAGGGGAGGCCATTGCTAAGTCCAGTTCTCTACCTAAAAGGACACAGTCCTGTTCCCATGTGCCATGGAGAGTCATCGCTGAGGCTCCTTCTGGGTCCTCCCTTCTGCCACCACCCACCACCCGCCACCTGCCAGTTGTAGTGCTAAGTGGCTGGGACAGTCCCCAAGTCTGGGAGAAGCAGGCTGACCAGTGGACAGGCGCTGCAGGGAGTGGAAGCCCCGTTCCCATGTTCAGCATTGATGAACAGGAGCAGAACCAACAGAATGCACAAGTGGTTGTTAAGGCTGGGGAGATGGTGCAGCGAGTAAAACCAATCTTAAGGATCTGAGTTCACGCCCCCAGGGCCCAGAGCCCAGATAAGAGTTAGACAGGTGGCTTGAACATCTGTAATCCCAGTGTTCCTATAGGGAGAGCTTCCAGAAGCTCACAGGCCAGCAAGAAGTAGAAAAGTAAAAGACCCTGTCTCAAAGTGGGAGGCTAGGACTGCACCCCAAGATCATCCTCTGCCTCCACACAGGAGCCCTGGCATGAGCACGCTAGCATTTACATACATGAATACGCATACATACACATATACACGTATACATACACACTAAGTAAATAAAGATGGAGATATTAGAACGGCTCACACCATCAAAGGCGGCTGCCAGTCCAGGTCAGAGGCCGAGGAACCAGGAGTTGGACATCTGCAGGCAGGAGCAGAAGAAAGCACATAACGATGTGTGAGTCTCTCCTTCTTCCTTTTCTTGTTCCATCCAGCGTCCCCAACCTTCAGGTGGCTCTTCACTCAGCTTTACAGACCCATCCACCAACTGTCACAGAGACACCAGAAGTGTGCTCCTGTCAGTCAGCCTCCACCACCGTGATGAAAGATCTGAAAAAAATTCATCTTCAAGAGAGCAAGGCTGGGGCTGGAGAGATGGCTCAGAGGTTGAGAGCGCTGTCTGTTCTTCCAGAGGTCCTGAGTTCAATTCCCAGCAACCACATGGTGGCTCACAACCATCTATAATGAGATCTGTTGCCATTTTCTGGCAGACAGGCACACATACAAGCAGAATGTTGTATACATAATTTTAAAAATCAGAGAGAGGGAGTGAGGGGGAGAGAGATTTTGGCTCAAAGTTTTAAGGGATTCAATACCTTGCAACAGCTGCTGCTGCTGACTTGTGCCTGTGGTGGCTAGCACACCATGGGAGGAGCATTTCTACCCACTAAGCCACACCTTTTAAAGGATCCACCACTTCCCGGTAGGGCCTCAGGGTTGGGACTGAATTTTCAGCACGGGGGCCTTTAAGGAAGTTTCAGATCCAGCACAGATGAGCTCTGCTAATTTTCTAGGATTCTTTCTATTCAGTGCATTTAACCAGGATTTACTACCACAGATCCTTTCCCCACCAGCCAGTTCAGTGACTTCCACCTGATGGGTTCTCTCCACCAGTGAAATGAGCTCATTTAAGCCAAATTAGAGTATACGAAGGCAGGTTTATTGGGGGGCAGCTCTGGGGCCTGGAAAGTCACCATGCAAAAACAAACAAACAAATAAAAACACAGAAAAAAAAAGGACTCCTAATGCAGTGCTCCTTTTTTATCTCTTTTGGTCTGACATTTTCTATTTGCTTGGTGTTTGGGATTGTTCTGTTCTGTTTTGTTTTGTCGGGAGTTGGTTTTTGGTTTTTAGAGATAGAGCTTCTCTGTGTAGCCTTGGCTACCCTGGACTCTCTTTGTATACCAGGCTGGCCTTAAACTCACAGGGATCCGCCTGCCTCTGCCTCTGCTGGGACTATAGGGGTGTGTCACCACGTCCTGCTTTGTTGTCCATCCCTTGACATTAAGTTTTTGGGTGTCATTGCTGGATAAGTGTGTTTCTTGGAGACAGTATTCAGTTGGTTCTTGTCTTTCTAGCCAGTCCATTAGTCTGCATCTTTTTAGTGGTGAGTAGAGGCCATTTCCGTTTAAGGTTACTGTAGAAAGGAATTTGCTATTGGCTGTAAACGTGTTAGGTGACGGTCTGTCTTGCTGGATTACAGGCATTTCTTCCTGCTCCCACTGTAGTTCTGAGGCTTTGCCGAGCTGCCATGTCAGACACAGTTGCTTCTTTCCCAAGTCTGGCTTGTTTATCTTCCTCCAGGCCTTCTTTCTGCTTCCATCCTGTGAGGCACCCCCACTGAGGACTTTCTGCTGGCTTGTCATCACGAATCGCCTTAATCTGCGTCTGTCCTAAAACACCTTTATTCCTGCACCGGTTTCAAAAGATCTTTTTGCAGCATATAGCATTCCTGGGTCACAGCTGTTTACTTTCAGAGCTTGAAATGTTTTGTTCCATGCTTTTCTGGTTGCTGGTGAGCAGCCTTGGCAATTCTGGTATTTCTGCCTTTGTGTGTGGTGTGTGAGCTGTCTTTTTTTTTTTTTTTTTTTTTTTTTTTTTTTTTTTTTCTTGTGTTACAATTAAGCTTACTTTTTACTTTATACTCTTGACATCCTGATTGCAATATGCCATGGCAAATTGCTTCTCTGCTCATGTCTATTTGGAGTTCTATATGTGTGTGGGAGCCTACTGCTTTCTGTAAATTTGGGACTTTTTTTTTTAACTATCATTTCACTAAATGGTGTGCCTGTTTCATCCTATTTTACTTTTGATCTTTCTTCTACACCACAGACTCTCAGGATTGGCCTCCTGGATGTGTCCCAGGCTTTTGCAAATATTATTTGGCTCATTAATTTTTTTATCTCTCTCTCTCTCTCTCTCTCTCTCTCTCTCTCTCTCTCTCTCTCTCTCCATATGGCCTCTCAAGTGGCCCTTAGTATAAATTGTCTCTCCTCATATTCCCTCCCTTACCCCTCTCTTTCATCCCCTTCTCCATTTAATCTGTGCACTACAGTCTCTCCATAGCTACAGAGTCTATGTCCACTTCCTTGGGTAACCCTTTCCTCCCCCTAATTCCTTACTCAATACCACTTCTTTGGTTATACAGATTGTAGCCTGCATATCAAAGCTTTAAAAGCTAATAACCACATATAAGAGAAAACAAACAATATTTGTCTTGGGGGAGGGTCTGGGTTACCTCACTCAGTATTATTTTCTTCTAGCTCCACCCATTTACCCAGAAATTTAATTTTTCAGTTGCTGAAAAATAGTATGTATCTCGTTTTCATTAACCATTCATCATGATGGGCATCTAGGCTCTTTCCAGTTTCTGGCTATTATGAGCGAGAATGAGCAAGCTTCTCTATAGTAGGACCCAGAGTCCTTTGGGTGGGTGGCCAAGAGTGGTATAGCTGGATCTTGCGTTAGATCTATTCCCAACTTCCTGAGGAACCACCACACTGATGTTGGACATTTCTTTAAGTGTTTCTCAGCCACATATGAGTTGTCTTTGGAGAAGTCTTTGTTTAGTTCTGTACCCCGTTTTAGCTCATTGTTCAGTTTTTAAAATTCTTTATGTATTTGAGACACTAACCCTCTGTCAGATGTGTAAAGATCTTTTCCCATCCTGTGGTGTGCCCTTTTGCCTGAATGTTGGCATCATCTGTCCTGTTTATTAACTGTTGGTCTTGGTGGCTGAGCTTTTGGTGTCTTGCTCAGAAAGTCCTTTCCTGGGCCACTAGTTCAAGTCTATCCCTTACTTTCTCTTTTCTGATTCAGGGTATCTGGTATGTTGATGTCCTTGATGCTCTTGGAGTTGAGTTTTTGGCAGAGTGATATAGATCTGTCTTCACTCTTCAACACGCTGCCATCCAATTTGACCAGCGCCATTTGATAGCATCATGCTGTCCCTTTTCCCAGTCTGTATATAGTGGACTTATTTGTCAAAAAATCAGGTGTCCACAGGTGTGTGAGTCTCTGAGTCTTCGTTCTGTTGCATTGGTCAACATGTTTTTCACTTAAGTCAATACCATGATTTTATTTTTATTTATGTCAATTCCACATTTTTATAACAATAGCTCTGTACAGTACAACTTGAGGTTGAGAGTGGTGAACCTCCAGCAGTTCTTCAAAATTTGTTTTAGCTTTTAATACGTTGTCTTTGTTCTGTACATTTATTGTTTGGTTATTATATGTCATGGAGATTTCTTTTCTGATCCAGCCTGGTGTTCTGTGTGCTTCTTGTGCCTTGATAGGCATCTCCTTCTTTATGTTAGAGAATTTTTCTTCTTTGATTTTTGTTGAAAATATTTTCTGTGCCTTTGACCTGGATTTCTTTCCTCTATTTTTATTAGTCTTAGATTTGGTCTTTTTTATGGTGTCCTAGATTTCCTGCATGTTCTGTGCCTGACTTTTTTTTTTTTTTTTTTCTTTTAGATTTAACATTTTCTTTGGCTGATGTATCTATTTCTTCTATCTTGTCTTCAGCACCCGAGATTCTCTCTACCATGTCTTGTACTTTGTTGGTGATGCTTACCTCTGAAGTTTTTGTTTGACTTGCCAAATTTTTCATTTTCAATTTTATTTCAATTTGGATGCTCTCTAAGTGATTCTATTTCTTTGTTAAATTCTACTTTCATGCCTTAAATTGTTTTCATGATCTCATTCAGCTGATTTCTGATTTCAGTCTTCATCAGGTGATGTATTCATATGTCTTTAAGGCTCTTGAGCATCTTCACAGTTGCTATTTTGACGTCCTGTCTTGTGCTTCAGCTGTGTTGCTTCTTAGGAGGGCTGCTGGGTTTTGGCAGAGGCATGTTGCCTTCGCTGTTAGTGTTTCTGGCTCTGTGCTGGTGTCTAGGCATTTGGAGTGTTGATGTTTGAGGCGATTCTAGGTGTTGTCTTTGTTGGGCAAGGACAATTATTCCATTCTTTGGTTTCTGTTGTCCTCTCTGGATCTTATGGAAGCGTGGTGCCTGTGGCTCCCTGGTAGAGCGCTTCTGCAGGTCTGTGGGTGACGGAGAGGAAAATAGGAATGGGCTACAAGTAAAGGCTGAGGGGAGTTAAAGGCAAGGGCTAGGAGAGCCTGTCCATAGCACAGCAGTGAGGTGTCAGGGGACCTGCAGGGGTGGTGGTGGTGGTGGTGGGGACACCTGCAAGTAGGCTTCACTAGGGCAAAGAATATGTCTAGAGAGACAGGGATAAAAGGCCTAGGGGCCCTGGGTCTGCACCAAGAGGCAGAGTCCCCAGGGAATGATCACTGATTCTTTTGAACAGTGGGACTCTTAACGTCTTTCTCAGGCATTTTGACCACTTGTCCAATTTGTGTTTCTCTTATAGGGGGAGTTGGTTGGTTGGGGATGGGTCATGGACAGTTGTATCATATTTCTTATATGACTTTGTTGTAATTTAGTGCCTGTTGGAGTGGGATTGTTGTGACATCCTCTTCTGCTTGGATGGTCTGGTTTATGTGTCTTTCAGAGTAATATCTTCATGAAATTCATCGACAGGGACTAGAGAAACTTGGCGTTGATTACGGAATGAGTTGCTGAATCAATCTTGGCTTGGCTATGTGCCAACAGCACCAAGGATAGGTTGATGAGGGGGGTTCTGTAACTTGTGTTTTTCACCCTCACTCTTTTTCTCAGAAATAAGACTCTGAGACTTAAATATACTTACAAAAGCCTTAGACAATATAGCTAGGCATGTTCCCTGGCTTGCTTATAACTAATATCTTGTTTATTCTTTCTAAGTTCTACCATATGGCTGGTTACCTCTGCTCAGGTTTCATGTGCCTGTCCTCTTCAGTGTCTCAGGGTGAATCCCCTGCCTACTTCACTCTATCCCAGCATTCACTCTCTCTACAGAAACTTTCCCCTCCTATTTCATGACTCAGCTATAGGCCAATCATATGTTTATTGACAGGTGAAGAATCCATACAGTACACAAGGGAGTCAATCTATCTACAGTGGGCTGAATAAGCTCACTGAGGTGAGCAGATGGAGACTGAACCTTGGTCATCCCTGGATTCTATGAACCTGCCAAAGACAGAATAGCAAAGTTTAGACCCACTGAGGCCAGTCTACTACCAAGGGGCCATGGTTAGAACCAAAGGCCCAAAGTAACCCCTGAGACCACAAAAATATAGACTCTGGGTCCTGCAATAATGTTTAGCATCTCAGACATCAGAGCCCCACCCCATATTGACCTCAGAGACCTATAAGACCAAAGCTCATCTCTCAGGGGACCCCGAAGCTCAGCTCTTCACTGACCTCTGAGGTAACTTGTCTGGTCACAAAATGCATTCTGGCTTTGTGGAAGCTGGAGGCCTGGTCATCAGATGATCTTTGAACCCACAGAAGCCCTGAAAATCTTAAACAGAACATTGTAGAAAGAAATAATCTGTAAGGTTCAGACCACATGCTATTCTGAGAAGCATGACTGTCACTGTACCTCTCCCTGCTGCCTGAGGCACGGGTCATTTCTTCATTGCTGTTCATTCTTGGTCATTCCGTAGCTACCTCCATCACTAAATAGGCTGTTACACAGGGGCCTCTATTTCATTTAATAATGTTCCCTCAGTGCAAGAGGAGTGATGCTGCTGTGTGGCAGCATGTTATAATCGATCTCTTTCATGGTTACTTATTAAAGCTAATCTCTTACTGTGCCTAATTTATTTTTATTACATGTATTTGTGTGTGTGTGTGTGTGTGTGTGCATCAGTGCCATCTTGTTCATGTGGAGGTTGGAAAAGAACTCGCAAGAGTCAGTTCTCTCATTCAAGGCATATGTTGTGGCACACAAATGCTGGGGCACACTCATGCCCACATGTAAACATGGCACACAGAATAAATGAAATGTAATAAAAAATAGTTTTAAATTAACTTACTGTGTGGTTGTCTAAACTCAGATAAAACAGGCTGCTCTGAAATCATTTGCCAAAGGGCTTTCTGTCATCTGTTTTTAAGTGATACTTAAGCAGCTGAAATACAATTTAGCTTTGCTTTATTGTAATCGCTTTCAACAATTTCCAAACAAGGTTGGTTTAAAATAAATAACTAAATTACTTCTGGGAACCTGAAAGCACCATTCAGGAGCCTTTGGCAGTCTGGTGATCATGCAAGACCAGGTGCCCTGGGTCCCAACTGTCACTGACTTTTATGGAACATTTAAAAAAAAAACAAATAACTAAAAGGAATAAGGAAATGGGCTAGAGAAATCCAGCTATTCTGGGAGCTGAGCTGAGATCTGTGAGTGGGGCTGGCAGGTCACCTCTTTCCTCAGTTCCTTCCTTGGCAGTCTGAAAAGCCACCTCACCATCACCACCAAGCAGCTTATAGCAAGTTGCAGGAGCCAGAGGTTCAAATCAAGGTGGCTGATGGGCCACTGTTCTGGAAAGGGAAACAGGAAGTTCTAAGGACTGTGTTCCCATCAGCCTCTGCCTCTGGCTTCCCAACACCCTCCCTCAGTGTCTGTCTCCTCCAAGGACACTCATCATTTGGTTTAGGACCCATACAGATAGCCACACTCTCCGGTTTCTTAACTGCCATGACCCATTTCAAAGAACATCACATTCTGAGCTATGGACTTCTTTTGACTGCGGCAGAGTGTTGCCACAATGCAGTTCCCCACACTCTTTGCCCAAAGTGTTTCTGTTGTTGTTGTTGTTTGTATTGCAGGGCTGGGATTGGACTATCAGTGCTCATGCCTACCAATTGTGCCACCTACTCAACCCAAACCTATTTCTGCCTTTAACTTAGATTGGTTCAAAGCTGTCATTCCAACAGTACACTCTGGCCCAGTTCTGAGTCTCAGATTTGGCGAAATGTCTCCTTGTGAATAGCCCTCCACAGAGCTGGCCTCTGCTGCATCAGCGTTGATGTCCTCGCACTCTGGGCCTCTGACCCTCCAAAGCTAAGGGGTACCATTCTCAGAGATTCTGAAGATTGAAGATTCTACAGTTGAACAGCCAAGGTGGAGATTGGAATTCTGCATGTCCACCTAGCTCTGTGTAAAGTGCATGCTACAAACAGCAACATATGAACCAAGGGACAGGTAACTAGGACCCAGGACCCAGCCCCAGAAACCCTCTCTGGCTTGGTGAATGGAAAAAGGCAGACCTTCGCTGGGCTGTTGACTGGAGGTGAGCAGCCTGTCTCTGGGCTGATGAAGCAGATGGAAAGCTCTGAGCATAGTCTGAGACCTTTCCTGGCAGCCCCTGATAGTACCCAGAAGCAAGGCTACAAAACCAAGACAGAGCATCAGCTGCATCTACATGGGTCCTTCTGTGTCCTGGAGGCCAAGGGGTAGGAAGTAGGAGAGTCAAGGACGGCTTAGGAAACCTGTAGTCTCTGAGGCCTTCCTTCTTGTGCCTCTCCACCAGCCCTCCTTCTGTGGACTTTTCAGATACACCCTGGGCGTGCCAGCTGCCTCTAACCGGATGGTCCCCAGCAGTTCTCACCATTTAGTAGAGACAGGCTGAACATCCACACCCCTCCTTCCAGGACAGCCAGCTCAAGACTGGGAGGCAATGGAGAATGGGGAGGACCCCGTTGGTTATGGTAAGCGGCTCCCAGCCAATCAGGCTAGTTCTTCAGTAGTGGCAGCCAGCAGTGGGACAAATGGAGATGTCTATGCCGGTAGATTACAAAAAAAAAAAAAAAAGGGAAGGAGGCCTTGTGGAGAGACAAGGCCTCCTCTGCCAACGTAACAGCTCTGTATGGTGGTCAAGAAACGCACACTGGAGATAGCTGTGGCAGAGTCCAACTGCCACCCTTGATCAGAGCCTCCCTTCTATCACAGTGGTGGGACAGGCCAGCATGAGATAGCTTAGACACCCCTAAGGCTAGCTGACGCCTCCCCCCAATTGCACCTTGCACTTCTGTCTTGAGATTGCTCATTCAGTCATAACCAGGACTTAGTTATTATCTTGAGTCACCCCCACCTTCCAGTGTGACCCCAGCAGCCTAGTGGCCATGACTTGAGATCGAAGCTCCTTGGAACTGTGGCATGGCTGTCATGTCCAAACAGTCACAGATTCCTAATGAAGCTGAAAAGAAAGGCAGTTACCACGTAGCGCATGCTTACTCATGGCTACACGCTCAAGGGCTCCAGACTGACCTCTGGTGAGCGGCCAGCTGGAAGTGCCTGGCTCAGTGGTCACCATACCCACACTGACCTTTCCAAGAATACTTCTAAACCAGGCACCCGTAGACGCTAACACCACCGCTCTCATTGCTCCGCACCCCCCCCACCCCCCCCCCCCCCCACCCCCCCACCCCCGCTCACACAACCTAGAAGGAAATGGCTATTTTAGGCAAGGGAGAGAAGGTGGAAGGAATTTCCCATAAGGCTGTCATACTTGATTGGTGCTGTTTCAGACAGTGAACAGACTGCCCCATCCACCCAGCCCATCTGTTGACGGCTCCTAGGAAAAGAGAGGAAAGAGATGGTGGGGGAGATACCTGGTGGCAGCAATCAGTGTTCTCTACTTTCCAGCAGAGTTGGCCCTGTGGGTGGCAGAGACCAGTTCTGCAAGGAATTATTTCTGAAATAACCGGCACCCTGTCACAGAGGTATACAAGCCGAAGCTATCTGTTTACTCTACAGGGAGGAGGGAGTCCAACCGTGCAAGTGTCACCAAGTGTGTCTGATAGATGTGATGGGTGACTGTTTTTATGTTAGGGCCACCAGGTGTGTCTGATGGATGCGACGGACGACCGTTTCCATGTTAGTCTCCAACAGTGTCACTTCCTTTGGGTGTTTTCTTTCCCAAGCATCCTGTGGCCCTGCCCACTTTGCCTGAGACCGTCAAGGTCAACTGGTAATAAGCCAGGAACTGAAGAAACCAGAGCTGGAAATAGCTCAACGTGGAGATGGGGCAGGGGGATTTGACTGCTCAGAGACAGCTGTAACCGAAACCTCCCCATCTTGCTGTCTCCAATCCTAAGAAACGGATGAGGCTAATCTTGATGGGATTTAGACTCGCCAAGAAAACAAATTGAGGCTGGGTGGTGGTGGCACACGCCTTTAATCCCAGCACTCAGGAGGCAGAGGCAGGCGGATCTCTGTGAGTTCGAGGCCAGCCTGATCTACAAAGTTAGTCCAGGATAGCCAGGGCTACACAGACAGACCCTGTCTCAAACCCCCCACCTCCCCCCCCCAAAAAAAGGAAAGAAAGAAAGAAAACAAACTGATTAGATTAACTGAACTGGGAGGAACCACCTTATATATGAACAATCTCATTCTGTGAACTGAGGTTGAGGCCTCAATACAAAGAAGAAAGGGCATTGCGCACCAGTGTTCATCTCTTACTGTGTGCTGAGTGTGGACACGTGTGACAGCTGCCCCCTGCTGCCATGTTTAGCCCACCACAATGGAAGGCATCCCTCAGAACTGTGGGATCAGCACTTACTTCCTTGAAGCTACATTTCTCGGGTGTTTTGTCACAATAACAAAACAAGTACTGAATGACCAGAGAGTAAACAACCTTCTGGGTTCTTACGCTTTTACTTTTGCTTAAGTCAACTTGGGTGGAATCCATCACGCGAATATTGCCTTCTCTAGTGACCTGTCCTGGGGCGGGCCGGGGGAGGGGGGGCAGTAATAAACAAATGAAGAGCAAATGTCATCTTTTTTTATTTGTTTGTTTATCTTTAATTTTGGGTTTTTATTTTGTGCGAGTGTGTGTGAGTGCACATGAGCCAGCGGGAATGGGGTCTCTCCTTCTACCATGTGGGGCCTGGGGTTTAAACTCAAGTCCTTAGGCTTTGTGGCAGATGAACCATCTTGCTAGGCCTTAATTTTTTTAAGAGTGCATTCCCATTGCTTTTGAGATGGGATCCCATCCAGCCTAGTGATGACATCCTGGCTCAAGCCACCCTCCCGATCTTCACCTCCCCAAAATGTCGGCATTATCAATATGTCAGATGTGAGCACTGTCGCATCCCAAAATGTCTCATTTCTTTGGCTGCAACTTTGGGGAGACCAGTGTTGCAGACCTTGCCACCTGTAGTCTTCCCAAAGAGCCTTCTTCTTCTGCCTCAGCAAAGCAACCAACGAAACCCAGGAGAACAAACAGATTAGAACACCAGTCACAGCTGCTGTCCAAGCATTCCCACCAGCAGGGAGCTGACCTCACCCCCGAGTGGCTCCCATTGTCCCAGCTGGGCCAGGCAGTGTTTCTACAGCCAGTTTCTGCACAGGCTTTCAGAAGTGGCTCCCTAAATGTATTTAAATACACAAAGAGTTTTCTTTGACTCTTCTCCAGCAAATGGGCCAGAAGCCTTTGCCGGTGGCTGTATCTCATTAGATCACCACCGAGGGCAGGAATTGTCTCAAGGTCATGGGCTGCAATGGGACATTGATCTAGCAGTTCTGGCTTTACTGCAGTCTCTTTACCCACAGTGACACTGCCAGCACTCCAAGGGACTTCGGTTCTTTATAACAGAGATCGATGGCACACTGTCACCACCACCAACTGCACTTGTTGTCACTTCCTTTTTTAAGGGCTTGAAACCACACTGCTGTGTTCATTCTGGGTTATTGGCCACTGTTGCCCATGGCTGCCCACTCCCTCTTTGTCTCTGGAGGAGGAGTTGGGGCAGGAGATGATAGAGACCACTGTATGACACGGCATTTCACAGGCTACTTGCACACATCGAATTGTGCTGTGCTTTCTGTGTCAGAAGGGCAGCCTGTGCTGGTCGGAAGTCCCCAGAGCTCCTTAGGCCAAATGCCTGTATATGATTTTAGGGTTGAGTGCAGCAAGTGAAAACAAACCTCCTGCTGAGTGAGAACCTGGCTCCCTCAAGCCCAGCCTCCTCGGTCCCTCCCCTCAGCTCCTGTTTGCTTTGATCCCAGAGGGATCAAGAGAACAAATGTTTCAGATGATTCCTTCTGGAAGAGACTAAGTGCAACCAAAGTGATGACGTCCTTCACTGGGCACTACTGGCTAGAGAGACCCCTGCCTTCAGGAGGCAACTGGCCGAGGCTGAAACCCAGCACTCCCGAGAAGCCACTGTGCATTGCCTGAGGAGCCCCTGGGAGATAAGGACAAGAAAAGGAGAAAATAGCTAAGCAGGTCCAACAACTTCTTCACATCTCCCCGCAAGCCCCTCCTTGTCTGGTAAGCCTTCTTGGCGACCTTGAAGGAGAGACAAAGGAAGCCATGCAGTTCGGTCTCTGCCAGAGCCTACATGAAATCTTGCTGCATCCTCTAAGCAGCTCCTCCGTCCTCCACATCCAGGCCACCTTTAGAATCCCACCTTAGTGTTTTAAAATAGCCAATGGAATTATAAGTTACCATGTATAAAAAACAAAGAAACAAAAATTATATCGAAAGCCCTGTTTCACTGTATTCCTCTCTCGGTTCTTTCAAGCAGCAGTTTGTCTGAGTTGTCCTGCGTGGTTCAAAGCTGTTTTCCTGACAAGGCCTCAGCATCTTAATGTCAGTGACATGACTCACTCAAGATAATAGGACAGCCAAGAAGAGACTTGATACCCTATGAGCATATACAGGGGAAGGAGGTCCCCCTCAGTCACAGTCATAGTGGAGAGGAGTAAGGGGGAAATGGGAGGGAGGGAGGAATGGGAGGATACAAGGGATGGGATAACAATTGAGATGCAATATGAATAAATTAAAAATATATTTTAAAAAAAGATAACAGGACAGTCCTGGAACCCCATGATACCCACTAGACAGTATATAAGCAGAGACCAAGGACAATGCTCTGCTCTGCACATCTGGAGAGACAACGCCTCAACCTGCCCTGCAGCTTGGAGAGTCTCCTCCAGGCTGCTGACCCTTGAATCTGAGATTTCTGTTAGAAACTGGACCTGATCTTCAGCTAAGACATACCACACAGGTGAGCAGCCTTGAGGAGGCAGGCTTAGGACAGGAGTTGGGAGTTGGAGTGTGAACTCTGCGTGATGACCCTCAGCATGATACAACATAACCTTTGTTACACCAGCTACTTGTATCTTCCTTCTTGCTCACTGACACCTTCTTTAGGGAGCACAGGAGAAAGGACCGCCCAAGAGTGTGGGTGTGGCTTCCTCAAGGGAGAGATGCAGTTAACATCTTAGCATTGGCCATCTAGACCATTGTGGTGGCTCTCAGAGCTATCTCAGAAGTGTGCATGAAAGTTCCTGGAAAGAAACCCCTGTAAGGGGCTGCTGACTAACTGATCAACACTTTGATGACTATGGGGAGACAGGAATGCTGCTGATCTGATCGCCTTAATCACAGTTACTTCTAGGCTATTGACAACCCCCTAGCAAGCCAATTCTTGCCCACCTTTGCATCAGAGCTAACATACAGACGTGAGCTTTGGAATGTAGTAACTTAACAAAACTCCCCCACTGATGGAAGGGCCAAGGCTGTAATCAGATAACACTGGAGGGAATAGGAGTGATTCTCCCCCTCCTCCATCTTGCTAGAACCCAACTGTGCTGGCTAATTTTACGTCATATGACACAGGCTGGAGTCATATCAGAGGAGGGAATCCCAATTGAGAAAACGCCTCCTTAACACTGGTACTGTGAGTGAGCCTACAAGAGCATTTTCTTAGTGGTTGATGTGGGAGGGCCCCACCCATTGTGGGTGGAGTCATCTGTGGGATGGTGGTCTTGGGTTCTGTAAGAAAGCAGGCTGAGCAAGCCATGGGGAACAAGCCAATACGTAGCACCACTCAGTGACCTCTGTGTCAGCTCCAGCCTCCCAGTTCTTGCCGTGTTCCAGTTCCTGTCCTGACTTTCTTTGATGGAGAACAGTGATATGTGTTAAGTCTCGAACCCTAAGACAGATGGCTAAGGTGCCTATTTAACAACTCAAAGTGGACCTGGCTACCAAGTTCTCCCAGAATCCCTCAGTCCCTACCTGTTACAGGGTATGGCTGGCATAGCCTCCACCCCTGCCCTCTACCCTCGACTATCCAGCCAAGGGCCTGGGATGCCCATCCCCCGACGCAACTTCTTTATATAATCCAGCCATTTTGGTTACCCTTCTCTTTTGTACCTTTGCCCTCTTGGCTGTTGCACCTGGTTCTCCTCTCTCCCCTCTCCCCCTTCCCCCCGCTTGACTCAGGGTCATGTCCACTCTGGACCCTCCCAGATGTCCCTGCCTCTGTATGATCTCCATTTTATCTACAATAAACCTTCTTTTCCACCATACCTAGGAACACTCGTGTCCTCCTTTTTATTTCTTTTTTTTCATTCAATATGGAAGGGTAAGCCAAATAAACCGTTTTCTCCAACTTGCTTTGGTCATGGTGTTTCATCACAGCAATAGTAATCCTAACAAGTTAGTACCGGGAGTGGGATATTGCTGTGTCAGACCTGGCCACGTTGTTTTGGGGAGGATTGTGGAAGGTCTTTGAAACTTTGGGCGAGAAAAACCGTTGAGTGTTGAGACCTCATTGAGCTGGTCTGTAGGAGCCTGGAAGATAAGACTGTTGAGAGCAGTTCAGACAATGGAGGCCTGGTTTGTAAAGTTTCAGAGGACCTTTTGTGTCAAGAAGCTGTGATGTCTGGTCAGCTGAGGCTGAAGAATCAGCTGTGATTAAGAAGAGACCACCATCAGCCGGGCAGTGGTGGCCCACGCCTTTAATCCCAGTACTCGGGAGGCAGAGGCAGGAGAATCACTGTGAGTTCGAGGCCAGCCTGCTCTACAAAGTGAGTCCAGGACAGCCAAGGATACACAGAGAAACCCTGTTGAAAAACCAAAAACCAAAAATAAAAATAAAAAGAGACTTTGGATGTTTACAGAGACTGAATCTTTAAAGTGTTTCAATTGGTAAAGAGTGTAGAACTTTTAAATTTGTAATATGTTTTTGTTTGATATTTTTGTTTGTTTTGGTTTTTTGTTTGTTTTTGTTTGGGTTTTCGTTTTGTTTTGTTTTTTGTTTGCTTGTTTTTTCAGATAGGGTTTCTCTGTGTAATAGGCCTGATTGTCCAGGCTAGCCTTGAACTCACAGTAATCCACCTGTCTCTGCTTCCTTGTATGCTGGGATCAAAGGCATGCACCACCACTTCTGACTGTGATATGTTTTATATTTGTGGTATTTATTAACCTGAAGTCTTAGGAATGAATCACAAAAGGGAAACTTATTTCTTAAACAGTGCTGTGTGTCACATTGACAAGGGGTCAAGACACCAGCTCTCCCATATTGCCACTAATATGTTTTCTAAATGCCTTGATGTATAACTTTCTTTGTTTTGTAACTATCAAATCTCCATGAAACTGCTTCCTCATTGGAACATGGTATCTGAGGCCACAGTCACGGGCATTACAGTTTTTCTCAGAAAGGCCTTTCAATTTATTCCTTTGAGGTAAAGCGCTGTTTCTTTGACAACAGAAACTTGCTAAGGACTCTCCTCTATTTTCTATTTTGATAAAATGAAATTACAGTAGTGGCTCTGGAAATGTTCTCAAAGGAATTATAATCTGGGAAGCGAGAAGCATCTGGGGACACATAAGGAGTTAGTATGTGTCCTCTCTGTGAGCCATCCACAGAGCCTAACCCTGAGTAAAGCTGGCGAGCCAGAGCTGGCCCTGAGCAGCTGTTAACTGTATGCAAGTTCTTTCTTTGCCGCTGGCAGGGGGCTCCTCCCTTCTCACACCCTGAAGATTCTCCATGTCTTCCTATCCTGTCTCAGGGGAATCGTGATCCCTAAGAAATGGAGGTGCTAGAGAGGACGTTATTGGTCCCCTGCAGACCCCTGGCATCACTTCTAACCTGTCCTCCTGTGGCACGTGGCTTCTGCACTGTTGAGGGGACAGACCTTGCTTCCATCCCCTCCTCATCCTGGGGTAAACCCACAAGTCTAGGTCCCTGCATCCCATATCCAGGCAGCCAGAGCCAGTGATGAGACTGGGCACCTTTTATTTTTCCCCGATGGTGTCATATTAATTGTACTTTCCTCTTGCACAAGACTCTCTCTGTTCCCAGAAGTCTCGGCCAGCCACTTCCTTGGGGGCCCACAGAGGCCTGGGGCAGGGAAGGGTTCTTTCTCCACAGGGGACAGGGAAATGTGTCTCCCCATCCCTTGGACATTTCCACCAGGCCCTGTAAGGGAGCTATTTCAGGAACAGCTTCTTTACCAGAGTGTGGGGAAGGGAAGATAGCGCTGAGTGTTTGCTTTTTCTTTTATCCAAGATGTGTTGGGCAACAGCCTATGAGCTGTGTAATCCTCCCTCCAGCCTGCCCTCAGCACAGCTCGTCCCCAAGGACACCAAAGGTCACCAAACATATGCAAGGCTGGCTTTAGCTCTGATCTGAGTCTGGACACAAAACCTTCTTTGACACCGTCAGAAATGACGTCACTAGTACAGGTCAGGCACTAGCTAGGCAGCACAGGCTTTTCAAACACCCAGAAAAGGCAGCTTTACTGGGGCTTGTTGTCTCTGGGGGGAGGGAGGCAGGGCTCTGTATCCTTAGCCTTTGTCTTCACATAGTCTCCACGATGGGCTCCAAGTGCTGAAATTGGAAGGGATGGGTCTCCATGGGTGGATACAAAGGGTCCTATGCCATTCCACCAATCTACTTGACAAGAATATACCCAGAGAGGGGGCTGGTCACTTGGACTTTGGGCCTTAGTGCCAGGTATGGTGGCACACCACAGGTCTGTGATCTCAAAATTCTGGAGTCTGAGGCAGGAAGTTCACAAGTTCAAGTATACAATCTGAGACGTTTTTAATTCAGGATTGCCCTAAGGTGACATGGTGAGACTTTATCAAAAGAAAGAAGAAAAGGAAAAGGAGGGAGGGAGGGAGGGAGGAAGGAAGGAAAGAAGGAAGGCCCAGAGAGTGGGCCTCAGGCTGGGGTACGGTGCCTGCTGTCCAAATACTCACTCCAGGACAATAGACAGGTTCACATGGTTTCTCCAGGCTCTTTTTGGTCCTGGCTGATACTGACCTTGGGTGATTTGTGATGTCTCATAAAGAAAAGACATGAGGTCAGGGGTTGAAATGTTTACAGAGAACACAGCGTTTCCTGAGCTACCCTGAAGAAGAGGCCTGGGCCACAGCCTCCCCTGCATTGCCAGAAAACCCAGGCCTTCTACTTCCCTTTCCCACACAGTCTTAAGAAACGTCCAGAACAGAACAAGTACGCCCCCACTTTGCTGTGGTTTTTACCATTCCATTGTACAGAATGAACCTGGAGCAGGCCCGCTGCGTGAGCTGGCTTCCACTCTCTCAGACACGATTCCTCATGCTGCCCAAGAGTCCCAAGGCCTTCCTTCCAACCAAATAATAGGGATCAGGGATCAGAGAGGCAGGGAGCAGGGAGCAGGGGAAGTAGAAAGGATCCTTCACTGGGTGACCTGTGTCCATTTACTCCACATCAATCCCATTGGGAGCTCATATTAAAGTGGAGAAACTGAGGCTGGGAGAGGGGAATGTAACAACCCTCCATGGTATATATGGAAACTTCCAACAAACTTGGAATGCCCAAAACACTTGCTTCCTACCTTTCAGACAGTGAGCAAGCAAGTATCCTGGCTTCTCAGTCCCTTGGACACTTTATCTAGCAACTGGGCCCTGGAATATTAAACCCTCTACACATGAAGCCAGGTGACCTGTGGGTGCTGAACAGGACTATAGTCTGTGCCATTCTCTAAGTCAGACACGAATGTCCTCCTCAAAGACTATGCCTGACAGGGACAGGCCTGGAAGAGCCCAGGACATCAGCAGTATGGCCCAGAGGTAGCTGCTTCTCAGGCACCAGAATGGCCCCTGGCAGTGGCCTCTAGGGACAGCCAGAGACATACAGGAGGTACCTGAGAAGGTTCAGTGAGGGACTCAACTCTGCAGTCCCCACTTGGGATGGTGACAGTGGGATGTTGTTTCCTTGTTTCCAGCAAGCCTGAGCCCTTTAGGAGCGGACACAGAAGTCTCATGAGTGGCACCTTGCCCCCTCCCTCCCTGCCTAAGGGTCCTTTAAGTTCTCTGTCATGTACTCAAGTGGCTTCACGCAGCTGCCAACTTGCCTGCCTCCTCGGTCGTCCTCAGCTCCAGCCTTTCCCACATCCCAAGGATGCAGTGTTAATTGAAGTTCTGGATGCTAAACTGTCCTTGGAGGCTAGCTGAGCAGGGAAGGTACAGCGGAGGCAGCTGTAGGCTGGGTCCTCAGCTGCCCTGCTGGGTGGGGAGTGCAGCCCAGAGCAGCCACGGTGTGAGGCCAGTACAAACAACCTCCTGTCTCAGCCACCCACCCAGCTCTGGCTAGTTCCCTACCAACGCCCCTGAGGTCGAGTATAACACAAGGAAGTTGATTTTTCCCTATCCTATTTTTAAAAGCTGGCCGAGCTGGCGGCAGTTGCCATTTGGTGCTCCAGCCTTATTTTCCAGCTGCTGTGGACAAACAGCCTATAGAGAATGGCCCAGCGGACCTCCACCTGCCCAGTGGCTCAGCCTGCTGCTTTCTGGAGGCATGTTTCCTCCCCACCCTGGAAAAATCACTGGCTCCATTCACCTGGTACAGAAACTGAGGCTGAGAAAGAACTCCTACCACCACCACGATCTATTTCCAGAACATTCCATCAGCTCCCCCCTCCCCTGCAAAGAAAGCCCATTTCTTTTAGTTAGCTGGTTCCTGCCAGTCTGAATTCCGTTGCTGTCATGATTCTGCCCAGTTCCTGCAAGTCACTGCTCAACCGCTCAGCCATCCTCTAGGCTGCAACTTCAGCGGGGCCTTGCTCCGTGGCATCCTTTCTCAAGGTCTGTCTAGTCCTGCATTTCACAGGGGACAGTGGGACAGATGATCCCTCTCTCTCTGGCTCTGATTACTGCCGTTGCAGCTGTTGTGAGACACTTCTGTCTGGACTCCTGGTTTGTGTTCTGGGTAGACAATAGGCTGGGGGTGATGTTAAACTGTCTAACATCCTGAAGCTGATCTTGCTATGGGATCCATTCTCTCTTTACTTGGAGGTGGAGTCTCAGGCTCTGGCAAGGGGCGGTAGGTAGTGGGTGGCACCCTGGGGGTCAGTGTGTGGGCCAGATCGGTGTAGGAAGTTTAGGTGATGGTGGAAGCCAGGTTATGTGTTTAACTATATGTGCTTATGTCCTACAGCCCCCTAACCAGTAATGGGACGCCCTGGTATATCTTCAGGGGTCTCAGATTCCTACCTGTTAAAAGACAATCATGGTAAGCGGGCTCTGCAAAGGCCTCTGGGAGTTGGTCTGGTTCTAAAGCGAGTATTCCAGCAGAGAGAGATGGTTTGACAGGCCCTGGGAGTGGGGGCCCTGGCCCTCTGGCATCTCCCACTCCCACTGCCTGTGAGCTGAGGCCTGCTGGGTCCCCCAGGCCACATTACTGTGCTTATGTTCTGTTTCTCATTGGACAGCCACCCTCTGGTAAGCTGGGGAATACAATGAATATATGTTTGCTTACTACCACACACCGTACCGAGTTCTGAGCTCTGCCTGCTGGTTTTACTACACAGACTTTTTTTTTTTTTTTTTTTTTTTTTTTTTGCCTTGCCCTTACCTTGTGGTCTATTGTGGCATCTCGACTCTTCTGGCCTGTTTTCTTGCTTCTATTTGCACACCTCATGTGCTTTTTGGGAAACAGCTCCACTGTACCATGCACACTGGCTGCTGCTTGCTGTTGCAGAGGAGGCCATGCACGGGCCTGGCAACCTCTCCAGGGCCCCACGGAACGGTCAATGGCTTTCTGTGGAGGAGCCTGGCAGTGAGTGCTTCCAACATCAGAGCCTGGGCAGACACGGCAGTGTGTATCCCCACATGACATGATAAGCAGAGCTCTTCCCTGCCCAAAGGCCACTCATGCTCTCAGGACGGCGTCCCGGGCAAGGTGAGGCATGCGGCTGAAGTACAGCATGATCCTGGCTTGGTGTGGGGTTACCCCCTTTTAGCTGTACCTCGATAACCTCTCTAACATGAGAGCACAGAGAGCTGAGCCTGCCCCCCACCGCACCTCCTCCCCCCAAGGCTTCTAGGCAGAAGGAGACTTACCCAGTGTGAGAGAAATTCAGAGAGGCTCAGCTGCCAGCCTGCACCCACAGGACTAATGGTGGTCCTTGTCACCCTGAAGAGAGAGTAATCACTAGGACCGACTTGGGGGCTGTTGTAACTGATGCGGCAGGCAGCTGGGGGCAGGCAGCTGGGGGCAGGCAGCTGGGGGTTGGGCCATGCCCTGTGCATGCTTGAGACCCTTGTCATTTGGCCTGCATTTTGGCCAAGGGCACTGAGAGTGTTTTTGGGGCAGGGGGGAGACTGAGGCTGTGGGGTTCTGGATATCAAAGCAAGAACAGGACAGAGCACTCCCACAGGCCTCTTAACCAGAGCCTAAGGCAGATTTCTTTTTAATATCCTCCCCCTGCCTTCCCTCCCCTGACCCCCACCCCCCCACCCCCAGGAGTTAATCCAGAGTTTTGCACAACCCAGGGAAGTGCTCTGCCCCCATCCTCCCAGCACACACTAAGATAATAAACACAGCAGAGGCCTATGGGCCTGCAGCCCCACCCTTGTACCTCAGTATCCAGCCCCTCCCCCCAGTAATGCTGGCTCCTCTGCTCTGGCGTTCTGGCGACTGGACTCCATCCAAGTGTGCTAGGTGTCCACAGGCCCTGTAGGGCTTCCCACTGCATGCGTACTTGCGTAGGGGTCCTGGAGCCCTGCCTCTTCCATTTCATCCTGGATTTTCAGGATCTCTCCCTATGGAAAGGGTCTAGATAGCACTTGTTTGTTCTTGTTCATTGCTGTCTGGGCAGCAGTGGAATGACTGACCCAGTGTACGTCTGTCTGTCTTGTGGCTAGGCATTAGTTTGTCCCCAAGTTGTCACCGTACTGTGGTTTGGCTCTTGCATGTCCTCCTAAGGCTTGGTGCCATTGTGAGGGGGGGGGTTCTTTAGGAGGTGACACTCACGGCCGGCCCCTGAGGGCAAGTCCTTGAAGCAATGATGAGACCCCATCCTCTCCTTTCCCTTTCCTTTCCAGCTGCTAGGAACTGGGCAGCTCCCTCCACTGCGAGCCCCTAATGTGTGTGCCGTTTGGCCACAGGCCCCACAGACAACAGGCTCTGCGGCTTGAGTCCAAACCAGTCTCACCTCCACCTAAGTTGTTTGGTTCAGTGAGAGAACACTGAGCAGTATAACACTGTCAGAGCTGATGGGTCTGGTTCCCCAAAAGAAGTGCTGAGGCAGGGCACATGCAGTTGGTTTGGGGTTGCTCTCAGCAGCTGGAATACGGACTTGGCCAAAGGGAAGTGCCTTGCCATTGTCTCAAAGAAAGTTAGTTACCCTGTGTTTGTCCCTTGAGGTAGGGTCTGGAGAGAGTTTGACTGGTTTCTGGCTTGGTATCCTTGAGGCAGCAGCTAGTCTGGTTGGGGGAACCACTGACACCTGAAGATTCACCTATGGCTAGGGAACTTGTTTCTCACTCACTTGTGTGGTCCACTTCTGCAAGGCTCAGCATCCTCAGGGTATGGCATCTGGCTCTTCAGCGTGAGGGGCACACAAGAGAAGGGCTCAGGAATCTCAGCCTTCACCTCCATTTTCCTCCTCAGGAGAGTAGACTGTCCCGATCCAGTGCAGACAGTGATGACCAGGAAGTGAGACCTGCAGAGGGTCACATCGGAAGCTGGCCACTGGACCCCTGCAACTCACACACCTCCAATGTCTTATAAAGAACCACACAGAATGCAAAGACAAAGGCCAAGGGCTTTGACACACCCACTCCCATGGGTAGAGGCTGCCCTGAGGATAAGGACAGGTTTCTCTATGGTCCAGCCAGGCACTTCTGAACACAGAGGGACGTGTGGGCCACCACAGGCACATATGGAATGGGCAGGATCAAGCTGAGCTAAGGGGTATTCAAAGGCCTCTGCCTTACAGAAGGTTGTGCCAACCTTTGCCTCACAGGCCTGCGTCCACGAACAGACTTTAGGCTACACGAATATGCCGTGGCTAGAATTGCTCCCAGTGAGCCTATGTCCTGGTCACTACCCTTGTGCACTCTGTTCCATGTAGGCCCACACCTAGTGACTTGCTTCCAGTGAACAGAATACCACAAAGATGACAGAGGCCCTTCCAAGACACAGCTATGGAAGATTGTGATGTCCACTTGAGTGGCCCAGTCCCTGTTGCTCTCACTGGTTGGCTAAAAGGTTTGGCTCTTTGGAGAAGCCACTTGGGCAAGCATGTGAGTAGGTGTCTGGTCACCAGCCTGCCATGGGCCAAGTCATGCAGGGGCTTGAGAGCAGCCTTCTCCTGCGGGACCCTCAGAAGCCCTGGGAGCCCCTTCCTACAGCACTCCAGCCTTCGGGTCTGTCTGGAGTCCTAGGATCCAAAAGTGCCAATTTCTTGATCCATAGATGCTATTGTTTGGCCAAACTGCTAAGCTCCTTCACTTGGTTGCTATTGTTTTGTTTAACTCAGTAACCCAGTAAGGGCAAAAGTGACTAGGAGAGAGCTTGGTGGTGGTTGGGGGGGGGGGCGGGGAGACTTGCCTAGTACCTGTGGTGGGGGGAGGTGGGTAAAAATCCACATGAAGCAAGGTTAGCTAGCGGGAGCGTGACAGTCACTGCAACCGTGTGATGTTAGCTGTCACCCCTGCTTTGTGCTTGTTCAACATTTCCATGAGGAAAGTAAGGCTACGGTTCTCAGGTGCTGACGTCCGTTTCCCAGTTCAGTGGGCTTGGCTTCTGGTCATGTAACTTTGCTTTAAAAAACAAAACAAAATAAAAAACAAAAACCAGTCAGCCACTTGATGCAGGTCTTTTCCACAGGCAGCCCCTCAGCCTGGCTCCACTGGCCTTCCTTCTCAGTGTCAGCTCTGCTTCCAGCCAGGCGTCTGCCAGCCTCTACCTCCCTGAGTGTTGGGATCACACCCGGCTGACCCTAACTTGAATTTGACTCAGCCAGTTGAACTTCCTTTCAGAGGTGGAATTCAGGGCTCAATTTACCCACACTGTCCAAACCAGCCCCTTCTGACACGTGAAAATATATAATGGAAGCTCAAATTGTCCTGCTGGTTCTCTCAAGCAGATGAGGGTGCAGACTGCTTTCCGGGCACCATGCATGACTTGGTTTCTAGGGGAGTGTTTGGTGACTTGCAGACGCTGGAATATCTCTCCTTATGTAGAACAGTCAACTCTACCATCCCTCATCTCTGTCCCCACCTTGCCACACCTACCTGAAATACTTCAATCTTACCTGGCCTCAGGACCAGCACCCCCTACAAAAGCCAGAAGGGATTCTCTCTGGAGGATTACATACCTACTCTCCCTGGCAGCTTGGAGAGTCCTTAACTGATGCCACTGGGTCCCCAGTGTTACCCTCCTCCTCAGGCCGGGCGGGAGGGGGGTGTGCATAACAGCCTTGGGTAAATAAATGGAGCGTGGTTCTAAGCCACGTGGGTAGGGTAAAGGAGAAGGCATGAAACATGTGGACAGAGAGCCAAAGGTGCCAAGTGGTGGGTAGAGAGGCGAGGAGGGCAAAGCTCCCAGCCCAGGAGAGTAGAGGTGGAGAAAAGTGGTTCTCAGGGAGGAATTGCTTGAGTAGAGTGCTCTTAACCTTCTCCTGCGGAAACTGTTGTTCCCTTTCCCTTTGTTGTGGACAAGAATATGGGGGAAAGGTCCTGGGGATGATGTAATTGCCCACGACAGTTCAATATTCACTCCTGACTCCATCTGACAAGCCTTGCACTTCTCTCTTCCAGGGCAGGCTATAATCAGAAGTGTTTATCTGTATGCACACAGGATCCCTGATTTGGCTGGCAGAATCTGCGTCAGGGTGCTCCTGCGCTGCTCCAGCACAGCATTCATCTAGTCATCGTAGTGGTTCAACAAACTGCTTTAGCTTGGGTCTTTCCCGTCTGTGTGTCCGGAGGGAGCCATTTCTCCAAATGGTAAAACCTGGATTGAGGGCTAGGCTGCAACTGAGCAGTGACCCCATGGCCTCCCTCCCTCACACGGAGTGGGTGTGGCCTGTGCTCCTGCCTGTGGGAGGAGCTTAGTCCAGGCCCAATGGTAAGACCAAAAAATAGCCCCTCAGGATTCTACAGGCTTTGTCCTCTGGCTTTGTGATTCCTTTCTGTATCTGTGGCCCGGGCTCCTGGCTCAGCTACCAGCCTTCTTCTTACAGATATTTAGGCTTTGATACTCGGGCCACAGTTCTGCAGCCTCCCTGAGATTCCACGAACATCCTCCCGTCTGAGACAAAACTGGAGACACTTTCCGGGGGCCCTGAGATGAATAGCTATACCCTGCAACAGCCCCTAGACCTGGGAATCAAAGACTCCTAGGGGCAATGGGAAAGTGGGTTTTGGCAGGAGTTTTGTTGTAGACAGATGGGCAATGTTGGTGTATTAATCAAGGTTCTCTAGAGTCACAGAATTTATGGAATAAATCTCCCTCTATATAAAGAGTGAATTTAATGGAATGACTTACAGGCTGCAGTCCAACTAAGCCATCAGTGGCTAGCTGTGAGCGGGAAGTCCCAGAGTCTAGTAGTTGCTCAGTCCCACGGGGCTGAATATCTCTGTATGTGCTGGAATCCTGAAGAAGTAGGCTCCAGTGCTAGTGAAGGAATGCATGTGCTAGCAAAGGTGAGGGCCAGCAAGCAGGGAGCAAGCCTGGCCTTCTTCCTTTTCCTTATATGGGCTCCCAGCAGATGGTGTGACCCTTCTCACCTCAAGATCTGGATGAAAGGCCTGTTGTCTTCCTGCCTCAAGATCCAGGTCACAGGTGTGCCTTCCATTTCTGGATTGCAGTTCATCCCAGAAATAGGTTGACAACCGACCATAGTCACCACAGCTGTCCAAAACAAAGTAAAGACTGGGACAATAAATTTCTAGTCCCCCAGGCAACTAGACCTTTGGAGGCACAGCCATTACAGCCAGTGAGTGAGTCGGCAGGGATGAGGAGGAGATGAGCTGACAGTCACTCTCAACGGAGGCCTGCTGAGGGTGGACTGGATCTCCCTACAAGCCTGTTTTTCCATTTGCCTGGCTCTGCCACCGAAGAGAAACCAGGGTATGGCTGCCCTTTAGCCTCTCCCTGTCAGTTACTTCATCTGGAGCTCTGCTGATACTATTATTTGAGACACAGTCCAGGTCTGATACTACCAGACCAGGCTATTACGCAGGGTTCACAATGGCAGCCACACAGGTCTGTGGGAAGTTGCCCCAGGCAAGTGTATCAGACGATGGTTTTTGGCATCCAGACCCCTATGAGGGATCATTGACCTCAGATCTAACGTCTAACAACATCTCAACATCTGTGCTGGGCAAATAAGTATGGCTGGGGAAAGGCAGAGAGAGGGAGAGAGACAGAGAGAGGGAGAGGGAGAGGGAGGGAGGGAGGGGGGAGAAGGAGAGAGGTTGGAACAAATGAGTAAAGGGATTATTGTCAGTTAGCCGAGGGCTTTCCTGCTCAACTGCCACAGAAATCACAAAAGCTGAAGTCACGCTAGCCGCCCTGAGCCGTGAGAGTCACCAGCCCTCAGCCAGAAGTGTATACAGCTCTCCAGGCAGCTGGCGCAGCAGCCATGGCAACTCTATGTATCCCTCAACTGGTTTACAGCTCCGGGCAACTCTTCTCACTGTTCTCTGCTGTCCGGACTGCTCACAGCCCTCAGTGCTGTCGGCAGCTACTAGTGTTGCTGCTCAGCTTGTTATACCAGAGAGAGAAATTACAAAGAGGCCCAATAACACCATCAGAAAGAGGCTCTCTAGCCCTTCTGCTATGGCATAGAGCACAGGTTCTCAGTCTTCAGGCCTCAACCCTTTTGGGGGTCGCATATTAGATACATTGACCACAAGCTTTCTCAAGTCCTGCCTTTCTGTGCTCACATCCGTGACACACCTGCCCTGGCTGTCGGAGGTGGGGGGCTGGGGAGGGGCCTTCTGAAGGGCTGGAGAGGGGTGGAACCACATCAGAAGTTCTTTTCTTTTTTTTTTTTTAAGAAGTTCTTTTTTAAAAATATTTATTTACTTATTTATTTTTATTTTTATTTATTTATTTATTTATTTATTTATTGGTTTTTTGAGACAAGGTCTCTCTGTGTTAGCCTTGGCTGTCCTGGAGTCACTTTGTAGACCAGGCTGGCCTCGAACTCACAGCAATCCGCCTGCCTCTGCCTCCCGAGTGCTGGGATTACAGGCGTGCGCCACCATGCCCGGCTTAAATATTTATTTATTATTAGCTGGGCGGGTCTCTGAGTTTGAGGCCAGCTTGCATAGGAAGAAGTTCCAGGGCAGCCAGAGCTACATAAAAGGGAGAGCCTGTCTCAAAAAAACCAATACAGTACAATACAATATATCTATTTATTATTAACATTGTTGTGTATGTATATATCTGAGTGTTGTATCAGACAGTTACACATATAGAGACCAAAGGGAAACGCTCAGTAGTTGCTTTTCCTCTCAGTGTGACTTCAAAGGGTCAAACAGTCTTGGCAATAGATGTTTCTACTTGCTCAGTCATCTTGTAATTGTTTTAAGCAATCCTCCTGCCTCAGCCTCTTAAGAAACTGAGATCATCACATGCCTGTATACCACACCAGAACAGCAACCGAGTAATAATTCACAAACTGTGGCTGCCTTGCTTAAAGTGCATACTTGAGCCTGGCATGCTGTGGCTCAAGGTTAGAGGACACACTCAGCAAGCCTAGAGCTCTGGGTACAAAGCCCAGCACTGGAAGAAAAGAAATGACCTGGACATGCGTGCCCATGGCCTTCGTGCAGACAACAGTCAATTTTTGGGCCTTTTCACAAGCTCGTCAGAATCTTCACGCTCCAGCTTCCTCAGGCTCTGAGCACCCACCAGTCTCTCCCCTGATTCTGGATGTGCCCCCACCTCTGTGTGTGTGTGAGTGTGTGTGTGTGTGTGTTACCTCCCTCACTGTCATGGCCAAGGCATCCTAAGCAACCTAAGGAGGATACAGTTTAGCTTGGCTTACTGTCAAGGAGATGTGGCCCATCATGGTCCTGGGGTCCATGGTGGCAGGAGCATGAGAAGCTGGTAACACTGTCCACAGTCAGAAAGCAGAGAGACGCAAGCTGTTGCAGCTCCCGTCTCCTCTTATTCAGCCCAGAATCGCGGTGCACTGATAGTACCGCCATATTCAGGATCAGCCTTGCCTCTTCAGGCGGACAGTTCTGAAAAATGCCATCACAGACACACCCAGAGATGTGCTTCCGTAAGATGAACCATCACTGCATGCTTCGTATGAATGGAATTTTGCATGGTCTCTCCTTTTGTGACAGGCACATTTTACTCAGCAGTGTCCTCAAGGTTCACTCACGTTGGGACATGTGACAGCATCTCCCTCCTTCATGAGTGGAATTGTCCCGACTCTCCTTGCCTTGCTGTGCAGCTACTAGCTAAGGATGGTCATGTGGCTGTTTCCACCTCTCGGCGGCTGGATCAGCGCAGCTCTGAATACTTATATACAGATGCTTTTGAGGTCACAGGTGGGTTTTGTTTGCTTACCTTTATCTCACATGCATATAAATATAAAGTACCACTATATATTATGTGGATGTGAAAATAATTTGGGGTGGGCACCTGCTGTGGCTAAGTCAGGTCAGAAAATAACTTGTGGTGGTCAGTTCTGCTTGGTTGGTGTTCCTGTTTGGAGGGAAATGTATCCTGGGACCTGGGAGGCCAGGAACCACACAGCTGAGGTGGGACAGTGTCCCAATGCAAGGGTATCCTGAGACACAGGAGTTCCTGAACCGCACCGGGCTGTGAGAAGGCCTCCTCAGCAGAGGCGCTGCAGCGGGGAGGGAGGATATCCCTGGCTGAGCTGGAGTGCTACAGTGTAACATCTATGCTTCCTACCAGGGGAGGGGATCCCAAGCTGAGCTGAGGCGCTCAGGAGCCTCAGCCAGGCTCCATTTCTTTGCTTCTTGGCTTCTTCCCTTGAGAGAGTCACGCTAGTAAATCTCATTAAAGAGACTTATCAGGAGGGATAAATCCAGGGTTTGGAGGGACGAGTCCAGGGATGGCTGCCTCTGCTCCCAGGAGACGGTAGGAAACTGAACGGCACCCAGTGTTGTCCCTGAGCAGCATGCTGCAAGAGCTGTCAAAGCGGCAGCCCCTCGTTCCCACCCCAGCCTGTGCCACTGTGAGGTACCACCACAGGGGCTGTCAAAATGGTGCCACCTGTCAAAACAATGACACCTCCTCAGCCTGCTGCCATTGTGAGATACTGCAGGAGCTGTCCACAGTGGCAGTGTCTCCTCTCCAGCCTCCCTGAGCAGCTCTGCAGCAACGGTGCCTCAGGCAAAGCCGCATGCGGCTGGGAAGTCTTACTATCCTAACCCATGGGTCCAATGTAGGGGAAAAGGGGTGAAAAAGGCCACCAATCCATGAGCTTCCCACAAAACAAACAAACAAACAAACAAACAAACAAACAAAACCAATCATTGAGCTCTCCAAGCCAGGGGACTTGAAATCCCACCAATCCTTACTCTGGAAATCTCTGCCCTGAAAGTTCTGCCCCCTAAGAAATCCTATGTAAGTCCTGCCCTTCCCTGCTGCCCTCTTCAGGAGACAGAGGCAACCAACCCTGGCTTTGTCCCTTCACACCCTGGACCCTCCCAATAAATCTCTTTTATGAGATTTGCTGCCTGGCATGACGCATGGGAAGAAACCAAGAAGCAATGAAAGAAGGAAAGACGTGAAGGAATGGAGTAGGGCTGAGGTTTCCTGGGCTCCTCAGCCCCACTGGGGATTACCACCCCAATTCCCCGCCCTGCTACAATGTCTCTGCTGAGGAGGCTATCTCTCTGAGCTGTGTGGTTCTTGAGATCCTGTGTCTCAGGATACCCTTGCATTGGGACACTGTCCCACCTCAGAGCTGTGTAGTTAGTTCCTGGGCTTCTGAGTCCCAAGATACTGTTCCATCTGAGAAGGAAGGCCAACAGGCAGAGTTTATGTAGGATTTCTTTGTGGGTGGAGCTTTGCAGGGGCAGAGATTTCCAGGGTGAGGATTGGTGGGATTTCAAGTCCTGAGCTTGGGGGAGCTCAGGGATTGGTGGGGTTTTCTTGTAGTGTGGGGTCTGGGCACTCTCCCACTTTGGGGGTGGGAATGACAGCATTAGAAAATGAAAGTTGGGGTTGTTAAGTAAGTCTGGAGGTGGGGCCTGGCTGCTGGAGCTCCTCAGGAGGGGCCCTGGCCACTTTCCTACCTTGGAAGAGTATAGAGTTTACAAAGTGAGTCCTGCCTTTCCTGCTGCTCAAGGTGGCATGGAGAGCGAACAAATGTGGGTCCTCGGAATCAAACTTCTGCCTGCAAACTTGGTGGTAAACATCTTTACACTCTGAGCTTTCTCGCCAGCCTGGTCCTTGGTTTGTTTGTTTGTTTTGTTTTTTAATAATTCATTATGGAACAGACAACACATTCTGTGTACACAAAATCCTAGGGTACGGAGTCTGGAGAAGTAGCCCCAGTCTTTCCTTGGTCCACCCAGGAGTCCACCCTGACTCTTCTCTCAGACCCGCCCTATCACAGAAAAGAGAGGCCCCCTCCCCAAACCCAGTAGCCTACCCTGGGGACAGCTCACGCCGAACTCAGACTCTCCATAGATTAAGAGAACATGCAGCATCATGACAGGTGTTAGGTCATGGATACCAGGGACTATTGAAGACTTGATTCCCCACAAGGACTCTCCATAGAGAGTCATGACCCTATTTTTCAGATAAAGAAGCCGGGCCACTCTCCTCCTGTTACCTGCCCTCTACCCCCATGGGAGCTCTAAGCAGCTAAACAGAGTGATATGGAGCAAGACTCTGGGAATGGCAGGTCTGGTTTTGGGCTCCAGGTCTACCCCCCATGCCACTTGGGTAAATTCTTCAATGTCCGTGTCTCCTTGGGCACCCATGCCTACTATTGGCATACAACGAGAGTGAGATGGCACAATAAGGTGGAAGTGCCGAGCTGCCAGATGACACCATGATTTAAAGTGACACTAGCAAAGGCGTGTGCAACCGTGCTTCTCTTCCTGTGATCCTCTGACCAAAGCAACTCAAGGGGAAAGTTGTGGCTCAGAGTTCAAGGGTACAGTCCCCAAGGTGGCAGGAGTTTGACACGGCTTGGACAGCCTGTCACACTGCTCCATAGTCAGGGAGCAGAGAACAACAGAAGCCAGTTCTCATAGCAAGTCCTCTTTCTTTAGTCTGGGGCTCTAATCTACAGAGTGGAGATGCTCACAGTCGAGGCATGTCTTTTCACTTCAGTTAACCTAAGTGGGTATTCCCAGAGACTTGTCTGAAGTGACTCAAGGTTCTACCAAACTTACAATCAGCTTAACTATCACATCGACTCTTAAAAAAAAAAAAAAAAAAGATTTATTACTTATTTATTAAAATGTATACAGTGCTCTGCCTGCATGTACACCTGCAGGCCAGAAGAGGGCATCAGATCACATTATATAGATAGTTGTGAGCCACCATGTGGTTGCTGGGAATTGAACTCAGGACCTCTGGGGGAACAGTCAGTGCCCTTAACCTCTGAGCCATCTCTCCAGCCCCACACTGACTCAGTTTAATTCCTTCATCACTCTAATTGGCCGGGCAGGCTGCTGCTGGCTACCCCAAAACCCACCACTACTCTCTCTCCCCCAGGAAGCGCCAAACTTTCCAGATTTCTTTGTGGGATGGGTGGTGGTGTGTTGTGAATTTTTTTTTCCTGGCCATAACATGATGAGTCTAACTCTTCCTTGAGGTAAAGATAACTCCCGCCTGGTAGACGTGGCAACTAAACGAACAAAAAATGATACATTGGTATTTGGGTTTATTGTCGGTAATGAAACTTAACGCTCCTAAGTAGGAAGAGGGTAGGACAAACAAAGATCTGCACTGGGAGTCCAGGCACTATTCTTTTCTGTCTCTGCCCGACTTACAGATAACGACCTTGGAACGTGCTAGAGTATTCAGGAGGTAAGAGGTAAACTGAAGGCAGGACTCCATGATGCAGCTCTCCTGAGGTCATCGTCCATATGGGGTGAGACTTCGAGTGATACAGATGTTCTGGGGTCACCCATACTCCTGTAAGCACCCCCTCACCTGTGCCCTGTAAGTAAGCCCACAACTCGGTGGTCCACCAAGATGCTCGACAGAGAAAAATGACCTGTAGTGGATGTACACATGTTTTTGTTTGGATCCCAGGTGTGGGATGGGGAACAGACTTGTGAGAGATCAGGTGATGTTTATCCACTAGAAGATGAACCACGTCATGCGGGGGCTTGGTTTTTGCCAGCTGAAACACATCTTAGTACAGACTCTGAGAGGAGATATATGTGTGTGAGCCCAAAACAGGAGGCGGGGCTTTTTGGGTCTTGGTATAGTTTGGCTGTTCATTACTCCACTTAGAGACGCTCCTAGAGAGACCACTCCAGAGAACACTCCGGGGCTCCAGTTCTGGTTGCTGTTCCAGGTTCCAGCAGCAACTTTGGTTGGATTGCTGGTCTGCTGAAATCCTGCTGACTACACCAGGGGAACCGCTCCCAGGAACTGAGTCCAAAAAGGTCTGCTTCTCCTGTTCCCATTAACCTCTTTTTTTCTCATATCTAGGGTAGGTGGATTTGAAGGGAGGTGTAAGCATTAAAGAACCTCAAATAAAGTAGGTTTGGAAAAAGTTGAAGTCTACAGGTGGCACCCAATGTGCTTGGGGCATAATGGGTAACTTAATTTCTAATGCTGTGGAGGAAGATACAGGTTTGAAGATGCAGAGATGCTGTTTCAGGGTGTCAGCAAAATCACCGCTGCTGCTGCAAAGTTCTTTCCTGCTTTATACTCAGAGGGAATTTTTTTGTTTTTTCTTTGTCTTTTTACTGTATTACATTTCTTTAAAAGATTGGAAGAAAGAGCATTAAGATACGAAAACCAGGGGCTGGAGAGATGCCTCACTGTGGTTAAGAGCACTGCCTGCTCTTCCAAAGGTCCTGAGTTCAATTCCCAGCAACCACATGGTGGCTCACAACCATCTGTAATGTGATCTGATGCCCTCTTCTGGTCTGCAGGTGTACACGCAGGCAGAACACTGTATACATTAAAAAAGAAAGAAAGAAAGAAAACCAGAAGGGTCAGTAAATTCTGTCATTCTGAAAAGGATTGCAGAGTTGGCTGTACAGCTAGAGAAGTTGTGGGTAGAGGTTGGAAAGCAAAAGGCACCATTGGTAAAGGGAAAACACCTGGTAACCGAGAGCCAGTGTTTCCCACAATTGCTGCCTCACTCGGCTCCATTAGTCAGGTGTCCAGAGCACCAGCGTGCAGAAGGGGGTGGAGAAAAACGGGAAGCCAGAGAGGCTGTAAAGATTCTAGAGGAACAGGAAAGCAGACAGGCCAAAAGGGCCGGTAGAGGAATTCTCTAGGGCCACACAGACACCATCAGCTTTTCCAGTCTTTGTGCAACAATGGCACCTTTAAGTTTTCCTCTGATTTCTGCATGTGTTCTGTAGCATGAATACACAGATACACATGTGTGCACACATACATCCACATAAATAAATTAATTTTAAAAATTTAAAACTCATTAAATAAGGTCTTCAAAAACCTCAGAGACCTACAGAATATAGCATTTGAAGATATTTTAATTATTTTAAAGATTCTTTGACGACAAGACAGGTTAACTCCTGGCAACACCCAGCCTACCTCAAAGAAGATGATGAGCATCAAAGAACCTCCTTATGGCCGGGTGTGGTGGCGCATGTCTTTAATCCCAGCAGTCGGGAGGCAGAGGCAGGCGAATCGCTGTGAGTTCGAGGCCAGCCTGGTCTACAAAGTGCGTCCAGGACAGCCAAGGCTACACAGAGAAACCCTGTCTTGAAAAACAAAATCAAAAACAAAAAAAAAAGTTCAAAGTCTCTCCTGAAACTCAAGGCGATCTCTTAATTGTAATCCCGTATAAAATCCAGAAGCAAATCACAACTTTCAACATGCTGTGGCACAGAATATACATTACTGTTTCAAAGAGGAGAAGGCTGAGACTAGCAGATCAAAGCAAGACTGAAACCTAGCAGGGCAGACTCCAAATCCTGGAGCTCCATGTCTGACAGCAAAGCACTTAGAGGGCTCCGCTCTTGCAGCTTTGCTACCCCACAGTGCACTCTTCTCTCCTGGGATGGTTCCACTCCCTGTGTGCAGCTCTCCCTGACAGCCATCCCTTGGCTCTGGGACCTCCAACATCCTAGGGCCTTGATGGCTTTCCTTAGCTGCAGAAGAAGGTTTCACAACCACTTTGATGGCAGTGCCAGGTTTGACTGCCGCCTTTGAGTAGAGCCGGGGCCCCTTGAATCACTGTGTAGCAGCTTTCCTGTGTTGTCTAAGAGCATAAAATCCCTCAGGACTTTCTTTTTTCCCCAAGTTGGAAGCCTAGCTGGGTGAGTCCTTGCCCTGAGGACACCCCTCCCCTTCTTCCATTTTGAGTCAGGCCTTTCTTTAATCTTTTCACCTCTTTCAGAACAAGCTTTGGCTCCAATATTATATTTCCTGGTGTTATTTTTCTCCTCAAACTGTACATTTTGTATTTCTTTTTTGCCCCCATTTGTTCTTTCATTGTAGACTTGCATAATAGTGATCACTAATAACCGTGTGACAGAGTTAATATTAGGCTGTCTTGAAATCTCCCCCACTAAGGAAATTAGTCTAAAGCTTTCAATTTAGCCTCTGGAAAATTGTTAGGGCAAGGCAGAAAGCCACGTTTGCCAAAATATCACAAGAATGGTTTCCATCCCAGTTGCTAATAGTGTTCCCTCTGAACCCTGGAGCTGGGCCTTCATACTCAGCATGTCTCTTAGCACTGTTGTCTTTCCAAGTTCCTGCTAGGATGGCCCATTGAGCCCCACTTATAGCACCAAGTACTTTCTGAGTCCAAAGTCCCAAAGTCCTCCACATCCCCTTAATAAACAGCATGGCCAGGACCATCTCAATAATAGCTCATTCCCTGGTACCAACTTCTTAGTTATTTTTCGGTTGCTGTGATAAAACACCATGACCAAAGCCACTTACAAAAGAAAGTGTTTAGTTGGGCTTACGGTTTCTGAGAGTTAGTGTTCATGATTGCAGAGAGGAGAAACAGCTGAGAGCTCACATCCTTGTCCAAGTAGAAAGAGAAAGAGAGGGGAGAGAGAGAAAGAGGGGGGAGAGAGAGAAAGAGGGAGGGGGCAGCCTCATTGGAAATCTTTGGAAACCTCAAGCCCATCCCTGGCAACACACCTCCTCCAATTCTTCCCCCAAAGTTCCACAAACTATGGAATACATGAGCCTATGGGGGCCATTCTCACCTAAACCACCACAATCCACCTACATCCCGTGTTCAGCCCCACACAACTGTTGATCACCCTAGTTATCATGGTGCTGTGGACCACTCTCGGCCAGCATCTCAAGATACTCAGGGACTGGGAAGAACCAAACGGACACTTCAAAGTTGCCCAGTTATATGAAGTAAAAATAACACACCACACCTTGCAGCAGCAAGTCATGGATCATCTGTGGAAGGCGTCCTATGTAGAAAATGACCAGAAGGTCAAAACTCCTTCTCCAGACACGAGCATAAAGCTTTACACAGCATCGCACGGTGCCTGAGCTGCAGGCTCTCATCCTTAGGCCTTCCCCAAACCAAAACAAATGGCCTGGCAAGACACTCCTCCAGGAAAAAGTAGAGTTTTATTGGGGGGTGGGTCGTAAATAAGAATGGCCTCCATAGGCTCATATATTTGAATGCTTTAGTCGTCCGGGAATGGCACCACTTGAGAAGGATTAGGAGGTGTGGCCTGTTGGCGTCGATGTGGTCTTGTTGGAGGAAGTGTGTCACTAGTGGTGGACTTTGGGGTTTCAAATGCTCAAGCCAAGCCCAATGATTCTGTTCTGTCTGTCTCTGTCTCTCTGTCTCTCTGTCTCTTTGTCTCTCCCTCCCTCCCTCTCCCTCCCCCTCCCCCCTCTCTCTATCTCTCTCTCTCTCTGTAGGGGTGTGTGTGTGTGTCTGTCTGTGGGTCTGTGTGTCTGTGTGTCTCTCTGCTACATGTGGATTTGGATGTAGAACTGTGAGCTACCTCTCCAGCACTGTGTCTGCCTGTACGTTCCCATGCTCCCTGCCATGATGATAAAGGGCTAAACTTCTGATACTGTAAGCCAGCCCTAATGAAATGCTTCCCTTTTTGCGGGGGCAGAGGGGTTTCGAGACAGGATTTCTCTGTGTTAGCCTTGGCTGTCCTGGACTCGCTTTGTAGACCAAGCTAGCCTCGAACTCACAGTGATCCATCTGCCTCTGCCTCCCGAGTGCTGGGATTAAAGGTGTGCGTGCCACCACTGCCTGGCCTAAATGCTTCCCTTTATAAGAGTTGCAGTGGTCACGGTGTCTCTTCACAGCAATAGAACTAAAACATGTTGGCTTAGCCAAAGAGAGAGATGGGTGGAACTGGAGAACACAGATAAGATCTACTGTGCTCTGCAGGGAGAACGTCCTTCTGTCACCAAGGCCAGCAGGGAGAAACAATGTTTCTGAGGTCGCTTGTGGGCGTAGAAGGGCATGGTGTGTGGCCCTGTTCATGTAGGTTAGCAGCAAAGCCTAAGTCTAATCTGTCTTCCCAAGTCCCCGGGGGAAGGCAGGGGGACTGAGCATAGACGTCATTCTGTTTTCCAAACAGAACAGCTGGCATGGTGCCTTTAAACTCTGAAATTTTTGTTTCTTCTTCACCATTTTCGTCAGCCATCCTTGGGGCTTTATAAATAGAACCAACTCAAACGCAGGCAGGGGTAAATCAGGCAGCCAGCCTGAATATTCAGCCTGGGGTTCAGAGCCTCAGGAAGGGCAAAATGGGTGAATTCATGGCCAGGCAGAACTATCAGCTTCCTGGGGCCTCAGGGGGAGAAAAACCCACAAGGAGGGCAACAGGAGCTGATATTCCAGCTGCAGGCTCTGACAGAGGGTCAGAAGCTCCAGGAGAGGCTGCATCTACCTCCGATCAGTTGCCTCTACTGGAAGCCTTCCATGCTTCTGGAACCCCTCATACTTCCAGTGCCAGATCTCCCAGGAGAGCCCGGAGGACCTGTGCCCTCCACCCACCTGCCTCACTCCTTCCCTGCTACAAGCCTTTTTCAAGAGTGCAGGGCTAAGCAAGGCTCCTGGCTTCATGTGGCTCTGGGTCTCCCTCCACAATGAGACCAGCTGCCAATAGCTGCAGCTGCTTAAACGCTGTCCTGTGCTATCACAAGGACATCTCTGTGTGGCTGCAGGAGGCCGGGAGCGATGCCCTCAGGATGTTTATAGTTACAAGGGAAGCAGGCATCACTATCACGGAAGGCTGGAGGCACCATCACCCTGCTCCTCTCTCCTTTCCTATTGGCCCCACTCACCTGCCCATGGCTGTGTGCACCTTGTCTCAGTGCCTCCCAGGTTTTCAGCTTCCTACACGGGGGCCCTTCCCTCGTGGTCCTTCATGTCCCCTCCCCTGCACTGCAAATCCCCCTTCTCCTCTGTGTCCTATTTAAATATCTATCCATCTGCTGCTTCTTCTTCTCCATCTCTGCACTTTGGGGCTTTAGGGGTTAAGCAAGTAGCGTTTCCCAACAAATAAAGGAAGAAAGTTGGCAAGTGGTGGCCCAGAAGCCAGAGGTGGAGAGGTCCATGTTTAGGCAGAGGGTGCCATTTGAGAAAGACTTGGTACTGGACACTGATAAACGGCAGCATTTGCCCAGCTCAGCTTCTTGGGGGGAGGGAAGAGTGGAGCAGGTGCTGTGGCAAGGACCAGGCTCCAAGGAGGTGGTGAGGGAAGCTGGCCTAGGCAGGAAGCTGATGGGGGGGGGGGGGGGGGGGGGGTGACTTGGCAGTCATGAAGGGCTTTGAGCACACAAGGGGTATCTGCCTCAGCTGTGACCCTGGGGACAGGCTGAGCAGTTGCCCAGCACTGAGCTGACCCGAGCTCCAACAACCAGTGACAACAGAGGCTGGGAGCTAGAGCTGGTAGAACCTGGCGTCAGACAGTGTCAGGAAACAGGCTAAGTGAGTGATGGGAACCGAGGTCACAGTCCTCCTCAGGGAAGTCCCACTCCACCCCCACTGGTTCCCTGGCTCCCTGGCATTGAGCAGGAGCAAAGTCCACAACCCAGTCCATGGATGTCACCACACCACACAGCCCTCCCTCAGCCGCAGGAACCACGCGCTGGTCCTCATCCTGCCCCAGAGCCCAACTCAGCAGAGATGGCTGGTGCGGTGTGGGGGCTGCAGGCACATGTGGGGATACTGGGGCCAGGCCTGTCTATGGGGTGACCAGCAAACCTCTATAGAGCAAACAACCGCACACATGGGCAGCTGAAGGTATCGAATTGTAACTAGAGGGAAGGGAGCCCATGGCATCACAAAACCCACAGAATGGTCGCTATATGACAAGGTCTCCTCCATCAGGGGCCTGGTCTTCAGCCTCAAGAGTCTAGAAGATGTTTCCCAAGGGTCCGTGGGGACAGAACTGAAGCTGGGCACTCACAGGGAGTACTATGATGGGCCGTTCAGGCCCAGTGGATGCATCTGGTCCCTTCATATGTAAGCCTCTGGCATCTGGGGCTCAATAAACAGTATAGTCACCCAGAGTCTATGCAAAGTAGCAAATTCCCTAGGACTGGGGATATGGGGACAGGACAACCCATATATACCTTGTCTTACCTATGATGGCTGAATTCACAAAGGGGTGGGATGCCATACTGCTTCTTTTCCTTCCTGCTAGAATGCATAGCCTGGTCAGCCATTCAAATAGAAGCTTTATCAGGAGCCGAGAAGATGGCTCAATGACTAAGAGCACCCAGTGGCTGCTCTTCCAGAGGCCTAGAGTCAATTCTAGGCACCCATAAGACAACCACATGTAACTCCAGTCCCAGGGAATTTAATTCTGGCCTTGGCGGGCACCAGGCACACATGTGGTGCACAGACATGCATGCAGGCAAAACACTCGGCACACATAACATTTTAAAACGAAAAAAGGAACTGATAAATTTCTGACATCGTGCATTTTCACTCTCATGTTTTTCTAAAGATTTACTTTTTATTGTATTTTATTACTTTTAGGGGTGTGTGTGTATGTGTGTGTGTGTTCATGAGAGTACAGGTGCCCACAAAGGCCAGAGGACTCAGCCGCCCCTGGAGCTGGGGTTACAGGAGGTGGCAAACCATCTGACATGGGGGCTGAGAATCGAACCCAGGCCCCTCTGGAAGAGCAGTTCATACTCTTAAAACAGAAGCAGCCAGGCCAGGCGTGGTGGTGCACGCCTTTCATCCCAGCACTCCAGAGGCAGAGACAGGGGGATTTCTGTGAGTCCCAGGCCAGCCTGGACTACAGAGCAAGTTCCAGGTCAGCCAGTGCTACACAGAGAAACCCTGCCTTGGAAAAACAAACAAACAAACAAACAAACAAGCTGAGCCATCTCTTCAGCCCCCCCTCAGGGAGTCACCCTCTCATATTTGGCTCCATTTGAGTTTGAAATTATTTTCCTTCAGATTTTGAAGATAATTACTTCTCTTGGGGGGAGGTCTAGAAACATGTAGAATTAATTTGTACCCCAGATTTTTAAATATTTAACCTATCTATGTGGTACAAAATATCTGTTCGTGCATCAACCCTGGCCGGGGTGCGGGGGGTCAGCTCTGTGTTCTTTTGGGCCTGTCCTCCTGGAGAGAGCCAGACTCTTCCGCTCTGTCCCTGGTGTCCCCCTCTTCCCACCCCTGCTTTGTGTTGCAGAAGTCCTCTGCTCGGCTGTGGTCCCTGACTGTTCTGTCTCTTCAGAAGTGTTCCTGGGGCTGCTCAGCCCATTTCCTGAGGCCTTTTAGCGAGCAGGTTTTAATCGCCCCAGCTTCCACTTGATCTTTTGAGGACACTGTTCCCGGCGTTTCTCAGTCGGGGGGCTCATTACACCTGCTCTGGATTCTTACTCTGGTCCGCATTCACTCCTGGCCCTGGGTCCCTTTCTCTTGCTTTGGAGCCAAGCTGCCTATCACCCACTGTGATTGTTAGCCAAGATCCAGCCTTTAAAAACAACAACAAAACAAAACAAAAAAAACAACAACAAAACTCCTTCATTTTGGTAGTGATGATTTATTCCCTCTAACCGCCATAATTAGTATTCCAAAACTAAAGTAACTTGCTTGCCTGATTCCCATCCCCAACCCAGAAGAGATGGCAATATATTTTAAAATAGTATTTTATTAATTCTTTGAGATTTCAGGCGCTGTATTTTGATTATATCCACCCTCCCCCCTGAGATGCTTGTTTATGGATCATCTACGTTACTGGTTAACCTTAGCAGTGGCCTATTGCAGGCCAAAAGAAAAAGCTCAGACAACCTTCCACCCCGAGTGCTTTCTGATGCTCACAAGGACCCCCTTCCCCGCCACCCCCCCACCCCCCCCCCCAGAATAAGAGCCTGCACTATCTTAAGTCCCTAGTTTGGTTCTAATGTGTTTTGTTCCCACCACCACTCTTGCTGATATGTGCCTGTTGATGCAGCGTTCTTAGCAGGAGGTAAAGCAGGGATTTAGGGAATTGAAATCTGTCAGGAAAGTGGGGACAAGACCCTGTGAGAGGGGCTGTTTCTTGCTCCTGGGGGGTTCCCCGCTCTGGAAACCTTAAGTAGGTTACAAATTACTACAAATTGTAGGAAGAAAATCCCACAGAGGCCCAAAGGAAAAGCGCCCAGCCAAAGAAGGAGTCCCAGGTGGGACCCATGAGGGAGAATGGGAGGGAGTCCAGGAAGGGGAGAGCCCCTCCCACCCCAGGGGCAGTGGGCCCTCCCACCCCAGGGGCAGTGGCCTGGCTTCCCTGGGGAACCACCAGGACAGTCTTGTTCTTTCTCTGTGGGAGCTGATTCTCCTTGCCCTTGTCTGTGGCCTCTACCTTGGCCTTGGCTCTCATCTCTTGCTCCCTCAGGTCACCTTCACTTTGCCTCACCATAAGCTGCTTGCCATTCCTTGGGACTGTTGCTTGCAGGTTCTCTGCCTCTGTTATGTCACTTTCTTGGCACCTGGCACTGTTGCTCCATTTGTGTTTTGGTTCTTCTCTTCCCAGGGTGCCCAAACCTTTTTTCCCATAGGATGAACTCAATGGTCCCTAGATGACCACATCTCACTCCAAGAATCCATAATAGCAGTGCTTCCGGGGAGAACTAAGACAGACAAACAGACAGACGGACGGACGGACGGACGACGGACACACACACACACCAAATTATCCAGGCTTAAGTATGCTTATGGCTCACACCACAGTGTCATATTGTATGTAGGCCAACCAGCATTCTGCCAACAGTACCTAGGCCTCTGTGCTCAAACTACCACTGTTCTCGCACCTCACCAGCCTTCTGAAACACGGTCTGCTTCTTCAAGCCGAGTACCCACACCTTCTTTCTCCCCCAGGAAACAACCTTTGCGCTGGGTGTTGTGCTCAGAGCAGGCGGATCTCTCTGGGGTCAAGCCCAGCCTGGTCTACTTTGTAACAGTAACAAACAGCTGTAACAGGCATCCCGCCAGGCCCTCTTGATCTCCAAGCCCACACTGGGGCCTGCGGCCCTGATTTGCAGCAGCTACCCACAGTCCTGTCCTTCTCACAGTCCAGGCTGCGGTCTACACATTTTTGGTTGGCATCGCTGGCTTATCAGCTTTCTTATCTTCCAGTGTGATTGTGAATTTAAAGAATCTATGTATTTTAAAAGGATTTGGGGGTGACGGGGGGAGGGGGGAGGCCCAGGGGAGGCTGTGTGTATACCATGTGCATGCAGGTGCCTGAAAGGGCGTTGGCTCTCCTGAAGCCCATAGGTGGTTGTGAGCTGTCTGGTGTGGGTGTCGGGAACAGAATCTGAGTCTTGAGCAAGGGCGGCGTGATGGCTGTATCTTGGCTATCAAGCTGACTGCTGCTGGAGTTAGCTAGAACCCAAATGGCTGGGCACACCGTCTGAAGTGAGAAGACCAAGTTCTAATCTGGACCTTAAGAGGTGGAAAGATAGATAAACCTGATCATTTGAGATGGGGAGATCCATCTTTAATCTGGACCACACCTTCTGCAACCTGTACAAAGGACAGGGAGGAAGGATGCTCTCTCCTCTCTGCCTGCTTGCTCTCACCGGCAAGACCCTTCCTCACTGGCATGAGAGCTTACTTCTTCTGGATCTCCGCATGTACTGAAGACCAGCTGAGACATCCAGCCTCATGGACTGCACATCTGGATTCTAGGACCCTCTGATTATTGGGCAGCCATTCTTGGATTAGCTGGATAGTAAATCCCCCCTCTCTATAAATGGAGGAATTAAATCTATAAGTTCTGTTGCTCTAGAGAACCCCAACTAATACAAAGGTTGGTATCATAAGTGGGGTGTAGCTGTTAGACACCTGACCATGATTTTGGGGAGGACTGTGGTAGGACTGGGCTCTAGACTAGAAAAGTCATCGGATGTTGCGATCTCAGTCTGTAGGAGCTTGGAAGATAAGAATGGTTTTTTTTTTTTTTTTTTGGTTTTTTTTTTTTTTGGGTGTTTTTGGTTTTTCGAGACAGGGTTTCTCTGTGTAGCCTTGGCCATCCTGGACTCACTATATAGACCAGGCTGGTCTCGAACTCACAGCGATCCGCCTGCCTCTGCCTCCCGAGTGCTGGGATTAAAGGCGTGCACCACCAAGCCCGGCTGGAAGATAAGAATGTTAAGGACAGGGTGGACAGTGGAGGCTTGACTTGTGAGGTTCCAGAGAGGATTAGAGACTGTCAGGGCCATTTGTTATTTTGAATTAAGACTCTGTGGGTTGGGGCTGGAGAGATGGCTCAGAGGTTAAGAGCACTGGCTGCTCTTCCAGAGGTCCTGAGTTCAATTCCCAGCAACCATATGGTGGCTCATAACCATCTATAGTGAGATCTGGTGCCCTCTTCTGGTGTGTAGGCACACATGCAGGCAGAACATTATAATAATAATAATAATAATAATAATAATAATAATAATAATAATAATAATAAAAGGCTCTGTGGGTCATTGGATGGTGGTGTTGGTGTGCCTGCCTTTAGTCTCAGCACTTGGGGGAGGAAGGCATGAGGATGGGACTGGGAGGAGAGGAGGGAGGGGGCTGAGATCAGGCTGTAAAGTGATGGGGGCGGGGCAGTAGAAAAAGGAAGAGGAGAACAGCATCAATGAGGTGGAATCTTCTGAGGAAAGTGTTTCCTGAGAGTCAGCACAGGGAAGCTGTGTTCTAGCCTTGTCCAGGGTTGTACCTTGTGCTGGCAGCTCGACAGTGTTAAGAGTCACCAGGTGGTGAAGGCATGAGGTGGTCACAGAGAGCAGCTGAAGCTTGGCACTGTGTGGCAGGGTTGGCATCCCTGAAGAGAGCCCAGGAAAGACTACTGGTAAAAATTCAGCCCGATGCCAGCAGAAGATGGCAGCATTTTGGAGATGCCCACTTTCTCTATGGGAGAAGCACTAAGAAGAGTGGCGGCCGTGGGGCCAGCTGGGGGCCTACAGGGCAAGCTGGGTGTGCTGCAGAGGGCAGAGCTGGAGGGGTGGCTCAGGCCCTTTTAAGAACCCTGGAGGATCATAAGCAGATCCCAGACATTGAACATTGTGTTATTTACACTGGTGGAGTTTGGTTTTGCTTTGATCTGATTATGACTGTGACCTGGTTCTTCCCTCTTGACGTAAGAAAGCATTTAACTTAATTTTAATTTTTTTTTTTTTTTTAAACAGGAGTCTGCAGTTGGGAGATTTCAAATGTCTAAAAGAGATTTTGGATTTTTAAAGAGACTAGATATTTTAAGGAGACCAAAAGTTTTAATGTGTTTTAATCTGCAAAAATTGTGGAACTTTTAAATTTATTTATGTTTTTAATGTGAGATCCAGGGGATAAATAAGAAAGCTGTGGCTTAAGGGTGATATGTTTGTGTCAAGTTGACAAGAGGTTCATTTGCTGGCTGGGTTTATGTCAGCTTGACACAAGCTTGAGTCACTGGAAAAGGGGAAGTTTCAACTGATAAATACCTCCATAGGATCAGGCTGCGGGCAAGCCTGTAGCACATTTTCTTAATTAGTGATTGAAGGGGGGAGGGCCCAGCCCATTATAGGTGGGGCTCTGCCTGGGCTGGTGGTCTTGGATTCTATAAGAAAGCAGGCTGAGCCGAGAAGCAGGCCAGTACGCAGCACCCCTCCATGGTCTCCTGCCTCCAGCTTCCTTTGATGAGCATCTGTGATGTAAAAAGGTAAGCGGAGTAAACCCTTTCCTCCCCAGGCTGCTTTGGTCATGGTGTTTCCATCACAGGATTGTAACCCTAACTACGACAAGCGGCAGGTGTCCTTAACCACTGAGCCATCGCTTCAGGCTCCTGGTCTACAAGCCAAACAACCTTGGGGTGCTGAGCATCACTCAGCTGTAGCTGGACTCCACTATCTCTACATCAGTCTCTACAAAATTAAACCCAGACTACCTTAGCCTTGCCTCATAGTCGGGAAAATCAAAGCTATCACAGCCCATGGCAGATGCTCAGGAAGCACGCGGGGGGGGGGGGGGGGGGGGAGGGGGGTCGCGTGTGGGAGAAGAAAGCAGAGGCCCCAGGCTGGAGGTGCAGCCTGCACAGGAAGGAGGCCTCCACTTTGCCTAGCCTGGAGGCTGGCATGCCACATAGTGACTAGCTCTTCCCAGTGGGGGTGACAGCTGGTGTGCTCAGAAAGACATGCTGGTGGTTGGGAACAACAGGAGGAGACTTCCAAGAGAGGGCAGGTCTAACCCAGGCACGACTGCGGGCTCCAGGGTGGCAGAGAAGGCTCCAAGGTCCCAGAGCCAGTCCTCTGGTGCCATCAAGTGGCCATCTCTACAAACTGTAGTTCCTCTATCAGATTGGCTTCACTCAACGGTTCTCAACCTTCCTAACGCTAACCCACCAGCACCACTTGTACATACAAGTGTGGGTTTGTGCTCTCTTAGAGACCAGAATGGCCTGCTGGGTGTCCGCCATATTGCCTTGAAGCAGGGTCTTCTGTTGAGCCAGGAGCTCACCATTTCAGCTAGGCTGGGTGGCCGGTGAGCTCTAGGGATCTACAGGTCTCTGTACACTCTCCCCGCAACATGAGGATTACAAGCATGCACAGCCATGCGTGACTTTTTTTCTTTTCTTTTACGCGTGTGCTGGAGATTCAAAACCAGGTCCTCAATCTTGCAGAGTAACTGCTCTCACTCACAGAACGATCTCCCTAGCTCCTTTATTTTGTCAATTGACGCCTTAACACAAGCGTGTGTCTATTAATGAAGCACCGCACGATGTTTTGATGCACTTGCACATTGCATAATGTTTACGGGAGGTTAACTCTGTTACTTCTGCACATATTTATGACCGTGTGGTACAAATGCTCCAAGCTCATCCTTCCAGCGTTCTGAGATAAGCAGTGTCAACCTGTCACCACATGAATCATCACAGCAGCCATTCCTGGTTCCATCTAACTGCAACTCAGTGCCCACCAGTCAACATTTCCCTCTTCTTCTCCTCTTCTTCCTCCCCCTCCTCCTCCTCCTCCTCCTCCCCCCTCCTCTCCCCTCCTCCTCCCCTCCTTCACTTCTTCTCTCCTTCTCTTCCTCCTCTTCTCCCCTCCTTCTTCTTCTCCTCCTCTTCTCCTCCTCCTCTCTTCCTCCTCCTGCTCTTCCTCCTCTTCTGGCTTTTTTCAAGACAAAGTTTCTGTGTCGCCCTTACTGTCCTGGAACTGGCTCTATAGACCAGGTTGGCCTTGATCTTACATAGACTTGCCTGCTTCTGTCTCTTAAGTACTTCATTGCCCAAAAATCTGTTGCTACGTCAAAACTGTAATTTTGCTACAAGTCGATGTAAATACCTGATGTGCTGCCCAGGGTCAAGCCCCACAGGTTGAGAGCCACTGGGAATTTGCCCAGCCACAGCACTAATTAGGAGATTGCTTGGACTTTGCATTAGGATCGCAGCTCCTCCGTGGAGCCACTCTGTTTAAGTGGTGAGTAGCTTGACTGCTGCTGGCCTGCTGGGACTCACGGTCTGTACATTCAAGGTGGCTACAGCAAATCTAATCAAGGCTATATTCACTGGGAAGGTTGTTTGTATATGGTTTCCATGCATTTTTATACTTAGAGTCTTTTTTGTTTGTTTGTTTGTTTGTTTTTCGAGACAAGGTCTCTCTGTGTTAGCCTTGGCTGGACTCACTTTGTAGACCAGGCTGGCCTCGAACTCACAGCGATCCGCCTGCCTCTGCCTCCCGAATGCTGGGATTACAGGCATGTGCCACCACGCCCGGCTACCTTAGAATCATTTTTTTAAAGGCATAAAGTTGGGCAGGGAAGGGAGGGGTGATGCTGACCATACCAAGTGAGCAGGAGGTAGCAACCACTTTGGACTCGTAACACATACAAGGACAGGAAATAAATCCAACCAAAAATCCAAGGTCCTTTCTACCTCAGTGAAATTCTTAGAGGTCAAGTAGTGTGGGGCATTCAGAGATGGTCCTTCTAAGGGGAGGGGAAAGGTTAGTACCTGGACCATCACCAAGAAAGCAGCACAGTCTTCAGTGGGCCTACTTGGGTTCTGGAACAGCACATTCCTTACTTGGGTATGTTACTCCGGCCCATATAGCAAGTGACTCTGAGTGGGGCCTTGGCCAGGAGAAGGCTTCTCAACCAGTAGAGGTTGCTATGTAGGCTACAATACCACACTTGGTACTTGAGGTAGCAGTGGCAGATAGGGATACTGTTTGGAGCCTTTGGCTGGTCCCTTTGGATAAATCAGAGGAGACCCTTGGGATTTTGGAGCGAGGCTCAACCATCATCTGCAGACAACTATCCTCCCTTTGAGAGACAGCTCTTGGCCTGCTGTTGGACCTTAATGGAGACTGAAGGTTTGACAGTGGGTGCCAAGTTACCATATGACCTGAACTGTCTGTCAGGAGCTGGGTGTTATCTGACCCATTGAGTCATAAAGTAGAATGTGTATAGCAGCAGCCCATCACCAAATGGAAGCAGTATGTACATAATCAGGCCCAAGCAGGTCCTGGGGGTGCAAGCAGCTTATATGACTAGGTTGCCCAAATGCCTATGGTTTCTGCTCCCATTACAATGCCGTCTGCTCCCAAGCATGCACCTATAGTCTCATGGGGTGTGTCCTATGACTGGTTCACTGAGGAAGACAAGAGCTTAGTTACTGATGGCTCTACACACTATGCAGGCACCACCACAGCAGAGATCAACACTAAGCCCCCAATATGGCAACATTCCCTGGGGAGACCAACCAATGACCTGGTGTCAGGTTGGCTACACTGGACCACTTCCTTTGTGGGAAGAACAAGACTTTATCCTTATTGGAGTGTGTGCTTATCTTGGTTATGGGTCTGCCTTTTCTGTACATAATGGTTCTTCCAAACCTACCAGCTCCGGGCTTACAGAATGCCATTTCCACTGTCATGGCAGTCCACACAGTATTGTTTCTGACCAAGGGACTCACTTCACAGCCCAAGAAGTGCAATCCATCGCGGCCCACTGGTCTTAACCGTGTGCCTCACCATCCTGAAGCAGTTGGCCTGACAAAATGAATGGCTTTTTGAGGGCACATTGCAGAACCAATTAGGTTCCAGAAAGCTGGAGGCCTGAGGTAGAGGTATATACTTTGAGTCAGTGTCCAAAATACCCCATAGCCAGGATTCAAGGGTCCAGGAATCAAGGGGCACAAACGGGGCGTGGTTCCACTCACTATCACCCCTAGTGGCCAACTAGAAAAAAAAATTGCTCCCCTGTCCTTAGTTCTGTTGTCCTAGAAGTTCCACAAGGGGGTGCTCCCCTATCCGGGAGACACTTGAGTGGGAAGCTTCTGATGCCCTTAAGGCAAGAGGCTAAGAGACAACCACCCCTCAATTACCGTGGGGAAATTGGATTGCTGCTCCACAGTGGAGGTAAAACGATTGTGTCTAGAGTGCAGGAGAGCCTTTAGGGCATCTCTTGGTGCCACCATGTCCTGTAATTAAAGTCAATGGGAAACTGCATCAGCCCAAACCCAGCAGGATGATAAGGGGCCAGGCCCTTCAGGAATGAAGGTGTGGGTCACTCCTCTAGGAGAAGAGGTGCTTGCTGAGAGTGGAAGAAATGCAGAATTGACAGTAGAAGAAAATAATTATAAACACCAGTTGCAGAAATGAGGGCTATAATTGACACGAGTGTTTCCTGTTTTGTTTGTGCACATATATTATACATGTGTGCATGTTATTTCCTCAACTTATCATATAATGCAATAACTTTTTTTTTTTTTTGAGACAGGGTCTCTCTGTGTAGCCTTGGCTGTCCTGGACTGGCTTTGTAGACCAGGTTGGCCTCAAACTCAGAGATCCACCTGCCTCTGCCTCCTTCAGTGCTGGGATTATAGGTGTGCGTCACTGTGCCGGGCTCATATAATATAGTATCAACTGAGATAATATCAGTAGTTGTACTTATGAGACACTAGCCGGACGTGGTGGCGCACGCCTTTAATCCCAGCACTCAGGAGGCAGAGGCAGGCGGAGCATTGTAAATTCGAGGCCAGCCTGGTCTACACTGTGAGTCCAGGACAGCCAAGGCTACACAGAGAAACTCTGTCTCGAAAAAAAACAAAGAAACAAACAAACAAACAAAAAAAAGATATGAGACACTAGAAGAATGTCCCCCAAGGGACAATCCCACCTATTCTAAATATATAATGCATTTGAGACTGCACATGGGTAGTTATATCGTGTTGGGTGTAGCTATGACCTGGTTATCATTTTCACTTGGAAATTAAGTGTGACGTAAGGAGATGTGGTTGTGTGTCAAGTTGACAAGGGGTGGATTTGTGATGTCTAACCTTGGTTGTCAAAGTCGACAACTACATCTGGAATCAGTTAAACCTTAAGTGGCTGGCCAAACCTACAAGGAGTTCTTGATTGGATCATCTGAGGCATGAAGACCCACGCTAAATCTGGGCCACACCTTCAGGTGGGAGCCTATGTAACAGGACACAGGAAAAGGAAACTTGTGTTTTGTTTTGTCTTGCCTGCTTGCCCTCATTCTCACTACCAAGTTCATCTGCCACTGTGGCATGCCATCACTGGCATTAGAACCTACTTCTTTGGGATTCCAACATAGGCTGAAGACTAGCCGGGACATCCAGCCTTGTGGATGGAACAACTACCCATAGGAAAACAGTCATTGTTGGACAAGATGGACCATGGTCTGTAAGCTACTCTGATGGTCCCCTATCAGTTCTGTTTCTCTAGAAAACCCTAATATAATTCCCTTCCCTTCCCAGGCAGGGCAGCCATGTGGCTGAGCATCCGGGACAGACAGAGGGTCTCACTGGCCCAATCTGTAACACTGCTGCACGGGGGCCATCCTGGAGCATGGCTCCTCAGCCTCTCCAACTGCCCTCCAGGGCTTCCACTTCCCTTGCCAGTCCTCAGCCACGGCTGCTTGTCTGATGACCATCTCACACTGATGGGGCAGTTCCAGCCACTGCACTCCTTGGGTACAGAATCCCAGCAGATAAGCGCACCCACTGATGCCTGGGTTTCAGGGATGCTTTCAGACCCCTGGGGTCCAGGGCTCGTACCATGGCTCTGTGAGGACAGACAGGAAGCTCGGGGCCTCCTAGGTAACGAGCACCATTTGCTGGGAGGGTATCAGAGCTTCAGGCCGTAAAGGAGTTTGCCTAAGGGCGCCTTTCTCGAGTGTCCCTAACTTGTGGAGAGGGACCCTCCTAGATCACAGTGGGGTTGGTCAGATACTGCTCTTAGCATCTCCAGCACAAAGAGGAGGACGAGTAAAGACTGGACACTAGGCCTCTCCATGAAGGGCCCCAGGGACCAGAAACTCCCTGAGCAGGAGGTAGCTCCCGCCTCAGCCTAAGCGCTGGGCAAACAGGTGTGTGTCACCAAGCTCATCTCAAATCAGCATTTAGGGGATGCAACTGGCATTCAAGGGCACTGTTTTCCAGAATCTTCAAAGGACAGCTGGGATGTGGCTGGTCAGGTGTCACCTCCCAGGGATTTAGCTGAAAGGGAACAAATGCTGAGGCTGTGGCAGCAGTTTCTAAGTCTTGTGGGAACATGGCTTTGGGAGGAGAATAGAGAGGGGCCCCGTGCCTACCTGCAGGGTTAGGAGTCTGTGGTAAGATGGTGGGGGAGGTGCTTGAGGGAAGCAGTACCTCCCTCAGACGAATGGGACCAAAAGAAACCATCAGGCTGCCAGCAATGCCACCATCCAGGCCATCTTGCCTTTGCTCCCTCCCCCCGTACGGTGTGTGAGGCACACACATAGGAGAGCTATGCCCACTTCTGTCCTGTTCATCAGTGTGTGGGACTCCCATGTGCTTACATCACGAGCAGATGGCACACTAGATGACCCTGGGGCAGGTTCTAAAGAAGGCCACAGCACAGGCTGTATGTGAGTAGCATTTATTTCTCATGTTGTCAAATGAACAAATGTTCGAGCCTGCTGACTCCTTTCTTGGCCATGAATGGGATCTAGGGCCACCAGAGCAAGAGACTGGCCATAGGCAGGGTCACTATTGGTCTCCAGAAGAGCCTGGTGGCCACGGAAAGCCACAACAGACCAAGTGGGTACGTTGAACAAGATTCCATGGTAGATGTGGAAGGGCACATGCCTGCCAGGGGAATCTCTGTCATCTGCCCCCGGCACTCCTCACCTTGCAGATCCTGGACCAGGGTACCCCCACATCTTAGAGAATACTCCTATTGTACGCAGTGAGAGGGATTGACATTAGGCCACTGCTTGAGGTCAGACCAAGTTGCCTGGGAGCATATGCCTTTCTTCCAGCCCCGCCGCAATATCAGGTTAAGGCCTCGCTGGGCTAGGGGAAGAAGGGAAGTGTGTCAAGAAGTTGTTTTGACAGAAGTATTCGTTGGGGTCCTCCAGGAAGTACCAGGGAACTGCAGCACAGCACTCAGTGGGCTGTTTGCTATCCAGTCATGAGCCGCGAGCCCCACGCTGGACCACAAGATAGCACAGCCCTCAGCAGGGCCGCTTGCTGTCCAAGATGGCCTTCCAGTCATCTGCCCATGAGTGCAGCCTGCGGCGAGGGGGCTGCAGCTGCAGGTGGTGGTTGTGGCAGGAGGTAAAGAGGATGTGCTCCCAGCTGGGGTGTGGCTCGGCCCCTGTGGAGGGAAGCAGTAGCTCAGACCAGAGACTGGGCACCCAGGTCCTAGGACCAAGTCACAAGCAGGTGGTGTGCTCACCCAACTCAGTTTGCCTGCACAGTGATACTCTATTAGCCTGCCCTACAGAAGGCATGAGGGTAAATTGAGGCACTGTGCACAGGGTGCTCTGTGCAACACTCTGGAAGTGGTCCACACAGTGAGGCTTTCAGTGGGGGCTCTGTTGTCAGCCACATCTATGCCCATGCTGGGCTACCTCAAGCCCAGGCCAGCATGCCCTGCCGTTACGAGTACCATGGTCCTTCCACGCTGTGCAGCAACTGGTAAAGCTCCTTGGGGTTGTGACCCTCCGGCTCCTGTGGCTGAAGCCCTGTGGGTCACATCACCCTAAGCCTCTGGAAGACTGTGGTTTGAGAGAGGCTGGCCCCACCCACACAGACAGACTGGATGTCCCTCTGGAGGGACTGGGCAGATAGGTATGTTTCTTTCCCCTGGCATCCAGTAACTTTAGGAAAGAAGTTGTGTCCTCCTCCTGAAGTGTCTAGAATAGACTGCTTCCAGGAGTCAGGAAACTGTGTGGACTGACTGACAGAACTCTCAAATCTCACCATGCCTGAAGCCCCACCACCTCCACCCTGCCTTGTCATCTAAATGAGCCAAGTTACTGGTTTGCTTGTTTTCTGGGAAGGGGGTCATCAGCTGGAACTAAAAGAGGGCAAATACAATGCCCAAGCCACTGTCAGTCATAGACGCCATACTGTGACTTCTTGTTATATAATGGACTTATCCTAAACTACCTTTGAGGGGGGAAAGAGGGCGGGAAGCTACTAAATATAACAGTTTGAAAACCAAAGCTGGGTCTTCGCTTGCCTCAGGAAAGCCAATAGGTCACACTCAATCTGGATAAGGCACAGACTTACTGGCTTCCAGTGGCTCTGGGTCCCTATAGTGCAGACAGGAGGAAGCTCCTGGCTGGGTGCTGATAAGCACCTGGTGATGGTGGAAAGTGGGCTGAGGGGACGGCAGGGGGAGGTACTTGGGAGAAGGGAGAATACAACTTCCCAGCCCCCCTGCCACCCCTGCTATAGGACACTTGCCTGTGATGTCCGGCCGGTCGTCTATGAGGAGGTCGGCAGAGACCACGGTCTTGTCTCTGGTCAATACAATTTGCTCCAGAAAGTCGGGGCCAAAGTGCTTCTCCACCCATGCATACTGCAGGTAACAGAGGAGAAGATGGCATTAGATGGAGCTGGGAGATGGCTCGCCTAGGACCCTGGCACTCAGAAGGGAAGGAAGCTGATATTGGGGACAAGCTCAGACAGCTCCATGCCCAGGAATTTGGACTTAGAAGCTGTGTGACCTGCACACCTGTCCCTTACACTACAGAAGGGTCACAACTCAGACGAGGACATGACATCCCCAGAGCTACATAGAATGCTCTCGGCACTCTCTCAAAGGTCAGTCACACTGGCTGCCACTGTGTCCTGGGGGACTTAGTGACTTCCTAAGGTGGCTGACTCACAAGAGAAACAACCAGCAGATCTGCCCAGTGTCTGCTAGGACTTTAAAGCAGAGACAGGTGCATTCAAACCATGTGTGACATGATACTGGGGGAGGAGGTGACAGAGCAGTAGTGTGGGAGAGAGGAGAGTTACAGGGAACTTGATTGTCATACCACTGCCAAGTGGGGTGCTGCAGACAGCTGGCATCCCGGACACACAGGCAGAGTGCATGTGTCTGCAGGACGGAGGCAGAAAGTTCAACTGTGAGAGCAGGGTAACAGCCATCACTGACAGAACATTGTCCAGTCTAGCAGGCCACACTTCCCTCTGCCACTGTGGGGCTCTGGGCATCCTCAGCCTTTCATAGGACACTTTTGGGGACTGGGAAAACACCCTTCCCTTCTTCACCACCCTAGTGAAACTGGCAGCAGATATGGCCTGACTACCCACTGGGTCTGGTTCGTTCTGGAGACCCTGGAGAGGGAAGAGTGGGCCCTGGGCCTGAGGGTCACAGCTCTGCCATGCTGCCCTATGTGCAGCCGCGTTTAGCCATTGGCTAACATCATACATCCGCCCTGATCTGCTCACAGACCAAGACAGGTACGGACTTTAATCAAGGCAGCTTCCAGCATTAGAGAACAGGAGCCTTTGTCCAGATTCCTCTGGCCCCACCTGGAGAACAAAGAGCAGCCAGAAGCCAGAAGCTAGAAGAAGATGGCTGCCAAGCATGCCACTGGCTCATATGACCTCCAGAGGGAAAGGCTGTGTAGTCACCAATGGCCCCACACTGAAGCCTCAGGCAGGTCCTTTTAGTCCCAGCTGTGGTCTATGTGACATGAGCAGACTGCATGTGGCCCCAAGTGACCTCTAGCACAGGAAGGGCTTGGAGAATAGAGCAGAGCCTACAGAGATAATAGGGCTCCTATTGGCTCATAATACTAGCTTAGCAGCGTTATGGGATGGTGGGTCAGGATGGATCAGGGCTCTGCCCCTCCTGTGCAGAAAGCTGTGTTGCACATGGCCATTTTAAAGTTATTATCAAACTCTAGTATTCAAGACAGTGCAAGAGGGACATGGATGAATGAACCCATTCAGAATGTCAGACTTGGAGTAGGGTATAAAAGGCCAGACTGCCTTCCCAAGTGAGAAACAACTAGAACGAGACACATGAAAAAAAGAGAGAGTAGAGAATACCCCACCATATGAAAAATAAACTCAAAATGGATCATGACCTACATATACGAACTAAATGTATAAAACCTCTGCACTTCAAAGAAAAATTAAAGCAGGATAGCAGCATGCAGAAGAATGGCAATGGATCTGCATCCATCGCCCTGCACAAACTCCAAGTGCATCAAGGACCTCAACATAAGACCAGAATGATGAATCTGATAGATGAGAAAGTGGGGAGCAGCCCTGACCTCACTGGCACAGGAAAGGCTTTTCTGAACAGAACTCCATTAGCACAGACTCTAAGATCAACAGTTAATAAATGGAACCTCGTGAAACCGAGAAGCTTCTTTATGGCACAGGACACCGTCATTCAGACAAGACGGCAGCCTACCAAAAGGGGAAAGATATTTACCAACTACACATCTGGCAGAGGGCTGACATCTAAAATATACAAAGTACTCAAAAAACTGGACATCAAGAAAACAACTCAATTAAAAGACAAAAAGCTTCTCACAGCAAAGGACACCTTCAATGAAGCAGAGACAGCTCATAGAATGGAAAAAAAATTATAAGCTGTACGTATGTCAGAGGATTGATAGCTAGAAAATTCTGGTGCTAAGGCCCTATTGCTGAAGACACTACATACTTATGTCATCAAACACGAAGAAAATTGAAGCTGATGCGCAACTAGAAGCTTCACTGCTACTGATTAGTATTTACGGTGCCAGAAGGCAGTATACATATTACCTGAGGAGGTAAGAATCATCATTCTCACCCAGCTCTGAATCCTGAGAATTACAGCAGTAACCTGCTACAAACTATACCCACCTGTGCTACAGTGGCACGAATGTTATGGAAGTAACCCACCAGCTTCTGATTGGCTGTGAGGCCCGCTCCATGAGATGGAACCCATACCTGAGATGGTTAATAAGGCCAAGAAATTGAGACTAGAGAGGTCATGGGCCCTAAGGAAAAATCTACAGCAATAGAAACAACTCTGTCTCTCTGTTCCCCTGGGGTACCCCTTTCCCATTTCCTCCTCTCCCGTGTTTCTACAACAAATCTAATAGCATACGTGTTGCATGGTGCACATTTCATATTTAACAATAAGTGCAGCTCTCACTGCCACCAAAGAAGCTTCTTTTTGCAGCAGATGAGGACTATTACACAACTAGTCAAAGTACAAAGAACAATAGCGTGCACAACCCCAACCCCATCTACAACACAACCCCTACAACTACGGCTCAGGACAAACAACAGAAGAGGGGCCAGAAAGATTGTAAGAATGAGCCAGGCGTGGTGGCGCATACCTGTAATCCCAGCACTCAGGAGGCAAAGGCAGGTGGATCTCTGTGAGTTTGAGGCCAGCCTAGTCTACAAAGCAAGTCCAGGACAGCCAAGGCTACACAGAGAAACTCTGTCTAGAAAACCAAAAAAAAAAAAAAAAAAAAAAAAAAAAAAGTAGAAAAAAAAAAAAGACAGTAAGAACCAGAAGACCGGGATGCTTGCTTCCAAATAGTGTCTTCACGACATGACAAAGAAGCTTTACCCACGTAACTGCCCCACCCCTAGATGAAGAGCTACAGGGAACCAATGGCTGTTGAGCGTGGGAGAATTGCTTTTCTCCAGGGATGAGCCCTGATAGGTTATCCTACACCAAGAGGCTGACTCCAGGCACATGTACATACAAGCAACACTAAATGGACTCAGGAGATGGGGGTGGGGGGGAGTGAGAAAAGGACAGACAGACAGACACACACACACACAGACAGACAGAAAGAGGGAGGAGGGATGGGGAGAGGGAGAGAGTGTGCTCATGAGTTGGAGAGGGAGGGAGGGCAGAGGAATTGGAGAGGGAGGATGGGTAGAGATGGTGTAAATACACTACTCATGTATAAAGTTCCCCCAAAATAATTTTAAAATGTTCTTGACAGTTCTCTGTTGAACAATAGACCTATTCAAGTGTTCCCAGCATGCCTAGCTCTACACTGCAAAGATGGTAGTTGGCAGCTTTGCAGACCTCAGTCTGGTAAGAGACAGAAGATACTCCAGAAACAAAGAAACAGAGCCATTCCAAGTGGTGGTAAGTGTTTTACAGGAAACCAGGGTCGAGACAGGCACGACACGGCAGAGGGTGACTAGACATTAGATGTGGTGCTCGGCAAATGTGATGGCCATCTGAACAAAGGCACACAGAAGAGGGCCACCACCAACCGCATTAGTTACTTTGCATGTCAGTGCAATAAAGAGCCTGAAAGAACGAAGTTAAGGAAGAGAGGATCGGTCCTGGCTCATGGGTTATGGGGGCAAATCTAGTATGGCAGGAAAGGCATGGGGGAAGCTTGCTCATCTCTGGGTGGACCAGGAAACAGAGACAGAGACTCTAAGGTTGGAAGGGGGGTTTCCAGCCCATAAACATGTCCCCTGGTAACCCACTCTCAGGCCCCGCCTCTTAAAGGTTCCATAACCTCCTACTGCAGCACCACACAGCAGGGCTAAGGGTTCACATGAGTCTACGGAGCACGGTTCACCTTTGTCGTATAAGTCAAGTCAAGGGCAGCAGCATAAAGCACAGAGTGGTGGGAGCACCTCACATGGAAAGTGCCAGGCAGGCTTTGAGGCTGGACCAGGCTTGTTTTTACAGGGAAGTAATTAGCATGGGGTTGGTGTGACCCACCTTATGAAGTTTCAGGGGTAACACTAACCCTACAAAGAGGTTTAAAAATGGCAGTGATAAGAAGGGAAGCAGACAGAGGCCAGGTATGTATCAGAAAGAGGACCCATAGGAAACATGACCCATTTCATTAGACATTGAGGGTGGGAGGGCGGCAGCCAGCATACAGCAGTAGGCTCACCACAGCAATGGAAACCAGTAGCTGCAGCGAAACTGAACCTGTATGTTCCCTGTGTAGCCATGGCTGTCCTGGACTCGCTTTGTAGACCAGGCTGGCCTCAAACTCACAGCGATCTGCCTGCCTCTGCCTCCCGAGTGCTGCGCCACCTCACCCCCGACTGTACGGATTTTCTTATCATCATTTCCTACACAAGACTATTGAGCAGCTGCAGCGAAGGCATTCACACTGTATCGGGTATTGCAGTCAACTGAGATGGCTTAAGTCCCCAAGCTCAGGGCAGGATGTGTACAGCCTATGCTTGTTTCTTCTGTAAGAAACTCAAGTGTCTGTAGATTTTGACAGCCACCCATGGCACCTGTTCAGTTGTTTGAGCCAGATAAAGTCAGTCCCCTGACTTTCACGGCACAAGTTTAGGGGTTCAGCCCCGCAAACTGGCAGAGACCACACTAGCCCTCCTAGAGGTTTTAATTCAAAAGATCAGTGTTGCTGAAAATGTCTGCTTATGACCAGTCCCCAGGGGTATTGACCCCAGCAGTGCAGATCCTTTGGGGACTGGTCACCTGATTCAAAGTGGGGTCCCAGCCTTCCCTCCTCACTCCACCGCCAGGAGCTGTGGATCCAACACCCACTCCCTGGGGCTGAAATGAACTCAGCCTCAGCAGATCAAAGGGTTGGGGTTGGCCACCTGCTGGCACAGCAGGCTCACATAATCCCCAGTGACTGCCCTGAGTGTGAGGCACAGGAACAGCTCCAGGCCGAGAACAGCATTGGAGCATGAAGATTTGAAGGCTTCGTGGGGGGAAACCTGACTGGAAAGCCAGCCTTCCGGGTCCACAGGAGCGTCTGAGAAACCTGCAAGGTGTGGTGGCCCAACCCTCGCCGCACAGAAAGCTCCCCACAGCAACAACTGTTTTACTTCTTTCAGTAAGACAAAAGAGCACACAGAAAAGCAAACTAACACCTCCTTGCTTAGACTTTCTTTTGTGTTTGGGGGGTGGGGTAGGGGCATGACAGATCTCACTGTAGCCTAAGCTGGCCTTGAAATCACTATGTAGCACAGGCTGGCCTGGAACATGCAATCCCCCGGTCTCAACCTACTGAATGTTGGGGCCTGAGGGTGTGGCTGAGTGTCAGAGTGCTTGCCTGGCATGTGGGATGCTCCCTGTACCACGAGGGAGAGTGTGAGAACCAATGAAAGGATGCTGTTCATGCAAGGATGTCCTTGAGCTTCTAGCCCCTTCCGGTCCAGCTCGTGAGGTAGAGCCTGAGGCCAGCGCAGAAAGGCAGGGAGCACCAGGCCGGGGCCCTGCGTCACACGGCAGCCCTTGCCTGGGACATACTCCTTACCTACCTTCTCATAGGGACAGTACTTGAACTTCTTGATGGGGCTCGTACAGATGAAGACATCGGTGCTGCCAGAAGAGAAAGGACAATGAGCCGGCAGCTGTCTCCATGCCGCTGTGTACCACCCACCTCTGCCCACTGAGCCCTGCCAGGGCCTGCGTCTGCACCTGTCAGGGGGAAACGCTCTGGTCTGTGCCTTCCCACACGAGAGGCTATAACCGCTCAAAGGTCCTGGGCAGCCACAGATGATCTACCCTGGCTACAGGCAACAAACTCTGAGGCCGGGGGATTTTCACAGGGCTAGACCCAGAAGGTTAGCTGGGCTGAGCACATAATACAGCTGAATATGCAAGCAGGGCCAGGGGCCAGGGAGAAATAGGTATTCTACAAGCACAGTGCTAAACAGATGCGGAGGGCTGGGGGGCTCAGTAGTAGAGACGGTGTGCCCCAAAAGCAAGGCTTTGGGTGCCATCTCCGGCATCAAAAAGAGAGGAGGGAGAAACTAAAGGGGAAAAAAAAATACTGTAGAGCCTACAAACAGTTGAAAGAGAACTGCATGCCCAGCTACTCGGGCGGAAGCTATCTTCCACACCCTGGCTGCGGGCTGCACAGGGAGGGAGCCAAGCTCCCATGAGACAGTCTCTCTGAATATGTGGCCTCAAGAGGGACATGGGTTTTGCATGATAAATGCACTGTCACAACTCATGCTTGGGGACCCTGACCAAGAAAGCTTCCCAGGTACCCTGCTGCTCCCTACACCCACAGGAGGGATCCCTGACCACCCCCACCTGTTTCAAACAGTCACAACATTGTTTCTACTCTGGCCGCTGGATGAGCTTGCCTATCCATCCGGGCTGTGGGAGCCGTGTTTCTCCAACTCTATTTGGTAAATTAGTCCCTGGAGAGTTCTGTGGGAGCCTGTCTGGTGGTCTCTGGGGAGTTTTGCTTGTACCCTCTCAGTGTTCAGGCAAAGAGACAACACGGATGGCAGAGCGAAAGTATCCGCCCCAGCCTCTGTGGAAGCTGCCTCACCTGAAGGTCTGAGCTTAGGCTGGCGTTTCCTCACACCCCAAACCTCAGAGGGAAGGAAGGCAAGCCAGCAGCAGCCTTCCCTATTCTCTAAGAGCTCTGGATCCGGCCAGACAGCCTTCACCAACCCTGCCTTGCTACCAACCACATGTAGCCTACCCCCAGAGCTCTGGCCAAGTCTCAGTCCCCAGCTTTGCTGGACTCAACTCTTCTATCTCAAAGCAGACAGCCTGGTCAGTCCTGACTCCTCCATGCCCCTTCCTTCATCTAAACTAAAACCTGTGAGGAGGACTCACAGGACAGAGCCTTTTATTACATCGCCGCCCCCCCCCAACCCCACCTCACCCCCTGTGTTCATCTAATCCCGCTGTCTCGGTCTTCTGAGTAGATGGGTCTACACTGGGCACCATCTGGCTCAAACTTATCATTTTAAACAGTTGTATTGAGATACATTTGGCATGTAAGCATGCATATAACGCACATACACACACGTGCCTGCATGAATGTATGTGCACAATGTGCATGCTTTGTGCCCAGGGAAGTCAGAAGAGGGCATCAAATCCAATAGTTCTGAAGTTATGGACCATTGTAAGTAGCCATGTGGGTGCTTGGAATCGAACCCAGATCCAGTTACAAGTGCTTGTCACTGCTAAGTCACCTCTCAAGCTCCCAACTCCTTTTCCTTCCTAAGCCGAATATCTCGGGTGTTTTATATATTAGTAGCGCAAAGCTGACTAATACAAGAGGACTAATCGTATATTGGATATACTAAAAATACACGTTTACCATGAATGTAACTTTTTATTGATTAAATTTGTTCTTCGACAATTTTATGTATGTAGATAATGTATTCTGATTACTCTCACATAACTCTTTTTTAAAGTTACATTTACTTACTTGTTTTGTAGGGGAGTGTCACAGCATACATGTGGAGCTCGAGGACAACTTCCAGGGGTCAGGTCTCTCTGTCCACTGTGTGGGTCCCAGGACTCTGACTCAGGTAGGCTTGGTGTCCACTACTTTTATCTATTGAGCCATCACTCTCCTCTCCAGCTTTTTTTTTTTAATCTCCCAATATAACATTTTTTAAATTTTTTACTTATTTTTATGTCATGTACATTGGTTGTTTTGACTGCATGTTTATCTGTGTGAGGGTGTCAGATCCCCTGGAACAAGAGTTACTGACAATTGAGAGCTGCCATGTTGTTGCTGGGAATTGAACCTGGGTCCTCTGGAGGAACATTCAATGTTCTTAACCACTGAGCCATCTCTCCGGCCCCAAATGTAACTTTTCTTTCAGAGGTTTGTTTTTTGTTTTTTGTTTTTGTCTTGAGACAGGGCTTCTCTGTGTAGCCCTGGCTGTCCTAGATTCACTTTGTAGACCAGGCTGACCTTGACCTCACAGAGATCTGCCTGCCTCTGCCTCCCCGAGTGCTAGGATTACAGGCATGTGCCACCAAGCCCAGCTTTAGAGTACTTTTTATTCAAAATAGATTCAAAGGAGGAGAAGAGTAAAATAACAATAAAAATGTCTGAAAAGCTGTAAGTTGGTTTACAAATACATACAGAGCTTACGTGAAATCTTTCCATCTCAACTGATGCTTCCCCTCCAAGAGCCAAAGGCCACTGAACAAAAGCCAGGCCTGGGCATAAGAAGCTGTCTTTTGAGCTGTTGGTCAGGGCTTTCCAAGAGACTCCCAAATAGCTATTGCTCCTGTCTTTGGTGAGAGATAACTCCAAGTACTGAAGACACCATGCATTTCAAAAACAGGGCCCAGAAACGCTGACTTGGAAGTGACCGGAAAGCCACATCCCTGAGGACTAGCTTTCATGGCACCACAAGGTACCTTGAAAGCTTCCAAAGGAGAGAAGCAGCCACCAGTCCTTCCCAGCTATGACACCTGTGAACCACAGCAAGACCAGCATGGCACCATAGCCCTAAAGTGCACTAGTGGCACCCTGCATTGGCGGGGACCAACAACTCTCTGCTTGGACTTAAGACGACCACTCAACAAGATGAAATCATACCTGGTACTGGAAAGCAAGCCAACTACCCAGGGCAAGGGAAGGCACGATTCTTGGCGACGAACCTGTAACCACTACTTTACTAAGCCAGCAACGTCCCTAACTACATGCTAAATAGCTGTCCTTACACTCCCAGATAAGTGCAGACCTCACTCCTCATCATGGAGACCATCACAGAATTCCACAACTGATCAAAAGTTATGAAGTCCTGTCCCAGGGGAGACACCCACAACAATGCTCCTGCACCTCAGGGACCATTTCAGAAGAGGGACCAGAAATGTTTTAAGAGCCAGGGGAATAGGGAGTTTGCTGTGAGACTGTGTCACCTACTAATGTCTGAAGTTACACCCATAAAGTCTCACCACCACGCCTGCCTAAATGTGGGCTGAGCAAGGAGGCCAACAACAGACTTGCTAAAGTGGATGGGGGAAAGCCCAGGAGGCCTGGACCCTACACAGAGAGCCCCAGGTGACTAAGGAATGCTGAGAGTGGGTAAAAATGGCCTTCCCCAGGGAAGAGAAAACTGGTGATCCAATACCAGATACCCCTGAAAATATACTACAAGTAACATTATATAGACCGAGGCAATTTGAAGCTAACAGAGCTTCTACCTCAGCCATCTGCTGACTGACGTGTGTGTGTGTGTGTGTGTGTGTGTGTGTGTGTGTGTGTGTGTGTGTAATAATTTCTTTAAAAGGTCATAAATTTGAAAGAAGGCAAGGAGTGGTACATGGGAAGGTTTGGAGGGAGGAAAGGGAAGGGAGATATGATGTACTTATATACAATCTCAGAAAATAAAAGAAATAATAAAATAGGTCAACTCCAAGGGCGAGGAACGCATGAGCACAGAAGTTCAACCATGCCTGCTTCCCAAACTCTCGCCACAGATCTTTTTTTTAATGACTTTTTTTTTTCATGTACATTAGCGTTTTGACTACATGTATGTCTGTGTGAAGGTGTCAGATCACTCAGAACGGGAGTTGCAGACAGTTGTGAGCTGCCATGTGGGTGCTGAAATTGAACCTGGGTCCTCTGGAAGAGCAGCCAGTGCTCTTAAATAATGAGCCATCTCTCAAACCTCACCACAGATTCTTTAAAAATCATTTATTCAGAATACGTCCTGATTGTTATCCCCTAACTTGTATCTTTCTGTTCACCCCCTCTCTCACCCTACTCCCCTCCTCTAGACCTGTGACAGAAGGGGACCTCCTCCCCCACCATATGATCACAGCCCATCAGGTCTCATCTGGACTCACCATAGATCTTTATAAATCAAATTCATACCATAAAACATAATGAAATATACTGTTCTTCAGGACCTGAGCTCAAGCCCTAAGATAATGTACTAACCAAGCAAGGCCTATAACTCAACTCAGACTGTAAGAATGTTGTGTTTTCCTTGTACCTGTCTAGTCAGATTTGATTTTACACATTGTGTGTGTGTGTGTGTGTGTCTATGTGTTGTGTGTAAGGGGGGTGTGGCTGGAGAGGGAGAGTGAGGGAGAGGGAGAGGTGTGGAGGTCAGAGAACAATTTGCAAGAATCAGTTCTCTCCTTCTACTATGTGGATTTTCGAGTGGATAGCTTGAGAGTCCTTTATATATAGCCCAATGAAGACCGCATCACACTTATGTCACCCAGTTTGCTAAATTTAAGCAAAATCGTGGGCAAATCTCAAAGTAAACCATTACATTTGGGGACAACTGACTTTAAACTGGGTGCCAAGGCAATGGGAGAAATAATAGTCTTTGCAACAAAAGGCGCTGGGCTAATTAGACACTCACACACAAGAGTCATTCAGCTGGACTCAAAACTCATGGAGGAAGTTGTGCGTGATGGTACCTGCCTTTAATCCCAGCACTCACGAGGCACAGGCAAGTGGATCTCCATTATTTCAAGACCAGCTTGGTCTGTACATAGCAAGTTCCAGGCCAGCCAGAGCTAAATAGTGTGAGCATATCTAAAAAAGAAAAAAAAAAAAAAAAAGAAAAAAGAAAAGAAAAGAAAAAGAAAAAGAAAGGACTAAAGGGACTGGAGCATAACAGAGTAGTTTTAATTACAGTGGCCCCCATAGGAGTTTGGTTCCCGCTGGTGGAGTGTTTATTAAGGATTAGGAGGCGTGGCCTTGCTGAAGGAAGAGTTTCAAAAACCCACACTAAGTCACATTTTAATTTGCCTCGATCTTGTAGATGACATATAAGCTCTCAACTACTGCTCTAGTGCCATGCCTGCCTGCCTGCCACCATGTTCCCCACCATGATGGTCATAGACTAACCCCCTGAAACTCTAAGCAAACCCCCAGCCAAATGCTTTCTTTTATTAGTTGCCTTGGTTGTGATGTCTCTTCACAGCAAGAGAAAAGTAACTAAGACACCTAGTATGCATAAAACTCTTGGTTCAATCCTCTGCAGTACAAAGATAGACAGATAGACAGATAGACAGACAGACAGACAGACAGACAGACAGACAGACAGACAATAGATAGGTAGATAGACAGGATTATGATATAAAAGCTGGAGAGGTATCTCGGTCGTTAAAAACACTGGTTACTTCTCCAGAGGATCCAGGTTCGACTCCCAGCACTCACATGATGGCTTAGAACCATCTGTGACTCCAGTCCCAGAGAGTCCCACCTTCTTCTTGCCTCTACAGGCACCAGGCATGCATGTGGTGCACAGACACACATTCAGATAAAACATCCACATACATAAAATAAAATGATTTGTTTTAGGACTAAAGTTAAATCTTAAAACATCTGAAAAAGAAAAACCACAATGTGTGCCCATAGTTACATCCACAACCAAGATGGCTAGGAAATATAAGACAATGACAGGTCAAGAAACTGCAGTCTTCCCAAAGATTAATGGAAACAGCTTGATGATTCTTTAAAGTATTAAATATAGAATTACCCTGTGACCTCACAGTTTTACTCTGAGGTATATGCCCCCCAAAGAATACAGCAGGTGTTCAAACAAATGCCAACACAAAAGTTCATGGCAGCGCTACTTGCAAAGTCAAAAGACGAAAACAGTCCAAATGTCTATCACCTAATGAATGAACACACAAAATGGGCAGTCTATTTGTATGAATGACTCTTCTGTTGTCAAAAGGCTAAGTACATGGTTGGGGGTATAGCTTAATGGTTACAGCACTTGTCTATCATATGAAAGTCATACAAAGATCCATCTCCAATGACACACACTCACAGAGTAAAAGAGTGAGTGTTGACAGATACTACAAAATGAATAGGCCTTAAAAATTATCAAGTATAAGGAGCCAGACCACATGCTAGATAGTGGCGCTTGCATGAACAAAGCCCTGGAAGCAGAACATGGATTAGTGGTTCTTAGGACCCACAGAAAAGCAGGAAGGAGCAGTGTGCTAATGGGTTTGACATTTTCTTTTAGGGGGTGATGAAAAAAAATCTGAAATGGACAGTAGCAATGGCTCCATAACTCTTAAGTGTTCTAAAACCCACTAGACTATACACTTAAAATGGGTAGGCTTTGAGGTGTGGGGCACATGCCAATAACCCTGTGGTTGTAAAAGCTCTCAGGAAGGCACACTGTCCACAAGTCCCCACAGGCAGAGGACCATAGAGGGTGGGTATAGGGTGAGGGCTTCGGACCACACATTCTCAGTTCACCAGAGCAAGATGATACCCCTGTCCTTTCTGAAGCCCCCTTTTGCCCACTGAGGCCTGCTGATCATCCCCTTCAGCACTTAGAAGACTGGGATGCTATGCCCTGCGTGACTGCTTCACAACTGCTAGCTGGGTGTGTCACAGGCATGCTGGTGCCCACAGCACATGCCCAGCAGGGCTTTCACCAGGGTCAGAAATGAGGATGCAATGGGCCTCTGCAGGGCTGAGGAAGGAGGGCAAGACAGCAAGATAAAAGGTACAGGCCTGGATTGCAGCATCCCAAGGGAGGAAGATATACTTACTTCTGCAGACTGGCCATCTGCTTCACAGCTTCCACAGCTCCTGGAAGAGGCTCGAGTTCAAAGAAGAAATCCTTTGACTCCCAGATGCTGATGGCTTTCTCCTGAGAAGCCAAAAAAAAAAAAAAAAAAAAAAAAGTCACCTCCAGGTCCCCACTATCTCACCACCCTCCTCTTAGAAGCATACATGGCTGGGCAGGGCTGCTGCTGGGTAGGAAGGGGGTTCAAGGTTCACCTACACTCACCCTAGACCTATTTCCTGAGGACAATCATAAGAGTTCCACGTGCTGGGGCCCCTCTATCGGGAGGGGTGTGACTTCTGTTAGGACCTAGTAGAGGCAGGCTAAGATGTCAGCTCTGGGAGAGCCACTGCTCTCAAGTTGAGGACAGTCCTACAAAGTGTGCATTTGCCAGGCTTGCCTCCAGCCAGCACACAGTGGGGCTGAAAGCATTCATGGTCACAACAAAAGAGTCACTAGAGTTGGAGGCTGAAGACAGCTTCTCAGTGCTGTAGATATGAGTACAGGAAACACCTTTGCCTGGTTATGAGAGCACCAATACCGTGTCAACTACACGAGCTTGAGCAAACACAATTACTAAGACACATTCCCAAGTTCCATCCTTGCAATCTATAAGGACCAAGGATGGCTGGTCCACAATTTAAGCACGGTTTCCTTCAAGGCCACTTAGGGGGTAACACCACCAGGACTTGAACTCACATATGGAGGCAGTATGACCCTTGCTGTAAGTCAACTCTGGGCTGGCCACCACCCTCGTGGCTTCTCTCCAACAGCAGGAAGACAAGACCCATCCCTCCCGGAGTCCTGGTGAGACAGAACAGACAGGGAGTTCCAACGCCAAGCCTATAGTGTCAGCTTCTCGGCTCCCTGTCCTTTGTGTCCTGTCCTCCCATCACTTGTTCCTGGTGAAGCACTGACAGAGGTCATTTCTTCTCTGCCCTAGCAGCTGAGGAGTCTAAGTCACCTGAAATGAGCTTTCCTTTCCACCTTTGCCACGTCCCCCTCCAAGAGTACTATGGAAACCAAAGGGACTGAAGACAAAGATGCAGCCAGCCCTCAGGAGTCATGACACCCACATCCATGGATTCAAACGACCACAGACAGAAAACCCTCAGTGAAAAATTACTGTCTGTACTTAATACTCAAGAGGCCCTTTTCTGTGTCTTGGCTCCCTTACTATCAGTATTCAAAGCCATCCTCATGGCATTTACACTGTATTCCATATTATAAGCCACCTAGAGCTACACAGGATTACACGGGCCATACACAAACACTGTGCCGCTTTACATGAAGGGTTTGGGCATCTGTACATTTTGGTACCCTAAGGGGGGGGGTTCCTGGAACGAGTCTCCCCAACACCAAGGGGCAAGAATACAAAGTAAAAATACCTACATCTATTATATATCTTTCTGGTTTAACCAGATGCTTTGACAACCAGGCCACAGGGAGGCTCTGGGGCATCCTTCAGAGAGCTGAGGTGTGAGAAAGGCATGAGTGGAAACCAGTAGGTTCCTCCCACCTTCCTCTTGCTCGCTCACCTTGCACTTGGAAGAATTAGTCGTTTTTGGATTTGGGTTAGCTATACAAAGAGCCGGTAAATCGCTGCACCTTTTCTTTGTTTTATGGTGCTGAAGATAAAACCCAGGGCCTCATGCATCCTAGGCAAACACTACTCCTCGGCTAAACTCCTAAACTTTCATCCTGTTCTTCTTTTTCTTCTCCTCCTCCTCTTCTTTATGGTGGGTTTTGAAGCAAGTCCACTTGCAGAGTCTGGGTAGACTTCATTTTATCCCATTAGTATATTCCCCAGGCTGGAGTGATATCTCAGAGGTGAGGAACATTTGTTGCCTTTGCAGAGGTCCTGAGTTCAATCCCAGCACCCACATGGTAGCTCACAACCATCTGTAAGTAACTCCAGTTTTTTGTTTGTTTGTTTGTTTGTTTTTGAGACAGGGTTTCACAGGGTAACAGCCCTGACTGTCCTGCACTTGCTTTGTAGACCAGGCTGGCCTCGAACCCACAGAGATCCGCCTGCCTCTGCCTCCCAAGTGCTGGGATTAAAGGCATGCGCCACCATCACCCAGCACAGTAACTCCAGTTTTAAGGCTTTGGATACCCTCTTCTGATCTTTGTACACCAGGACTGCACATAGCGCACATGTATACATATATATACATGCGTGTGTATACAGGCAAAACACTCACACATGTAATACTAAATAAATACATTTAATGTATCCCTACAAGAAAATTATGCCCCCCCCCAAGTCTGAACGTTGGTCGGTCATTTACAAGTGAACCCCAAGCAGTGTGGTAGTTGATTGCTGGGGCTACAGAGCTAACAGAGCATATTTCCTTTGGCTTAAAGTTTTTCGTAGTGCTCAGCACTGGGAGATGTCCGTTACCCAGGCCCTGTGAAAGCTGCTTGCAGAAGCACCATCTGAAAATGAACAGAAATGATACCGCACGTCCCTTTTAAATACCTGTCCCTCAGTAAACCACATTATTGTGGAGGTGCCTTATTTATTATGTGGGGCTCTAGGGGCTGGGTCGGGGGGGGCATTGCAGTGCCAAGATCGAACCCTGGAGTCTTACACTTGCTAGGCAACCCTCTACCATCCAGCTGTATTACCAGCCCTGTATACCTTGTTGAAATCAAAAGAGAAAACAGAATGGAGACCAGAATGCCAGAGTGGAGAGAGAGAGAGAGAGAGAGAGAGAGAGAGAGAGAGAGAGAGAGAGAGAGAGAGAGAGAGAGAGATGCAGACAGACATGTTGCTGAGGCTTGAGTCCATTGCATCGTCACTCCTTACTAACCCTCGCGTGCAAAGTGGAGGTAATAGGATCTTCCCGCACTCAAGGGAAGGCAGTGTATTGGGTGAGGACAGGAGAGAGCCCTGAGTGAAGTCCTGAGTGGATGCATGTTGCTGACATAGGCAGAGATATGTCAAGAACCCCAGAGCCTCAGACCCATGGAAGAAGGGCAGAGTCCCTGCCCCCACCCTGGCACGAGGCTCAGAAGCATGGTATAAAACCGTCCCCTGGTCCAAATGCAGTGTGTGCAGAAAATGTCCACCCTAGCTTTTTCCTTTGGGTGTTTACTACCTGCAGACTGCTCCTGTCCAGAGCCAGCTTTCTGTTTCTGTTGGGGTTTTTTTTGTTTGTTTGTTTTTGTTTTTGTTTTTTTATGGTTGAGAAGGAAGTGTTAGTGTAGCTATGAGGGAGAGTACAGGCATCTGGAAGAATCCAGACTGAACTGGACCATGAAAGGAAGGGGGCAGGGAGGAGAGAGAGAGGGGGAGAGAGAGAGAGAGAGAGAGAGAGAGAGAGAGAGAGAGAAAACCAAGAGAAACAAAGACCAAGAAAGCAAGGAGAAGAAGGAGAAAACCAAGAGCCAAGAACCTGTCTATGTATTTTTTTCTTCATTACCTCACTTCCATCAGTCCTGGGAACTGTGAATGAAACAAACCTGGTAAATAAAAAACAAAGAAGGCTCACAACCATCTACAATGAGATCTGGTCCCTCTTCTGGCATGCAGGCACACATGGGGGCAGAATACTATATAAATAATAAATAAATAAAATCTAAAAAAAAAAAAAGAATAAACAAAACAAAAACAAAACTCCTGCTCACTGTCAAGCCCTCTAGCTATAGCCCCTAGGCAGCCAACTGAGAGACACCAGAGAATTCATCCTCTAAGCCTATGCTTCGAAAATTCCCAGTTCCTCTCATAAAAACAGTGTAAGTCTCCAAATGTCTCTACCAAAAACCCTGGATATTTGTCTAGCCATGGGGAGGCGTCGCCCAAAGGCTCAGCAAAGACCTTGTGTGGTCAAGAGAAAAGGTTTACTCTACCTAGACCCTGACTCCCCATGTGACGCTTCCCGTAAATCACACCCTCTGGCATTCGGTACCCCTGGAAGTCACGCTTCCGTGGACTGTGGATAGAGGCAAAAGCGTAGGGCCAAGACACCTGTCAAATTCAGCAGGAGGAAGAAATAGCCGTGTCTGTGTAAGGGCAAGTAGACTTAGAATGCTTAGTCTATTTTTTTTTTTTTTATGTAACAAATTATCTGAGGCCAAATAGACGAAGAATTTAAAATTCACACGCCTTTGATCCCAGCACTCGGGAAGCAGAGGCAGGCGGATCTCTCTGTGAGTTCCAGGACAGCCTGGTCTACAGATCGAGTTCCAGGACAATCAAGGCTACACAGTGAAACCCTGTCTCGAAAAAAAAAAAAAAAATCAAAATAAATAAATAAATAAAATGTAAATTTAAAATTCAAGCCCAGCCTGGTGTTACAGGCTTGTGTTCTCAGCTTCTTGAGAGGCTGGAGCAGGAGGATCAGCATTTCAAGGTCTCCCAGGTTACACACTGAATTAGTTCAAGGGTAGCGCAGGGAAGCTCGTGAGAGACCAAGACAAAGTAAAAGCCTAAGAGGACCGGGGATGTAGGTCAGTGTATAGAGCTTGTCTAGTCTACAAGAGGCTCTGGGTTCACTCTCCAATACTGGGGGGAAGTGGATAATGAGGGGCAGTGGCAGGGGTAAGGGGGGAAGAGGAAGAGAGGGAAGGAAAGAGGCAGAGTGTCAAGACGGACAGGAGAGTAAAGAGACTGCTAGAAGCCCAGGTGACAGCCAGCAGCAGCAGCTGCCCTGTGGCCCTACTCCTCCACGGGGGCCCTGTTGTACAAAAGGACCCGCCAAAGGTCAATGAGGAGTCCAGCTGGCTTGGGGCTGGACAGCTGCGGCCTCAGTTTCCCCTCCCGCGGGTGCTCACGCTCAGCCCAGGCTGCAGACGTCCGTACTGCTCCGACACCCAGAAGCCGCGCCGGTCCTCCAGCGCCACGAAGGGCAGGTCCGGGAAGCGCGCGCGGAACTTCCGGAGGAAGCCGCCCTCGAAGTCCGCCAGCACGCCGTCCATGTCCACCAGCACCCGCAGGGCGCGGCTGCTCGCCCGGCTCCGCTCGACCCGTAGCGGGGCGCCGCGGGGACGCGCGCAGCAGCCGCGCAGCCTGAGCATCGCCCGGCTGGTCTCGGCGCCCTGGACCCTCGGTAGACGCAGCCTCGGCCGCCGACACCGACGCGCAGGCTCCAGCCCAGAGCGAGGCCCGCGCGCAGCCCCGCCGCCCTTAAAGGTATATGCGCCTGGAGAAGATGAAGGTGAACGTGGGTGCTGATCGCCCTGGGACATCCAGTCCCAGTCTGTGAGATCCAGGCTGGCGCCCTTCTCTAACTGCGGCAATGAAGGATGGAGGAGCCCATCACCCGGAGGAACAAACCTGAATCCGTAGGTATTTACTGAGCACTTAATTCGTTAGGCTCTGAACCCAAAAGACAAAGTTTCAGCCATCCTGGATTGTGGGTACAGGTTTGTTTTTGTTTTTTTAAGATTTAAAGAAAATCTATTATTATGGATACAGTGCTCTGACTGCATGTACACCTGCAGGCCAGAAGAGGGCGGTAGATCATATTATAGATGACTGTGAGCCACTATGTGGTTGCTGAGAATTTATCTCAGGACCTCTAGGAGAAGCAGTTAGTGCCCTTAACCTCTGAGCCATCTCTCCAGCCCATGGGTACAGGTTTTTAGACAGCCCTTCATCCTCGAGTATAGCCAGGAAGATTTTCAAATTACGGGCACAGGTAAAGGCAAATACACCTGTTGTGGGTGATCCCTCTGATCATAGATTCTGACTGTTTGCACCCATGACCTCATAAAATATAAAGGTCTCAGAGAGTAAGCCTTCAAATCTATCAAGGTTTTAAGGACAGATGTTCTGTGCCCAGCCTGACATCACGGGATTCAACAGTGAGTCTTCAAATTTATCTATAAGCTTGCTAATTGTCACCGTATCTCATGATATTAAAAAAGGAACTAATAAGTAGAATAAATATTTCAAAAGATGCAAATATGAAGATATTTTTATTAATGAAAGATCTCTGGGGACTGGAGAGGTGGCTCAGTGGTTAAGAGCACTGACTGCTCTTCCAGAGGACAGCTCACAACTGTTTGTAACTCCAAGATCTGACATCATCACATAGACATACATGCAGGCAAAACACCAATGCATATAAAATTAATTAAATAAAAATTATTTTTAAAAAATAAGATCTCTGTATATTAAGATTTTGTCTTTCCTGCTCTGGATTCCTAGCACCCTCATGGCAGCTTACAACCCTCTCAAACTCTGATCCCAGATGATGCGGCTCCCTCTTCTGGCCTCCTTAGACCCTGCATATACATGTCGCACAACCCTACATGCAGGCAAAATATCTATACACATAAAAATATAAATAAATGGGTTTTTTAAATAAATTTTTTTAATTAAAAAAAAAATAACGTTTTTAAAAATTTGTCCTAAAGTGGGATGTCTAGATTTTTCCAAAATGAGTAAGATAAAGACAAAGCTAGAAACTCGTATCACAGAAGGCCTGTGCAACTTACATGAGGCTTATAAACGGCGAGAGTAGCCAGAGGACCAGGCAATCTGCTGCGGGATTGTGTTTCCTAGAACTGATATGAGAGCTTCACCTATGACGCATCCAGAGCATGGCTGCCTAAACAAGACCAGATAAGGACACCAGCAACAGACATGCTCACCATGGGAGACAGAAATGTCACTGGACACCCACACGGTGGCTCACAATAGTCTGTAACTCCAGTTCCAGGAGATTCAACAACCCTCTTCTGGCCTCCTCGGGCACCAGGACTGTGCGGTACCCATACATATATTTAGGCAAAACCTTCATATATACAAAACAAAAATATGCACATCTTTAAAACTCACCCTTCATGTTGTCTATGAAATGCATTCTTCAAATTCATGAGAGAAGAGTCTGGAGCCATGGACTCCATGAAAGCTTCATGTGACTACAAGCTTCCTGAACCCTAACTCCGGAGTTAGACCCACCTGAGGCTAGAGAGCTTGTCACAGTCAAGGATCCCGCGTCTGCCTATTTCACAAGGTTTCAGAGGCAAAAAACAAGGGCTAGGGAGAGGAGACTCCTTGGTAGGAGCTCCCTGTAAGTTGGGCAGGGAGCAGCAGGGATGTGGTTTTCAAGAAGCCATCAGACTGAGGTGCCTTATAGTGGTGTGGCTGCCTGAGTCGTCCCTGTGCCTCTAACCCCTCAGGCACGTGCATGTTGTTAATCTCAGTAAACTCATCGGTTCACCAAGCCAGCCTGGGTGAGATATTTTCTTCGGTCTGTCACGTTTCCCCAGGAAAAGTCACACAGCACAATCCATAAAACATGCCGCTTCAACTGTGCTTTGTTGGCCAGACAAAGTAGCATAGTCAAGCCCAACTTCAAAAATGATGGAATGAAAAGAAGTGGACTAGTTGTGATTTGTCTGGGTGACTCCCACTGCAGTGTCAGTCATCCTTGTAATCCTAGCCAGGGTAACTGTCTTTCAGTAAGATGTCACTTAGTGTCCTTATGCCAGCTTGTAGCAGGAAAGGCCATCTTTCCCATGGTGGACAGTGTTTGCTGAGACCAGCAGAACCCTGATATGAGCTCGGATGGAGTGAGCACGCGTAAACATATCAGTTTCCCAGAGTCTGCTTTTGTTTGTCTCCCCCTTGCTGAGCCTGAAGTCACATCTGCCATTTTAACACAAGGTGGTGCTCTGAGCCCTGGTCGGCATTGACGCTGCTGACCACTGTACCTCAGTAGATAGAATCAACTGCCTACCGTCTAAGTCCTGCGTCCAATTCCTAGCACCATATAAATGATATAGTGAAGTGTACTGCTACTGCTGGTACTTGAGAGTTCCAAAGTTGCGCGCACACACACGTGTGTGTGTGTGTGTGTGTGTGTGTGTGTGTGTGTGTGTGTGCGTGTGTGCGTGTGTGTTTGTAGCCTTAGCACTAGATAAAGTTGGAGCTTAGAGGTTTGGGGCTTTTTCATGGTCCTATAGTTAACCTGTTAATTAAACTCATTTATTTTGCTAAGTGGAACTTAAAAGTTTTCTTCAGTCTGTCTGTACCTTCCTTATTTGGGGTGAACAATGTCTCCCCAGGAAAGTCATGTGACACACGAACACCTGCCTAAAAGGATCATATGGGGGAAACACAATGCAGATTTAAACAATGAAATGATGACGACGAAGTGCCAAAGGTAATGCCATCTTGTTCTCATCCTAGTTGGTGTTTTCTTAAAAAGTTCTCAGCCCCCTACACCCTGAGCAGTCACATCTGCCTTGGCAAGACGACTGAGATTCCTATGGCGTTAACCATGGTCCAGATGTATTAGCTAAAATAATTAATACTTATACAAACATAGCATAAACTAAAATAACTGAAGGTACAAGTCAAAAGTAATTGTCATACTATTATCTAAAATAGTTACTCTGCTCTGCCAGAAACGAATGTTCCAAGGTTACTCTGACCCTTATTTAACTTTGATGTAAATTAATGGTCTTTGTGAGCTGTGCCTTTAAAAACACTGCACTCCTGAGCTCTGGCACCAAGAAACTTTGGGACATTCTTGGCTGCTGGCTAATAAAGAACTCACACACTTTTAGTTGGCTTAATCAGAGGGACTGTGTGTACCTTCAGTGGACTATTACAAGGGGAATCTGTTGAGTCATATGTTTTGGCTAAAGGGTCCAGAATAGGATTGTTTCACACAAAGCTGGCTCTAGTGACTTAAGGATGTCACAGGACTCACTTCTTTGTCCCTGTGTTTTGAGGTACTACTGGCTCTGGTACCACCATGTTTTTGCATTTGAAGAATCAATTAACCATAGATCCAAAATATTCTTTAAATTTTTCTTCTGAAGCCGGGCATGGTGGCACACACCTGTAATCCCAGCACTCAGGAGGCAGAGGTAGGCAAATCTCTTATGAGTTTGAGGCCAGCCTGTTCTACAAAGTGAGTCCAGGACAGCCAAGGCTACACAGAGAAACCCTGTCTGAAAACCCTCCCGCCCAAAAAAAAAAAAAATTCTGAGACAGGCATGGTGGCACATGCCTTTAATGCCAGGCACTTTGGAAATAGAGCCACAGGCAGGCTGAGCTCAGTCAGTTTAAGGTCAGCCCAGTCGACAAATCCATGACAGCGGGGGCTACACTGTGAGACAATGTTCTCAAAAACAAATGACCAAAGAAATACATAATAAACAAATAAAATAATAATAAACAAATAAAAGTTTCATTTGTAGCGGACATATGTGTGCTTTTCCCTTACAGCGTACAGCATAGACTACTGACAGCAATTACATCGTGCTGGTATTAAGAGTAACCTAGGGATGGCTGGAAGTCTGGGGGAGGATGTGTATCTGTCAAACACTTCAGCATCTTATATTGAGCTGCCCAGAGTAACTCGATTTTGTCCTAATTTTGGCTCACCCACCCACTCCCCAGCCCCTTGTGTAGCACATCATCTGTGTAGATGTCCTTCTTGTTCTCATGTGGCCACACCAGAAGCTCCCAGAGGTTTTTACAACATCAAACAAATTGTTTTAATCAATTGAACTGAAACCTTTAAGACTTTTGACCCACCTGCCTGCCTCTGGTAGGATGTAATTGTGATTTTTTTTTTTTTTTTTTTTTTTTTTTTTTTACTTTATAAACCCTAACCCTGCCTTGATTTGGGGCCAAGAGTTCTTTGTGCTCAGGAGCCTGCTCTCAGTCACCCGAACTCTTACTGACCTTATCTATGTGGTCTGTAAGAGCCAAAGTCTGGTTTCCCAGACACATTTCCGAGGAGAAGTAGGGTTTGGGGGGACTCCCACCAGCACCACACTGCTCCTGTCTCCTCCTCTAGGATTAACTATATGCCCTTTGAAGCCATGCAGTGAACCTGCATACATTCCAAATGTGTTGCTTGTTAAAAGCTAGACAAATCTAAGAGTATTACACATGCTACAGAGAGGCAAGCTTTCCCTCGCATACTATATTCTAGCAAAAATGGAGGTGGCATGTTCTTTTCTGAAATGCCACGTTTGTTTGGGTCTTAAGACTTTTGCTCTAATTATGAATCTTCTGACTCTGCCAGTCATCCGGGAACCCAACTCTCCTGCCTGGCTATAAACAGGAACAGATGATTGTCAGCCAGGTCAGGACCTGCGAGTAGTAAACAAGGCCACTGTTACCCTCCACCCAGCTGTCCATAACCCCTACCCTCTCCTGGGTCTCATCTCCACCACAGCTTGTATTCATCACATGGCTGGACCTTAAGAATGCCCTTTTCAGCTGGGCACTCAGGGAGGCGGAGACAAGCGGATCACTGTGAGTGTGAGGCCAGCCTGATCTACAAAGTGAGTCCAGTACAGCCAAAGCTACACAGAGAAACCTTGTCATGAAAAACCAGAAAGGAAAAAAAAACCCACCCTTTTCTATATCCACATGGCCCCTCAGAGCCATCCAGTCTTCACCTTCCAGTAGAAGAATTCTGAAAATGGTGACAGGGGCTACTTAACATAGACTAAACTACCTCAAGGGCTCAGAGATTCTTGGAGCATTTTTGGCAGTGAGTTAGCACCTGATTTAGCAGCTTTCCCAGCAGCCCAACATGGCTGACCACTGCTCTAGTATGTAGGTAACTACTGCTGGCCAGACGGGTGCAGGAGGATCATAGAAAATGAACTCAACCTCTTATTACCGTGCTGTAAGCGGTAGCTACATGGTTGAAAAGGAAATAAGAGCCAAACCGGTCAAGAAAAAGTCAAATGCCTTGGTTTTCACCTCTCCCAAGAAGAGTACTGTCTCGGCCCAGAGAGAAAGCAGGCTATCTGGTTATCCTGTTTCAAAACCCAATGCTAGGTTTGGGAGTTCCTCAGGGCTGCGGGGTTCTGTAGGTTCTGAATACCTAATTTCTTGTCTTGTCAACATGACTTTATGAGGCCACAAAGGAGGACAGCAAGACTCTCTGCTAAGGGAACAAGGATAAGAAGAAGGCTTTTGAAGAGATCAGGAAAGCCCTCACCAATGTGCCTGCCCTTGGGACATCAGACCTGTCCACACTCTCATACATGCGCCAGCATGCTGCCATTAGGGACAGGGTCCTGACCCAAATGTTGATGTCATGGCATTGCCCAATGGCATTTCTTCCCAAACAACTTCATTGCCCAAGGCTGGCCACCTGGCTCTAGGCACTCACTGCCATTGCCACCTTAGTGTCAGAAACTGACAACCTGATTATGGGGAAAGAATTAATAGTCCTAGTGCCACACTCAGTACTGACATTAATACAAGGGGCAATACTGGCTAAGTAATGCCTGGATGGTCAAATACCAGCAAATGTATGAGAACCTGCACATTCACCTAGAAGTAGTGTGGACCTCAAACCCCAAGACCCTAGTGTTTGTTGGTCTAGACCAGCAGGACCATGACTGTGTCAAAGTCATGAATGAGGAATGGACTTAACTCTCAAGGACCCTGCATGCTGAGTACTTCACCGATGGTGGCAGTTTTGTGAAAGAGGGAGACTATCTTTCAGGGTACTCCATGGTCCACTTGAATTCCATCACTGAGGTAATATCTCTGCCAAAGAGAGCCTGAGCACAAACGGTAGAACTCGCCTCACTGAACTCAGCCCTGCTCCTGGCAGCTGGGGTGTGTGTGTGTGTGTGTGTGTGTGTGTGTGTGTGTGTGTGTGTACATACATGGGCTCTTAAATATGCCCTCTGCCCTCTGCCTACATGAGGTTTTTGTAGAACAAAAAGTATCTAACCAGCTCAGGAAGAAAAAGACAAACTACAGCAAAGAAGTCCTTGAACTCGAAGGCAGAGGCAGGCACATCTCTGTGAGTTTGAGGCCAGGCTGGTATACAAACAGATTTCTAGGACAGGCAGGGCTGTTATACAGGGAAACTCTGTCTTAAGAAACCAAAAAAAAAAAAAAGAAATCCATGAACTCATGCCAGGAGTGGCATGCCAGGAGTGCCTTTGACTCAGGCACTCAGAGGCAGAGGCAGGCAGGTTTCTGTGACTTTGAGATCTGCCTCGTCTACATAGTAAGTTCCAGGACAGCCAGGGCTACAATGTGAGACCGTGTCTCAAAATCAAAAAAATACAAAATAAGCCTAAGAGGAAATTATTGAACCCTTATATGCTGTATGCCACCTGAACAGGCGACAGCTGTATGCTTTCGGGTACATCAAGGGGGGAAACTGTAAAGACTGAGAAGTAAAGCTTGCAGTCCTCAAGGGGACAGTAGGACCATTAGCTCTGCCCTATGTACTGACTCCTAGGCCATTGGCAAGTTAGAAGTCTAGTGACTCACAGCATGAACATTCAGTTTAAGAGTGAAAGTGTGAGCCGTCTCCCAGGTGGATGGTGAGAACTTGGGAATGGCTAAGCAGCAATTCCTGAGGCCAGAGTCCCAAGCATTGTCGAAGAGTTGCGCAATTGGTGGCAAAGGGACTGAAGATCACCGGTAAGCTGTGCACACACCACTAGCTGTCCCCAGAGCTCTGGGGAGATGGAATGAGTAAAACCACAGCAGGACAAAAACTGTGTGGGGAAGCTGGGTGTGGGTGGCCTATAATCCCAGCACCCCAGAGGCAGAGATAGGTGGATTTCTGTGAGTTCAAGGCTGGCCTGGTCTATAGAGGGAGTTCAGAACAGCCAGGGATACACAGAGAAACCCTGTCTTGAGAAACCAAAAACATCATACCAAAACAAACAGCATCCCTAGTCCCTGACAATGCCCGGGACAGTGATCCTTGCCTTAATCTTTGCCAAAAGATTAGCAGAGGCTGCGTTAGTCAACTAGAAAGTGGCAAATGGCTTCTCCTGGTGTTCTTTTTCCTCTTGTGGGCAGGATAATTCGTTGCTATTGGTTGTTACCCATCTGAGCCTTAATTTCCAGGCTTAAGTCTGCCTCATGCAATCTGTACTAGTCACATGACCAGGGAGGTCACGTGACTCTATCTACACCAAGTGACATGACTCTGTCACATCCATTTCATCTGCCAAGAAAAGGTCTTAGGGGCCTGAAGACACACGAGCACCTAGTCCATCTACCAACTGGGAAGATCAATATACCCGTTTCAGCCCACAGTATCCCCCATTGAGAAGTAGACAGAAGTATGGAAAGAATCCAGAGGAACCAGACTAACCAAATCCAAGTTATTGACCCCAAACTTGTGTGATGCCATAAGCAATACCTAGTCAACTTACAGTGAACCATGTGTGGGTCTATACTGGGAACCAGTGTACAGATTTAATGGTAAGTACACGTGTGAGGAATTCTAGTTATGTCTTGATATGCCACACCAGATTGCTGTTACTGCCCCTACTGGAGCTGTGGTTCATGGACCACTTGGAAGGATAAAGGTAAAACAGCACTCCTCCAAAGGGAATTGCCACCTCCAACTGTAATGCAGGAACCTATAACAGCTTCCTTCAAGGATGAAACAGTCCATCCTGCAAGGAAGCTTCTGTTCTTTTTCTTTTTCTTTTTTCTTTTTTTGGTTTTTCGAGACAGGGTTTCTCTGTGTAGCCTTGGCCATCCTGGACTCACTTTGTAGACCAGGCTGGCCTCGAACTCACAGCGATCCGCCTGCCTCTGCCTCCCGAGTGCCGGGATTAAAGGCGTGCGCCTATGTATACAATGTTGTGTCTCATGTACACTCACATGCCAGAAGAGAGCATCAGATTACATTACAGATGGTTACAAGCCGCCATGTGGTTGCTGGGAATTGAACTCAGGCTCTCTAGAAGAGCAGGCAGTGCTCTTAACCTCTGAGCCATCTCTTTAGCCCTCAAGGAAGCTTCTTAAATAGGAAGGTAAACAACTCAAAATAGCTTCAGGAAGTCCCTGAAACAGACCGGATTCACTAGGCCCCTCCCTCGCTGAGTAAGCAGTAAAGACTTGTCTGCGACCAAGCTGAAAAGGAGACTCTAAGGCCAGACCAGCTGTCTGGAAGAAGCAGAAACCAGCCAAGCCGCCTGAAAGAGGTTTAGTCAGCTAGAAAGGATGCTATCCAGTCTGTTGAGCTGCCTGCAGACTGTGCAGTGTGTGCCAGGTTCCAACTTTTGTGAGCCATCACCAATACTGGGGTAGGCGTTGGCGAAGCAGCTGTCTTTTAGTCATTTCTGCACCTGTAAGTAACTCCTCACCTATACTCGTGTAAGTAACCCCAATAAAACTCATTGATTCTACAAATTGGACTTTGGTGGTATCCATACTTTCTGGTCTGTTATAGACTCCATATCTGGGAACACTGTGGGCATAGCATCTCCCCAGGAAAAGTTTTGTCACACAACAATCCTACATCCAAAAGATTGGAGATGGAAGAATGGCCACAAAATTGGTTTTTATTTTGGGTATAACCAAGACCCTGTGTTGGGTAAAGGATCTGAGCTCACTTGCAGGCTAGAAAACCTACCAAAACCCACCTTCAGTCCAAAAACCCATCATTCCCTGAGCACAAAATCCCGCCAATCTCTGGGCGTGGCTTGAAATTCACCAATCCCCCCACCCTGGAAAGCTCCTTCCCTAAGACGATCTACATAGCTCTGTCTACTGCTCAGTTCCCTGTTGCTTCTCACAAGCAGAGGCAGCCACCCTGTTGAGTCTCTCCCAATAAATCTCGTGTGAGGTTTGTTGTGCCATGTGACTTGGTGGTGTTCCTTGGCTCCAGTCTGCCAGGATACTTCTCCCCTCAGAGCTGTAACATATGCATTGGGGATTTCCCCCTCCGAGATCCAACACTTCTATTGGGGAAAACTTGTGTTATATATAAAATTAAAGATTAAGGCAGATGACAGAATACAAGGTACCAGGCAGATATTATGTTATACAGAGTTTATTAGATGAGCATGGGGGAAGAGGGAAAAGAGGTACCCCAGCGAGGGGGGCGGGTAAGAGAGGTAAAAAAAGAGTAGAGAAGAGGTAGAGAGATAGAGCCACGCGGAGGGCATGCCTTTTATATGGCCCTGGGCAGGTAAGCTGTGATAGGTAAGCAGTGACATCACAGGTAGGCAGACTGAAGCAGAATCCTAACATTTTGCTCCTCGGAACTGTTAACACTTACACCATGGATCCCTATTGTATTTCAAGTCACAGTCTCACTTTCGTTCATTTTATTAAGATATAAAGTTAGCATTTTTCGCATCTTTGCTATAGCAATAGAAACCCAAAGTAAGACAGAAATTGGTTCCTAGCCAAGCAGGAACTCAAAAATGTGCAGGGCTATTTGTCGGAACCCCTTAGCCTTAGATTGCTTGTTTGCTTTAGTGGGAGAAGTTTGTGGAAAATTTAACCCAAGCAGCGGCTGCTTACAGATAGACGATGAGGGGTCATTAAAAAAAAAAAAAAAAAAAAAACATAAATGTAAAAAATGGAAGAAGAAAAATCGCTGTCAGCCTAGACAGGGAGAAGCCAGAACTCCGGGGAATTGCGTGAGGTTTGATTTTCAGCTCTAGGAGAATTCAAAACCTTCTTAAATGTTATACTTTCGATTTGGGAGACTTTCCCGCACCAATCTGTTAGGTCTTCAGGCAGTGCGTATGTCCAGAAATGAGCACAACCTTGACCATAGGATTTCTGGCGGTTAGATAAAAGCCAGAATTCCTCTGAAACTTGTGAAATGAGTTTCCCTCCTTCCAAAATGAGTTATTTCCCTTGCCTCTGGAAGTGACAATGGAGCCGTGTCCGAAACATGTGGGGGAAAAAAAGTTCGACTAGGTGAAAAAAAAGCTAGGCCATTCTTAGCAAAACTGGGCTCAGAAATATTATGCTTAAATATTATTCTTTCCTCTCTTCATTAGTTCCATTTAATGTGAGACGAGATTTCACAAGAACCACACTGAAAGACGAAGGGAAACTAATTTCCGGCTATTAGCGGAACTGTTTCCATGGAGACAGGAGGGGCCCTTAGCCAGGTGAGATCTCGCGGTGCTTGGCTGGAGGAAGTGACGTAGCCTCCCTAGGCTTAGGTGGGTCACCGGGCCCCTCCTCCTAGAGCGGCCGCCTTTTCCCGCGCGAGCAACCTCTGTTGCTTGGGCCACCGGCGGGGAAACATGGCGTCTGCCCTGGAGCAGTTCGTGAATAGTGTCCGACAGCTTTCAGCTCAAGGTGAGGCCTGGGCCACAGGGCTGGACCTGCATGTCTTGGTGCCGGTGCGGATGTTGGGACCGCCCTTAGCTCTCGCCTCTCCTCCCGGACCTGCTCGGGCCTGGTGGTTAGGGAGGAGCGCCCGGCTGCGAGGAGCACTGCTCGTGCTGTCGGGCGCCGTAGTCCCTGCCGTCGCCTTCCCCTGTCTCGGGCTCTGAGGACTTTCCTTCCCCTCCCCCCGCACCCCCTCCCCCGTTCGGGCCCCTGCCACCGTGCGCTGCTTGACAGTTTGGGGGCGTGACTTCCGCTAGGAGCACTCTCGAGCGCCCATTGGTCCCTTGACCACCCCTTGTTTTCGGTGATTGGTTTAGCACCCTATCCGTCCTGCCTGTCTGGCCACCTCCCCCCCGACCAGGCCTCTCTAGTGGGGGGGGGCAGTGGGGGGGGAATCTTTTCTGGGCTCCTTGGCTGGAAGGCTTGAGCCTTAGCTGTATAGCAGCAAAGGCTCGGAATCCTCCGCCCCTATTTTGGTCGTACCCAAGTCCAAGGGAGCTTTCACTTGTCCGAATCCATTTCTGGGGCGTAGAATTGTTACTTTATGTTCTCTTTAATTTATATACTGTCTATTTCATTCATCTCTTGAGCACACATAATCTTGAGCCAGAATATTTCTCCTAATAGAGTAAAAAATGCTTGAGACAGTGCTTCTCATGGGAATACAGGAAGTACTGATAGGCTACAAGCTACCATTGACATCTCCTGCAAGGTCTGTGGGGTCTGGCTCACAATCTTCATTTGTAAAAGATACCAGGTGTGTCAAGGGCGATGTCAACCTAATTATCTTACGGCTTAAATGATGAAACCATGCACAATAAATAGTAATTCTCGCTTTCCTTACTATTGATAAAATTCAGCTCACAGGACATTTACGTACCTGTGAGTTTTGTAGGGGGTTGTTTTGTTGTTGTTGTTGTTGTTTGTTTTTGTTTTTAATAGACCATTCACTCATACCACACAAGCAGGATTAAAGTTAAGAAAAATGTAAACGTGGCAGAGTACTCCTTTAATCCCAGTACTCTGGAGGCAGAGGTAGGTGGATCTCTTGAGTTCCAGGCCAGCCTTCACTACACACCTCTGATACCCTCATCTCCAAGCTAATTAAGTGGGGCTGGAGAACAGCTCGGCAAACACTGGTCTTCCAGAGGACCTGCGCTGAGTTCCCAGCATTGCTAGTGGACTCCCAGTCACTTGTATTACCAGCCTCAGGGGTTCCAAAACCCAGGATCTTCAGTCTCCTCGGCACCTTCACTTCCATGCCCACACAACTAACAAATACAATAAAGTTAATTATAACACAACCATACAGATAGGCTCCTATACAGCTGTAGAAAGAAAAGTGCATATATTTTTTATGAACTGAAGGGAGTCTGAGGTCATCATTAAATAGCAGAAAGATGCTTAATAGTGTACAGGACACACGTCTGTGTGAGTGAGGAGAAGGGCTGCATGTGTACGTGGGTGAGCATCTCTATACATGTAGACTGTCTCTAGGAGGATACTTAAGGCGTTCATTGGTAACATTGGGTTGTCTGTAAACACAAATCATGGTTTTTGTTTGCTTTGGAGACAAGTCTTACCATGTAATCTGGGCTAGCCTGGAATTTACAGAGACCCACCTGCCTTTGCCTTCTGAGTGCTTGGATTAAAGTTCTTGGATTTGTCACCATACTCAGCCATAATATTAGGTGGGAATTTTTTTTTTTTTTTTAACAGTTTGGAGATTAATTCAACAAGCCGTTGCTAAGGCATTTTAGTCCCTTACTTTGAATTATCTGGCTACCATAATCTCTTGTTGTGCAATGAGGGCGCATAGTTTAATCATGGGGAACGGAATATGGTGAGGGCTCAGAGGGACTAAACTGATGGTTGAATTGAAGGAAGTCAGGTAGCCTATAGAAGACCGTATATATAGAAGCAGAAAAAGGGGGCTGGAAAGATGGCTCAGTGGTTAACAGCACTGTCTGCTCTTCCCAAGGACTCGGGTTCAGGTCCCAGCACCCACATGGCAGTTCACATCTGTCTAATTCCAGTTCCAAGGGATCTGACACCCTTGCCCCCACACCAATGCATATAAAATAAAATTAAATACATTATTTTTTAAGAGGCACAAACAGAGAGGATGTGGAATGTTGATTTTTCTCTTCTTGGTGTGACCAGAGTGGATTGTGGGGGAGTAGTAGGAGCCATGGCTAGAGAAGTTGTAGAAACCAGCTTAGCTCTGGAAACTGAGCTGAAGTGTTTGGATTTCTTAAAAGCCTTCGGGGTAGTTTGACTGAATTTGCACACTGTTGTAAAAGAACTTTTACTCTTCTGTTTCATTTGCTTTCTAGGAGGATTTCTGCTTCTTGTCTACTAACCTGGGCCCAGTCCTGGAAGCTTCTAGCCTCGTACAATCTAAACTGGGCTTAGAATGTTTTCAGCTTCTGGGGCTGGCTGGTTCAACTCAGCTGTTCTGGCTCAAACATCTCTCCCAGCTGACTTATTCAATCTGCCCCTGAATTGCACTGCTTGGCCTCTGACTAACTCCAGCAGTCTTTTCTAGTCTTCTGGCTCCTTCTCATTCTCTGGCTCTCACTCGGTCTTCACCTGAGTTCTCTCTCTGCAACATGACTATGACTGTTACTGTGAAACTGCCTCTTCTCTCTCTACACTGCCCCTAAGTAGCTTCCCTTTCCTCTCAGTTCTTGTGAGAGTTTGGTGTATCCTATTCTGTCAAGTCTTTCTCAGATTTGTCATATTTTCTGCCATTCAATTAAACATCACTTTAAAACATGGATGCTTTCTTCTACAAATTAACTTTACTTTTATTACTTAGGATTAAAGGCGAGCACCACCATGCCTGGACCTCAGCTTTTCTTTACCTGAAACTTGCTCTATCCCAGGCTGGCCTTGATCTGCTTACCTCTGTCTCCTAGATTAAAGGCATGTTTGCATTCCAGCCCGATCACACAGATCTAGAAGGTTCTTTTAGAAGTGATCTCTTGCCAGAGCAGCCAAGTTCTGAATTAAAATTCCTCTATACAATATGAAGTAGAATTTGGAATAATATCTAAGTAGTCATACCATTTCTTGTATGCAGTCTATACAAGAAATGATAGAGTTCCAGATTAAGACATGGAAGGGAGCCGGGCTTTGGTGGCGCATGCCTTTAATCCCAGCACTCAGGAGGCAGAGGCAGGTGGATCTCTGTAAGTTCGAGGCCAGCCTGGTCTGCCAAAGGGAGTCCAGGACAGCCAAAGCTACACAGAGAAACCCTGTCTCAAAAAATCAATAAATAAATAAATAAAAGAATAAGTAAATAATAAAATATTAAAAAAAAAAAAAGACGTGGAAGGGAAAGGAGTAGAGCTGAGAAACTTACAGAATAAAAGTAAGTACTGCTGGTTACGAGAAAGGTGGTGACAGTAAGATGTGCACTTCTGGCTTTAGGAACTGGAGATGCTTTCTGGGGACCAGAGGGAACTGGAGGTCCAGTGTTCTCTCTGACCCGCTGTGAGCACGTTGCTTGTTCTGTCCCTAGTCTTACAGGAAGACAAACCAGACCATCTTGAAGAACTTCAGCTCTGAGAGGCTGTCTGGCTAGGGTTCTTTAGTTTGGTTGGTGCCCTAACTGAATGCTAGTGTTGTTCTGTTTTGCAGGGCAAATGACCCAGCTCTGTGAACTGATCAACAAGAGTGGAGAACTCCTCGCGAAGAACTTGTCCCACTTGGACACGGTGCTTGGGGCTCTAGATGTTCAAGAACACTCCTTGGGCGTCCTTGCTGTTCTGTAAGGGCTTTTTTTTCTTTTATAGTTTTGTGCTTGTTGTAGTCAGTGCTTTCTAGTGTGCGGGTTTGTGTATGTGTTTTCCAGCAAATCATTGCTTATTATTACATTTTGTTCAATTTCATGCTTTTTGTTTGTTTGGAGGCAGGATCTCTCTGTAGCCCTCATGAAACTCACTTTGTAGACCAGGTTGGCCTCAAGTTAGAGTAGTCCACCTGCTTCTGCCTCTGAGTGCTGGGGTTAGGGTGTGTGCCACTACGCCAGACTCCAGTTTCACCATTTGTTTTGAAAGACTTACTGATTTTATATGTATGCGGGTTTTTTGTTTTGTTTTGTTTTTTTGGTTTTTTTAGACAGGGTTTCTCTGTGTAGCCTTGACTGCCCTGGACTCACTTTGTAGACCAGGCTGGCCTCGAACTCACGGTGATCCACCTGCCTCTGCCTTCCAAGTGCTGGGTTTAAAGGCGTGTGCCACTACTGCCCGGCTATGTATCCGTTTTTTTCTTGCATGTATGGATGTGTACCTCATGCATTCCTGGTGTGCAAAAAAGTGAGAAGAAGGTGTTGGATTCCCCCTGAAACTCAAGTTATGAGTGGTTGTGAGTCACCATGTGAGTACTGGGAACCTAGCAAGAGGGATAGGTTCTCTTAACTGCTCAGTGACCGTTCCAGCTTTCAGTTTTATCATCTTAACTCATTGTTTGTTTTTATACAAATTTCAATTTTTCTTTAAATTGTTTTGTTTTGCCTTTGTTTTTTAAGGCAGAGTTTCTCTGTGTATCCCTGGGTGTCCAGGCTGGTTTAATTTTTTAATTTATGTGTACTTGTTGTGGGGGCACTCTTAGAGGACAGAAGAGGAGCTACAGTTACAGACAGCTGTGAGCCACCTGACATGGGTGCTGGGAACTGAACTCAGGTCCTCAGCAAGAACAGCAAGTGTTCTTGATCTCTGAACCAACTTGCTCCTTGGAAATTTCTTTTAAAAAATAACTAGACGTTATAATTTGCATTTATCTCAGCCCCCAGAGGCTTGCCCATGTTTTCTAACTTAGAAAGAAAATATGTAGAGTGATAGAATAGGGTATGGTGGACTATAGTGAGTTATGTATCTTATGTCTGACACAGATTTTCAAATCTGTTGTAACTGGAGTTCTTTGTAACAGTGTCTTGCACAATTTGTTTTGCTGTTGTATATATAAATGGGGATGTTGTCATAGCATTTAAAATAATAAACATCTGGCTCCAGTCACTAGGAATTCAGAGACAAAAATGTATTTTTTTCTTACTGATACAAAAAAGAGCAGATAGTGTGCGTATTTTGTATACACATAAACTCACACATGCATACATATCAAATAAGATGTATGTGAAAACATACCTTTTACATGTATTTGTGTGTGTGTGTGTGTTTGCATGCATATGTGGAGGTCAGAGACAACATGGGAGAGCTGGTTCTTCCCCACCATGTGGGGTTTCAGGGATCAAGCCCCAGTCATCAGCCTTGGCTGTAAACACCCTTACCTGTGAGCCTCTCCCTGGCCCATAAAGCTTTTCTCTTTCTCCCTCTGAGACAGGATCTCACTATTCAACACAGGCAAGTCCTGAACTCACCATCTTCTTAGCCTCCCTAAGTATGAATATCTGTAACTATGGAAACATTTTGATACTGTATAGTATCTTACCATTGTAAGTAAGTTATATGCAAATACTGTGTGGAAAGACCCTGAACGTGTGTCTGAAGCCTCATTTAAACCCACATTCTTGCACAGAATGTGGAGCCCTGAACTGCTGCTTTTTTTTTTTTTTTTTTTTTTTTTTAATTTATTCTTGTTACATCTCAATGTTTATCCCATCCCTTGTATCCTCCCATTCCTCCCCCCCCCCCCTGAACTGCTGCTTTTTATAAAGTGGAAATCACATCACTTCATTGACTACTGTGAAATTGTTTCTGGCACATCTTAATAATGACAAAATGTCAAGTGACATTGTTAACTAGTGCTGTATAGATCAGCGGTTCTCAACCTTCTTAATGCTGTGACCCTTTAATATGGGGTTTTTTTTGTTTTTTGTTTTTTTCTTTTCAAGACAGGGTTTCTCTGTGGAACAGCTCTGGCTGTCCTGGAACTCACTCTGTAGTTCAGGCTGGCCTCAAACTTACAGAGATCCACCTGCCTCTGCCTCCCAAGTGCTAGGATTAAAGGCGTGTGCCACCACTGCCTGGCTAATACAGTTCTTTATGTTGTGGTGACACATAAAATTATTTTTGTTGCTAGTTCATAACTCTTCTACTGTTATGAATCATAATGTAAATATTTTTGGAGCTAGAGGCTTGTCAAAGGGTGGAGAACCACAGATTGAGAACCACTGGTGTAGATGAAAGTAGGCAAACTAAAAGATGTGGGAGAGTCTACCATTTTTCTGGAGATTAATTTCAGTAGTTATTGTTTTTAAGAGATTATGAAGTTTGCTTTAATGCAATGTTCTAATGGTGGCAGCTTTCTCTCCTGAAATTCTCTGCAAGCCTGCTTGAAAGTCTCATGGCAGCTGATGGCACCATCTGCCCACTTACTTAAGATGGGTCATCTGAGTGTTCCCTATTACGTCTGCCCCTCCCGTCATATTTTGCCTGTCAGCTAGTTCTTTCAGTATTCCAGATAGAAACAACAGCCAACTAGCTAGCCATAGCATCTTCAACCTGAGCTGCTTCCTTAGCCTCCCACCACACCGCCCTGTTTGCCTTACTTGAGTGCATTCTACCCAAAACAGGAAAAGCAACAGATTTTTATTTTGTTTGTATGTGGAGGAGGTGCCCACATATCCCACATGAATAGAGGCCAGAAGACAACTTGCTAGAATTGTTTTCCTTCCACCGTGTTACTCTTGGGGATCAGACTCACAAACTCAGGTTATAAGGCCTGGCTTAATCTCCTGAGTGCTTCGTCAGCCCTGAGAAACCAATTCTTTTGTTCGTTTGTTTCTTTAATTTTTATTTTATTTTATTTTTATTTATTTATTTATTTTTTTGAGACAGGGTTTCTCTCTGTAGCCTTGGTTGTCCTGGTCTCGCTTTGTAGACCAGGCTGGCCTCGAGCTCACAAAGATCACCTGCCTCTGCCTCCCTGAGTGCTGGGACTAAAGGTGTGCACCACCATGCCAGGCTTATATCTTTGCTTTTCGGTTTTGTAAAAATATTTATTATTTTACAGTATTCTGCCTGCATGTGAGCCAGCAGGCCAGCAGACGGCACCAGCTCTCATTATAGATGGTTGTGAGCCACTGTGTGGTTGCTGGAATTGAACTCAATAGCTTTGGAAGAAGAGCCAATGCTCTTAACCTCTAAGCCATCTCTTTGTTTTTTAAAAAAGATGTTTATTTTATTTTTATTGTGTATGAGTGTTTGGCTTGCATATACGGATTACCCCATCTTCTTACCTGGTTCCTATGGAGATCAAAAGATTAGTTCAGATCCCCTAAAAATGAAGTTACAGTTAGGAGCCACCGTGTAGGTTCTGAAAATTGAACCTTGGTCTTCTGCAAGAGTAACAAGTGCTCTTGACCACCAAGCCAATTCTCCAGCACTGTGGCGCTTAATTTCACAGAGGCAGGATGGACGTCAAGCTTAAGTTGTTTCTGTTCTTTACTATATGAAATGTAAGGTAATTTGATTCTTTTTCTCCTGTTCCTAGGTTTGTGAAGTTTTCAATGCCCAGTGTTCCTGACTTCGAAACACTATTTTCACAGGTTCAGCTTTTCATTAGTACTTGTAATGGCGAGCACATTCGATATGCAACAGATACATGTAAGTTAATAATGCTCTCTCTTCCTGAATGTGTTTTTCCTTGGCAGTGTTTACATTTTCAATATTTTGTTATTGTTTTTGTTGTTGTTACATCTAGTTGCTGGGCTGTGCCATCAGCTAACAAATGCACTTGTGGAAAGAAAACAGGTAAGAAATGTTATTCAAGTTCTGTTAAAATGTATGCTTGACTCATGAGCTAATATAGTACTCTATATCCCAGTTCTTAGATATGTGTACTTCCTTGTGAGCAGCCTTTGCCTAATGTGAGGCCCAGGGAGGCAACTGGCAGCCATGGTTAGTTTTGAAACTGCAAGTCTGGGCTGGAGGTGTGGCTCAGTGGTAGAGCAGTTGCTTGGCATGCATGAGGTACTTGGTTCCATGCCCAGCACTAAAGGAAAGAAAAATACAGAACCACCAATTAGTGTCCTTTGTACTATAGTGATGCTATTTCTTGTTTTTTCCTTTTAGCTTTTAATTATGATGATTTTCATCTTATAAAATGCTGAAAGGATAATATAAAGACTTTTTGTGCACTCTCAACTCACTCCAAGTGTTAGTGTTAGCTTTGTTTATTCCCTCCCCCACCATTGGGAAGTCAATGTAGATATTTGTTTCTTATCCTAAATACTTCAGTGGGTGCTTTCTTTCTTTTAAAAAATTTTTTTTAAAATTTTAATGTGCCTTAGTATGAGAGTGTCAGATCTTGGAGTTAGAGATAGTTGTGAGTTGCCATGTAGGTGCTGGGAATTGAACATGGGTCCTTTGGAAGAGCAGGCAGTGCTCTTAACCACTGAGCCATTTGTCCAGCCCCCAGTGGGTGCTTTCTAGGCATTCTTGTAGACCGCTGTGGAGATAGTTGGCATCTGGAAATGGATGCTGAGAAAATGCTCTCACAAAACCACAGACTCTGGCCAGATAGTCAGTCAGTGTTCTCTAGAAAAGCAGGTGTCAGAACAGAGGTGGATACACTGCTATTTCTCTTTTGTTCTCTTCCACCTGGAAAGGTTCTTAGACTTTGCCTTTGATGATGCTGACACAAATTTTAACTTGGGTGGTTTTTGGTTTTTGGTTTTTGTTTGTTTGTTTGTTTGTTTTGGTTTTTCAAGACAGGGTTTCTCTGTGTAGCCTTGGCCATCCTGGACTCACTTTGTAGACCAGGCTGGCCTTGAACTCACAGGGATCCGCCTGCCTCTGCCTCCCGAGTGCTGGGATTAAAGGCGTGCGCCACCACGCCTGGCTGGGGTGGTTTTGTTGTTGTTGTTGTTTTTGTTTTTTGTTTTAATTGGGAAATGAACTTTCAAGCTGTAGACTGAAGACAGAAGGAGCCTTGGGCATTCTATAGAAACACTAAACAGTTTGGTTAAAAGCTATGGAGCTAGTGCCAGGCATGGTGGCGCATGCCTTTAATCCCAGCACTCAGGAGGCAGAGGTAGGAGGATCGCTGTGAGTCCGAGACCAACCTGGTCTACAAAGTGAGTCCAGGAGTCAAGGCTACACAGAGAAACCCTGTCTCAAAAAACCTGGGGGTGGTGTGGATGGGGAGAAAGCTATGGGGCTGAAGAGTTGGCTTAGTGGTTAGGAGCACTGGCTGAAGACATCAGCCACTCATGTGGTGCATAGACACACATGCAGGCAGAAACACACACACACGAAGCTGAATAGTAATTCTAGCACTTGGAAGATAGAGGTAGGAGGCTCTTGAGTTCAAGGTTAAACATGATGCCCTGTCTTGGGGTGGGAGATACTATAGTCCCTTCCTGAGTTGGGGAGAGGAGAGAACTGTTACCATGTCTCTTTATTGAAAAGGCCATAGAGATAAGTAGGTGTTTTATAGCCTCGTCTTCTGACCAATGTTGTCCCTCACTTGAGCCTGAGTACTGCCTTTTATAACTGGGGGCAGGAAACTGCACCTGATATGCGCTTATAAATTCAGTGGTAATTTGTTCTTTAGGGTGACTACCCCACTATGAAAAACATCCCAGCACCATCATCCACAAGTTTAGCTTCTAAGCTACCCCACTAATCTATGGTAAACTATATGGAAAGGTTGTCTTTGTTTAACTATTAGGGACATACTAAATAGCTATGTATTTAGCTCTGTTGTCTAGACTGGCTAGCCAGCAAGCATAGGGATCCTCTATCTCTGGCTCTTCAGTGCTACAATTTTGGGGCTAACTGTCACATCCACTTGTACATGGGTTCTAGAGACTGAACTTGGATCCTGGTGATTACATGGCAGACATTTTTACCGGCTGAGCCATCTCCCCAGCCTCAAGAAAGCAGCACAGCTTATTATTCAGAGTCATTGTAAAAGGGGGGAAAAGGTTTTGATTTGAAGTATGATACTGAAATTATCCAAGTATTCAAGAAACATATTAAAACACTTTCTGCCTGAATAGAGGCAGACATTTCCTGACATAGTATGGAAACCTTATTGCTATGTAAGGAACCTATCAATTAGTGTTGTTTTTTATTTGTAAGTGACAACATAAGATCCAATGTGCTGCCAACTTTGAGAACTTATCTGAAAGAGATGTCATTTCTGACAGCCCCTTCGAGGAATTGGCATCCTTAAGCAAGCCATAGACAAGATGCAGATGAACACAAACCAGCTGACCTCAGTACACGCTGATCTCTGCCAGGTACGCAGCCAAAGTATGGGAGTCACACCCGCTCAGAGGTGTAAGGCTGTTCATGGGCTTGCTCCACAAGATAAATGGGTGCATACAGGCTGAGATACAGGGTGGGGCTTAAATGGGATCTTTGTAATGGTTGTAGCATTTTTTTTTTAATTTAAGTCATTTTCTGTTAAATTATGAAACAAGAGTAAAAATACAGGTAACTTTTTATATCTCAAAACATTCATTTATTTATTTACTTATTTATCTTATGCTAAGTAGCTCAAAACCCAAAAGATTCCCAAAAGGGGGAAATATATGATGAGGCCTCCCTGCCACTGTTGCCAGCAACAGTCCTTCTCTTCAGAGAAAACCCACGTTCGTACTTTCTTGTCCATCTCTTCTACAGACAGTTTACATATAAAAGCAACTATATATACACACTTTCTCTTAATTAAAAAAAAAAAAAAAAGCCGGGCATGGTGGAGCATACCTTTAATCCCAGCAGTCAGGAGGCAGAGGCAGGTGGATCCCTGTGAGTTCGAGGCCAGCCTGGTCTACAAAAGAGTACAGAACAGCCAGAGCTGTTACACAGAGAAACCCTGTCTTGGGGGGGGCGGGGGGAGAGGAAAGAAAAAGCCCACAAATCCCAGTAACATATGAATTTTTGTATATCTTGCTTTTTCCTATGTAATGCCTCTTGGCGATGAATCTGTGATCTATATTACACAGCATAGTGTTCTGTAATGTGAGTAGGTCGTGCCCGAGCTAGACTGCAGTGTTGGTGACATGGTGACCTTGGACACCTGTTCTTGCCTTCATCTTTCATCTTTCAAAGTGCTTTTATGACAGTGATAGCATATACTTAATTTTTATTTTACTTCATTATTATTGTTGTTTATTTGTTTCTTTGAGACAATGCTTCTGGACTTAATCCCTAACTGTCCTAGAACTTACTCTGTAGACCAGGCTGGCCTCAAACTCAAAGAGATCTGCCTGCCTTTGCCTACAAGTGCTGAAATAAAAGATGTGTTCCACCACAATGCCTGGTTATACCTAATTTTTCAAAATCAGCTGTTCAAGGAATCTACCAACATTTCCACTGTTGTTGTTGTTTAAGTTCGTTATTTACCTGTGTGCTTGCTTTCTGTATTTTAACACTTTTTTTATACTTACCTGAAGGTTTCAGTTTGAGAAAGGATTCACTTTAAAAACAAAAACAAACAAACAAACAAACAAAAAACCCTTCACTTTTGAGCTCACCATCCTAGTCTGATTTATATTTCTTGTTTTGTTTTTCCCCCCAAGACAGAGTTTCTTTGTGTAGCCCTGAGTGTTCTGGAATCAGCTCTGAAAATGAGGCAGGCTTAGAACTCAGATCCACCTGCATCACCCCCCAGTGCTAAGATTAAAGGTGTTCACCACTGCGCCCTGCCTAGTGCTGGTCTGTTTTGTTTCACTAGTCCAGTGAATTGAAAATGGACACATCTGTTCACTCATCCAGAGACTCCTGAGTTGTGGGTGGACACCTTAGTATTTGTATTTTTACTTTGGTTTATTTTTATCCTTTTTTTTTATCTCCCTGTTTTTTTTTTTTTTTTTAATAGAATCTTACTCCATAGCCCAGGCTGGCCTTGAACTTGCAGCGGTCTTGCTTCAGCAGCCTGAGTGGCAAGGGTTACAGGTGTCAGTGACCACACCCAGCAGGAGATGCTCTTATTCTAGAAGAAATGGAATAATGTGCTAATATTGTGCTATTAATCAACTGTAAAGCAAAATAGTACTGTCTTAAAAATTTTAATCTGAAGTTTTTTCTAAAACCTGCTATAGTGAAATTTAAATTGATTTAATACAAAATTGTTTACAGCTTTGTTTACTAGCGAAGTGCTTTAAACCTGCCCTTCCGTATCTTGATGTGGATATGATGGACATCTGTAAAGAGAACGGAGCCTATGATGCAAAACACTTCCTGTGCTACTACTATTATGGAGGGATGATCTATACGGGGCTGAAGAACTTCGAAAGGGCACTCTACTTTTATGAGCAGGTAATCCGGTTTTCTACAGCTGTGATGTTCTGAACGTGTGTGATCCAAACAGTCACAGAGTGTTACAAGTTCCTAGGAGAGCTAGGGTCAAAAGACAGGCAGGAACAGTGCTAGCAAGGGTGTGGGGATAACTGCAGAGAGGACTGCAAAACAACAGTCTCTTTGAAGAAGAGTTAAGAAAAAGCTCAAGATCTGGGGTGCAGTGCAGTGTTTGCCTGACTCGTTCTTAGGTTGAATCCCAGCACCAAAAACCAAACACAACACAATTACATCATTAAACACGTGGTTCAGCAATTCTACTTCTAAGAATATACTAAAGAGAAATAAAAAGCACCGTCCACATAAAAACAGGTAGAACCAAAAGGTGGGAGCAGCCCAGAGCACTCAGCAGCCAAGGAATGGGTAAGAGTGTGTGCACACAGTGGGATCATTTCAGCCATAAAGAAGGGAGGTACTGACGTCAGGATTGGAATAATTGTTAAGGCTTTACCTTAACAACTGGTCACAGGAGATCCCATATTTAGGATACCGTTTATACAAGTGTCCAGAGACAGAAAGTAGTGTATGTTTGCCTGAGGTCATGGGAGAAAAAGTGAAAAATGACTGTTTTGTGCATAGGGGTTTCTTTTGGAGGAATTGAAATGTTCTGGAAATTAGATAATGATAATAGTATTGCAAACCAGTAAATGTAGTGGAAATCACTGAATGTATATACTTGAAAGGTGTAAATTTTGTGCTCTGAGTTATATTTCAATAAACTGCCATGATGCTGACATATACTCAGGAGCCCAGTAGGCACTTCTTGAGTTCCAGGGTAGCCATGGCCTATACAGCAAGTGTTTATCTCAAAACTAACACTAGTGAGCTGGGCGCGGTGTGTACTCAGGAAGGGAGAAGCAGGCAGATTGCTGTGAGTTTAAGGCCAGCATGGTCTACAAAATGGGTCCAAGGCTACACTGTCTAGAAAAACCAAAACAAATAGAAGTGTTAAATGCTTACCTGGCAGGGGAGATACCCTGATCAAGATAGTTTCCCCAGAGTGAGGCTTCTCCATTGCACATGGGATGAGCTGACCTTGGCTACCTCCCCAACTGCAGGAAGCACACCAGGTGGTAGTGGAGGATTGGCCATCCCCCCTCCCCCATTTTATAAAAACATAAAATATTGGTTCAGCAGGTAGAGGCATTGCCTGTCCTCTTGACTGGAGTTTGATTCTAGGAACCCACATGGTGGAGAGAGAGAGAGAGCCACTCACATGGGCGTGTTCTTCGACTCCAGATAGTCACTGGTGTGTGCATAGGCGCCCACACACTGTAAATAAATAGAGTATATTGATAAAAATGGACATTAAAGTGATACATGTGGTCAGTTTGTATTCCTGGCTATGTTATACAATATCTTCACCCCTCACTCTTCTCTTGCTCAGGCTATAACTACTCCTGCCATGGCAGTCAGTCACATCATGCTGGAGGCATATAAAAAGTATATTTTAGTGTCTTTGATATTACTCGGCAAAGTACAACAGCTGCCTAAATACACGTCTCAAATTGTGGGTAGATTTATTAAGGTAAGTATTTAAAACTGATTGTCTTACATTTTGTATTTATTTGTATGTAAAGACATTGTAACAATACAGTCTTGTAATTTTATTTTATAGTGGCTTAGCTTTCCCAGCAACTTCAGATTAGGGAGTCTGAGGAGAGTCCAGGAGTGTGGTTCAGTCAGAATCTCTAGTTGTTCTAGTTAGTATACATCCTGCTGTCTTTGCTAGGCTGTTTCTCAGAAGCCGGTTTCCAGCCCTTGCTCTGGTACTTGGACTATAGGTGTTTAAGCTCTTGTAGGGGATGATTTTTTTGTTGTTGTTGTTGTTGAATTCTTTATTACATTTTAGTCAAATTACTGGAAACAGTTCTGATTTGGTTGAACTTTACTAATTCAATTGTTGGGATGTCTTACTGAAGCTCTACTTGACTACGGTCTTGTTCCCGTTCTCCCTGGCAGCCAGACTTTGGACAACATTTAAAACACAAAATAATGAAGTTTTTCGTTGTTGTTGTTTGTATTAAGTACATACAGAAAGAGGGCTGGGAAGATAGTCAGTTGGTGAAATGCTGGCTAGAGTTTGATCCCTAGGACCCATATGAAAAGCTGAGCAAAGTGAGTGGAAACAAGTCGATCCTGGGGCTCACCACCCTTAGCTCAGTCCCCGGTCCTAGTGAGACATTTTGTGTCAAAAAAACAGGTGGATGGGGCTGGGCATGGTGGCGCACGCCTTTAATTCCAGCACTTGGGACACAGAGGCAGGTGGATCTTTGTGAGTTCTAGGCAAGCCTGGTCTACAAAGGGAGTACAAGACAACCAAGCTACACAGAAAAACCCTGTCTCAAAAAACCGAAAAAAGAAAACAACAGCAACAACAAAAAAAACACAGGTGGATGAAGCTAGGTGGTGTTAGCTGAGCACATCTTTAATTCCAGCGCTCGGGAGACAGTAGCAGGCAGATCTCTGAGTTCGGGCCCAGCCTGGTCTATAAAGTGAGCCCCAGGACAGTCAGGGCTACACGAAGAAACCTTGTCTCAAAAGCCAAAAACAAACAAAGAAACAAAAAAAACCACAAATGGACAGCTCCTGAGAAATTACAATTAAGATAGACCTTTGATATTTGGATGCATATGGGTGCACATGCATAAATGAATTATGCTCAGGACCCTAGGTTCAGTCCCCAGCACTGCAAAATAAATAGCATATGATCATGATTTTTAAGTTGAGCAGTTGCAAAAGTTTATAATAATGTGACTATCATAAAACTCAAAATTTTAAGACCTAGTTGTAGTGGTGTACATCTTTAATTCCAGTACTCAGGAGGCAGAGGCAGGCAGATCTATGTGAGTTTGAGGGTAGCCTGGTCTACAGAGCGAGTTCCAGGACAACCAGGGCTACACAGAGAAACCCTGTTTCGAAAAAAGCAAAATAAAAAAATGAAAGTACCCTCAGAATTTTAGGGTTGTAAGTCTGGGTTGTTGGTTTTTTGTTTGTTTTGTTTTGTTTTTGTTGTTGTTTTTTGAGACAGGGTTTCTTTGTGTAGCCTTGACTGTCCTAGACTTGCTTTGTAGACCAGGCTAGCCTTGAACTCATAGTGATCCACCTGCCTCTGCCTCCCAAGTGCTGGGATTAAAGGTGTGTGCCACCACTGCCTGGCTGGGGCTGTAAGTTTCATGTCTTATTATTTGTTAGTAAGTGGCCACCTGAGCTTTGCCTGAGAGCCCTTATGGCTTTCAATACTCTTGGCTGCCTAGTACCCCCATGACGGGGAAGGTAGTTAAAAGTGCCCCATGGGAAAGTGATGAGTGAGATCTGTTTAAGGCAGCCATCCTCAGAACACCATAGAAAGCTCCTCAGTTCTTCCTGGTGGCCCCCAGGCGGACAGTAGACCTGCTGTAGGAGCAGGACGTTCTTAAAGCGATTGTCTTCATAGCTCAGGGACACGGCTCCTAAGACTTAGTAACTTACAGTGTGATGTTAGGAACAAGACTAGTCAGAGGTGCGTTTCAATCCGTTTCTGCCTGGTGGTGCTGCACAGGCCCTTTCACATGCATTTGGCTCTCTGCCCAGTTCCTAAATGGAAATTAAAATTGTCCCATTTTCCCTGGTAGGGGAAACAACCACCGACAGAAAAAAGACGTGTGTCTTCACTAAATTATTGATATAAATTACTCCATAGTGAATTTCTGTCCTTGGTCTTAAAAACCAGGCATTTGCTTTGGATAAAGTGTACACTGCTATAATTTTTTTCTCACCTTAATCCTTTAGCCTCTCAGCAATGCTTACCATGAATTAGCACAAGTTTATTCAACCAATAACCCATCGGAACTCCGGAACCTGGTGAACAAGCACAGTGAGACCTTCACTCGCGATAACAACATGGGCCTGGTGAAGCAGTGCCTTTCTTCTCTCTATAAGAAGAACATTCAGCGGCTAACAAAGGTGAGGTGCTGCCCGGGGGCAGCTCGGCCGTTCTTGGACCTAGTTTCCCTTTCTTTTCCTCTTGAGCACAGAGGAACCAGGTACAGGATAAAAAGTATGGCAGGATTTCTACACTAAGGGAGAATCTGTTGCAGCTGGGTTCTTAGAAAGAGTTTGATTGATACCTTTTGGTCTTTTCAGGGCTAGAGCAGGGTATTTGAGAAGAGGAGCAGGTGAAGAGGAGGAAAGGTAGGAGATACGGCTACATGGGAGGCAGAGACGTAGCCCTGAAGGGGTCACCAGGTCCAAGTCGGGTGTGGTGGGTGGCTAGTGATGGCCGGCCTTGAACTTCTTGGCCTGTGCTGCTCTCTGCTGAGACGTAAGAGTTCTGACACTACCATCTAGGCCAGAGTTAGAGAGCCACGTGTGCTTGAGTTGTAGGAGGTAAGGGAGTTTTTGTTTAGACAGTATCTTGCTACATTGCCCAAGCGGATCTTAAGCTCCTGACCCTCCTGCTTTAGTCTCCAGAGGGCTGGAGTTACAGGTGTGTGCTACCGAGTCCTGTTCTTCATTGTGATGATAAAAATGTATGCATGTAGTCCCAGGCACCTAGGCCCTGATGGAGGGCTTCTTGAGGCTAGTCCAAGCAGGGTAGCGAGACGCTGACTCAAGAAAAGAAGAAGAAGAAATATACTTCTTATTAAGTGTTTGAACTGTGAAAAGAAACATAAATTTAAATCTCATTTAGAAAATGTATGCTACAGGCAGGTGCAATGGCACATGCCTGCAATTCCCCCACTCGGGGAGGCAGAGGCAGGCAGATCTTTGAGTTTGAGACCACACAAAAATGAGTCCAGGACAGCCAGGGCTATTGAAGTGTATGCTGCAAGTAATAGGAATTTTACGAAAAGAGCCTTATATAGAACTTGGCTTTTCGGTAAGAATCTGCTAACAGCCTGACGGTGACCACTGGTGAGATGATGGGGTGTGGGTATGCTTTTGGGGGGCTACTTTATTGGTATTGAGTTCTTACATCTACCACCCTTCTGTGCTTTAATCCCTTCCAATCCCCTAACACTAAGTAGTTGAGAAAGGTTGGAGGGAAAGAGGGCATAATCCTCTTTAGACTACTTCCTGCTAAGTAAGGGGCATCAGGCTCCTTGGGGCAAGTCTGACCTTCATTGTCAGGACATTCAATTTCTTCTTCTCTTTGCACATGACCATTTGACAAACCTCAACAACAGCAACCAGCAACAGTCTCTCTTCAGAGCACTCCTGGCCCCTCTTGAGGTTCTGGCATTTATCCCCTCTGAAAAGTTGCCAGAATTCCAAGCAGAAACTACCTGCAGCTGGCAAAAAGCATGCCCCTCCTAGAGCACATGACAGTCATAGCAGCTGTGGTCAATCTGAAGCAGCCCCATACCCCACACCTGGGATTAAACAAAACATAGTCACATAACCTAACTGGGGTTTTGTTCTGGTTTTTTGTTTTGTTTTGTTTTTTTATTTTCCAAGACAGGATTTCTCTGTGTAGCCTTGGCTGTTCTGAACTCACTTTGTAGACCAGGCTGGCCATGAACTCACATCGATCCACTTGCGTCTGTCTCCCGAGTGCTGGGATTAAAGGTGTGTGCCACTACACCCAGCTCATAACTGGTTTTTTAAAAAACACCAAAATTCTCATTACATGGGGATCCACATCATCAGTAGTTGGTGCTAGGAAAAGTGTAGAAGCCAGGCTGCCTGTCGGACAGCAGGAAGTGGTGATGGATGCTAAAGAAGCAGAGCAGGGAATTGGATGGGTGGAGGTGGACATGCCGTTGGGAACATGGGGTCTAGAAGAGAAGAGGGGTGAGGAGCTGTCAGCAAGAGGAGCCCTCCCAGTAGTCCAGAATGAGGACTACTTCCTGACTCAAAAGGAAACCAGCGAAGAAAAGTTGTAAAATAAATGTCACCTGTCACCTAGACAAGTCAATTTCAGAACTAATATGGGCGGGTATGGTAGCACATGTCTGCCATCCCAGCATTAGGAAGGCAGAGGTAAGCAGATGTCATAAGTTCAAGGCCAGCCCAGTATACATGGAGAGTTCCAGACTAGCCGGGGTTACATAGTGAGATCAATCTAACGTAAGCAGGCATTGCTGTGAAAATCAACAGCCATGCTTTAACATTTTAAAATTTTATTTTCATTTATCTACTGTGAATTGGTGTCACACATCTGTGTGATGGTGTCAGATCCCCTGGAACTGGAGTCACAGACAGTTGTGAACTGTCATGTGGGTTCTAGGAATTGAATCTGGGTCCTCTGGAAAAGCAGCCAGTGCTCTTAACTGCTGAGCTATCTCTCCAGCCCCAGTTTGACATTTTGCACTAGTTACCAGCTTGTACTTTGAGGCAGCAATATAGTAAGATGTGTTTTCAGTCAAGATAAGAAAGAAGGTGTTCGTAGAAGCCTCAGCAGATAGACCTTGTATTGTGTCAATGTTGGTGTTGGCAGCTCTGTCGTCCTAAGGTGGCCAGGTACAGCGGTCATTGCTGCATCCATTGTAGAGGGGTTGTTTTTTGTCAGTGTTTGGATATTGGTTGGTTGGTTCTTTTGTTTTTGAGATGGGGTCTCATTGTATAGCTCTCTCTAGCCTAGAACTTGCCAGTCAGACCAGGCTAGCCTTGAACTCACTGAGATACCCATCTGTCTCATCCTCCCAAGTGCTGGGACTAAAGGTGTGTTCAAGCAATCCTGGCTGGATGTTAGAGTCTTCTCATGTCTCTTCTGTGTGTGTTTGTGAAGACAATTATTTGTAATCAGGGGCATGCTGGTCTCTCCACTTCTTTTCCTCAGTATGTTCTGAACCTCTCTATGGCAGCCTAAGTGTATATCATAGGTACTTACTGCAAGCACGATCCCACTAGCTATGCCCCAGTGGAAAGTGCAATCTTAATAGAGTTTTTACTTAGGTTTCCTAATGATAATAGAATGAGCATTTTCCCTATGATGGATGTCCCTTTGGTTTCCTTTTCTACATTTGCGTAGCCCTTGATTTGACTTCTGACTTCTGAGACTTGACCTTTTTCTTCCTTATGAAAGTGCCATGATGTATAGGGAATTAACTATTTCTCATTACTCCTCTAGAAGGTGAGAGCTGAGACCTTTGGTTTCATTAGTTTCCGGGGGGGGGAGGGAGATTGTGCACACACACACGTGTGTGTGCTTGTGCACATTGGTGTAGAGCAGAGACCACCACATGGGAACCAGTTGTCTCCTTCCACCATTCAGGTATAGGGGTGGATCTTGGGTTGTCAGACTTGGCTGCAGTCACTTTTACTCGGTGAGCAAGCTTGTCACCCATCAAGCCATTTTCACAAAGAAAATTGTATTTTATGTAGCAATGGAAAGAATGCTGAACACATTCAGTGTGATTAATTTACTTCTGACTTTCAGACCTTTTTAACACTATCATTACAAGATATGGCAAGTCGTGTGCAACTATCTGGACCTCAGGAGGCAGAAAAATATGTTCTACACATGGTGAGTGTGTTTTTAAATTTTTGACAGGTGGGGTTTTGTTTTTATAAAAGCGGATGGTGTTCATTACGGAAAAAATAAGGTTTAAAAAAAGCAAATACTCAGAGTCAACCCCTGTTGACATTTTGGTCTGTTTCTTTATATATAGTTAGATTTCCTAGTCATGGCTACACTACAAAGAGAAATATATGAGACAAGTAACTCTTCAAAGAGAAAAAAATGATTTAGCTCACATTTTGGTTCTGATATGAAGTGGTCTGGTTTGTCTGGTCTTGGGTGATGGTGGCACATCATGACAGGAACATGTAGGAGCAGTTCCCTCTGATGGTAACCCCAGGGTCTCCCCACTGGCCTCGCCTCCTAAGGTTTCTACTCTCCAAATAGTACCACCTTGTAGATAAAGTTTTCAGTCACAGTGAATCCTTGAGGACACTCAAACAGCTAAATGTCCAATATATATCATTGTTGTATTCAGTTAATGCTCCTTGTTTATTATATTTAAGTCACTTGAAAGATTCCCAAAATATTTCACGTATACAAAGCATAAAGTAGAGCCATTATGTTGATCTATGATAGGACCATTCATTCCACTGTTCAATATGTATGCTAAAACAACTCTCAATGTCAAAGTCTTATGGAAAAAAAAAAAAAGGAGGGGCGGGTAGCTGAACCAGTGTGCTCTGATGTTGTTGACTTACATTCTGAGTCAAGTTCCAAGCCTTATTGTGGCAGTATCAGTATGTTGCACGTGGAATAGCACTTACAAAGTGATAGGACAAACTTTGACACACTTGGCACCAGCTTAAAGCATAGATTTAGGGCTAGAGATATGGCTCGGTGGTTAAGAGTGCTTTGCTCTTCTAGAGGAACTGAATTCAGTTTTCAGCACCCATGTCTGGCACCTCATGCTACCTGCAACTCTAGCTGGCCTTCAGGGACGCCTGAGCACACATGGTACACACACAGACATACATATATAAATAAAGCCAACCTTTAAAGAAAGACAGCATAGCATAGCCCTGGGGTGACAGGTTGATGAGGCAAGGCTCTTTTTTTTTTTTTTTTTTTTTTAAAGACAGGGTTTCTCTGTGTAGCCTTGGCTGTCCTGGACTCACTTTGTAGACCAGGCTGGCCTTGAACTCACAGCGATCCGCCTGCCTCTGCCTCCTGAGTGCTGGGATTAAAGGTGAGTGCCACCACTGCCTGGCTGAGGCGAGGTTCTTAAGCCACCATTTCACTAGGTAATGTGCATAAAGGTGCACTTAAATAGGTATTCCACACACTTTTTCTCTGTTTTTCAATTTATTATTTTGTGTGTAGATGTTTTGCCTGCAGCACATGCATGCAGCGCCTCCCAGAAGCCAAAAATGGGCCTTGGCTCCCTTTGGACTGGAATTATACTATTGTGAGTCAGCTGGGTGTGGTGGCGCACGACTTTAATGCCAGCACTTGGGAGGCAGAGGCAGGTGGATTGCTGTGAGTTCGAGGCCAGCCTGGTCTACAAAGCAAGTCCAGGACAGCCAAGGCTACACAAGAGAAACCCTATATCAAAAAACCAAAACAAACAAACAAACATACTATTGTGAACCACCATGCGGGTTCTGGGTATTGAACCTAGGTTTTCTGGAAGAACAGCCTCTTAACAGTGCTCTTAACCACTGAACCACCACATACATTTTCAGAAGATGCAGATATCCGTGAAGGAACAGAATATGACAGCACTCCTTTGTATTTGCTTCCAGCTGGGTCCCTGAAAAGAAGGTTCAGTGACTCCCTGACTTCTAACAACTTGTTTCGCTGTGTTTATAATGCATCCTTTTTAAGAGCCACGCATGTAAGATGTATTTGTAGTTCATCCATTTTCAAGCTGTAGTGTTACACTGTACCTTTCTATTCTAACTATTTGGACATTTAGATCACTTTCTATTCTGGTTGTTAAGAGAACTCTGAATTCTAGTTAGTATGCTTTGGGCTGGAGCTGCTATCTCATTAACATTATCTAGTGTCCCTTCCAAGGCAAGAAATGGCCATTTTAGGCAGCTCAGTTCCATTGCTCACAAGTGGGCTAAACATTAGTCACACTGGAAATCTAGACAGAGTGGCTCTTGCTGTAGTCCTAGCAATCAGGAGCTTGAAGCAAGGGGATTGCTATGTATTCTAGTTGTGGTAGTTTCCTAGTGGGTTATAGGTCAGCCCAGCCTATAGAATATCTTCTTTCAAAACAAAATAAACATCATGGAACAATTTTTAGGGACAAATGTAGCCATCTGTGTCCCGTGTTTGCTACTGCTGTTGTAACTGATGGTCAGAATGTGGCTGTGTAAGATAAGTCCCCAGTCACTGGTACAAATAGAACAGTGACAGACGGTGAAATTACTTTGAAAGCAGCAGCAGTAAAAAGGGTTTGCCAGAAAAGGAGAACATAATTTCCACGGATGAAAAACAAATTGTAGCCTTATGTTTTAAAATGCAGTAGAAAGCTTGATTGTGGTAGTATACACGCCTTTAATCCCAGCACTTGAGTTCTAGGCCATACTGGTCTACAGAGTGAGTTCCAGGACAACCAAGGCTACACAGAGAAACTACTTCTCAGGGGGAAAAAAAAAGTTAAACCAGCATGGAGTTATCATGTGGTTATAATTCCAGCACTTGAGAGGTGGAAGCAGAAGCTAAAGCCAGATTACAAAGAAAACCAAATAAAGAAAAGACATCCAGAGATGGTGGCCATAACTTTATTCCCAGGTCTGGTAGAGGCAAGCAGATCTCTGCATGCTTGAGGGTATTCAGATCTAGAAGATTAGTTCCAAGCCAGCCAGGGCTACATAGTGAGACCCTAGCTCAATAAATAGAGGGAGGGAGGGAAAGTGTGAGGTTTTAAGGTAGATAACACATCAGTGGGTTCACTGGCCTCTATAATGATAGCTAGCATATAGCATTTACAGCTAATGCATAGATAATACTTATGTAGTTGAGCCGGAGAAATGGCTCAGAGGTAAAGAAGATTTGCTCTTCCAAAGGACCTGGCTTTGAGTCTTGGCACCCACACAGTAGCTCACAGTCCCCCGTAACTCTAGTTGCAAGAGTTACCCTCTACATTCAAAACATCCGTTTTTTTGTAAAACATCCTTTTATTGTTGTTTGGTTTGGTTTGTTTTGTTAGCCAGGCCTGTGATCCCAGATTCCGGTATCTGAGGCAGAAGAATCACACATTTGAGGTGTGTGTGTCAACAATACAGCAAGGCTTAAGCATTGCGTTAGACCTCTGCTTATATCCACCCACTAGTCTACAGGGTTCAGGGCTAAATTTTCATGATTTCCTTCTTTTTAATTCCTTCTCTTTTCTTTTTTTAGATAGAAGATGGAGAAATTTTTGCAAGTATTAACCAAAAGGATGGTATGGTCAGTTTCCATGATAACCCTGAAAAATATAATAACCCAGCCATGCTTCATAACATTGATCAGGAGGTGAGCATGGTACTTGGCTTGGGCACTTGACAGGTGATTGAGCTGCTGTATTGGAAATGTTCCTGTGCTCCAGGATTGTCTGTTTAAAGTAGTTCCCAGCTGGTGAGCACAAAAGGGGCTGCTGGAAACTCTTCTAGATTGATTGGATGGCTGCACTAAATGGGAGGTTAGATTTCCCAAATAGATTACCTAAACCTACTTTTAACTCCAAAATCAGTCAAAGGCTCTAGTAGTAGTCTCCCTGTACTCAACTACCAGCCTGTGGACTTGTTTCTGTGGGCATCCGGGTGGGAGAGTAGAAGGCATCTCCCATGCCAGCAGCAGCAGTATCCTGGGCATCTAGAGGAGGAGTGCCATGTCGACAGTGTGGCTATAGCTGTGTGTGCGCAGGCCCACTGCTCGAGTCTTGCTTCGGGTTCTGGTAATGTGTTGGTTCATCTGGCTTGTGTGGTTGCCTGTTCTTTCAATCCCGGTGCTTGGGAGGCAAATGACTTGAGTCTGAGGCCAACCTGGGTGGACTACATAGTAGTAAGACTGTCTGAAAACACCAAAATCGCCAGGCGCGGTGGTGCACGCCTTTAATCCCAGCACTCAGGAGGCAGAGGCAGGCAGATCACTGTGAGTTTGAGACTAGCCTGATCTACAAAGTGAGTCCAGGACAGCCGAGGCTACACAGAGAGACCCTGTCTTGAAAAACAAAACAACAAAAAGTGTCACCTAAAATGCTACCTTAGTTTGGGGACTAGCAAGATGGCTCAGCAGGTAAAAGCATCACACTGCCAAGCCTGAGGACTGGAGTTCAATTCCTGGGACCTACATAGTTGAAGGAGAAAATCTGACACTTAGAAGTTCACATATGCTTAGACCTCCACATATGCTTGTGCTTGCATGTGTGCACAAATAGACAAACACACTAAATAAATAAGTATACATATATATCGGTTTCAGTGATGAGGGTGCTACCATGGGTTTGACTGCAAGTATTGTTTCAACTCTGGAGTAGCATACAGTACATGCATTTATTTATTTATTTATTTAGGTTTTTCGAGGCAAGGCCTATTTATTTATTTATTTATTTATTTATTTATTTATTTATTTATTTATTTATTTATTTATTTATGTTTTCCAAGACAAGGTCTCTCTGTGGTAGCCTTGGCTGTCCTAGACTCACTTTGTAGACCAGGCTGGCCTTGAACTCACAGAGATCCGACTGCTTCTGCCTCCCTGAGTGCTAGGATAACAGCCATGTGCCGCCGCCATCCCTGGGTCTTGTCTTGTTTTTGAGACAGGGTTTCTCTGTGTAGAGCTGGCTGTCCTGGAACTTGTTCTGTAGACCAGGCTAGCTTGAACTCACAGAGATGCACCTGTCTCTGCCTCTGGAGTGCTGAGATAAAAGGCATGCACTACATGGCTTGTGTATTTACTCTTGAATCCAAATATTTTGACTTCAGAACTCCTTAGTAGAGGGGTTCCAGATCAAGGATGAGTCTCTAGCTTCCTGCTGATAATCAGTCACAGGTGTGACTGACCAAAGCCACTTATATGGTGATATGGTTCTTGTACAGATGCTAAAATGCATAGAGCTGGACGAGCGGCTGAAGGCCATGGACCAGGAGATCACAGTGAACCCCCAGTTTGTTCAAAAGGTAAAACACAGTTCTCATTTGAAATGGGTGGAGGAGAGTTGGGGATATTGCATCAAGCACAAGAACTTGGTTTCGTTTATTAAATGTATAGTTGCTCGTTGTTGTTGAAACCAGTAGCCATAAATTCTCAGAGACAACTTGTTGAGATGTGTTCAGGAACTGTCTGAAGTGTGCTTAGGGAAGGCCCCGGTTGCCTGTTGTTCTGTGGGGGCTTTCCTGCAGAGATAGGCGGAGTAGCTGGCATGCCTGCCTTCACCAGAGTCCTCTTGATAGAGTCCATTACAAACACACCACTTTCCCTTCCCCTTTACAGAGTATGGGCTCACAAGAAGATGACTCAGGAAACAAGCCCTCCAGTTATTCTTGAACTTGAACGCTTATCCTGAGGTAACAGAACTGTCACCTTGGCTTGGCGAGTGTGAAGAGGGCAGCAGGAAGTACCATGCCGGTTCCACACTGGTTCCATCTGGACATTCAGAAATACAGTTTTAACATCTTCAGTCCTATTGCTTTCAAAAAACCATTCTCTACAAAGAAGAAGAAAAAAAATCAAACTTTAGAGTCTGTTGTGGATTTATTTATCCTCAGATTATTGTTATTATTGCATTAAAAGTTACTTTTTGTTTTAATCCCTTGAATGTCAAGGTGTGTTCTCTCCTTTCTTTCTCCTCTGCAGTGGTTTCAGTGGTCCATTCATTGTGATAGAGATAAGTAGCTGGCAGAACGGTGAGAGCCACAGCAAGGCATGAGCGCTCCTGTGTCCCTGTGGCAGTGCGCTGTAAACTAGGGTGCTGAGCATCTCCTTCAACACTTCCTACCCCTGATGTGCATAAGTTCTGCAACCTTGAGGCTTTCTCCCATTTCTAATTTTTTTTTGTTTTGATTTTTGAGACGGGATTTTTGTTTTTTGCTTAGTCCTGGCTGGTCTAGAATTCAGATTTTCTTGCCTCTGCCTCCCAAGTTCTGGGATTAAAGGTGTGCACCAACCACTGGCTGGCTCTAAGTTTTCTTTTTAAATTATATTTTATTGTATATACCTATGTACTGGAGTGTTATCCTACCTTGTGGGTCTGGAAAGTGACCTCAGATGCTCAGGCTTGGCATTTAGGCACCCCCTTCCTTTCTCAAACACCTTCAGGTACTCTGCAGTGTTGTGAAGGATTTTGTTCCTAGGCCCATTAAACTTTGGGCCGGAAGTCACTGAGTACCCTCTACAATGGTGGGGAGCATTGGTGGAGTGTGGTCAGATCAAAGCACAGGAAATTTGGTCTTTAAGGGACAGGGGCGTGGCTTAGTGGATAAGAGCAAGCATAAAGACCTAAGCTTAAATTCTCAGCATCCATGTTAAAATCTGGGCACTGTTGTATGTCCCTGTAACCACAGCAAACACCAGGAGGTCACTGGCCAACCAACCTAATCAAAAGTGGTGAGCTTAAGCTTCAGCCAAAGACCTCAGGAGGGCAAAGTAGAGAGAGATGCAGGAGACAGATACGCAGTGTCTTCCTTGGGCTTCCACATGTGTCCACAGGGACACGCATATACATGCAGCGCACACATGTGGTCTTTAACAACGGTTTCTCAGGCTGGTGGGGTAACTCAGCAGATAGCACAGTGTAGTCTGACTACCTGAGCTTAGTTCCGTGGCTTTAACCCCTCAGAAGAGTGGAAAAGGAGAACTGCCTCTCCAGAGCTGTCCTCGGCCTCCACACGAGCGCTGTGGTGGGTGCATGCCTACATATGCCATACAATAAAAGGTTTAAAAACATATACCATATTAGTCTATAAATGTTAACTCTGATTTATACAGAAGTAATACTTTTGTTTGGTTGGTTTGTCTTGTTTTTCTGAGACAGGGTTTCTCTGTGGAGTCTTGGCTGTCCTGGACTCACTTTGTCACAGTGATCCATCTGCCTCTGCCTCCCGAGTGCTTGGGATTAAAGGTGTGCGCCACCATGCCCACTCAGAAGTAATACTATTAAATGTCATTTTATAGCTTTGATTATAGAAATGTATTCACTAAATAATGAGAAAGTACAATAATTTCTCTCTGGGCTGTGGTGCAGCTCAGTGATGGAACATTCACCTAGCATGCATAAAGCCCTGGATTCCATCCCTAGCACTAAACACACACACACATTTGTTTTTTCTTTAAAAATACCTATAAGGGTAGGGTTTGTGCTAGAGAGATGGCGCAGAGGTTAAGAGCACTGTCTGTTCTTCCAAAGGTCCTGAGTTCAATTTCAGCAACCACATGGTGGCTCACAACCATCTATAGTGAGACCTGGTGCGCTCTTCAGCCTGCAGGTACACATGGGGCCAGAAAGCTGTATAAATAATGAATAAATCCTTTAAAAAGGAATACCTATAAGGCCATTGAGCTGACTCAGTGGGTAAAGGTACTTCTGGACTAACCTAATGCACCGAGTTCAAACCACAGGACCCACATAGAAAGAGTGCTGACGCCTTCAGCCGGTCTTCTGAAGAACATGTTCATCTGTCAGCTGCCTCCCCCAGCACACGTCGTCCTTTGTATTTTTTTCACTAGCATGTTTTTTTGAGTCAAAGTCTCATGTCACCCTGGCTGTTTGGGAAATACCCTGTGAGCCAAAAATCTTGCCTCTGTCTCCTATGTTCTAGGATTAAAGGCACCACACCTGGCTCATTAGTATTCGTTCCAGATGTTTAAAGTTGTGTGGCCAATGGCATCTTTGTTATTTATTCATTATTAGTCCTGGGCATAGAACCCAAGGTCTCCCAAAAGCTAGGCAAGGACCCTAGCACTGAACTGGACCCCAGTTTGCATTTCCATTATTTTAAAAACTTAGGGCCAATGAAAGAGCTCAGCAGGTAAAAGCATTTGCCCCCCAACTCCTTACCTGAGTTCAGTTCATCCCACACACATGGAAGGAGAGAACGGACACCCATTAGTTGTCATGACCTGCACCTGTATGCTGTACTGCTGTGGCACGCACACACACACACACACGCACAGAGAGAGACTAAATAATAAATGTGGGCTGGTTTTTTTTCTTAAGGAAGCCCTGGAACTAGTGCGCTGCCTCAGTGTAACGTTACCTGAATTCAATATGAGAACCCACATGGTAGAAGGAGTGTGTTCACTGACTGCCACACTCATACAGTGGCATGTGTAAAAATGTTTTGTTTTTAAATGGAACTCTCAAAGTCCTGTAAAGTGGACCCACACTGGCAGTTGACTCTTAGAGACTCAGATTCTCTTCGGTTAAAGTGATTTATTTGTTTGTATTTACATCAGTATTCTGCCTGTGTGAAGGTGTCAGATCCCCTGGAACTGGAATTACAAACAGTTGTGAGCTGCTATGAGGGTGCTGGGAACTGAACCTAGGTCCTTTGGAAGAACAGCCAGTGCTCTTCACCACTGAGCCACCTCTCCAACCCCCTTCGTTGTGTTTCGTTTTGTTTTTGAGACAGGGTTTCTCTATGTAGCCCTGACTGCCCTGGAATTACTTCGTGGCCCAGGCTGGCCTTGAACTCACAAAAGATCTGCCAGCCTCAAATGAAATTGAGCAAAAAGGGACTCATTTCAACCTGTTTCGTTTATATCCTGAGTGGCAATCTGTTTAAAGTTGTCTTATCCTGTTTAAGATTGTTAACCCCAAGCTGACAAACATCTCCTTTCTTACTGTGCTGTCTGCTATTCCATTCTTGGAGGAGGATTCGACAAGAATCTTGTTGGAGACAGAAGATGGTCTCCACTACTGACTCACAGGATAAGATGTAATCGGATCGGTTAAAACAAACAAACAAACAAACAAAAAAGGCAATCCCTAACATTGTAACTCTACCCTGCACTTTAAAAAAAAAAATTATGGCCGGGCGTGGTGGCGCACGCCTTTAATCCCAGCACTCGGGAGGCAGAGGCAGGCGGATCGCTGTGAGTTCGAGGCCAGCCTGGTCTACAAAGTGAGTCCAGGATGGCCAAGGCTACACAGAGAAACCCTGTCTCGAAAAACCAAAAAAAAAAAAAAAAAAAAAAAAAAAAAAAAAAAAATTATTTATGTATAGGAGTGCTCTGCCTGCATGTACACCTGCATGCCAGAAGAGGGCGCCAGATCCCAGTCTAGGTGGTTGTGAGCCACCATCACCTTGTGTTGGCTAACAATTCAACTCAGGACCACCAAGTCATCACTCCAGCCCCCTGCACTCCTTAATCTTCACCAGGCAGTAAACAAAGGTACAAGACACAAGTTTACAATGCCATTTTTTCCTCCTGCTCCCTCTCCAAAACGTGAAGGCTGAAACGTGGAGAAATAAATCAGATCCCCGCGATGTGAAAAAAACAAATACCAATTACTTCCACTCAGACCACCTGAAGCATCCCTACCTCCTCATAGCTACATTCTGGGCCGAGGCTGGCCACTGCGCACTACTGGCAGCACTGGCTACAGGGTCAAAGCCGCAGGAAGGCCGGAGCTGTAGTCTCATCTTCATAGGAAGGGCTCATGCTATGCACAAATGGCTTTAAAGTTCAGTTTTAAGTAGCCAAACAATACAAACACAAACCCTGAGCTTTTTGTTTTCTTTTTATTTTTTTCTTTTCTTTCTTTCTTTTTTTTTTTTTCGAGACAGGGTTTCTCATTGTAGCCTTGGCTGTCCTGGATTCCCTTTGTAGACCTCGAACTCACAGCGAGTTCCACCTGTCTCTGCCTCCCGAGTGCTGGGGTTAAAGGCACGCAGCACCACCGCCAGGCTACCCTGAACAGTTTTGAAAGCTAGTTTGCCGAAGTTGGCTGAGCTCAGACCGTGGCTGAGCCGCGCACATGCGCGGTCTGGCGTCCCTCTGCTCCCTAGGACCTCTCCGCATCTTCCACTTCTCACGAAGGGGAAGAGCTGGCTCTAATCGGCAACTTAACCGGCGTGGAGTGGACCCAGGAGAGCTCACAGCGTCCAGAGGAAATTTCTCCAACTGTCTTTCCTCTTCTGTAGAGACTGGGGAATGGGCTGACTAATTCTCCCTGACTATTTCGAAATGTTAATCTTGACGTCACCCCTGTAGAATGGCTTCTCTCGGCGGCCGGAACCATCTGCGCTTCTCCGCGGGGCGACAAGCGGCTCCGAGGGGCACGCGTGGCCGTGGGGGCTCGGGCCTTTGGCGCGGGGCGGGCGGTGGGAGCACAACGCGACACAGCGTCGCTCGGCGCATCCTGGCCGCCTGCACGTGGACGCGGCGCCGCTCACTCGGGCTGGTCGCTGGCGCTCTCTGCCCTCCGCCGGCCTTGCAGATGGTTCGGTCTGGCTGGGTCACGCGCTGGGCTCGGTGCGGGGCCTGCGGACCGGGCGAGCGAGCACTCGGAGAGGGGCAGGGCGGCAGTAACAACCTCGCGGGCTCCGGCGGTCGCGAGCGGGGTCCGGCCCAGCGTCCGGGAGACGGCGAGCGCTCGAGTTGGGTTGGTGTTGGGCCATGGGGCTGAATGGAAGGCGAGGGTGGTAAACACCGGGGAAAGGGAGATGACAGGTTCCACCCCACCCCCGGTCGGGGACATTGCTTTAGTTTCACTGGTGACAGTGTCTCCTGGCAGTCCACCCCCGTTTTCTAGCAGGGCGGCCGTCAGGGGACGTGGCAGGGCAGGGGCTTGCAGGACACCTCACTTCTCTCCGCTATAGCTGGATAACTCGACCTCTTACCCTGGAAGGAATATTTATCCCTGGCATTAGCCAGGAGGTCACAAGTAGCCCTGGGCAGTAGGGGGCTAAGAGGACCTACTGCGAGCTGGCTTTCCAGCTTCGGGGAGGGCGGTGGTAGGGGAGTGCTGGCACCACTCACGTTGCAGCACCGAAAGGCTACAGCCAGTGTAGTGCTGGAGGTGCTGGGTTATAATTGTCATTAAACAGTGGCACGTGACACACTGTTTGCTCTGCTAGTGTCAAGTGACTGAGCGCGCTATAAAGGAAATCCTACTGACGTTGGCAGTCGCAGTGTGGGGAGTGGTTCTGAGTTGGAGGTAAAGTCTGTTGCTGACTTCCTTACCCACTCTACTAGCCAGAGTGGCAGCTGGGAGCCTTGATGTTACTGTGGGACACAGTGACGGTTGCTGCTGACTTTAGTGGAGATCCTTGTAATCCCTTGTTTGCCTACAAGGCACTCACTCTTAGTGGCCTGGTGCTGTGAGAAACTAAGAAAGAGACATGAGATAAAACCAGGGAAGAATGGTGTGGGCATTGTTTGCCGGGCCTGTGGTGCGGGCAAGCGGCCTACGTGCGCAGCCTGCCTCTTAAAGAAAGTAACTGTAACGGTGAAGAGACGGTCTTCCGTTGCTAAAAGTTACGGGGAGGGGCTAGTTAGGCACATTCACAGGAACTAGCTCAGTAAAAATGTGGGAGCCACTGGAATTGGGGAGCCACTGGGCTCTTCCTGACCAGTATTCAGGTGCCATCCATATGCAACACAGTCTGAGGAGCCTGTTTGTCCGTCCTGTGCCCAGGAGGATTCCCAGAGGGGAAGCTGATAAGGATTAAAGGCCCAGGCACAACGTCACTCGTAGGTTTCTCTGTGGCTACAGAACTAAGGGTCATCTAGGGTTCCTTTACTGTCTACAAGTGGCCACCTGACATGAGGGATCCAAATGGTCAAGCCTCTTGTTGGACACATGCAAATCAGCACCAATATCGGGCACATCCTGTGTGCTCCTGATGCGTTGTGACCCCGTTTCCAGTTTCCCCTACAGTTGAGACACTGGGAAAAAGAATTTAAGGGTGTGGTCTGTACGGTAAGGTGGCATGGCAGGTGTGCTGCCAAAGCGATCTCCTTATAGCCAGCTTCTGGAAGCATGGAAAATTTGAATTCTAAAACTGTTCTGGGGACTAGAGAGATGTGTGGATGGTTAAGAGCGCTGGCTGTTCTTCCAAAGGGCTCTAGTTCGATTCCTAGCATCCACATGGTGGCTCACGACCACCTATAACTCCAATCCCAGGAGATGTGTCGCCTCCTTCTGGCCTCCACGGGAACTGCATGCACATGGTACACAGGCATATATGTACAGGCAATAAAATAAAATAAAATATTCAAAAAAATGTTTTTAAAGTTGGCCATGATGGTGCATGTGTTTCACCTCAGCACATGGGAGGCAGGCAGATCAAGGCTAGCCTGGTCTATGTAATGAGTTCCAGGCCAGTCAAGGCTACGTAATAAGACCCAGTCAACTTACTCCCAGCTACTGTTTGATGGGAGATAGAGGTCCTAAACCATTCAGAATCCCCCAAGTGTGTTAGTCAGCTTCCTGGTCGTGAAAAAACAAACCTGAAATGATCTACTTAAAAGGAAGGACTCATTTGCTTCATTGTTTTTTTCTTTTTTTTTTGTTTGTGAGCTGGTGGCATAATATGGTGAGGGCTGCACGGTGGTGGGCAACTTCACACCTCATGACAGCTGAGAAGCGAGGACAAAGGCCAGGCTTCCAGTGCTCCCTTCAAGGGCACGAGGCAGGTGACCCGACATCTCTCCACTCATCTTCAAGAGATACCACCACCCCTAACAGCACTACCCGCTGGGGACCGAGTCTTGAATATATGGTTTCCTTATTGAGGGGACACACAGGACCCAAAGCCTAGCCAGTGAGTTGGCCCTGCTAACAGCCCAGGTCCCATCCCTGGAACCCGTGTAAAAAAAACCAGCAGTCCTGCATCGAAAGGAGGCAGAGACAGAAACGCTGGGGAAGCTCTTAGTACACCCACCGTGTGGCAAGAACAAGAGGACCTTGGCGCAGCGAGGGGAAAGGCAAGTCCAACATGCGGGCTGTCTCCTGGCACCTGAGAGCGTGTCCTGGGATCCGTGCACCTGCCTTTTCTTTCCCTCCCCACCTCTCACACACACACATCAACAGTGTGTGTGTGTGTGTGTGTGTGTGTGTGTGTGTGTGTGTGTGTGTGTGTTTTGAGACAGGGTTTCTCTGTGTAGCCTTGGCTGGCTTGGATCTCACAGAGATCTGCCTGCCTCTGCCTCCACAAGTGCTGGGCTCAAAGGCGTGCACCACCATGCCCACCTTAAATCTTTTTTTCCTACAGATCCAAAGCATACCAGCTCGTAAATCTCCAGCCCCTTTTGCCAGTGCCCTGATTTGAAGTTGGCTGTCAGCTGCTCAGATTTTTGTTTTTTTGAGACAGAGTTTCTCTGTGTAGCCTTGGCCGTCCTGGACTCCCATTGTAGACCAGGCTGGCCTTGAACTCAGAGATCCACCTGCCTCTGCCTCCTGAGTGCTGGGATTAAAGGCGTGCGACACCACGCCCGGCCTTGCTCAGGTGTTTATACATTGTACGGAGACTTCGGTTCTCAGAATTAGGTCTGATTTTTCTTTTCTTTCTCTAGAAAACAGCAGGTCTTTGAATTCGAGTGCAGCCTCCGCGCCTGACTCACCCGCCAGGAATTGTTCATGTTCTGGTCTAAACAGAATGGTGAAATTGTGATCTGTTAGGCGTAAGGTTGGTACTGATGCGCCACGCCTGGGTGACCCCTGGCTACGGGCTGCTTTCCCATGCATGCTTTGCCAGAAGGATGCGTATTTCTCATCCTTGTATGTCCCTCCCACATAGAGGATGTGGCCCCTTTTCCAGAATGCATATTTCTGTCTTGGGTCCTCACTCCCTTCTTTACCCAGCCTCTTTATGCTGTTATTGGTTGCTTCATCTCCTCCTCCGCCATGGACTGTTCTCTGTTTATGAGACAGTGCCTCATGTATCATGTAGCCCAGGCTGGCCTGGAACATTCTATGCAACTAAAGCTGGCTGATTCTCCTCCCAAGGGCTGGGATTACAGGCGTGGGCCACCGTCCCAGCTACCTCTGGTTAGTTTAAAGCTTGAGTCGTCACATGTGACTGTGGCTATGCTGAGTGTGATGAACACAGGGTTGCTCTAACCCTCCGGCCACTGTAACCTCTCGCCAGCCAGCCAGTATGGTCTACAGTGTCCATGGGTCAGGTATGCTGGCTACAGCTGTCCCTGCCTTTCTGCCTTTGGTGCTGTGGTCTCCTCTGCTGTCAGGGCCTCAAGACATTCTGATCTTTAATACCTTTTCTGGTTAGCTGAAAAGAAGGGAGCATATGCCCCTTAGCCACCCAAGCTGGCTGCAGCTGCCTGCCCACAGCTGGGACTTCCCAGACACCAGAGCCCTTTCAGGTTTGTCCTGCCCCTTCCACTGGAGCGCCAGTACCCACTCTTTCCTCTCTCCTCTAGAAATCACATGACTGCTAGTCGGGTGACCCTCACATGGCTCTGCGGGGGGTCAGTTTGGGGAGTTTTTTGTTTGTTTGTTTTAGTCTTTTTTTTTTTTTTAAAGATTGATTATGTATTGTGTATATAGTGCTCTGCCTGTACATACACCTGCAGGCCAGAAGAGGGCACCAGACCTCGCTATAGATGGTTGTGAGCCACCATGTGGTTGCTGGGAATTGAACTCAGGACCTCTGGAAGAGCAGCCAGTGCTCTTAACCCCTGAGCCATCTCTTCAGCCCGTCCTGGTCCTTCCTTTATGATCCACATTCTCTCTTCCCTCCAGTAGAGTCTGCTACTCTTTTTTTTTTTTTTTTTTTTTTTTTTTTTTTTTGAAACATTGGTACTGTTTGGCCTCCCCGCCTGTCAACTGTCTCCTGCCAGTGCCCGGTCTCTCTTCAGTGGGCAGTGGGTCTGTCATCCAGTACCTTCTGGCTTCTGCACAGGAGTCTTCAGAGATGAAGATCAGAGCTTCCTTACCTTCACCAGAGCCCTGCAAACCTTGCCATTTCTAAAGCAAACAGGGGCCCAGCTACGGCCAAAGAGTTCACAGTCTCTGCCCTCAGGTCTGCCCATCTCTGAACCCCCGCAGGCCCCGCCCACTTGCTTGGCTGGCACACTCTGCTCCTTTCACTCCACCAGGAGCTAGGTAGGCAACCCCTCCTCTGACCCTACCTCCTCTCAGAGTTGCCTGTGTGTGCTGCAGTGCCACATCCCAAGTCTCCCTGTGCAGAAATGAGATGTGTTTATCTCTGTAGATGAGCTCTCCCCCTCCCCCCCCCCATCCCAAGCATCCCAGTACTCAGACCTTGCCTGGTAGGTGAGAGATGATAGATGCAGGGCCCTCGGTGGTGCCTGTCCTGTTTCTTAGTGTCATTCCCATGGCACCTACAAATATGCGTTTGCTTCCTGGACCTGTTGCAGTCCCATCAAGTACTTTCTGTGTGGTAATTTATTCACATTTTTCTTCCTCTTGTCTAGCTTTCTGTCCCACTTGTGTATCTCCTGCCCTTCTTTTCTTTTTTTAATAATTTATTTATTTTTATTTTATGTGCATTTGTGTTTTGCCTGCATGTATGTCTGTGGGTGTCAGATATTGGAGTTACAGACAGTTGTGAGCTGCCATGTGGGTGCTGGGAATTGAACCCCAGTCCTCTGGAAGAGCAGTCAGCGCTCTTAACCTCTGAGCCATCTCTCCAGCCCCATCTCCTGCCCTTCTTGTGGCGACACTGGGTGCTCTGCAGTGCTGGCAGGTGGGGCCATCTTTGCAGCCTCAGTATGTCAGAGTCCTTGGCATGATTTCACAGCATGGGACAGGAACAGGCCCACATATAAGTGTCTCTACCCTACAGGCCTCTGGCACTCCCAAGCACCATGAATGCCATTGTCGCTCTCTGCCACTTCTGCGAGCTCCATGGCCCCCGTACTCTCTTCTGCACGGAAGTTCTACACGCTCCACTGCCCCAGGGTGCTGGAAGTGGAGACAGTCCTGGCCAGGTTGAGCAGGCTGAGGAAGAGGAGGGAGGCATCCAGATGAGTAGCCGGGTCCGTGCCCACAGCCCAGCCGAGGGTGCCAGCACCGACTCCAGCAGCCCGGGACCCAAGAAATCAGACATGTGTGAGGCAAGTGTCCTTTGGGACCATGAGATGGTTTTAGTCTTTCTATGAGAGGTGGGGGAGGGGGAACATGGGAATCCCCCCCTAAGGTCCTGGCTGTCCTGGACTCGCTTTGTATACATAATAATAAATAAATCTTTTAAAAACTAAAAAGGATCATGTTTTCTGCATTTGGATTTGTTGCCTGCTTCTAGCTAAGAGATTTCCTGTCTTTCTTCATGTGCAGGGCTGCCGGTCACTTGCTGTGGGGCACCCAGGCTATATCAGTCATGACAAAGAGACCTCTATTAAGTATGTCAGCCACCAGCACCCCAACCACCCGCAGCTCTTCAGCATTGTCCGTCAGGCCTGTGTCCGGAGCCTGAGCTGTGAGGTAAGGCCGGGGTCAGGCTGCCTGTGGGAACTGCACAGGAGTATAAGGCTATTGCTGTTTGTAGATAGCAAGGAGCTCCCTTGTCACTGCAGTGTGAGGATGGCTACAAGTGTCAGAGCTTGAAGAGGGAGTCCTTGTGGACTCTGGCTGTCTACATAAGTGCTGACTTCTCACTTTTTTCTTTTGTCCATTCTTAACGGGCATGTTCCTAAGATATGACAGTTCCTAGGCTGTGTAGTTCATTGCACCAAGTTGTAGCAACAGCCACTCTGCTTAGAACCTTCTGAAGAATGCATTGGGCTGGAGAGATGGCTCAGTGGTTAAGAGCACTTGCTGCTCTTGCAGAGACCCAAGTTCAATCCTAACACACACATGTTGGTTCACAACTGTCTATAGCTCTAGTCCCAGGGGCCTCTGTGGACACTGCATGCAAACACTCATAAGCAGAAAATAAAAATAAAGGTTCAAAAACTACAACAAAAAAGAGTGGTTTGCTCCTGAACTTCGCTCTTAGATTTGATCTGTCACACCGGCATGTAGTCCAGCTTCTGAGCTTCACGGCCCCTCTCCACCTCGTACGGTCGCTGGACCTCGCGCTGTGTGTTCTCACTGTTGTTTACACCTCTTTCTATTTCCTGTTCTATGCTTAGCAGCAGCCAGATGTCACATGCACAGTAGTCAAAGTTCAGCAAAGGGGAAGACCAAAGAACTCTCCAGAAATAAGATGTGCTGGGACTTGGCTCAGCATTTAAGACCGTGTACTGCCATTACAGACGACCTGAGTTCAGTTCCTTACACCCACACTGGCTGCCTCATAGCTTCCTGTGACTCCAAACTCAGGGCATCCAACACCTTTTGCCTCCAAAAGCACCTGCATTGTGTATGTAGCCCCCCTCCCCACACACACCCACACACCACATTCTTGTGATTTAAAAGAGTGTGCCGTTTTACTCCACAGGCCCAGCGTTAGCCATTGCATCTGCTGGCTCTCCGGTCTGTCCAGAAGAGCTAGTTAGAACATTTCGTGCAGCCCAGTGATAGGACAGACATTGGCCTGCTCTGTCCCAACCCCGAGCCCTCACCCTAGCACCACTAAAACCAGGAAAAGATGCCCCAAGAGGCTTGAGGTGCAGTTAGGACTCTTGCTAAAGTTACTGTGGCTCCCTCCAAAGGTATGCCCCGGTCGTGAAGGCCCCATCTTCTTTGGTGATGAACAGCATGGCTTTGTGTTCAGCCACACCTTTTTCATCAAGGACAGCCTGGCCAGAGGCTTCCAGCGCTGGTACAGCATCATCGCCATCATGATGGACCGAATCTACCTCATCAACTCCTGGCCCTTCCTTCTGGGGAAGATCCGTGGGATCATCTGTGAGCTCCAGGGCAAGGCCCTCAAGGTGATGCTTGAAGTGGGTCGCGGGGAGGGCACATGGGCGCTGAGTGCCCAAGCAGCTGCAGTCCTCTTGGCGCTGCCTCTGCTACGGGGCCTGAGTCGCAGTGTTCCCCCCCCCCCCCAATCAGCCTGTGCACCCCCCTGCTCTCCCCCCCACCCCCGTTTCCGACACTCCTCCAGCCTGTCGTCTTAACAACTGTTCAACCTCTGGCCTCTTGCTTGGCTTCTTTACTCCTTTTGCTCTTCAGGACCCAAGCTGTCTGCTAGTCTTGTGTAACCCCTCTCCTCCAATTAGGGCGCCCCCTCCGGCTGTAAAAGAGCATGCTGATAAGCACGGGCATGCTTTGGTCACAGACCCCCTAGATTCCGTGGCCTGTTTTTCTCGTCCATGCTCTGAGCATGCGCAGTAGATGAGGAGGCTGTTTGTTCATCATTCATCTTGATAGGCGGGGCAGCTGTACCGTGTTAGAATGAGGCTGGAGGGTATGGAGGGGGGGGGGGGTTGGTGACACGTGATGTAGTCATGTGTCCATCTCCCACCTGCCGAGAATGGTGGAAGACCCAGCGGGAGTCTGAGAACCCACATAGGCTAGGAGGGGAGAGGAGAGGAACGCACTGATCCCTCTCGGTCAGTCGGGCTGCTGGCATGGACCGTGTGTTCCGAGTCAGGAAAGCAGAGTGGGGGGACTCTGGGAAGACGGGGTGGTAGTCATTACTGAAGAGGCTCACTTCTCCACCCTTCGCATGCAGGTGTTTGAGGCAGAGCAGTTTGGATGTCCACAGCGTGCCCAGAGGATGAACACCGCCTTCACACCCTTCCTGCACCAGAGGAACGGCAACGCTGCCCGCTCTCTAACCTCCTTGACCAGTGACGACAACTTGTGGGCGTGTCTGCACACCTCCTTCGCCTGGTAATGAATCCTGGGTCTCAGCACCCGTGAGCCATTAGAGTAACCCAGAGTCACCCACTTGCCTCCCGGTGGGGCTGGCTGGTATGCACCTGTGTGTCTGCTGTGACTCAGAGGCCCCTTCTCTCGTCTGAACAAAGACCACCAAACTGAGATGGCGGCAGGTTTCCGGCACAGGCCTCTCCTGAGCCGGTAGGTAGCTAGCGCCTTGGGCTTGGGTCTGGGAGGTATTGCTGGTGGGGAGCAGTCAGCTGGTGTCTGGAGTGAAGGCCTGATGGACAGGTGTGCTATGAGCGGAGAGCTCCTGTTCCCCAAACTGAGTAAGTAGTCTAGGGACATGGTACCTGCAGAGCCCAGAGGACCTGAGCTTAGTAGGGATGTACTTCTTCCCCCGCTAGCATTTGCTGTTACTGATGGGCATCTAGGCTGGGTCTGTTCCTTAGCCACTGTGACTAGTGCAGCAGTCATTAGGGATATGGCAGAAGCTCTGGTGTGGCGTTCAGAGTCCTTCAGGGAATGCCTGGGAGTGGCATCATTGCGGAGGAACCAACCCCACTGATTTCCAAGGTGGCTGCACCAGTTAGCATGCTCACCCTGTCGTCCTCATCCTCGCCGGCATTTGTTGGCCTTGGTTTTTTTGTTTTGTTTTTTGGATTTATTGTAGGTGTGTGAGTGTTTTGCCTACATGTGTGCCTGGTGCCTGTGGAGGTTAGGAGTTGGGTCCTAGGGAACTGCAGTTACAGATGGTTGTGAGCCACTATGTGGGTACTGGGAACTGAACCTGGGTCCTCTGTAAAAGCTACAAATGTTGTTAATTGCTGGGCTGTGCCTTTAGCCCCGCCCTTGGCTTTCTTGGTGATAGACAATACTCACCGAGGTGAAACAGAGTCTCAAGGTAGTCTTAGTTTATATTTCCCTGACAGTTAAGGGTGTTACTGCCTCGGACATGAACTGGTGCCTGAGATTTGATTGCTGCCCCTTGGCAGAGAGGCCATGTGGGCACACAGGAAAGGGAAGCAGGCTATCCAGATGAGACCTGACAGGCTATGGTCAGACGGTGGGGCAGGAGGACGGTACCTGTCAGGGGTCCAGGGGAGGGGAATAGGGCAGAAGAGGAAGGGAGGATGGGAACAGGAAGATAAGAGCGAGGGGATTACAATCGAGATGTAATGTGAATAATAATAATAATAAAAAAAAAAGAATAAAAAAATGTTGAATACTTTTTTTTCACACACTCCTTGGCCGTTTGTAGTTTCTTCCTTTGAGAATTGTCTAGAGTGTTTCGGGGTGTGTTTTTCCACCTATTATGTAGCCATAAGGATGTTACCTCACTCAGCAGAACTAAGGCGTGGCCTGGTATCCTCCTTATGTTCAGTGTCCCCTTCTGTCTCACAGTTGGCTTCTGAATTGGGACTAAACAACCCATTCCTTCAGACTCCCCTACCCTATCTTCCTCGTCCCCTGTAGTGGAGGAGCAAGCTCATGTGTTACAGAAGGTGTCCTCGGTGGTGGTGCTGGGGGGTGCCCCACGTATGTTTGTGTAAGCCATTTTCTGTGAGCTGGGGTTGAGCCAAAGGCCCAATAAGCCTCGGGTTCAGTTTCCCCTTTGGCAGGGACACCTCATGGCTGGCACTGTATCCGTCTCCAGGCTCCTGAAGGCATGTGGTAGTCGGCTGACAGAAAAGCTCTTGGAAGGTGCGCCCACAGAAGATACCCTGGTCCAGATGGAGAAGCTTGCTGGTAAGGCTCTCTTAGCTCCGCTGGGCCCCTGGCTTGTGACTGCCACAGTGAGTGGGTGTGAATGAGCACGATGGCCTTTGTGACAACCAATCCCATACTCTTGGTGATTTTTTTATGATTCTGTCTCATCTTCCTTGGTGCTACCTTGGTGGCCCGTTCCCAAGTGGCTTGGGGATCCCTGGAGCTCCCTGCAGGACTTGCCGGTAGATCAGCAGGTTGGAGAGCCCCCTGCAGGCAGCTCTGCTTGCCAGCGTTTCTTCCAATTGTTTTTTGCCTCTCTAACCTTGGAGAGAAGCAGTGTGAACCTTGTTTGTTTCAGGAACTTCCTGAGACTTGTATCTCATGAGCTTCTCTTCTCCTCCTTAGAGGGAGTGTTTTAGTTCAGAGGAAATCACTGGACGACATCATCCCTTCGTCATGATTAGAATCTCTACCCCTCGGCTTTAGAATCCTATGCACTTGACTTCCTAGGGTGGTCTCAGTACAGGGCTGCAGCCCTCAATTCTGACTAGGCTCCCATAGAGACTATTTGCTGAGTTCTGGAGTTCATAGTCCTGTCCCATTCTTCCCCCGTCCCCTCCCCCACGGCTGAGAGGTAGAAACGCAGTGGTCGCTTGCGTACATGGTACACAGTTTGTTGCTAACAGGGCCACCCACTCCTCCGCCGCCGTAAGTAGCTGGAGTTCTTTCCAGGTTGTCACTAGCTGAGCACTCACTCGGCACGTCTTTATGTACTCAGGGGTGAAGAGATTCAGGAGTAAGGTCTCAAAAGCAAGACACACTCAAAAGTGTGTGAACTCAACCTTGGGGTCGCTTTCCAGTCCCCGTGGATCAGTCAGTCACAGAACGTTTTAGCATAGTGTGGCTCACAAATATGAAGGCTCTGCAGAGGCGGTCAGAGTCAGGTCTTGGGAGGATGTGTCTGCTGGGAGAAGAGTGAGATGTGGGGACGTAAAAGGGGTCTCAGCCATGTTTAGCTGAGCTGTGTTGCGGTGAATCTGAGTGTGGGCTGCTCAGGTGTGCTTCCAAGTCAGGGAGCACTGGCTTCAATTCCGGCTCTGCACTTAGGGCACACGCAGCAGAGATGTTACCATGAGGCTCCACCATGAGGACTAGCGGAACTAAAACGCCTGAGTCTTGTCTGGGTCTGGGGAGATGGGGGGAAATAGTGTGGAGCACAAGGACTGGCCCCTGGCAAAGCAGGGCCGATACATACGTGCTGTCTGCACGGCATAGCCGAGCTGTCCGACAGTGGAGAAGGGCCAGCATCTTTCAGGAAGAGCTTCTAAGATGTCTCTTCTGGGCATGGAGATAAATGGCTCAGCGGTTAAGAGCACTGACTGCTCTTCCAAAGGACCCAGGTTGAAGTCCCACCCACATGGCAGCTCACAACTGTCTGTAACTCCGAGATCTGACACCCTTACACAGACATATATGCAGGCAAAAACACCAATACACATAAAAATAAAAATAAATAAATTATTTTTTAAAAGGGGGGGGACTGGAGAGATGGCTCAGCAGCTAAGAGCCCTGTCTGTTCTTCCAAAGGTCCTGAGTTCAATTCCCAGCAACCACATGGTGGCTCACAACCATCTACAATATGTCTCTTCTGCCCACCTCTTCCTTCCTCCACCCCCAGATGCCCAGTCAGTAGCACATAGTCCCAGGATATAGTCACCAGGCCTCTCTGGGATACAGCAGAAATTGGTGGTGTGTGTATCTGGTAGTGCCTGAAGCAGAAATGGTCACAGAACTAGGCTGTAGCACCTGTTTGTCTGTACCTGTCCTGTCTTTCTGTCCTGTAGACTTAGAGGAAGAATCAGAAAGTTGGGACAATTCTGAGGCTGAAGAGGAGGAGAAAGCCCCTGCTATGCCCGATGCTGCTGAAGGGCGAGAGCTGAACAGCTGCCCGACAGAGTCGTCCGTTCTCTCAGCCTGTGGGAGCTGGAAGTCCCCAAAGCTTTCTGTCTTCAAGTCCCTTCGACACATGAGACAGGTAAGCAGACGGGACGCAGTCCTAACTGAGAAGAGCCCAGTATACCTTACCTCCAGGTCTGAGCTTCCGCGTCCACAGGCAGTGGTAACACTGGGCATTTCTCCGTGGGTGTGTGGCTGAGGGCAGGGCGGATGTCCAGCTGCCTTTGCTCCAAGAGCAGCACCCTTTCAGTGACGGGATAGGCAGTGCTTGTGTGCATTCCCATATGTGTTCACAAACATGGGTGCATGTTCCTGTATGCACTTGTGTGTAGAGGCCAGATTGTCAGTCTTATGGGTGCTGCTGACGTTATATTTTGAGACAGTGTCCCTAACTGGCCCGAGATTTGTCAAATAGGCTAGTTGGCTTGTGTACCCCAGGGATCTGCCTCCCGAGCCTTTCCAGCTATAGGATAGCAAGCACGTGCCCCCATGCTTTGCCATATATAAATACATATATTAAATATATATGTGTGTGTGTATAATTAATGTATTAAATTTACAGGAACGGCACAGATGACAGACAACATGGACTTGCATGTAGGACAGCTCAGAAAAGTGTAGTGAATGGATGGAATCTGCTATATGATTAAAAATGCTGCAATAAGAAATTTACTTACTTTTTTTTCTTTTCTTTTTTTTTTCTTTTTGGTTTTTTAAGACAGGGTTTCTCTGTGTAGCCTTGGCTTTCCTAAACTCGCTTTGTAAACCAGGCTGGCCTCAAACTCACAGCAATCTGCCTGCCTCTGCCTCCCGAGTGCTGGGATTTACTTATTTAAGAAAAAGAAAAAAAAATCCCAGGGGCTGGAGAGACAGCTCAGAGGTTAAGAGCTCTGTCCTGAGTTCAATTCCCAGCAACCACATGATGGCTCAGGTGTACATATAGGCAGAACACTGTATGAATAATAAATACACCTTCAAAAAAAAAAAAAAAGACAGCACTCTGGAGGCAGAGGCAGGTGTATCCCTGTGAGTTCAAGGCCAGCCTGATCTACAAAGCAAGAAACCTTGTCTCAAACCAAAAAAGCCAAAACCAGGCGTGGTGGCACGTGCCTGTAATCCCAGAGCTCAGGAGGCAGAGGCAGGTGGATTTCTGTGAATTCGGGGCCAACATAGTCTACAAAGTGAGTCTAGGACAGCCAAGGCTACACAGAGGAAAAACAAAATAAAAATAAATCTAAATGCTGGCATTGTCCAGAAAATTTTAACAGGCTTATTTATAATTGGTATAAAGTTGAACTGTTGAAATGTGTTCAGTGAAATATTTTGCTTGCATTGATGCTTTACACCTTGCATTTATATTAAAAATTCACACACAAATGAAAATGGAAAAACTGCCAATACCTGATTTCTCACAATCATATACTTAAGTACCTTTTGACCCTGTGGGAAAAATATCTAACATTCAGAACTACTGATAATAGGAAGAAGAGAGAAAAAAAATTATTTGAGAATGAAATGTTTCCCCTCATAGTGGACTCTTAAGCACGTTCTGTGTGTATGTAGCATGCTAGCTGGATATCTTTTGGCATAATTGTTAACACATTTGGCATGGATAGCACACAGGTTGGTACCGTCAAAAAGGTCAACCAGATAGGCTTCACTTGCCTCCTGCAGAACACCAATAGCTGCCCTCTGGAAGTGCAGATCTGTTTTAACGTCCTGAGCAATTTCTCGCACCAGATGCTGGAAGGGGGGCTTGCGAATGAGTTCAGTGGACTTCTGACAGCATCTGAGAGTACCTCAGTGCCTGGCCTGAAACAATGAGGTTTCTTCACCCCTCCAGTAGAGGGCGCACTCTTGCGAGCAGCGTTTGTAGCTGGTTGTTTCCTGGGTGTTTTACCACTGGTGGATTTGCAGGCATCTGCTTTGTAAAAGCCATGATATGGGGGTTGGAGATTTAGCTCAGTGGCCCTTGGTTCGCTCCTCAGCTCTGAAAGAAAGAAAAAGCCATGATATGGGCACCTCCTTACCTCCCCCTTCTCCCTTGGCTGGAGCTCAGAGGCCCTGGCATTAGAGAGCTGTGGCGCTGGTGTGGCAGTGACTGCATGCAAACACTTTGCCTGTTTTTTGTTTTGTTTTGTTTTTTGAGACAGGGTTTCTCTGTGTAGCCTTGGCTGTCCTGGACTTTTGTAGACCAGGCTGACCTCGAACTCACAGCGATCCACCTGCCTGTACCTCCCGAGTGCTGGGATTAAGGACGTGTGCCACCACAGCCGGCTTCAGAGGCTAGTTTTTTTATGCAGGTTCTGTGTAGACACTGACCTCAGGTTGCCAGGCTTTCATGGCAAAGCCTCTCTTAACCTGCTGGGCCATCTCTCTCACTCTCCCCATCCCACCCCACCCCCTTTTTAAAATGAGTATTAATTTGACCAGCCAAAAAATTATTTCCATTTTGAAGAGTGGAGAGGCTAGTGAGATGACCCCCTGGGTAGAGATCCTGCTGACAACCATAAAGACTAAGTTCGATCTCCAGGCAAATGCCTTCAGCCCTAGGGTTTCTGCTTGGGAGACAGTTGTTCCCTGGTGCTGAGCTGAGTTGGTTTTGCTAATTCTTCATGAGGTTACAGTAGCAGGAATTGTGGTTCCTACTGCAGCCTTGAGTTCTGTAAGATACTGTATTGTGGCCTCTGTTTTTGTTAGTTTTCTTTGTTTTGGAGTCACTGTTTGGCCCCAAGAAAAAACAGGCTCCACCTGTCAGTGTTGCAGGAGTGCGTGGCAGGCAGAGAGGAGAGAGTTTTGGATTAAAGTACAAAGATACCACAACCAGAAAGCGGGCCTGATCCTTTGAAGGCCTCAGCACCTGAGGAACTGTAGCTCTAAACAAGGTCCCCGGGCAGCTGGCCTGGGCGAGCGCTAGGACGAGGGTGCACCTGGTGACAGAGACAGAGTCCTCATGCCTCCTGGTGCATCCAGGTGAGGCAGATGTCATTCCAAACACTCCAGCAGGACAGTGTGTCTAGAGAGGGTGACAGCTACAAAAGGTAAATACCATTTGCTTCAGTTTTTTTTTTTTTTTTCTGAGACAGTGTTTCCCTGTATAACCCTGGCTGCCCTGGAGCTCTCACTGTAAACCAGGCTGACCTCAAACTCACAGAGATCCACCTGCCTCTGCCTCCTGAGTGCTGGAATTAAAAGTGTGTACCACCACCACTCGCTCGGCTTGCTTCTTATTTTTCAAAGTAGAGTTGTGGGAGGTATGTTAAGACCATAAGACCGCTGGGTGTGGTGGTGCACGCCTTTAATCCCAGCACTCAGGAGGCAGAGGTAGGCGTATCGCTGTGAGTTCGAGGCCAGCCTGGTCTACAAAAGTCCAGGACAGCCAAGGCTACACAGAGAAACCCTGTCTCGAAAAACCAAAAAAAAAAAAAAAAAAAGACTATAAGACCTTTGGAATCTGGCTACTTCTCTGGTCCCCTGTCAGCCTTGGGCAGGTCACCATTTCCCTAAGAAGCAAAGTGACTTTCCCTTTGCTAACTCTGATCTTCTTTTGTAAAGAGATTGTAGTCTCTGACCATACAGTTTTGATTGGCTCCTATAAGATGCCTAAAGAACTATGTTCTGTATTTCAGGTCTTGGGTGCTCCATCTTTTCGCATGTTGGCCTGGCATGTCCTCATGGGAAATCAGGTGATCTGGAAAAGCAGAGATGTGAACCTTGTCCATTCAGCGTTTGAAGTCCTCCGGGTGAGACCCTTTCCCTATGTGCTAATGTTTGACTTGGGGCAGAATATCAGGGGTACCAATGCAGAGCCCCAGAAATCAATTTTTTTTTTTTTTTGCCTGGTGAAAATGGTCAGGCATCAGCACTCCCATGGAAGGAACCTGTACTGTCACTACTGACAGCTACACTGTCTCCCCTTCCTTCGTCTGGAAATTCTTCTGAGAAGTTATCTGGGCAAATGCTGCCACTTGATGCTGCATGGGTGTTCTTAGGTTGGGGTGCTGGTGTAGGAGCAACTCACAGCCTGCTGCTGCCTGCCAGAACCCACAAGTGCCTCTCTGTGCAGTGAGCATCTGAGCGGACAAGGAGACTGGAAGAGACAGCGCATGTCAGCACTGCTATGTGACTGAGAGCCAGGGCCAGAGAAACTGGGGGCATCCTGGTGGGAGGCCACATGTGGACTGAGGGACCAGGGACGCACTAAGGAGGAAGGCTGAGGAGCAGAGGGCGCTTCGTAGTGGATTCTGAGCTGCCCTGTTCTCCACAGACCATGCTGCCTGTCGGCTGTGTCCGAATCATCCCATACAGCAGCCAGTATGAAGAGGCCTATCGCTGCAACTTTCTGGGGCTCAGCCCTTCCGTGACTGTCCCTGCTCATGTGCTGGCCTCAGGCAAGTACCTGCTTTGAGACGTGTCCTGGCTGCTGCCCTGAAAGGCTCCTGTATCCAGCCTGGAGGCGCACCTAGATCCAAATCACAGGTTTTAGGGCACGGCAGTCCCAGATGGGCCTGTTGGGGGTGTCCTGAGCCCTTGGAGCAATGCCTTGTGTTTGCATGGTTCTAGTCTGCAGAGGTGTTTGGCTGTCAAGTCCCCATGCCACTAGCTGTGTGTCTGTGTGGCCGCTGAACCCTCAAGGCAGTGTCCATCTACAACACTGGTTCTCAACCCTCCTAATGCTGCCACCCTTTAATACAGTTCCTCTTGTTGTGGTGACCTCCCCAACCATAAAATTCTTTTTTTTTTTTTTTTAGGTTTTTTGAGACAGGGTTTCTTACTGTGTACCCTTGGCTGTCTTGGACTCACTTTGTAGACCAGGCTGGCCTCGAACTCACAGAGATCCACCTGCCTCTGCCTCCCGAGTGCTGGGATTAAAGGCATGTGCCACTACACCCGGCCATAAAATTATTTTCATTGCTACTTCATAACTGTAATTTTGATACTATTATGAATCGTAGTGTAAATATGTGTTTTCCGATGGTCTCAGGCGACCCCTGTGAAAGGGTTGTTCTATCCCACGGGGTCGCACCCCACAGGCTGAGAGCCGCTGATTTATAGGACAGAGTGGAGCCCTTCACAGATAGTTGCTTTGAATGAATGAACTTAAGGGGTTTGTGTTCGTTGTAGTGTAAAAGTTATTCCTAATTTAGCTGAGGGGAGAATTAGCCCTTAACTCAGTTAATGTATAAGCTGCAAAAGGCATTAAGCATCTTCACTCACGGGAGGCCTGTCCCTGGCAGTGTATGCCTGGGGGGCGGGCCTTGCAGTTGGGTCCAGGAACACTTCACAAGATAGTGTGCGCTTGTTGCTACAGAGTTCGCAGTTGTTGTGGAGGTGCTCCCGGCCACGCGCTCAAACCTCCACCCGTCTGGGTGCGAGGATGACCAGTCCCTCAGCAAGTACGAGTTTGTGGTGACCAGTGGGAGTCCTGTGGCCGCAGACAGAGGTGGGTGCTGCTGCTGCTGTCCCCATTCACAGGGGTGGGGCTGGGCCACCAAAGCGCTTCCTCACCCAGTGTTCATATCCCCAGTTGGGCCCACCATCCTGAATAAGATCGAAGCAGCTCTGACAAACCAGAATCTGTCTGTGGATGTGGTGGACCAGTGCCTCATCTGTCTCAAGGAAGAGTGGATGAAGTAAGCCCCAGCCTTGCCTTGAAAGCTTCCCCGGCTTCGTGTGTGTGTGTGTGTGTGTGTGTGTGTATCTGTTATCTGTATCTTTGTGTGTGAGTGTATGTGTGTCTGTGTGAGTGTGTGTTTGTAGCGGTGTGGTGGGGACAGCTCTGTCAGTGTGCTCTCATGCCAAAAATCAGGTGTTTGTTAAAGAGGCCAAGTACCAGGCGGCGGTAACACACACCTTTAATCCTAGCACTCAGGAGACAAAAGCATGTGGATCTCTGTGAGTTCGAGGCCAGCCTGGTCTACAGAGAGACAGAATTCCAGGACAGAGAGAGAAACCCTGTCTGGAAAAACAAAACAAAACAAACAAAAGAGGCCAGGCTGTGGCCCATAGGAGCCTGTGAGAGTGGAGTTCAGACACCAGCCCTGCTACCTAGGAGTTTGGTGACTTGGGAAGTGATCTGCTGTGTCTTGCCCTGGACCCTATGTCTCAGCAGGTGGGAGCAGCTGCTGAGGTTTGATACTGGTCAAGTGAAAGAGGAGCGTGTGAAACCACAGAGCTTTTCTTCATCCCTTAATTCCCTTTTAGTTTTGGAGGGCTGGAGGGTACTAGGCGGCCGACCTAGGCACAGGCTCAGTAGGTGCGGCCGGGCAGCCACTTTTAACGGCTTTATAAATGAACATTACTTGTTTCCTATGCCTTAAGCCTTAATGGTAGTTTTATCACATTAACTGAACTAGTTGAACATTTTCCTGGTTTCAAATAATGCCGCAAAACCAGGAGCAGCATTTCTTCATTTCTCCTCTTTTCTGAGAAGGTTCTCCTGTCTTATCCAAGCTGGCCTTGAACTCCCTGGGCTCAAGGAATTCCTCCTCCCCCCCGCCCCTGCCCCGCTTCAGCCCCCTGAGTAGCTGGGACTGTGGGACACCATTCTCTTTTTGCCATGGTGGTAGCCTGGCCTTCTTCAGGCGAGGCCCTAAGCACGCTGTGCCGCAGCTCCGCGCCCTTCCTCTGTGTGAAGGAACTCCAGCGGGGGCCGCAGAGCTCTCACTGGTGTGGAATTTGGGCCCCATGGGTAGAGCTTGTCGATTGGGCGCCAGGTCTAAGTGTTGGTTTTTGTTTTCTGCAGCAAAGTGAAAGTCCTGTTTAAATTCACCAAGGTGGACAGCCGTCCCAAGGAGGACACACAGAGGCTGCTGAGCGTCCTAGGTGCCTCAGAGGAGGACAACGTCAAGCTGCTCAAGTTCTGGATGACTGGCCTGAGCAAAACCTACAAGTCCCACCTCATGTCCACAGTCCGCAGCCCCACAGCTTCAGAGGCACGGACCTGACTCCGACAGCACCTTGTGGAAGGTACTGGGCATCCCATGCCTGTGCGGGACACCGCCCTTGGCTTTCTGACCGTTGGAGGAATGAAGGCTTCTGCGCTTGGCTTCGCCCTCTTGTGAGGCTCTGTCATCCCATAGCTGTTGAAATATAGGGGACAAAGGACAGTGGTCCCTCTGCATCCTACTGCCCTGCCAGGGACTGGCAAGCTGTGCTCTGTGCGTCTTAAGGACAAAGGCCGGGAACTGAGAGGAGTCAGGTCGGCCTGCCTCTGAGGTTGTTCCTTGTATAGCGCGCCCTCACAGTGTTAGGACCACCCTGGCCACCATGGAAGGCAGCAAGCATCCTAGCTTGCTTATCTTCGGCGTGATGGCCTCAGGTCATGTGCACACCCATGGCCTCTGCTCAGCTTGCCAGCTGGCAGCTGCATCAAGTTCATGGCTGGGTTTTTGGTTTTGTTTTGTTTTAGGTTTTTTGTTTGTTTGTTTGTTTTTGGGGGGAGGGGTTGGTTTTTTTGTTTTGGGGGTTTTTTGTTTTGTTTTTTTGAGACAGGTTTCTCTGTGTAGCCTTGGCTGTCCTGGACTTGCTTTGTAGACTAAGCTGGCCTCACAGCGATCTGCCTGCTTCTGCCTCCCAAGTGCTGGGATTAAAGGCGTGCTCCACCACGCCCGGCCCCTGTTTTAGTTTTTGAGTCAGGGTTTTATTCTATATTCTGTATTCTGTTTTATTACACCTGGTTTAGAACTCAGAGTGTGGCCTAGGCTAGTTGCAGACTCGTAGCAATCCTCCTGCCCCAGCTTCCCAAGTGCTGAGATTACAGAACTGAGCTATCATAACTTTACATTGCTTTCTTCCCTGTTGTAGCTACAGCATTAACCAGTGACTGTAGATCGTGACTGTCTTAAAACAGATCATCTGTGCCGGGCGTGTGGTGGCACATGCCTTTAATCCCAGCACTCGGGAGGCAGAGGCAGGGGAGCGCTGTGAGTTCGAGGCCAGCCTGGTCTACAGAGAAAATCCAGGACGGCCCAGGCTACGCAGAGAAACCCTGTCACACACACACACACAAAAATCCCAACAACCCAGCAACAACAAAAAAAGACAGATCGTATCCCACCATTGCAGGTTTATTTAATAAGGACACAGCTTGGGAGGATTTCCTGAAAGCTTTCTGGGTTTGTTTTTATATTTTTGGTGTTTGTTTATATTTAACATGAAGACTAAGTTTATGTGTCTTGATCTCTGTACAGTTGCAAGAACATTGAAATACAATAAATCTGTATTTTTGTAAATTGCCGACTACATCTTTGGGTTTTAGGTTTGGTTTTGGCTTTTGTTTGTTTTGTTGTTGTTGTTTTTGTTTTCTTTGTTTCTTTGTTTGTTTTTTGAGACAGGATTTCTCTGTAGCCCTGGCTGTCCTGGACTCAATTTGTAGACCAGGCTGGCCTTGAACTCAGAGCACTCCACCTGCCTCTGCCTCCCTAGTGCTGGGATTAAAGGTTTGTGCCACCCCCTTAGTAAGCAGGAACTCAACCCGAGGTAGGTCTGCATTCACTTCACAGGAAGAAATGTACCCTGTGTTCCCATCAGAGTAAGGCCTACCGCATCACTAGGGACAAAGGACAGGATGCTAAGTGTGGTCCACTGTGGACCTGCCCCTTGAAAACAGTCTGATTCTTTGTTTTTGTTGTTTTGGGGGTGTTTTGAGACAGAGTTTCTATGTGTGTATCCCTGGCTGTCCTGGACTCACTTTATAGAACAGGCTGGCCTCCAACTCACAGTGATTCACCTGCCTCTGCCTCCCTGAGTGACAGTCTTTTTTTTTTTTTTTTTTTTTGGTTTTTTTTTTTTTGAGACAGGGTTTCTCTGTTTCTCTGTGTAGCCTTGACTATCCTGGACTCACTTTGTAGACCAGGCTGGCCTCGAACTCACAGTGGTCCGCCTGCCTCTGCCTCCCAAGTCCTGGACAGTCTCATTCTTAAAGATTGACTCAGCAATCAGAATGTGTATGTGCTGCCTAGTTTTATGTCCACTTGACACAAGCTAGAATTATCCGAGGGGAGGGAACCTCAACTGAGAAAACACCTCCATGAGACCTGGCTGTAGGCAGCCTGTAGAGTATTTTCTTAATTAGTGATCGATTGATCAGGGAGGGTCCCTGGCCCTTGTGGGTGGGGCAGGTGGTCCTGGGGTTTATAAGAAAGCAGGCTGAGCAAGCCGTGGGGAGCAAGCCAGTAGGCATCGTTCCTCCATGGCCTTCCTTCAGTTCTCGCCGTAAGGTTTGAGGTCCTGTCCTGACCTCCCATGATGAACAGTAATGTGGAAGGGTTAGCCAAACAAACCCTTTGCTCCTCATAGTGCTGTGGCCATGGTGTTTCATCACAGCAATAGTAACCCTAACTAGGACAGGGACTGGTACGTGACCACATGTTTTGGGGAGGATTCTGGAAGGACTTTGGAACTTTGGGCCAGAAGAAGACACTGCCTTGGTGAGCTGTTCTGTGGGAGCTTGGGAGATGAGGATGGTTAAGAGTGATGCAGACACTGGAGCCTGGCTTGTGAAGTCTCCGAGGAAAGCCGGAGAGTCCCTGAATGATTCTATCAGAGCCACTTTCTGTTTTGAGTCTGTGGCTCTGGTTAGCTGTGGCTAAAGGGTCAGCTGGGATTAACAAGCTAGAAGATACCACTAAAGTGAAACCAGTGTTTTACTAGGACAGGTGATGTTGGTCAGCTGGCGCTGAGCTAGCATCACTGAGGAGAAATGTGGCAAGTGTTTCCTCAGAGATAGCACACCCAGAGGCCACCAAGGGGCCCAGCTCATGCTCTCAGAGGAATTTGGTAGTGTGTAGGAGTCACCCGGGGGTGCCGGGTTGGAAGGCATGAAGGGGCCATGAGGAATCTTGGCCCTGTGTGGCAGGGCTGTAGTCCCTCAAAGACAGCCCAGGAGAGGCTACTGATAAAAGTGCAACCCAGTTGCAACAAGGGTCCCCAGCATTTTGGAGGTGCCAGTACTGTGGAGTAAGTGACAAGGACAGTAGCAGGCAGTAGAGCTGGCCTGAGCTAGGAAACCCAAACTGTGTGTGCTGCAAGGTGGCAGGGCTGAGAAGTGACCCAGTGCTTTGGAGGAGCCCAGCTGATCACTGAATTCCAGATGTTGGACATTGGATTGGAGTTTGGTTTTGCTTTATTCAGATTGTGACTGTGCCCCAGTTCTTCCCTCTTGAAGTAAGAAGGTATTTAACCGTTGATTTTTACAGGAGCCCACGGTTAAGAGATTCTGAACTTTAAAAAAATATTTGATTTAATTTTAATTTATGTGCATGTGTTGGTGTAGAGGTGTCAGGTCTTGGAGTTACAGACAGCTGTGAGCTGCCATGTGGGTGCTGGGAATTGAACCAGGGTCCTCTGGAAGAGCAGGCAGTGCTCCCAACCACGGAGCCATCTCTCCAGCCCGAGATTCTGAACTTTTAAAAGAGATTTTTCTTAGGCCGGGCATAGTGGCACTCGCCTTTAATGCCAGTACTTGGGAGGCAGAGGCAGGTGGATCTTTTTCTTTTTTCTTTTTTACTTGTTTTGTTTTTCAAGACAGGATTTCTCTGTGTATCCTTGGCTGTCCTGGACTCGCTTTGTAGATCAGGCTGGCCTCGAACTCACAGCAATCTGCCTGCCTCTGCCTCCTGAATGCTGGGACTACAGGCATGCACTACCACGCCCAGTTTAGCCTTTTTAAATATATAACTTTATTTTAATTTTATGTTCATCGGTGTTTTGCGTGCGCGTGTGTGTCTATGTGATGGTGTTAGACCCCAGGAACTGGACTTACAGATAATTGTGAGCTGTCATATGGGTGCTGGGAATTGAGCCTGGGTTCTGTGAAAGAGCAGCCAGTGCTCCTACCCACGGAGCCATCTCTCCAGCCCTGAGACTTGGATATTTTAAAGGAACTAAAATTTTTTGCTTTGCTTCTCTCTCTCTCTCTGTCTCTCTCTCTCTCTCTCTCAGTCTCTCTCTCTCTGTCTCTCTCTTTCTTGAGACAGGGTCTCATTATCTGCCCTGGAACTCAACTCTGTAGACCAGATTGGTCTCAAACTCAGAGATCCGCCTGCCTCCTCTTCCAGAGTGCTGGCACTAAAGGCATGTGCCACCACTGCCCAGCTCTGCTTGGAACCTAACTTCTTTATTTTATTTTATTTTGATGTTTCTAGAATAAGGTTTCTCTGTCTATCCTTGGCTGTCTTGGACTTAGTTTGCTTGGAACCTAACTTCTTTATTTTATTTTATTTTATTTTGATGTTTCTAGAATAGGGTTTCTCTGTCTATCCTTGGCTGTCTTGGACTTAGTTTGTAGACCATGCTGGCCTTGAACTCACAGCAGTCTGTCTGTGTCTGCCTCCCAAATCCTGAGATTAAAGATGTGTGCCACCATGCCTGGCTGCTCTTTTTTATTTAAAAAAAATATTTTTTTGGTACAAGGTTTCTCTGTGTAGCCTTGGCTGTCCTGGACTCACTTTGTAGACCAGGCTGGCCTCAAACTCATAGAGATCAACCTGCCTTTGCCTCCCAGCTGCTGAGATTAAAGGCTACCACACTCAGCTGAAAAGAAAAGTTTTTGAGGGGCTGGAGAGCACTGGCTGCTCTTCCAAAGGACCCAAGTTCAATTCTCAGCACCCACATGGCAGCTTATAACTACTTAGAACTCCAGTTCCAAAGGATCTGGCACTTTCACACAGACATGCAGGCAAAACACCAATACAAATGAAAATGAAAAAATAAAAAATAAAATAATAAAAATTAAAATGGGGCTGGAGAAATGGCTCAGCAGTTAAGAACACTGTTTGCTCTTCCAGAGGTCCTGAATTCAATTCCCAGAAACCACATGGTGGCTCACAACCATCTATACCTTCTAATGCCCTCTTCTGGCCTGCAGGTGTACATGCAGATAGAACACTAATATACCCAAACAAACAAATAAAAATGAATAAATCTTTTTAAAAATCTTTATTTTTTTTCTCATCAGCATTTTTTCCCCCACCATACATCATCCTCTCCTGCGCATCAGATCTCCTGGAGCTGAAGTTGTAGACGGTTGTCAGTGCCGTGTGCTTCCTGGGAATTGAACCCAGGTCCTTTGGAGCAGCCAGTGCTTATAAACTGTTGAGCCATCTCTCCAGCTCCAAACTGCAGAATATTTTAAGACAGGATGTTAAAAGGAAGCAAAACAGAATGTTTTAAGGGAAAAGCTCATTAAGATGGGATGTTTCTACAGGGAGGTGAAATGACAGGTGTACGGAGAGGTTCCATCCTGCAGGCATGCTCTGTGAGCAGTAAACACTGAATAGCTTCCGGTGCTCCCGGAGCCGACCAGACTCACTAGGCTCCTGCCTCCCCAGCAGCTGTGAGGGCTTGTGCTAAGCTGCCTGCAGGCTGTGCAGTGTGCTCCAGGCTCCGGCTTTTGTGAGCTCTCTTCCGTGCTGGGCTGGGCTTTGGCGATGCACCTGTCTTCGAGTCATTTCTGCTACTGTAAGGACCCTCTTACTCACATTCCATAAGCAACTCCATAAGTAAAACTCATTGTTTCACCCTGGATGGTATCCAGTGGATGGCCTTGTATCTATCTACTGGGGGTATCCAGTGGTGGTAGCCATACTTGGACCTGTTGTCAGTTCCGTATTTGGGCTGAGTAAGTGTTTATTTGTATCTCCCCCCCAAGAATAATGTCACCATCTGGGCATGGTGGCACACGCCTTTAATCCCAGCACTCAGGAGGCAGAGGCAGGCTCCTCGAACTCTCTGTGAGTTTGAGGCCAGCCTGGTCTACAAAGTGAGTCCAGGACAGTCAAGGCTACACAGAGAAACCCTGTCTCGAAAAAAAAAAACAAACAAACAAACAAAAAATATTTTATTTTCTTATTTTTTAATTATTTTAAGATTTTATTTTCTTATTGTTTAACTGTGTGTACTGTGTTGGTATGTGCACATAAGTGTAAGCACCCATGAGAGTCAGAGACATCAGCTGTCCCAGGAGCAGCAGCTTCAGGTATTTGTGAGCCACCTGATGTGGTTCTAGGAATCGAACTCTGGTCTTCTGCAAGAGCAGGCCAAACCCTTAGCCACTGAGCCATCTCTTATTTATTTATTTATTATGCATACTGTGTCTAGCTTGCATGTACACCTGCAGGCCAGAAGAGGGCACCAGATCCTCATTACAGATGGTTGCTGGGAATTGAACTCAGGACCTTTGGAAGGGCAGTCAATGCCCTTAACCTCTGAGCCATCTCTCCAGCCCCACTAGGTTACATTCTTAGAAGCTAGCCACAAAGGCCTATTCCTCTATTTGGCCACTTCTTCCCTCTGAGGCTGACTACCAAGGCCCAGCTATCAGAAGTATTGAAGTCCAGCAGTCAAAAGCCCCCTTTTAGGCTCACCTAATTATCCTGTCAAATCAAAATTAAACACCTCATCCTAACACGGGAGAGGGGGTTGTGGGGATGGTGGTGGTGGCGGGTCCCTTTTTCCTTTCTATACAGCCATTTGCCTATAGGCTACGTCTGTCTCTGTCCGGATGCAGTCCTGTGTCCTCTTGTTTCTTTCCTTTGTCCCTCAGTCCTTGCCTTTGCCCCTTCAGGGTAAATCAGTCTCCCTTGTGCTGAGAACTTGGTCTTGGGATATCTTGTGTCCTTGGAGGTCCTTTCAATGTGTGAAGTCTTTGGGCAGAGAAGGTTTTTTGTTTGTTTGTTTGGTTGGTTGGTTGGTTTTGGTTTTGGTTTTTCAAGACAGGGTCTCTCTGTGTAGCCTTGACTGTCCTGGACTCACTTTGTAGACCAGGCTGGCCTCGAACTCACAGCGATCCGCCTGTCTCTGCCTCCCAAGTGCTGGGATTAAAGGTGTGCGCCACCATGCCCGGCAAGAAGGGATGTTTTAAGGGAGTTTTCAGAAGCAAGCTGTCAGAGAAGGGAGTCTGGACTCCCAAGTCTGTCTTCTTCCATGTGGACCTACTTGCTGCTCTGTTTCCACCGTAACAGGGGCCTTTTCCAGAAGCTTCTGTTATACCCTGGGTCTTCCCAGCCTCTAGAACTATGATCCAAAATAATTTTTAAGACTTTTTTTTTTTGGTTTCTCGAGACGGGGTTTCTCTGTGTAGCCTTGGCCATCCTGGACTCACTTTGTAGACCAGGCTGGCCTCGAACTCACAGCGATCCACCTGCCTCTGCCTCCCGAGTGCTGGGATTAAAGGCGTGCGCCACCACGCCGGGCAAGACTTATTTTTATAATTGTATGAGCTATATTTTTGTTTTTATTTTTTACTTTTGTTTTTCAAGACAGGGTTTCTCTGTGTAATAGCCCTAGCTGTCCTAGACTCACTTTATAGACCAGGCTGGCCTAGGAACCCACAGAGATTTTCTGCCTCTGCCAGGATTAAAAGCATGCGCCACCACACCTGCCTTGCTTTTCATGCTATCATCATTCGGTTGGTCTTGTTCAGGCCATGGCTGATGGTTCATGGGTGCATCTCCCCTGTCTTGTCTGGGGCATGCTGTCTAACATCGGGTATCCTGAGCTCCAGGCTCACACGGTCTCCACCCCCTCTTCCGTAATGCTTAGCCTTAGGTGTAGGGGCTACACTGCAGATGTTCCAGTTGGGGGTGGACAAGAGTGCTTGCCGCTGGATCTGGAGAGCTGATGATGCCGTCCCCACAGTCACTAATGCTCTGCAGTGTGATCAGCTGTGGATCACTGTAATCATCTTCATCTGTTAAAAAAATGAGGGGGGGTAATAAGGGGGTGAGAGCGTCACTCCTCTGTGGATAGAGGTTTCTAGAAAACAGAAATTATATTGGCTTAGGAAATCGTCAGTAAGCAGGTCCTTCCCTAGGGCCTATGACCTACCCAGCCCTGGGTAGTTGGCTAGGCTCACAGTCCAATGCATGAATTCCCTCCTGTTGACCACAAGCAACAATATGCTAATTGGAGAAAATCCCATTAAAATCAGGACAGGGTATTCTTAGCCCCATTTCTTTTCAATATAATGCTTGGAACTCTAGCTAGAGCTGTCAGACAAGAGACAGAAATTAAGGGGAAACAGGAAAAGAAGGCAAATGGTCTCTTTTTGTAGTAGATAAGGTGTACGTGAGACCCCCCCCCAAAAAATGTCACCAGAAAGCTAGAAATGATCAACCATCCCTGCAAAGCGGCAGGAAACAAACTCCAAAGGAGTCACAGATGTTTTCTGTTGTCATCCGTGCTCACCTGTGCACGCCTTGCTGACTCTTGGAGTGTCCGCTGCATCTGGAGCCAGGGAGATGACTCATTGTAAAGTGCTTGCCGTGCAAACATGAGGTCCTCAGTTTGGATGCCCAGCGCCTGTATTAAGGATGGGTGTGGCGGTGAACATCTGTAACCCCAGCACTGTGGAGAAGGATGGCTCTCTTGAGCTCACTGGACAGGCAGTCTAGCCTAACCTGGCAAGGTCCAGGTTCAGAGAGAAACCTTGTCTCAAAATATAAGCGGGGAGGAGCAGGGAAAGGGCTCCACAGGTGAGACAGATAGGAGAGCCTGCTGCCAACCTGATGCCCTGACATTCCTGCCCAGGGCCCACGTGCGCCATGATGCAGATGGCCCAGGCACTTAAAAAATTATTTATAAATTTTATGTGCGTTGGTGTTTTGCCTGCATGTCTGTGTGAGGGTGTCTGATCTTGGAGTTACAGACAGTTGTGAGCTGCCACCATGTGGTTGCTGGGAATTGAACCCAGGTCCTTTGGAAGAGTAGCCATCTCTACAGCTCAGCCCAGGCACTTTTTTTTTTTTTTTTTTTAAGCTCAGGCACTTTTTAAAAAGGTAATACGAGCCTGGCGTGGTGGTGCACGCCTTTAATCCCAGCACTCGGGAGACAGAGGCAGGCGGATCGCTGTGAGAGGCCAGCCTGGTCTACAAAGTGAGTCCAGGATGGCCAAGGCTACACAGAGAAACCCTGTCTTGAAAAAAAAAACAAAAAAATAATAATAATAATAAAAATAAAAAGGTAATACAATTTTATTTTAAGTGGAGAGCAATTGGGGAAGACTCAGACCTCTGCTCTCCACATCCATGCACACAGTACACACCACACACCCCAACCCACCTCACCACACACACACAGAGTACACACCACACACACACACACACAGTACACACCCCTACCCACCACACCACACACACACTACACACCACACACCCCAACCCACCTCACCACACACACACACTACACACCACACACACACACACCACAGTACACACCCCTACCCACCACACACACACACACACCACACACACACATACACACACACACTACACACCACACACCCCTACCCACCACACACACACACCACAGTACACACCCCTACCCACCACACACACACACACACCACACACACACACCACACACACACACACACACACACACACAGTACACACCACACACACACACCACAGTACACACCCCTACCCACCACACACACACACACACCACACACACACATACACACACACACTACACACCACATACCCCTACCCACCACACCACACACACACAGAGTACACACCACACACACACACACCACAGTACACACCCCTACCCACCACACACACACACACACCACACACACACATACACACACACACTACACACCACACACCCCTACCCACCACACACACACACCACAGTACACACCCCTACCCACCACACACACACACACACACCACACACACTACACACCACACACCCCTACCCACCACACCACACACACACAGAGTACACACACACACACATACATACCACAGTACACTTCCCTACCCACCACACCACACCACACACACACCACACACACACACACACACACAGTACACACCACACACCCCTACCCACCACACCACACACACACACACTACACACCACACACCCCTACCCACCACACCACACACACACACAGTACACACCACACACCCCTACCTACCACACCACACACACACAGTACACACACACACCTACCACACACACACACACACACACTACACACCACACACCCCTACCTACCACACCACACACACACAGAGTACACACCACACACACACACACACACACACACCACACACACGGTTTGTCTAGGGATGATCTCTCTTTGATGAGCCTGCTTTGAGTATGGAGCCTTTTGAATCTGCACGTTTGTTTCTCATCAAACTGTTTTTAGTTTTTTTGTTTTTGTTTTTGGTTTTGGTTTTGGTTTTTTTGGTTTTTCGAGACAGGGTTTCTCTGTGTAGCCTTGGCCATCCTGTACTCACTTTGTAGACCAGGCTGGCCTCGAACTCACAGCGATCCGCCTGCCTCTGCCTCCCGAGTGCTGGGACTAAAGGTGTGCGCCGCCACGCCCAGCATGTTTTTAGTTTTAGACTAGTATTTTTTTCAAATATTTTTCTGTCCTTCTCATCTTTCCGGAGTGTCCCTCATTACATGTGTGCTGTGACTCTGACATTTGTCCTGCCAGGTCGCTGATCTGTGTGTCCTCATGCCTTTTCCCTGCGTTTCAGACTGATTAATTTCTGTTGGCTAATTGATAGGAATCCGTTACTTTATTGATGAGATCAGCCAATACATTAAGTAACTAGGTGTCTGTTGATGGGTGCCAAGACTGTGCCGATGTCTTGGCTGTTAGGAAAAGTACTGCAATGAACAAGGAGATATGGATCGCTTATGGCTAGACGTCATTTGAGTGACCTTTGCTTGACTGTGGTTCTGCTTTCCCCGTGGCCCAGGACACGTAACAGTCCTGATGCTCGCTTGGGGCAGTTCTCAGTGTTTACACAAAAAGTTAGTCCCATGTGCTCTTTGCACGCTTCCGGGCCTCTGGGCCGGTGGGAGTGCTCTGAGCCTGTTTAGCCTGTGGTGTTCCGGAGGTTAAGAGTGCTCAATGTTTCTGCCTTGGAATAATTTTAGTAATATGTGCTTCAGGATGTAATGCCATCCTAATTCGAGGACTGTCTGGACACCCAGAAAAATGTCAGCTCAGTGCTATTATATTTTTTCTTAAATTCTGAGAGGGTAATATGAACTTACTTTCTGAAATCTTTGTTAAATCTACTTGGGTGGAGAAAAGTTTTCTTGGCACTTTCTCCATTTGTGGGCCACATTTTCCTTTTGCGTCCAGGTCTAGTCAGTTTTGGTTGAAATCTGGAAATACAATACACAGCTGGGACCTTCATGCTGTTCTGAGGTTGCCACTTATCAACCTCAGATTTTTTTAAAAGATTTATTTATTTATTTATTTATTTATTTATTATGTATGTGTGCAGTGTTCCACCTTCATCCATGCCTACAGGCCAGAAGAGGGCACCAGATCTCATTATAGATGGTTGTGAGCCACCATGTGGTTGCTGGGAATTGAACTCAGGACCTCTGGAAGAGCAGCCAGTGCTCTTAACCTCTGAGCCATCTCTCCAGGCCCCAACCTCAGATTTTTAAAATTAAAGACACTGGGGTTTTTTGTTTGTTTGTTTGTTTGTTTGTTTTTCGAGACAGGGTTTCTCTGTGTAGGCTTGCCTGTCCTGGACTCGCTTTGTAGACCAGGCTGGCCTCGAACTCACAGTGATCCACCTGCCTTTGCCTCCCGAATGCTGGAATTAAAGGCATGTGCCACCATGCCCAGCTTCCTCAGCATCTGTTTTAATGTCCCTTGTCATATCTAATTTTATTAGTTTGGATCTTTTCTTTCTATCGTTTTCAGTGACTCTTTGTATTGTTTGTTTCTATCTCATTGATTTTAGCTCTGAGTCTGATTTTGTTTTTAACCATCTACTCTTTTTGTGTGTGATTTCATTGTTATAGCTCTTTCAGGTGGGCCATTAAGCTGCTAATATGAGGTATGTCCAATTTTCTGATGTAGGTACTTGGCTCTTGAACTGCCCTCTTTGTGCACCATAGGTTCGAGTGTGTTGTGTTTTCATTTTATTCAGTTCTAAGTCTTTTAGTTCCCTCTTGATTTCTGTATTGACTGTTCTTCACTAGTGAACTGCTTGGTTTCTATGGCTTCGTGGACTTTCTCTAATCCATAGTGCTCAGACAGAATGCAAGGTTTGGTGGAAGCATCTTGTCCTGACTGGTTATGTTTGTGGTTTTGGTTTGGTTTGGTTTTTTGGTTTTTTGAGACAGGGTTTCTCTTGTAGTCCTGGCTTTCCTGGACTTGCTTTGTAGACCAGGCTGCCCTCGAACTCACAGTGCTCTGCCTGCCTCTGTCTCTGGAGTCCTGGGATTAAAGGCATGTGCCACCACTCCTGACCTATGTTTGTGTTTTGCACTGAGGTCTAAGCATCTGGAGTCAGGGTTATTGAGGTATTTCTAGATGTTGATATCTGGTCTTGTCTTTGCTGGGCGGATGTTCTGTTCTTTGGTTGTTATTGCTCCCTCTGGATCGTCGGCAAAGCGTGGTGGCTATGGGGTCCCTGGTAGAGCACTATGGGGTCCCTGGTAGAGCACTATGGGGTCCCTAGCAGAAAGTGCCTCCATAGTTCGATGGGTGTCTGAAAGGATGGAGATGGAGTAGGAGGAAAGCCTGAGGAGGGCTGAGAGCTGGGTGGCCTGGGTCCACACCAAGTGGTACAATGCCCCGGGGAGTAGAGGTGGTGGGAGGAAGGGGCTCCTGTAAGCAGGCTGCTATAGGGCTGAGTGTGAGATCCCAGAGATCATTGCGGGACCAGCTTTCCTGGGTTTGAGCTATAATGTAATGCCAGCAGGAGGTCTGTTTGTTAGATTTTGGTGGGCAGAGACAAAAGACAGGAAAGAGACTAGCCTCTGACCTCCACAGAGGAGGCTGTGTTTATGAGCCCACACAGGGCCAGCCTCTCTCCTGCAGGAATGAGGAGGTTGGAAGGGGAGTCAGGCTCTTACTAGGGTGGGCCAGTGGCTTCAGTAGTAGGATGCTGATGCAGGGTTAGGGTTAGGGTTAGGTTAGGGTTAGGGTTAGGGTTAGGGTTAGGGTTAGGGTTAGGGTTAGGGTTAGGGTTAGGGTTAGGGTTAGGGTTAGGGTTAGGGTTAGGGTTAGGAGGGTATGTGCAGACCGCAATGACCTCTTGGGGCTGTTTTCCCCAACAGGGTTGTATTATCTTTAGTAACTTTGCCAGGGCTGTTGAGTTGTGGGGTTGTGGTTGACGGACAGCAGTGGGATTTGTGCTTTTCTGTGGCTGGGAATTCTATCATTCCAGACCCTGAAAACATAAAAAAAAGGGGCAGAGACATTGTCTCTTTCTTAGTTGTTTTGAGTGGAGGAGGGCTGCCACCTGGAGCAGGCACTTCTGGGGGGATCTGTTGAAGAGGCAGGTCCTCTGGTCCACTTGGCAGGAACTGAGTTTTAATTTGATGGGTTTTGCATGGATCATGCGATGGCCATCATGCATTCCTGGAGACATAATTGGTAGAGGGCTGAAAACAAATGAGTTGGTTACCAGGGGAAACAGAGCTTGCCGAATAGATGGAGGGAAGGAGAGTGGAGTGGGAGGGACAGAATGAGGGGGTAGGAGGAAGTGGGTATCTATAGATAAGTGCACCCATATAGGGGAGGGGATCATTTGTATTGTGTCTTGAAGGGCCGTGGTAATTGGCAGGGGTGAGTCAGGTCAGAATGGGAAGGAAGCGATAGCTCTGTGTTCAAGATTGTGGAAAAAAAGAGGGGATGGTAGGAGGGAGAAATTTTTCCTTCCAGGTCTAGTCTTTCAGGGTAACAGTGACCAGTCCCACCACCATGATGCTGCAGCAGAAGAGAGCTGGCAGAAGCAGCAGAGCTAGGGAGCATCAAAAGGAGAGGACCAGGGGGAAAATAGGCTATCAAAGGAAACAACTGTTTCCGGCCTGAGGTGAAAGGAATGAAGGTCACTTGCAGGCAGGGTTTTTCTGTAGTGTCTAAAAATGTCTTTTTGTAGCTGTATCAGGAACAAACAGTTGTTGTGGGGTGAGAGCCATTGTTTGGGTATGGGGAGAGGTTCTGGGCATTTTAAGGGACAGGGTAAATAGTGGAGGGGCCCGGGGCGGAAAGAACCAAAAACCGGTACAAAGGAGAAAGCTGGTGGTTGGATTTGTCTGGTCCCTGAGCCTGTGGGCCCCATCTAAAACCAGATAGGCGTTGTTGGTGCAGAAGCAGCATTGTGGACGACGGCACAGACCCCATCCTAGGCAGCAGCTAAGAACTGAGTCGGTCCTGGAGGATGTTAAGCTGATCTGAGAAATCCTTAAGGTTTTGTTTTGAGAGCTGGTGAGTCGGCTTTGCCCCAGCTGTTTGGTTCTGAGTCCTGAAAACAATCCTGGGGTGGCGACTCTGTTGGCACATGGCCTATTAGTCATTTCTTCACAGGTCATCCTAACTGCTTGGAGCAGGTTGGGGTGCAGAGCTCTCTAAATTGCTTCCAGCTGACCCAAAGGGGCAATGTAGAAAGGGCAGCCCTTAGAGTGACTCGGAAAAGGGACCATTCCAAAGGGCCACAGTGAAACTTATCAAGTGACAAAGAGACCTGGAGCATGAGCCAGCTACTTGGTAGTAACGCGCACTCTTGCCTGTATTATGGAAGGTGGGTGGTAACTCTGCACCTTTTGTAGGGAACATTAAGAGACGAAGTTAATGAGAAAAAAATGTTTTATTTTTACATTGAGATGACATAAATTTTGTTTAGTAAGGTTAAGTGGCTGGACCATGCCTCAGAGCTCTGTGGAAGGACAGGTGACTGTAATTAGCTCTTTTTTACATCAGACTCCTACGTGAGGGACAAGCACCTGGAAGCTTCTGTCAGTTAAACTCAGCCATTTTCTTTCTTTCTTTCTTTCTTTCTTTCTTTCTTTCTTTCTTTCTTTCTTTCTTTCTTTCTCTCGTTTTTCAAGACAGAGTCTCTCTGTGTTAGCCTTGGCTTTCTGTCCTGGACTTGCTTTGTAGACCAGGCTGGCCTAGAACTCACCTGCCTCTGCCTCCCGAGTGCTGGGATTAAAGGCGTGCACCACCACACCCGGCTAAGTCAGCCATTTTCATAGGATTGCCTAGCAATCTTCCAAGGATATCACTTGGATGCCCTAAATAATTAAATGAAGCTGTGAGTTTGATAACAGTGAATCTGCCAGCCTACTCTGAATAGTCTATGGACACTGGGACCAGCTTTTGCTATAGGTTTATTTTATTTTATTTTTTAAAGACAGGGTCTCTCTACATAGCCCTTGGCTGTCCTGGAATTTACTATGTAGACCAGGCTGGCCTCGAACTCAGAGAGATACACCTGCCTCTGCCTCCTGAGTCCTGGGATTAACGATGTACACCACCACCCCTGGTTTACGAGGAAGGATTGAAAGCCAGGGTAAAGGGCATAGCCAATTGAAATACCATGAAGGCCCCATATCAATCAGGTGCCAGCTTAGGTGCAGGTTCGTCTGTCCATAGCATTGGTGTGTGTCAGTGTGGGAGCCATCAAGGGCCCGGTAATCACTCTTTGTCTCTTTGTCTTAGACCTTCAGGATGAGGGTGCACTCTAGGATCTTCCACTTGGCCACAGAATCCATCCTCCTTTTGTGTGAGACGTGTGGAGTACGTCATCTTCACCAGAGATGAGTGGCGGGAGATTTTCCTGGTCTGGCCTATGAAGCCAGAGACAGGAGCAGCAGGCCTCTGGCAGCTCCTGTTTCCTGTGCATGTCGCCTTGCAGCAAGGCTAGCCTCTGTGTCCCAGCAAGGGAAAGTGGATTAGCTGAGCCTAGGGATGTCCCGCTATGTAAGTGTATTGTAAAATTTACCCATTTTATTCAAGCATTCACCTTTAAAAAATAACTACTTTAAAAAAATGCCTAATTTTGAATATTATTTTACATTAAAAATCTTTAAGGCTTTAATCCCAGCACTCGGGAGGCAGAGGCAGGTTGATCTCTGTGAGTTAGAGGCCAGCCTGGTCTAAAAACCAAAAAAATCTTTAAGGTTAGTTGGGCAGTGGTGCATGCCTTTAATCCCAGCACTTGGAGGCAAAAGTAGGCAGGTTTTTGTATTCAAGGCTAGCCTGGTCTACAGACCAAGTTCTGGGACAGCCAGGGCTACACTAAGAGACTCTGCTTAAAAAAAAAGAATTTGATCATTTATAAGGTATCTGACAACCATTAACTTTTATGTCTTAATTATCTTTAATAATTTATAATAAATTGGTAAGATTAAGATTATAATTTTATCCCTGTTAAGATTTTGATACTTAGCTGGGTTTGGTGACACACACCTTTAATCTATAATGTGATCTGATGCCCTCTTCTGGTAAATAAGTAAATAAATAAATGAATAAATGAATCTTTTTTTAAATTATATTTTGCTGGACATGGTGGCACAGGCCTTTAATCCCAGCACTCAGGAGGCAGAGGCAAGCAGATCTTGTAAGTTTGAGGCCAGCCTGGTTTACAGAGCCAGTTCTGGGACAGCCAGGGTATCACAGAGAAACCCTGTGTCCAAAAACATATATATGTGGTGTGTGTGTGTATTTGTGTGTGTGTGTGTATAGACCAGCCTGGTGTACAAAGCAAGTCCAGGACAGTCAAGGCTACACAGAGAAACCCTGTCTCAAAAAACAAAGCAAAAAAGACATAAAAAAAAAAAAAATCATTCCTAAGTCCCATCTACTATATATATAAAATAAAAGGATCAAGAAAATGAGGTTCCCAGTCTCAACACTGACTATAACTACCATTTAATTAAAAATTATAATTTTTAAAAGATTTATTTATTATTATGTATACAGTGCTGCCTGCATGTACATTTGCAGGCCAGAAGAATGCATCAAATCACATTATAGATGGTTGTGAGCCACCATGTGGTTGCTGGGAATTGAACTCAGGACCTCCAGAAGAACAGTCAGTGCCCTTAACCTCTGAGCCATCTCTCCATCTCAAAATCTTTTTGTTTGTTTGTTTGTTTTTGTTTGTTTGTTTTTTGAGACAGGGTTTCTCTGTGTAGCATTGGCTGTCCTATACACTCTTTGTAGACCATGCTGGTCTCAAACCCACAGAGATCCTCTTGCCTCTGCCTCCTGAGTGCTGGGATTAAAGGCCTGTGCCACCATGTCCAGCAAAGTATAATTAAAAAAAAAAAATTCATTTATTCATTTATTTACCAGAAGAGGGCATCAGATCACATTATAGATGGCTGTGAGCCACCATGCGGTTGCTGGGAATTGAACTCTGTCAGAACGCTTAACCTCTGAGCCATCTCTCCAGCCTGCAAAATATAATATTTTGTTTTTCAAGACAGGGTTTCTCTGTGTAGCATTGGCTGTCCTGGACTCGCTTTGTAGACCAGGCTGGCCTTGAACTCACAGTGATCGACCTGCCTCTGCCTCCTGGGATTACAGGCTTGTGCTACCACTGCCCGGCCTTTTGTTATAAATTTTAAGCTGACTTCTTTCTTCTTGGAACATTTTTTTTGTTGTTGTTGTTGTTGTTGTTGTTGTTGTTGTTTTCCAGTACCATCCCCTGCAATGGTCTTACAGATCCTGAGAGAAAGTAAGTTTACATTTTAGAAAGAGCTTGGAAGAGACCTATGATTTAGAATGGGGGTGGTGTGGTGGTGTGTGTGTATGTGTTGGGGTGCGTGGGTGATGGGTGGACACATTTTAACAGGACCAAGAAGGGGGGAAGTATTGTGAGAGTTAGACATCTGTGGTTACATTTAGCCATTTTAACTTTTATATATAAACTTCTCTCAATTATGCAACTTTAAAAACTGGACTGGTGAGATGGCTCAGGGGTTAAGAGCTGCTCTTCCAGAGGACCTGGGTTCAATTTTCAGCATCCACATGGTAGTTCACAACTGTCTATAACTCCTGTTCTAGGGGATCTGACACCCTCACACAGACATACATGCAGTGAAAACACCAATGTACATCATACATAAATAAATGCACAAAAATGTAAATACCATAAGGCATAAGTAATAAGCCCATCATCTGTTGTTTTTCTCATAGGAGAAGTTAGACAACAACATTTGGTGCCTTCACCCACTATCTGGAACAGCCTTTTCCTGGCTGTGAGGTGGACTCCCTTCCCACTTTTAGTTTTCAGGCTGCACACACCGCTTTTTCCAGAAAACCTTGAGGACTCATGCAAACAACCCTCTGAGAGGGATGACCGGCTACTCAGGTTAAGTTCCTAATGATTTTGCCCATTTTACTTTTTGAAGGAATCTTAGCCTTTACCGGCTCCAGCTGTAATTATTTTAAGAGGCACAGCTGGAATTACTGTTGATCTTAGAGTTTTGTTATTGTTTTTAATCCAGAACCATCTAGTGTGTGTTTGCAGATGGAAGCAGACAACCTGAAAAGCTAACAAGTATTTTTTTTTCTTTTTAATCTTAAAAAAATCAAGTTGCAGGATGATATAAGTACCTGTAATGGGCTGGAGAGATGGCTCAGAGGTTAAGGGCACTGACTGCTCCTCCAGAGGTCCTGAGTTCACTTCCTAGCAACCACATGGTGGCTCACAACCATCTATAATGCGACCTGGGCCCTCTTCTGGTATGCCCACAGAGGACTGTATAAATAAAATAAATCTTAAAAAAAAAAAAAAAGAAAAAGAATCAGTGTAGGGGCTGAAGTTTCCTCAAATTGAAAAGTTGACTAGGCAGAGGGGAACATCACTCACTGTACGGGTCCCTGAAAATCCTGTTCTATCACTTTTTTTGTTTTTGTTTTGTTTTTTTACATCCTGATTTTGATGTTGAGCTGGCCTATGTGGAGTTGACCACCACCATTATCATTACGCCGTTTCAAAGGCTTGAGTTGACGTACGTATTGTTCTTCACGGCCCGTTTAGGGACCTGTTTGTCAGCGATAGGGAAAGTGCACCCCGAATGTGCCTCCAAGTTTAGAGCCAGGAACCTTGTCAGCCCTGGACACCAGGTGCAGGTCATGAGTTGGTTGGGGGCGGTTGGGTCCTATCAGAGGTGGATGCCCGAGGGTGGTGGGGCTCGCAATGTGTGGCTGGCTTTGCGGTGGTCCTTGTATGTGGTACGTAGCAGTTAGCCAAGTACCGAGCGCGCATTCCGCAGGCGCTCATCTCCCGGGTGCGGGGGGAGGCAGAGGGTCGCCTAGCAGCTGGGAGGAGCGTAGCTCTTGGCTGGGGGCGGGCCACGCAGGGGGGCGTGGCATACCCGAGGTTGGGGGCGGGCTGGCACGTGTTGGGCGCGCAAGCGCCTGGTGCTACCCCTGACCTCTGCGGTGGCGGCCATGGGGCGTTCGAGTTGGCGGTTGGTGGTCGCCGCCGGCGCGGGTCTCGCGCTGGCCCTAGAGGCGTTGCCGTGGCTGGTACGTTGGCTGCTGGCCGGGCGGCGACCACGGCGCGAGGTGCTCTTCTTCCCCTCACAGGTGACCTGCACCGAGGCCCTACTGCAGGCCCCAGGCTTGCCCTCGGGGCCCTCGGGCTGCCGGTGCACCCTCCCTCACAAGGAGAGTTCGCTGAGCCGCCTGCTGCAAGCGCTGTTGGCCGCCCGTTCCAGCCTGGAACTCTGCCTCTTCGCCTTCTCCAGCCCGCAGCTGGGGCGTGCCGTGCAGCTGCTGCACCAGCGCGGGGTGCGCGTGCGTGTCATCACCGACTGCGACTACATGGCCCTCAACGGCTCGCAGATTGGCCTGCTGCGCAAGGCAGGTAAACCGCCGCCGAGGGTGCAGCACACTAGCAGTGGGGTTGAAGACTTAGATGATGCCCAGCTGACTTTGTCCAGAGCAGGCAGCTTTTTGGGGAGATGGTGCAGGCAGGCAGGCAGGCACGGGTGAGTGGGCCAAAGAGCCAACGAGCCAAGGTCTGTAGTTTGTAATGTTCTTTGTCTGTGCTCCCGATGAGAATAAGGTGTATGGAATTCCCACCTGTTTCTAGGCTCTGAACTTGGCCTTGGAAAAGAGGCATGTGTAGACTCATTCTGTGATTGTTGCAAACTGAGATAAAGATGGCTGACAAAAAGTGAAGGCATGGACGTTCAAACTTAAGTCATTTTGAACCCAGCCAAACCGAGACCCTTAGCTGCTTCAGTGTCTAGGAGTGACCAGCGAAGCTCTGTCGTCATTGGAAAGTGGATCCTGCAGTGTGGCAAATACCTGCTTCTCAGCCATCAGCTCTGGGCCCACAGGTGTGTCTGGCCAGCCTGCAGCACTGCCTAGCCAACAGGTGTCACCTGTACCCTCCCTAATTCCAATGGCCCTTGTTTGCCCTTTAAGTGGTGGGCTCGGCAGGAAAGCAAACTTTGACTGTTAGACTCCTCCTTTACCCAAGAGTGAGTGCTCCCACCCCTCTTCCAACCCCACTGCCTAGCTTGGTTATTGTGCCTACAGTGAGTGACAGGTTTTGGGAGCCCCTGGGAAATGTCCAGGCTTTGTGGTGCTCTTGAAGTGTTTTCCTTGCAGACATCCTGTCTTCCCACTTCCCTGAGATGATGTAGCTTTTGGAAACCAGGTGTGCTTCAGGTAGCTCACCTGCACGGGCAGACCAGAAGCATTGTGTCGGTCTGATAGCTAGCTCTCTGCCCCCTTACTGGCGGTCACACAGTGATCTTCAGTCAGGTCGTCATTTTGGTGGGTGGACAAGTAGGTACGAGACATGAGTGACATGACTGTATTTAGATTTTGGAGTCATGAAACCTCAGATTTGGAAAGAACCAAAATGCCATCTGTCACAGATGGGACATTGCTGATGTTCTGGCCACAGCTGGCTGGGTTCCAGATTGTTCCATCAACAAATGCACCGTGTGTCAGTATTTGGTACAGCCAGGTACTTGTGAGAAAACACACAAATCAGGATGGTCTAGAGAACTTGGCCGAGAGCATGTAGGAAGTGAGGCGGCTGGGATAGTTGCAGAGGCATTGTGCCTGCTGGAGAGCCATCTCAGAAGGAGCAGCAAGCGTGATGAGCCTGAGCTGGGAAACAGTTGCTGAGGTCTAAGTAAAGCAAGGGGTCCTCTAGCCTAAGGTGGACTGTAGTGGGGTGGGTGCTGCCAGACCTTGCTGTGATGACAGGAGATGGGTGGAGTTGGGGCAGACGCTGGAGTGAAGGAGAGGCAGGTAAGAAGCCAAAGCAAGCCGGGCGTGGTAGGGCAAGCCTTTAATCCCAGCACTCGGGAGGCAGAGGCAGGCGGATTGATGTGAGTTCAAGGCCAGCCTGGTCTGCAAAGTGAGTCCAGGACAGCCAAGGCTACACAGAGAAACTGTGTCTCGAAAAAAAAGTCTAAAAAAATAAAAAATAAAAAGATAAAAAAAAAGTCAAAGCCAGACCTTGGGTGAGGATAGCTGGTTTGGGTGTGGCACAGTTCTCTTCCTTTCAGCTAGTGAGGCACCCTGAACGGTGTGATTCAAGTTGGCCAGCTGAAGCCAGTGTGTACTCCTTTCTTGTCTAGGCTTCTGTCCTTCTGCTTATCCATTCCAGAGTGAGTGACAAGAAAGGCAAGGGTATGTTCAGGGCTCTAACTCCTTGGGGGTAGCTGTACGTGGGTGGGTGAAATAAAGGCTGCCTTGGCTCCACAGGTATACAGGTACGGCACGACCAGGACCTAGGCTACATGCATCATAAGTTTGCCATCGTTGACAAGAAGGTGCTCATCACTGGCTCCCTCAATTGGACCACACAGGCCATCCAGAACAACCGCGAGAACGTTCTGATTATGGAGGACACCGAGTATGTGCGGCTGTTCCTGGAGGAGTTTGAGCGCATCTGGGAAGAATTTGACCCCACCAAGTACAGCTTTTTCCCCCAGAAGCACCGAGGGCACTGACCCTGCTTTGTCTTGTGCAGTCTTCCGGCCTGTCCTTGTGATGATGTTCCCTCTTGCTTTGCATTAGCCTTTCTTGGCTGGCGGGGAGCAGCTGGTAGTCCTCCTGGCTGGCAGGGGAGCAGCTGAAGTCAGGAAGGAGGTGACAGTGTGGGCAGTGCCGCAGGCTGTTCTATAGCAATAGTCGCCTAGATGGACAGGCCATCCTCTTTAAGTGGCCTCTGGACATCAGTAGACATGTGTGATAGTCCTGACCCTCTGTCACTGGCCTTGTCTCCCTGCCGTGGTCATCACTGGTGAGCACTGCCCGTTGGCTACGCCAGCAACAGTGTCCAGGCTTCTGCTTTTAGTTTCTCACAGCCCTCACATTTAGAGCAATGCTGTGGATGTAGCCTGACCTCACCTCTAGCACCTATGGACTCAGTGGTTTTTTTGCTCAGTTTTGGATCAGGAGTTGACAACAAAGGGAGTATTACTGAGGTAAGCGGAGCTGTTCAGGCGGTGATCTCAACTCTGGCGGGCGTTCACATGCATCTGTGACACACCTCAAATTATTTTTTAAAGTGTTTTGACATGTAAATAGGTCAAGTGACAGAAGATCTACAGGTTTTGTCATTGTTCATGCTTGTGTGCACTCCTTTGAGTGCATGAAGTGTCCTGTAGCTCACGCTATCATTCAGCAGCAGATACTGCTTAATGTATGTGCTTTTTCCTTGTGTGTGTGTGTGGTGGGTGGGGGAGTCTCTCCATGCAGCCCTGGCTGACCTGGAACTCGCTTAGTAGACCAGGCTGACCTTTAATTCACAGATATCTGCCTGACTCTTCCTCAGGTACTGGGATTAAAGGTGTGTGCTACCATGCCCAGCTGTGGTTACCCTTTTTAATGCTCTTTTATCTTAGTGTTAGATTAGTAACCTTGATGTTGATTTTCCAGAAGATTTAACAGAAACTGTAAAATGTTGGATAAGTTCCTTCCCTTTGGGAGCCTGTGATTTTTTTGTTTGTTTGGTTTTGGTTTTGGTTTTTCGAGACAGGTTTCCTCTGTTATCTTGGCTGTCTTGGCCTCACTTTGTAGACCATGCTGGCCTTGAACTCACAGAAATCCGCCTGCCTCTGCCTCCCTAGTGCTGGGATTAAAGGCGCCCGGCTGAGCCTGTGATTTCTTAAGTGTGTGCTCTAGAAGGATTGTGTTTGGGAGGGGAGCGTGTGTACGTGTGTGCACATACACTCGGGGAAGATCACAAAGTGTCCCTTGAGTGCCAGTGCCATTGGGGATCCTGAACTTCTGGCATATTTCAATAAATATTTTAGACTATGAACTGCTACATGTCTGCCTTAGCCTGCTGCATTCTGGGGGGAGTATATAGCTATTTAGACACCTGTGGTGAAGGGGGAGCTCTTGAACAGTAGCACTGTAAAGTATTAGCTGCCTTCTGGTTAGTGTGTTTCCAAACACCTGAGGCTCTTACCTGGGCCTATTTCCAGTTTCCAGACCTCAAAAAAAAAAAAAAAGTGTGATTCCCTTCCAGAGAAGGCTGGTACCCACATGGCAACATGTGGCTTTCAGGAGTAAAGTAAGCTTTGTCATCTGCAGGAATGTGTGCAAACTTGTTACATCACTTCATATATTTATCTTTTTGTTGTTGGCTTTGAGATAGTCTCGCTATGTAGACCAGGCTGGCCACAAGTCCATGTGGCCTGAGGCTGATCTTACACTCCTGCCTTACTTTCTCAGTACTGGGATTACACTTACGTACCACCACACCCACTTTTGAATGCTATGAGGCCAGGGTATCTCATGTGGGCATCTCATTTGTCTCATCCCCATTTTAAGGTGATTTCCCCTAAGGAATGATATTAAAACCTTTGTTGAAATCAACTGACCACTAATTTTGGTGGTCTGCGTCTGGGCTCTGCATTGTCTCACTGTGGTAACACCAGAAGCAGTCTAGATTGGTATATTTTGAGAACTGGCAACATGAATCCAATTTGTTTCCAACATATTCTTAGCCTCTTAAATCTCCATGTGAATCTTGAATATATCAATTTCTAGAAAAAAATAAGTGTCTAGGACTTTGATAGGGATTATGTTGAATTTATAGATTAAGTTGGGGTTACTGTCCTTTTTTAAAATTTTCCTGTTGTTTGAGCATGGATTCCACTATATCTTTAACACCTCTAAATGCTTGTAGGTTTTTTGTTGTTGATCAAACATTTACTGGGCAGCTCAGGAGATCAAAAGGTAAGAAGACATGGAAGAGAGGAGGCATATGCTGCACTCCTTATAGAAGCAGTTAGGCTCTTGGAATCACGAGTGAAAGGAAACACCTTAGGGAGTGAGAGATGAGCCTGCCGGGGATGCGGGCCACTCACCCGGGAAAGGGGATGAAGAGTGAACTAGAAGCTGGTTGTCTGCATTAGCAATGGTGCCTGGTGCGAACTGTATTTGTTTCTCCCTTTCCCATCTTTGGGTTTAATTTGCCAGTAGCGCCCAGGACTGGTCAATACATTTATTCTATACTTGCTTGCATTCTATCTTAATGTATTCTACAGAACTAGGTCCTTTTGGTGTTTTTGGTTTTATTTTTGTTTTGCTTTTTCCTGTCTTGAGAGGTTTTTGACCTTTAAATCTTGGTGTTGATGGATATTTTGGCTGAAGTAGCTCACAGCAATGTTTTGCAGTTTTGAGTATGATTCATCACTCATGTTACTGTATATAGGATTGCTTAATGTGTTCTGTCTTCAGAACTACTGTGTGGAAATACAACTGAGCCCTGTGCCCTAACTTGCTGAATTTTAGTAGGTGCTCACTGAGTGGACAAGGAGACAAAAGGAGGGCATGGCTACTTGTAAAGTACGGGTAAGACTTTTATTGTAGGTATTACGAAGGAAGCAGGCCGAACATGGCCCATGAACGAGGAGGAGGAGGGAAGAGCGAGAGAGGAACCCTCAACCAAGATAGGCGGGGCTCACAGGCCAGGAGACCAGGGAGCCACAATGGTTGAGCTACGTGAGGATCAGGCGTGGGCAAGCGAAGCCTGGAGCCCAGCCCCTGGAAGGGAGTTTAGGGTAGGGGTGGGTGATAACAGCGGGCCAGCATCTGCTTTGAAGAGTTAAAATGTACCTCAGCCATTTTCGCAGGGTTTTGAGGCCTAGCACTAACACTGTGCAGACCTCATTTAAAAGGAACAGGTTTATTCGTTCCCTTTCAGTCACTGTGCCTCTCTCTCACTGATACTTTCGCACTGTGCTGAATGGAAATGGTGAGAGGTGTCTCCAGAGCGAGAGCAGCACTGGGACATGGCAGTCTGTTGTCACTGAGGTGAGAGGTGTCTCCAGAGCGAGAGCAGCACTGGGACATGGCAGTCAGTTGTCACTGATAAGCTGGGTGGGGAAGTGATTCTTTTCTGTTCCTGGTTTTCGATTTTTAAAATTTTAATCATGAGTGATCAGCTTGCTAACTACAACTAATTTTAAATTGCACTCACAGAGCTTTCAAAAAAAAAATGTATTAAAACTACAAAACATATCAGGCCACTTCCCCCAAGTTTTTTGTGCACATTTGTTTATAATAGTCTCTAATGCACAAAAAGCCATTAAAAAGTCCTTAAACAACTGCGATAACATACTAAGAATATTCTTTTTTTTTTAATCTTTATTTTGTTGTTGTATAAACTAAAGTTGATTTCTATTTGGTAGAAACAATTTTTGTATTTCCAATCAGTTTCACATTTTTATTATAAAGTTTGTGATATATATTTGTTGTTGTTGTTTTGGTTTTTTGAGGGAGGTTTCCCTGTGTAGCCTTGGCTGTCCTAAACTCGCTTTGTAGAACAGTCTGGCCTCGAACTCACAGCGATCCGCCTCGTGCTGGAATTAAAGGCGTGCACCACCATGCCCAGTGTGAACATGTAAAATCTCTTAATATGAAATCTAATATAAATATCCTGAAAACAAAATCTCTGAGAACCACTGTCAAAAAGAAAGCAGCAGGTTATAAAACTTACACAAAACCCAGCTCATTCTAATCTCTAGGATGCTCACACACTCACAATTCAGGACTTTCAGGTTCTTTCTAGTCTGCCTGGTTGATTCAGCACCCATGTGCATGCAGAGGGCAATGCAAAAATAGTTTATTATTATACAGTTCATGTAAAATCAAGCAGTATTTACACAATAAAAATGGTTAGCTACAGCCAAGGACTCTACCTCGTCACATAAAGGAATAAATATTTCTACAAATTAACATTTCAGTTAGAGCGAACACCTAACAAGGAACTTTGTAGGAAACGCCTCACAATGAACCATAAAATCTCAAAATAAGGAGTTGGGAACACTTTATCTGCAGGAAGCCATACCTTGCGCAGACACACTGATGTCTAAGCTGGCTGTCGGAAGCTGTGCCCAAAGTCGCCTGGCTCAGTGAGGCTCCATTTTCTTCTACATTAATTTTTAGTCTGGCAACCGGACTGATTGTATCACGACAAAACCTTACTAGCAGGTGTGATGGCACAAGCCTGTGACTGCTGCAGTGCAGTGGCCCTTCGGTGCCCTGCTCACATACAGGCACTCCGTCCGTCTGTCCCCAGTCAAGCAGCTATAATGGAAGGTCCCCTAGAGTTCTGATTGTCAATGAGCTTATCACAGCAAACCTACAGAAAGCCACGTTGGTCAGTACCACATGGTTTTGGATGTTGGCATTAAAACCTTAATACAAAGGCAAATCTTTTTTGTTTTTGTTTTTTTTTTCGAGACAGGGTTTCTCTGTGTAGCCTTGGCTATCCTGGACTCACTTTGTAGACCAGGCTGGACAAAGGCAAATCTTAAAATGACTTAAAATCCACTTAAAGTTAAGTTTGTGACAGAAACAAATGATAGTGAATTTACAATCTATTCCTAGCTAAAATAAAATTAGACGTGTGGTATGAGCTGTGTTGGCTAGGATTCTTACAACTGTACTTTTTCTTTTTTTCTTTTGCTTTTTCAAGACAGGTTTTTCTGTGTAGCCTTGGATATCCTGGACTTGATTTGTTCAAGGCTGGCCTTGAACTCACAGAGATCCTCTGCCTCCCTGAGTGCTGGGTTATAGGTGTACAACACTGAGTCTGGCTTCAACTGTACTTTATATACAGCAAATGCTGGTTGTGGAGTCCTGTCCCACTGTGGCAGCTGTGCTAGGCTCACCTGTGACCCATGGGAGACTAGAGAGGCTCTTTAGTTTTAACTCTACTGATGGGCTGGCTCCTTACCAGTGTCACAGAATTACAGCCAGAGCGCTTCCTGGAGTCATAGGAATCTAGAGACTGGTGGCTGGGCTGCTCTGCATATAGTCCAGCCCCACAGCTGTGTCAGGGCTAGGCATCTGAATAGCAAACAGCCAGCTGCCCTAACAAAAATGCACCGAGAAGCCTGAAGGCAGGGTGCCCAAAGTCCCTCATTGCTGGTTTTCCTTGAGTGGCCTTATGAAAGTCTCACAGAACACTTTCGACAAGAACCGGGGCACTGATAAGGCTTGCCACGAGTGTGGTTAAGGATAGAATCTTCATAGTCTGTTCAGTAACCAAAGTTACTAACATGGTCTTTTAGATAGGGTTTTACTGTGCAGCCCTAGCTCTTTTGAACTGTGTAGACAAGGTTGGTCTTGACTTGACCTGGCCTGCCTCTGCCTCCCAAGTGCTGATTAAATGTGTGAGCCACCACGCCTAGCTAACACATGGTCTTCTGATGTCTGAGGGGTTTGCACTGAACTTTCAAAAGGGGTGTCTAGACAAGATGTTTTAAAACCTCACACAAACTTAGCACAAGAATCCCTGTAGCGTGCCACTTACTCTGATCTACAGGCTGAGTGCCCTGTTACAGTGTGCTGGGAGCTCCCTTGAGAAAGGGTATATGAGAAGGTAGCATAGCAACAGCTAACCTTCCTGCATTGCAGGCACAGGCCAGTCAGCTGGGAGATAACTACTGTCCCTCCACCAGCAGTCTGGAATTTGGGTGTTACTATGCGTCTGGGTACTCCCATGGAGACCAGCATGAGTGGGAAGGCAGCACAGGGCCTCTGGGTGCTTATCCAGCTTGTCTGTGAGAGCCAGGGAATAGTTGGAGGTCAGGAGAAGGAGCGCTTGGTGTGTAGGACAGGCCTGCAGGCATCTGCACTAACGCCCAGGTTTGCACAAAAAATACAGACTGTGGGGTACCCAGCCACTTCCATCAGTACCTGCTTTAGGCGTGAGCAACAAGGAGTCGCTCAGTTTGTGGGTAGAGAGAAGTCAGTGCATCATCTCCCTCTGCAGGGAAGAAGTAAAAACCTGTTTTGTTTCCTAGTCAAATCCCTCAGGCTCCTTTTGGCCACTTGCCCTCAAGTTCACAATGTGCTCTTTGTAGTGCTGTGGTTGAACATGAGGCCTTAATACATGCTAGGTAGGTGCTTTACCATTATTGGCCATATATACCCTTAGCTCATCTGTATTTTGAGACAGTCTTGTGTGGTACTAAACTGACCTAGCGCTTCAGTGTCCCAAGAACTAGGAGGACAGGCATGTGCCACTGCACCCAGTTCAGTGCTGTTCTGCTGGGTCCAGGGGAGGGTAACACTGACTTTAGCTTTTATTTATTGAACCCACATTCTTCTCTCTGGTGATTCCCTATTTCATGACCTGGCTCTGGACACAACCATACTGGAGAAGCTGCAGCTAACGGCCCTGCGTGACAGATATGCTCTTTGCTCTGGTGCTAGGCACCACATGTGTAAGATGTAATTTAAGCATGTTTACACCAGTTGTCAAAGGAAGGCAGGGGTGCTCCCTGTAATGGCAGTTTGCTTGCAGATGCTGGCAGATTACAAATGTATATTTACAGGAAAAAAAAAATTCTGACATGTTTATTTTAGTGCTGCTCCTACCATGATGAAGTGGGGAAAATATTCCACTGATTGTGTATGACTGGGCTGGGAGTAGCCTGAGGCTTCTTGATCTCCCATTTTCAGGCAAGCATCCCCCTCTATTGATGCCTGGACCAACTCCACTTGCATACTTGATGCCTCTTCTCTGGAATATACCACCGTCTTTCCAGGGAATGGGAGGTCAGGCATAAGTGAACCTGGTACAGGGACTGGGGGTCAGGAATGGACAGAGGCCATGGTAGCAGTTCAATGTAAACTGTTGCTGTGGGCCACCAGGGACTCAGGAAGGCCAGCTTCTTGTTTGGTTCACTTTTGCCAGAGGCCAGAAGTCACCATCAAGAAACTCAAGATGCACCTTGATCCACACATTACTTCTCAGAGTGGCTTGGGCAGTGTGGGATGACCCAGGCACCTATCCTGTGCCAGGTCAGCATCTGGCCTAGACCAAACACCTACACATGACATTAGTCCTAGAACAGAGAGTGCTGTATCATGGCAAAAGTGGGCCTCAATTGGCAGATGAGTGCAGTGTCTACCCCAGCCCTTGTCTCTGACCCCCAGGTACTGTATTTAGCAAAGATCATATCTTAGGATTCTGAGGTGAAGAGCAAAAGATCAGACAGTATTTTGAACTGTAGGCTTGGCATCTTTAGCAGGCTTTTTGTAGTACCCCAGGAAGCATAGTCAACACAGAACTACAGCTGTCAAAGGCTAGCCCACACTCTGAGCTCAAAGCACTGTTTCAACAGATCTGACTTGCCCTAATGCTAAAAGCATAAAATGGTAACTGAACAGGTGCCAGTGTGAAACTGAAAAACTTATGAAAAGGGGAGGCCCAGGGCTTCTCTGCCAGGCAGTAGCACACTTAAGTATGTCATAAAGCAGTATCCTGTGGTTTTGCCCTGCCTGTGCACTAGGCTCGCCAGACACTGTGGATGACCTTGAATTGTAGCTCACCCAGAGACCATCTGAGCCACTCAACACAAAGTGGAAGCTGTTACCGTGGAGCCAGGATGGGGGACTCTAGCTGCGAAGCCACTGACTCTCCCACCCGATGTGGTAGCTCATGTGCACTGCATCTTATGAGATGAATGTTTTTTATGCGAATAGAAACAGCTCTAAGATTTCTTTTTTAAAGGAAATGCTGTAAAATGCTTTGAGAAGTGAGGTCCTGTTCAGCTAGCTAGAAAGCAAAATCAGCACAGGCTTCTTGTTAATGGCTCCACGAGAAGCAGACATTTCCAGAGTGCAGAGAAGTCAGGCCTGAGCACATGGTGCTGCTCTCACCAGCCCTGAGCCTGTCTTCACACACAGGTCTCCCCGCCCTTCCTCAAGCAACGTGGCAGCTTCTTTTCAGACAATTAAAACCCAGGACTATGTTCCCTCTAGGTGACCTGGAGGAGGATCCATCATACCAGAAGACCAGAGTTAGCAGAGCAAGGGAGGCACGAACCGAGGAAGGAACGAGAGGGACCGGGGCTTTTGTGCAAGATTTAATAAAAAACCAAAATAGGAATGGTTGCTTTCAACATTTTCCAGGTTGTGAAAGATTTGCCAGGATTATCTGGGTATGGTTCTAAGCTGCATCAGTGGGCCAAATACAAAATGCTGTCCCTCCTCCCAGGTCAAAAGGAAGTGGAGCAGGCTGGATACTATTTCTAGGCCCTTCAGAAAGCAGGCCAGAGTAGAACATTTGGTGGCTCGGCTCTGAGCTGTGTGCAGCAGAGCAGAGCCACTGGCAGGTCCCCACGTCTGCACTCTGAGGCAGGGCTAGCTTATTAACAGGCTGCTGTGCCTTAATACTGACAGTGAGTGTGGTGGGAGGACAAGGGTCCTGCCAGGGGTCAGTGGGGAAGCCCTCCCCACTCTACTGCTTGAGCTTGACTAATCTGAGAATACCACGGGGGGGAAAAAGCTGTGATACAGACAACGGGCAGGGGATGGAGCAAACACCCCACACAGCAGTCTCTCATGCATCCATACCCACAGTTAATGATGGCAACAGTGAAAGCACAGATGCAGATGAAAGCCACACTTGGCTTGTGCTGCCACCAGCAGGGATGTGTCAGGTGGAATGGATGCAGCTAGTCTTTCTTCAAGTCCCTGGATTCAAAGAGCTTCAAGCGCTCCTGCACCGTCAGGCCTTCCTTCAGACTCTGGTGGAGACAGAGCAGGAAGAAGCAATTAGGACTTGATGCAGCTGTGGCAGTTTGATTTCAGTAGCAGGTGCAGGTGCAGGCTGAAGGATCCTGAGATTAGTGGGCATGCGAGGGCAGAAGGCCCTGAGAAGATCCCTTGAAAAGTAGTGTTACTGGAGTTTGCGTTCTCCTGTAGAAACTTACTTGGGTGAGAAAGGGGACAAATAATAAAAGAGAAACAAGATCATGTGTCATAACTGAACTCTGGCCTTAGGACTGGTTGGTTCTTCAGACAAAAACACGGAGAACTGGAAACCTGGCCACCAATCTTTCTTCCTGTTATATGGAGTATGCATGTCTCATTCCTTTGTCTTTATGAACTTATAGCCTTAATGACAAGTGGTGTGTGTGTGAGAGAGAGAGAACTGGGACTTTCTCCTGTGATCTTGGTATTTAAGGTAAAAGACATTTTACTAACTGGGGAACAGAATATTTATAGCACCTCTGCTTTAAATATCTTCCCCCTCCCCAAAGCTTTCATTTCTGGAACAAAAAAGAAACTGCAGTTCCTAGAGAACTGGCAATAAACATATTTCAGCATGCCCAGGTCTGGATCTGACTACTCAGTAGTCATTCTTGTTGGTAATCAACCTTTGTGTCAGGCTTAGCCTAGACATGAATGGAGGTTATATTAGGAACTGGTTGGCAGGGTGCTTCTGGAGGTTGAGGCCTGGTTTCTTGCAGGGTATGAGTAAGGATCTGGGCTGTGTTTGGTGTCTCTTGCTACCAGCTTCCCTGTAATAACTTGAGTTTTTTTTTTTTGGGGGGGGGGTCTGTTTGTTTTGAGTTGGATTCTCATATAGCTGAGGCTGTCCTTGAATGAGGTTTTTTTTTTTTTTTTAAATATTAACCTGTGAATAGTGATACCCACACCTGCTTCAAATTATTTTTGAAGTCTCATCTCCCTTGAGTTCAGGTAGTTCCACAGCAGCCAGACTCCCAAGAGATGTTACATAGGCCTTTTGGCTTATCACCCAGCAACCTGTCAAACCAAAGTATCCCCCAAGGGAGTAGGGGTACTGGTACTGCCATAAATGTTCTAGCTGAAGACTTACTGTCAGTCAGGCTGTCCTGAGACTCTTGTGGACAGAACATGCTCTAGGATTGGGTTCCATGTGCCCAACAAGGAAAATCATTAGGTGATAGGAGCAGGCCCAAGATAGCCACAGTGGCCCTACATGCAACTGACCCCGAGGGGAGATGTGAACCCAGTTACTGCACTTGCCCATTCTCAGGACAGAGAGTGGAGAAGACCCACTGTCCCTTCCACCCTGAGATAAGCCATCTCTCTGAGTCCTCTGGCCTCAGGTGATAGCTAGTTACTTCAGGGTGTAGCATCCCGCACCCACACCATCACAACACTTGAGAAGAATCTCTCAGAAGAGGCCATCCTGCTGCTATGAATGCTAACTGAGGTGGGAGATGAAACAGCATCCAAGGGAGGTCCCAATCACAACAGCATAGTTTTCAGTCTTTTTTTTTTTTTTTTTTTTTTGGTTCTTCGAGACATGGCTTCTCTGTGTAGCCCTGGCTGTCCTAGGCTCACTTTGTAGACCAGGCTGGCCTTGAAGTCAAAGTGATCTGCCTGCCTCTGCCTCCCAAGTGCTGGGATTAAAGGCGTTCACCATCATACCCAGCTAGTTTTCAGTATCTTTACAGAGCTGGTGGGAAGCTCCAAGTGAATGGAGGCAGCACAGGCATGATGCCATCTTGGGCTGCACCTTTCCTGGGGGCGTGATGTGTATATGATGCTGAGGTCAGATACAAAGCACACAATGGAACCGGGCAAGTCATGTGAGAACCAGTTCTCTGTTCTGCTTTCTCTTACAGTCAGGTGCCATCTGGAAACCCAATGGCCTTTCCATGGCTCTAGTGACTCCATCAGCAGAGAGACCCTAGCACTGTATACTCTAGTGATCCTGCCTAGCACGGAAGCCCCAGTAGCTGTCTTTGCTATAGAGATCTAGCTAGAACGGAGGCTCCTTGTTCCTAGTGTTACCACCCTGCAGTCCTTTGCTACTGAGCTGTGTCTGTCCCAAGTTCACATGGAGGTGGCACACCTCACTGCTTATCTTCCTCACGATGTCCATTCCTGGATGTCCCTTTCCTATTCTGACTTTGAGACAGGGTTTCTGTGCAGCCCTGGCTGTCCTGGATTCACTTTGTAGACCAGACTGGTCTCAAACTGACAGTGATCCTCCAGCCTCTGCCTCCCAGAGTGCTGGGATTAAAGGTGTGTGCTACCATGCCTGGCTCTCTTTTGGGTTTTCATTTTTTAATGATTTTATTTATGTATGTGTGAGGGTATCAGATTCCCTAAAGTTATAGACATCTGTGAGCAGCCACATGGGTGCTGGGAACTGAACCCAGGTCCTCTGGAAGAACAGTCAGTGCTCTTAACCACTGAGCCATTTCTCCAGCCTTCTCTTGGGCTTTCTTAAGGGCAAAACTGTTCCTCTGAACCTCCAGCTAATGGCCCTTGTTGGCTTGCACCTTGCTGGAAGGTAGAAGTTTCATGTACAACAGGAACAGGCACACCTGGGTACTTACTGCCACTGGGAACAACCAGACCAGAGTCCTTAAGCTGTTAACACTGTATAAAGGTCAACACACATACTTGGGGCACAGTATCCCTGGCACTGACCTCAGTATGGCCAACCTTGCCACCTTTTATGGGAGCGACAGGCTTTTGTATTGCATAAAAACAACCCAGGTCATGTTCAGTTCTATGTGTATGGCTGCTAGGCCCCTAGGAACAAAATAATTTCTCAGACTCTACCCATGCAGTATTGATTAGTTCCACGCAAAAAAGCACAATGTGTAGGTGTCTCCCCCAAGCAGCCTTGCTGCTAACTAGATGGGTGAGGTCCTCCAGGCTCAGTGGGTATCTGCCATCTCCCTGCAACTTGTTTCCAAGAGAGGAGACATGAGCTTGGTGCCGTGCAAGTCACCCAGTATGCATGCTGGCTTGTGCCCACCCGTCAAGCTGGGGAGGCCCTGGGCAGGCTCAGCTCTGTGAAGAGGTTAGAATTCCAGGACAGTTCTTGAGATCTCCTGTGGAGGGTGTGTGTGTGCTGGAGAAGGATGAATGAAGGTAATTACAGAGGTGTGCTATGGAGGTGTGAGCAGTGCATGCAGAGCCGCATGTGCAGGTAGTGGGCAGAGTGAGAAGTGCTTTACCTACACGACAGGGGACTTGGAAGCGGGCGCGACTCAGTTATCCCATGAGACCTGCTCAATTACGGACTGTCAGAGGAAAGAGCAAAAAATAAGACACACACACAATCAGTTCTAAATGCAGCATGCTGGCCAGGCCCCCTCCACCCGTCCCCCCAGATACACGCCCATCTGAGAGCACACTGGGTATCACTGACTTCATCTCTTCAAGGTTGGCAGTTCAGTGTGATGCAAGGATGTGCAGAAAACAGACAAACAGTAGAGCTGGATGAGAGGTCAGATTTACCCCACCTTCTGTGAGGCTCAAGTCTGAATCTCTTCATGTCTTGCTTCTTGAAGCCCTGGCCCCTATATAGTTCTGATGATGTGGAACATGGACATGGACCTTAAAGCCACTAGAAATTGTCCCCAGTGTGGCTACGTGAGTGGGCTAGGGCTTGATCTCTCCAGCACACGCTAGCCCCACTTAATCTATAAGCTGGACCTCACTCACCTTGGACCTGATGTTTCTGAGTTGCCGGGTAACACAGGATCTGTCTTTCTTCAGGAAGTCAGGATTGCTTTTAGATTTCATTATGTCTGAGGGAACAAAAGACTGATTAGATGTGTGGGAGGTTCTGAGTCCACTACTACAGTGTACCAAGACATCTTCAAACTCCAGTACCAATCCACAGTATGCTCTTCTTGGATCCCACCAGGGTTTATGGCGCAACTCCTGAGTCATACAGTGCTGTCTGCAAAGGATAGGGTTTCTTCCTCTTGAGTTGGACCTTGACTGCTGGGTAGACTAATTAATTGGTCTTGTTATTTCTAGCTTACTCCTGGCATAGGACTGGTATCAAACAGAATCAGATCAAATCTTTTCATGATCTACCCCATCAAGAAAACAGTCCTTATAATGCCTTAAATACATATGACAAAGATGTACACTAGGTCACACCATAGTATTTCATGGGTACAGGATTTTTTTTAAAAAAGATTTTATTTATTTATTATTATGTATACAGAGCTCTGCCTGCATGTACCCCTGCAGGCCAGAGGAGGGCATCAGATCACATTATAGATGGTTGTGAGCCACCATGTGGTTGCTGGAAATTGAACTCATGACCTTTGGAAGAGCAGTCAGTGCTCTTAATCGCTGAGCCATCTCTCCAGCCCCGGGTACAGGATTTTTGTTTTGTAGACCAGGCTGGCCTCGAACTCACAGTGATCCGTCTGCCTCTGCCTCCCAAGTGCTGGGATTAAAGGTGTGTGCCATCATGCCTTTTTTTTTTTTTTTAAAGATATATACAGTGTTCTGCCTGTATGTATGCCTGCACTCCAGAAGAGGGCACCAGATCTCAATCTAGATGGTTATGAGCCACCATGTGGTTAAAGGGAATTGAACTGGAAGAGTAACTAGCACTCAGCCTCTGAGCTATTATCTCTCCAGCCCAGGGTTTTCATTCTTATTCACTAAAATCTCACAAATTTCTCTTTGTATCAACACAAAAGCATCTTCCTGTCTTCATAAGAACTGCACACCTTGCCACTGTGCAGCTTCCAATAACCCGTTTGCACTGTGCAGTGGCCTGCCGGCCATGGTCGGTGCTCAGCCCTCTGCAGTGCGGTGGGATGCTGCCGTGGTGCCTGTCTACACTCTTCAGACAGTCAGGGGCGTAGACAGACAGTTCCCAGTTACAGCAGTTTGTCCTTCCAATGCCCTGGCTTCTTGGGTTTCCTACCCAAGGCGACTATGGTACTCACTTTTAGATTGTGCGGTGGTCAGCTGCATTCCAGAAAAGTGGATGCTTGTACCCCATAAACAATGCAGAGGACTTTTCCATTAGGTATGTGTGAGTACTGTCATGGTTACTGTTCCTAAACTTGCTGGTGAAGGAAAGTTGAGCTACGGGGATATTAGGGGACTTGGGCAGATTTTTCTGTTTGTGGGACTTTTATAAAGAAAAGGTCACCTAAGTTGATAGAGATGAGATATGATACTCACCAAGATAGGAAAATGTTTTCTTCAAGATTGTCAAATACGAACAGCCAAAACACTAAGATGTAACATTAATATAATAACCGAATGTATCGTGGTTCTTCTTGCTCTATGTAGTTTATTTTATATATGTATAATAATATAAATGTATATGTAAAAAATAATAAAAAAAGAAAGGGTCACCATGAAGGTAAGATGAAATCATAAATTTTCATAAAGTGTCCAATAGTAAGTTTGTGGCTCTGCAGCCTCTTGTCCATCTGCTCTGTACAGTGCCTGGATGTTCTTAGCCGGTACAGAAAGAGGTCAGTTCCATTGTTCTCGAGAAGGTAGGTTCCTCCTGTTCTGCTTGCTTATGGCCCTCAAAGATTTTATGGCAAAACATTTAGATCAAGGAATTAGCAAGAACTTGCTGAAGTTCTTCCGAAAGAGACTATACATAAGACCCTTGTTTGTGTGTGAAGCAGCTAAGGGAGAAGCAGGTCCCCTGGGGCCTGTGCATGTGCCCCCACTCTACCCCCAAGGAAATCTGGGATGGCAGAGGACAACAGAATTTTTTGGGTTTAATTCAAGTGCCAAAACATCTTCACGAGTAGCGCTCAGACTGCTCACCGTATCCTGACACAGTAGTGCCCTCAGGAGATTTCTCGCCCAGTGCCTCTGTGGCTGCTTTCAGCTGCTCCTTTAATCTGCTGATATCACAGTCAGCCTTGGCCTTCGCAATGCTGAGCTCTGTATAGATGTCTTTGTATTTGTCACTAGCATACTTCTTATCCTAGAGAAGAAAGGGACGGACATGAGTGGCAGCTGTCCAACTAGACCCACCTGATTGGCAGACCAAGTGTCACTTTACCCACATGGTGTTCTTGTATGTATCACTGTCCCTATCCAAATGCATTGGAAACACAGGAGCCATCACCACCCGACTGGCCAGGAGGGCTTCCTTGTTCACTTCTGAGGCATATGCACAGGGGATGTTTTAGGGAATCTGACTTCGGGACCATGATCATGTAGAGTGGCCTGCCATGCTAAGATGAGCCCAGCAGGACCTGGCCAGGCCTCCCAGCATTCACCCCTCTCTGCCCTGCTTCCAAACATATGGCCCTTACTCGTAGGGCTGTCTGGAGTTCATCCTTGAGGGAGCTGATCTCTTGCTTCAGGTACTGTATTTCTGATTCTTTGACTCGCAACAAGACCTATGAGGATAGAGAAAATAAGGACTGATTCTCATAAACCATGGATCCGTAGTCTGCATACAGAGAGGTTGGCTGGCAGACAGTTGCTTCACACACGTTGGAAGAGACCCCGCCCTTGCTGCCACCTAACAGAATATATGATTTAAATACTGCTCAATGTTTCTGCAGAATCGGAAAGGGGAAAATGCTCTGTTAGCTTTGAGAACCTGGGGCCGCAGTCACAGGAACTACCTTGAGTTCCCACTACTGACTTGCTTGCTCCCTGAGATGGAGCTGTCAAGGCCTAGGCACACTGTTCTCATAGGAATGTCTGCAGACACTACCCAGCTCCTCCTGTTCACTTGTCAGTATGGTAGCGTCTGAGCCATCTATAAGGGAAAATCTTACCCCAACTGGGGCCTTCTTGAGGATGCCCTGCACTAGTGGCTCTCAGCCTTCCTAGTGCTGCGACCCTTTAATACAGATCTCCATGTTGTGCTGACCCCCAATTGTAGTACTATTTTGTTGCTACTTCAGTTATGAACTTATAATGGAAATATCAAATATGCAGGATATTTGAAATGTGCCCCTAAAAGGGTCTCAATCTACAGGTTGAGAACCACAGCCTTCACACACTGGAGCTTTTCCTCCCTCCCTTCAACAGTGTTATTTGTTTTCTTTTCTTTCCAGACTTCTCTGTAGCCCTCTTGCTGCTGCTCCCCAAGTAGTTGGGATTACACGTCTATGGCACTGCAGAATGGGCCTTTCTGATTAAAAATGAGCATCCTGGGCTTTGAGGAGTCAATCTGAGAGCAGCAGCATTCCCGGAGCCCTGGAGTAGGGCACTTTACAACACTAGTCTTGTGGGCAGTCAAAGGGAAGCTATCCTGATGACTGGACTTTATTACAGCTTTCACACATGGTAATTTCAAGCTTTCTTTTTTTGTGGTTGTTGCAGAGCTAGAGATGAACCCAGAGTTTTGAACACTCTAAGCAAGAGCTCTAGTACTGAACTACATCCCCTTCTGGCCCTGCCTTAACACCTGGCCCCTCAGTGACTCTAAGCTAACGAGCTCTTGTGTGACTCAGGCACTCCTGAGTAAGGCAGTGCTTAGCTTCTCACAGTACCTCTAACTCGTAGGCATCCTTGCCCAGTGTGAGAGGCAACCCAGTGGACTCCCCGCCACCATCGCCAGTCAGTAGTGTCCGCAACCGTGTGATCTCGGCAGCCAGGCGGTTATTCAACTCCTGGGGATAACAGCACAACACAACAGTGACCACCCCCACCCCCACAGTTGCCTGGATACCAGAGGAGGTCACTTCTCACAGTAGTGTGTAGACGCCTGAATGAAGCCCATAAGCCTTGTGCATGCTCAGTGCTATGTTTAAAGTAGACATTTGAAGTGGCTACTACATAAAAGCTGTTCATACGGGCTGTGTAAGGCTTTAGGACCTGTGAGAAATTGGTTCCAGGGCCCCTATTAGGCACCAAACTCTATGGATGCCCGAGTCCCATTACAAAATGACATACAATATCTATATGCATCCTCCCACTAGATTGTCTGTAGATTACATCTACTACCCAATACCATGTAATTCCTAAGTACTAGTTGAACTGTTATTTAGAGAGCAGTGATAAGAAAATAGTATATAACCAGTGCAAATGTGTTTGTTTTCTCTCCTGAACATTATCTATCAGTGGTCAGTTTACTGACTCAGAACTCACAGAAGCAAAGGGCCAACTGTGTCTCTAGAGCTAAGATTCCATGGACCTTAAAATTAAGATCATTCCAGCCAGTCAGTGGCGCGCACCTTTAATCCCAGCACTCAGGAGGTGGATCTCTGAGTTTGGGACAGCCAGGGCTACACAGAGAAATCCTGTCTTGGAAAAACTAAAAGTAAGTTAAATAAGTAAATTGTTCTGCTATGGGCAGTGTTGCCTTGTCCACTTGAGCTCCTGGAGACCATTCTCCTTCTGTCCCTCCACACTGCTCAGGCCTCCTTTCTGCCTGTAAGTGCTCTTCTTCAAGCCACTGTTGTGGGTCAGTGATCACCCAGTGCAGTGTGGTTTGAGCAGCCAGAGAGGGCAAGCATGGGAGAAGAGTTTATATTGAACTCAGTATCACAACCCACTCATTTGGGCCTGCTGGGATTCTTATGAACCCCTATTTCCTGAGAAGCACTGAATTCTAAGAACATGTCTTATAGAAACAACTGTGAGAGGGTAAGCCCAGGCACTGGAGGACAGGAGGCCCTAACTCTGAGGTAGACCCGAGCTACTCCAATTAGAGAACAGAGATTTAGAGAAGTCACCAGATTCTGAAATTTCAGGAAGGGCACACGTGGTGGTACCATGGCGAGGTTAGCCTTTAGGAAGGTGAGGCTTAGCCTTTCCTGGCCTTACCTGGTTGTGGGCATTGAGCTCCTGGTTCTCCCGCTGGCACTGCCGCAGGGCCTGCCGCTCAGCCTCCAGCGCCTGGGCCAGGTGTGCATTCTCCAGGCACTTCTGGGAGTACTGCTCTGAAAGGACCTCCAGCTCCCGTTGCACTGACTGCAGCTCCTCCCTGCAGAGAGGGAACGTTTAGCTCTGCCCCAACTACAGGACTGGGGCAGCTGGACATTGACCGTACAGTGTCTGCCCACAGGATGTCAAGGACACTTTGCAGAAATGACTCTGTCTTTGCTGTGCTATCCACAGCTGGCACATTCTGGTGATGCAGCTGGGAGGCAGAACCAGTGTGACAACAGAGCGATGTCAGAGGTGGACAGCGCCCTCTTGGTATCATTTCAAAGCACGGACACTGAAGCACAACAGGGAACCAGCCCTATATCAGAAGGGCCAAACCCCCAAAGCAGAGCCAAGGAGCTTCTGGTCCAGCAAGCATGACCACTGGAATTCCTGAATTGTTGCTTTAGACCCTGGCACATCCCAGAGACCCCAGCACTAATTCAGGGGTCCCTAGCAGTATGACTCCTACCAAGGGAAAATTCACAAGGTATTTCAATGCCCACTTGGTGCTACCCAATGTAGTCAGTTCATGTGAGATTTCCAGAACACTAACTGTAGCCACTTGTGCCACAAACAGCTGTTGTATACCAGACATAAACACCAGCCAGACCCTGGCTCCTTATAAGGTTCTGATACAGTAGCAGTGTGCACAAATTGGGGGATGGCGTCTGCAGTCAGCCCTAATTAAGTGGAAGGCACTGTGTTTTGTTTTGGAACAAGAGTCTACATATATAGCTCAGGCTGGCTTCGGATTTGTGGCAATCTTCCAGTCCCAGTCTCCTAAATGCTGGGATTACAAATATATGGCATCAGGCCTAGCGTAAGCTATGATTTTTACATGCCATTTGTTACATTTGTTTCCAGGCATCTTAGAGAATCAGTCTTAATTTAAGTGGAGGGAGAACAAGGTAGTATGGCTGTCCTTAGAACCACAGTCTCCTCCCCTCCTGAGGAACAACCTCAGAGCCATCTTAGGCTTGGGAAAGTAGCTCTCTTCCACAGGGCTCTCACAGGGCGAGGTGACTCACAGGTACTGTCGCCTCAGGGCTCTCACGGGGCTAGGTGACTCACAGGTACTGTCGCCTCAGGGCTTCGATGTCTGAATTGATGCTGCTGATCTGAGAGCGCTGGCTCTTCTCTAACTCCCGCTCCATCTCCTCTCGGTGAGCATTCTTCATGGCTTCAATGGCTGCAGAAAGGACACATTCCTCAGCACCAAAATGTAGGCTACTATTGGCAGTGTCTCTTTCTACTCTATTATTCCTCCAGGAGACTAAGGACAGGCTAGTGTGCTGTCTATCCCCCGTTGACACTGACTGCTGCAGTAGCGGGACTCCAAAGCAGGATGGCCTGGGACAGACAAAGTCTGAGAGAATTCATCAACTAATTCCCTCCTGGGAGGGCCATAGGTGTGTGGTATTTGATGCTAGAAAAACTCCACAATGATCAGGTAAATGTCAGTGTTATATTCATACATGAGTAGGAATGTCGGGGAGCTGCTGTTCTTTCTTCCCTGATGCTAACAGACACCACTGTATTGTCATTAATCATGTGAAGAAACTGCAACACGATATGGGTGAGACACACTTGCTGGGGCTGTTACCGCATATTTGTACTCTGGTGAATAAGAGTACTCCCAAGTGATGGATACCTATTGGGGACCAGCCTTGCACTGTCATAAAACACCTGGAGCACTGGCTCTCAGTTCGGAGGCTCTCAATAGATTTCTTAAGCTAGTCCTTAACTGACTTCAAAGTGAAGTTTTAGGTTAGGGCTGGTACCAATTTGGTTCAACACATGCTGAACACGCATGAGGCCATGTTCTGTGTCCAGCAATACATAAATAGGGTGGGGTGGTACATGTCTGTTACTCCAGCACTGGGGAGGTGAAGGGGGAGAATGAATTCAGGGTTATCTTCATCTACAAAGGTGGTTTAGGAATGGCCTGGGATAGAGATCCTGCCCTCTCATACCTACTAAGAGGAAACATCAATCTCAGGGAAAAGCAATTTTAAGGCTAAGTCCTCTTCTGGACTACAGGTTCAACCCAAGACAGGGGATGCCTGGGCTCATGGACTTAGTCCCACCTGAGATGGTGGCAGCTGTCTCCTCAGCCAAGAGGCGATCCTTCTCCTCCCGCAGCTTCTCGAGCTCCCGCTGGTGTTGCCTCTGCAGGTCCTCAATCTTTTTCTGATGTGTCTCCTCCATGGCGGCAAAGCCTCGTTCACATGTAGCCTGTGAAATGGAAGAGGGCTTATTGGTTTTTCTTGCCTCCAAGTGGCTGTCCTGTGTAATAAATAAGCTAGCCACCTGCTTGGTCTAGGAACTGACATCGTTTCAAGATGTGGCTGGTGAGTCTAGCATCAGGCACCAAGGCTGTGTGCAGCTATACATCCTTTGTCCTGGGAACTACGTGCATCACAACCAGGTGGCACATGTATTGCCTATACTGGTTAGGGTAGCAGGCACACCCTGACAAATGTGCTAGCTGAAGAGAGTGAGGTTCCTCCTGAAACAAAGGGTAACCTGACTGGAGAGCCCAACTCATCCTCTGTGGGCTGGGGCAGACAGGAGTTATTCTTGGGAGCCGGGGAGCTTCAACTCTTTACTAAACCTCAAGGGTATTCACACAGGAGCCAGAGCAGGTGCCAACATCTTTCCTGCCAGCCTGTGCCTTCTTTTCTTCATTTCTCTTTTAAAGGAGAGGAGAGGCATGCTACCCACAAGGGCAGAGCAGACATGTGAGTCCCAGGGGAAGTCATTCCTCATTCTCCAGAGCCCTAGGCCTGGCCTGTCAGGGTTGTTCTCCCCAACCAAGCAGTAGTACATACCCTGTGTTCCCTGCAGCTCACAGCTACTCTGAATGTGGGTCATTTTGCCTAAACTTGTGATAGCCACTTCTGGGTAAAGCAGGCTTTCTTGTGATTAAAAAAAAACAAAAAAACAAAAAAAACAAAAACAAAAACAAAAAACCAAACAAACACTGGAAGCCAGGCAGATCTCTTGAGTTCGAGGCCAGCCTGGTCTAGACTGAGTTCAGGACAGCCAAGGGTGCATGGAAAGAACCTGTCTCAAAAATCAAACCAAACCCCAAAATAAAAACAAACAAACAACCCCCCCCCCAAAATACTGGAAGAATGTGGCTCTAACTTTGTATTCCTACCCCATCATTTTGCCAATGGATTCAACAAAGGACACCAAGTATCCAATCACCACACTCTGACAATTTTTTACTGAGCCTCACAATCACTTACCAAGAGCCTCTACTCAGCAACTTTACAGTGTGTGTGCTGTGCCAGTCACCTCCAACCAGCCTAGAGATAATTTTATGCAGCCTATTTACTGTGCTTCAAGTTTAACTGAGACTTATTACAGAATGTCCACTGTGTTTCAAAACTGTCACTTTGTAAACCAATTTAAAAAAATTTGAGTGTACCAGGCAGTGGTGATGCATGCCTTTAATCCCAGCATTCGGCAGGTAGATGGATCTCTGTGAGTTCAAGGCCAGCGTGGTCTACTGAGTGACTTCCAGGACAGCCAAGGCTACCCAGAGAAATCTTGTCTCCAAAACAAAACACCTCCCCCAAAACACAAAGGAAAACAAAACCCCAAACAAACAACAACAAAACCACTGAGTGTGTATGTGCACACATGTACATGGAAGTCACAGCTGATGGTTGACATCGAATGTTTTTCCTTGATCACGTCCACCTTATAAAAATTTTTCACTTCAACCCAGAGCTTGCTGATTTAGCTAGCTTTCTTTGGGGGATCTTTTGTCTCCATCCGCTTTGTGCTAGAATTACAAGGGGGGGCCACACCATACCATGCCCACCCAGCATTTTTGTGGATGTTGAGGATCCAAACTCCTGTCATCATGCTTGTTGGAAAGCACTTTAAACGCTGAGCTGTCTCCCCAGTTTTAGTTTTAAATCATCCCTAGACTCACAACAAATTCTTCAATGACTAGCAAGCGCACTCATGGCAAGTGGTGGTGAGGCAGGAACAACAGCCAGGGCTCCTTGATCTAGGCAGAAAAACAGAGAGGACCTGTTCCCTGCTGGGCTCTCTCAAGACGGTCTGGTGTCCATCTATGCCACAAGTCCCACAGAGGGCCTGAAGTTCTTGGGCACAGCCTGATGCTTACTCTCAACCTGTACCTTTTGTTTTAAAGGTGATTTCCCACTAGGTAACGCTTAGCCCAGCACAAGCATTCTGAATTCTGACATCCGGCTAAGCGACTATGGTGTTGCTGTCCCAGGCAGTGGAGGCTACTGCAGGTACAAACAGGAACAGCCAGTGGTGCCCAGGCTCCTCAAAGACCCACTGAATACACATTTTGAAATTTTCTTACAGTACTTAATGGGTTTTAAAAGGTCTGTACGAGATCAGAAAAAGAATGGTGAAAACCAGCACCTCAGGTATCTCATCAACTTTTTTGTGTTTGCTCAGTAGTTATGTGATCATACAGAGGCAAAGGAAAAGCTCCAGCCTGAATCATCTCCCTTCAGGACGGAGGAAAAGGGTACTGGGAACAGTCATAGATGCCCCACTGAGCGAGGACACTGTGGCAGAAACACTCCCTGCAAAAAGACAGCTGGAATCTGCTGCAGGCACCCTTGGGGCCTGTTCACCTTCCAGTGGGGAAAAAGATGAAGACACGGCTACCAGGCCACCTCTGGAATCTAAGAGATGGTTAAGATCCCCCACGACTGTGGCCAGGCAGCTATACACATTGTAGTCTAAGATAAAAATAAAGGGGTGTCCACAGAAGCATGACAGGCAGCCTGGGAGATAAAGAGTGTGGGCAAACCTTCTCAGACACAGTGCCAACTCTTCCTTGACATTGCTTTGCAAATATTCCTGTGTTGTGAAGCCCTAACCCTGCCCTTCAGAGATGTGAGGCCGTTCTCAAACTGATGCCTCAACTTTGAAGCCAGAAAGGGTTCTGTGAGGGTAAGAAGAAGAACGATGTGGAGAGGCCCCTGGAGCAAGGACAGACAGTGGGAAGACCATATTCTCCTTCTCCACAAGGATGCTGCTTTCCTTGCTAGCTTCCCTTCTGGATCAGGATTAGAAAAACACTACAAGGTTACTCAGTTCTGCCTGTACAGCAGCTCAGAGTTAAGAACCATCTCCTATCCCAGCTCTAAGACCTCAGTTGCCCACACACAATGGCCCCTTTCTGGTGTCACCAAAGAGAATTGGCTCTGAAAAATAAATGGTGCTAAAGACCTTGAGGCTTTCAAAGTCCCGCTGGTATTTCTCCCGCAGGGTGGCCACATCACCCTCCAGCTCTTTGTGGCCCAGCTCCTCTCGCATGACATCCATTTGGGCTTCCAGTTCCTGGATACGTTCCCGCAGCCCTGTCATGGATTCGGCCTCATCCTTGGCTGCTGGCACAGCTCTGGGTTCAGACGGCCTGGTGGCCAGCAGGGTATCTGGGTGTGAAGGCTGGCAGAGGCTCAGGGCTCCCCGCAGGCTCCACATGTAGTGCTCCTGCAAGGCCCTCAGTTCCTCCTGATGAACAGCCTGCAGCTCTCGGACCTTCAGCTGGAACCTGTCCTCCAGCATCTTCATCTGCTGCACGTGCTGCTGTTCCATAGCCTGCCTATCTTTGACTGAAGCATCTAGCTGGCTGAGGACCCGGCTACGCTCAGCTTGCAGTGTATTTTCAGTGTGGCTCAACTGCTCCACCATGCACCTTATCTCTTCCTCATACCTGCCCTGCAGGGCAAACATGCTTTCACTGTGTTTGCTTTCTGCTTCTTGTAGACATCTCTGTTGATGGTCCATCTGGCTCACCTTGGCCTTGAGCTCAGTGTTTTCCTTTTCAATGAGGGTGATAACCTTCTGGTACTCACTCTTCTGCTTGTGGAGAAGTTCTTCATACTCTTCCTTTAGGGCACCAATTGTCTCTGCACGCTTCTGGCACAAAGCCCCCCTGGCCTCCTGACAGGCCTTCTTGTAAAATTGCAGCTCCTTTTCATACTCCAGCCGAATTCTGCATGCTGCATAGCACACCTGAGCCTGAATAATTGCGTCTTGAACCAGTACTGAAGAATACTGACCAAGGCCCTCTAGACAAGCACCATATGAAAGATGCTGCGACATCTGCAGAAGTCTTTGGCAACCCCCAAGTGGCTCTGTGGGAGGCAGGGATGGCAAGGCAGCTGAGATCTCCTCAAGGATGCTAGCCTTTTCTCGCAGCTGCTGGGCCAGCTCATCCTGAATGGCAGCAAGGACTTCAGGGCTCTGACGGAAAGCCTGCAAAGGCTCTTGGGAGCCATCTGTGCCTGGCCTCAGCACCTCTCCTAATGAGCTCTGGTCCCAGGATGTCTGTACCTGCTCCTCCCTGTCAGTTGGATGCCTGACGGTTTCTAAGATCTGCTGTATTACTCTTTCAAAGTCTGGGGTTTGGTAGGCTCCCAAGATTTCTCTCAGCATGCACTTGTGCTGTTGTAGGGCTGCCTGGGTCCCCTGTAGGGTCTCCTGTATGCTCTGCAGCCTACGGTGGAACAATTCTCTTACTGACAGTGTGGTACAGCTGAGCTCTGCACGAATCCACGTGGCATCAGCCAGACTTTGGGGAACATGCTGCTGCTGCCTGTCTCCTGATATGCAGGCTGCTTCTTCTCCCAGTGTCCCTAGGTGCTTACTTAGGGATTCGACCTGGTTCCAGAACTCACTGTTCACCAGCACCTTCTTAGCCCAGATCTCCATTGGAGCCCCAGCAGAGTGGGCAGCACTTTCTTCCTTCAGTGGCCACTCCCCTGACTGAGAAAGCTCACAGAGAACGCCATACACACCTGAAGTGGTATTCTTTAAAGAGTCAGCTATTTGGTTGATGAGTGAGGCCTCCAGGACTATCTGAGCGGAAAGCAGCTTCCTGTGCTCCTGCTCGTTCAGTATGGGCTGGCAGGGCTGCTGCTGCACAGGGGCTGCCATGCCACTTTCCATGGGGTGCTCCTTCTCTTGGTCAGCCTTCGGCCTGTCTGCAGGGGGTGCCCATGGCTGAAGGGCCTTGATAGCACCCGCAAGCATACTTTCTATGTTAGCGAGGGAGGCCGCACATGCATCTTGTCCCTCCTCTTGGTCAGCCCATGGCAGAGACCTTAGCTTTTCCCAGCAGTTTTCTAAGCATGTCAGGGCTTGGCTGTTTTTGGCTTGGAAGTTTTCTAGCTCCCCAGGGTGGTGCTCAATGTTTGTGGCCTTCTGCTGTCTCTCCTGCTCTAGCTGAGAGGCTAGTGAGCTAGCCTGTAGCAGGCTGGCACGGAGCTGCTCCCGCAACTGCGCCTCGGTGCCAGCCCACTGTTGGTGCAGTGCAAGCAACGCCTCCTGACTCTGGCCCTGCTGGCTCTCCAGCCTCACAGTCACATCTTTGAGCTTCTCCTCAGTGACATAAAGCTTTGTCTCCAGGGAGTGGATTATAGAGATGTATGTTTCAGCGTCTGCAGCTGCAGGGAGTGTGCTAGGGGTAGCTTCTGAGGATGCACTGTCCTCTGAAGGTGACTGGTCCTGGCTGGTGTCTGATGATGTGCTGCTAGTCCAGGCCTTTGCACACCCCTCAGGGTGTATGTATCTTTGACACTGGATTGTTGAGAACCGGATTCTTGGCCTTTTTACAGGGGCTCCTTGGTCAGACTTTGATGTGCTTTGCAGATGCCCCTCCTTGTCAGCCACATCCACAGACTTTGGGGGTACCATGTTCTCCTCTCTGCTGAGGCTACCACTGCTCCCCTCCTCCCCCAGGCCAGCACCGGGATTTTCATCCTCTGGCTGTGAGTGGGGAAAGCTTGGAAATACTCTGGTGACTGAGCCTAATGACAAAATGCCACTGTCCTCCTCCGTTGGCTCTGTGGTACTCTGAGACTCTTTGGCTTCCTTTGGAGAATCACTCACAAATCTCCTTAGACACTCTTCCTTTTCCTGCAGTTTAATTTCTGTTTCCTCTAAGCTGCTGCCCAAGGCAATCATTTTAACCAAAGCCTCATTGAGGTCTTGGTCTTTCTTTTCCAGAACTCTCTCATGTGCTTCCTTAATATGCTTCAGCTCTTCTTCCTTTTGTCTCAGGAGAGTTCGCACGCTCTGTAGCTGGACAGAGACCCTGTGGTGTGAGTGCTCCAGGTTCTGGTAGTCAGCTTCTCTTCCCCTCAGCTTCTCCTGGAGCTCAGCCACGTCCCCATCGGATGTGGCCACACGTTCCATGAGCTCTTGAAACTGCTGCTTGATGAGATCCCGTTCATCATGGAGGCTCTGTACGTGCTGGGCTAACTGGCGGATGCTGGCCTCCCGGGCCTCCAGCTCTTCCTCCAGCTGGTGTACCTGCTCGCTGCCTTTGCATGTGTCACTCAGCTTTTCTTTCTGCAGGGCCTCCACCTGCTGCACATGGCCTTGGAGCTGCTCCTCATAGGCACTGGCCTTGTCTTCTACTTCCTTCAGATTCTGCAGCAGTGCCTGCTTCTCTTGCTCACAGCTCTCCAGCAATAATGTATAGTTCCTCTTCAGCTTCCTCTCCATCAGACGCTGGGCCTGCTCACTGGTACCCAGCTGTTGGCTGAGCTCAGCAATGCATTCCTGCAGCCTCTGCACCTCCTTCTGTCGGTCCCGCTGCAATGCCTGCTGTGTTTCTAGGTCCCTGAGTTCCTGTGTCTTCTCTAATAGCAGGGCTTCTGTACTTTTCAGTTTCTGCTCGCTGGCCCTCAGCTGGCCACTCAGCATGGCCTTGCTGTTCTGCCACTCCTCCAGCTGCTCACGAACCTTGCCCTGCTCCAGCTTCAGCTCACCCTTGAGCTTGGCTAGAGCCTGTTCCTTAATGGCCAACTCTGCAGCAGCATTGCCAAGTCTTGTTTGCAGGGTCTGAATCTCAGCCTCATGGTGCCGAATTGCATCCTTGGCCTCCCCATAGCTATGTTTCAGGGTCTGAATCTGTTGTGTGATGAGCTCCTGCCGCCGGCACTGAGCTTCCAGCTCACTTTGGAGGTCTTGGTTGACTCTATGGAGCCTCTGCCAGGCACCCGATGGGGAGGTGGCCACTTCAGTCTTAAAAAAACCGATTAGATACTGGTTAGTAACACTCAGGCCACCCTGTTCTGAGTGTCACACCTCTGGCCAGGTTCAATCATAGAATAGCTCCTTGGTGGGTTTGGCTTTAATCCTTTGCACAACTTTTTTTTTCTTTATTTAAAGAAAAAAAAAAAAAAAACCAAAGTAATATAGTTTTGTTTGCTTTTATAAATATAGCTGTTTCCACATAAACAGAACACATGGACAAAAACATCAAAAAAACAGCTCTAACTGAACAGTATCTAGAAGAAATAAACCAAATAAAGCTGTATAATGGAACACACTGAGAAGCGTAACGGAGACCAAAGGACAAAGGAACACCGCTCTTGTTTTGCAAAACAAAGTATGTGGATCTAGACCACATATTTAAAGCAGCACAGGGCATAAGGCACAAGAAAGTGATGTCACTTCCTTCCATGATAGGAGGAGAAGGAAGGCAGGAAACTACTTGAGAGATGTCAGCAAAGTAACATTGGAACATTTCCTTTAGAAAGCGCAGTCAGACCTCCACCGTAAGGAGAAAACTAATCTCTACCTGCAAGAAGACAGAACAAGGGAATGTAGATCATGGAGCAAAATGTGGTAACAAAACAAACCTTCGTAAAGCTCAAATAAAAGTGAAACATGCAAAACCCAAAACAAAACTCCCCATACCGAGAGACACACAGAAGAGACGGAGCTAATACAAAACAGGAGACAATATGATATGGGTAAGTCAGGAGAGCCCCACCTCGGATCTGGCCTGCCCAGGCTCCCTCAGTCTGCTGGTGGGGAAGCCACAGATGTGACACTCAGCTAAATCCCAGTTCCACACCATGTTCACCAAAGCATGCAGCCCTCCCAGCAGTTAGCACAGCACCCCACCCCCAGCTTGCATCTCTGAACCCTCAGTGCCCCGAAGGCTCCTTGCCCCTTCTCACTTTTCAGGGCAAGTATTTCCAAGGCTCAGGGATAATCATCATTAGATTCAGCGGGAAGCCGGCCCGGTGTTGACCAACAGGGCCTTCAGTGTAGATGCACATGGTGGTCCATGTTAGACACAAGTTAGCAATGTGCAAAGCTCCTTGGCAGTATCTTTACCACTAGTCTGAAGTCAACTCTCATATAATGGAACTGACAAAGGCTCATGAAAGTGACAAAGTAGAGATGGCCCGAATGAACACCCTAAAGGCTTTCTGAGCAGGCTGTGTAGAAGGGAGATACCTGCACCATGGGCAGTTCCAGGCAAAAAGCTTTGAGGTAGGACAGCAGTTAGTTTGGTGGAAGGGAAGAGGGTGCAGTAGAGACAGATAGCAGGCCAGGAACACATGCAGCAGTGTGAGAGGTAAGCATGAAGGTAAAGTAGGCTCCGGCTGAGGGGAGTGAAGGACCCCAAGTCTACTTGTAACTTGGTGATGAAGACTGAGGTCAGTGTACAAGGGTCTGACATGCCGACAACCAACCTGGAGAGATTCTGGGTCTGAAGGCTCAATGTGCGTGGAGAGCACTAGTTCCCCCTCACACAGGCAGGAGGCTGCTGCTGTAGGGAGGAGGAGTGTACTGCGGGACCAGTAGGAGAGTCAAGACTAGAACCTGGGACCCTAACACCAATCTAAAACCAGTATCTTATCCCTGGCCTTTGCGGGGAGTCTCAGTTCAGTTCTTCCACCCACTCCACTGTCTCTAGCACTTACTTGTTCTCCCACCAGCATGGCAGTACTCAGGACAACAGTTTGTCTCCTTCATGTCCCAGAGTTAGGATGGCTCCTAGGAAGCTTGCTATAGGACAACACCACACACCACCTGTCCTCATCTCATACCAGGCTACCTTGAGATTGTGTTTTAAAGGAAAAAACCAACAACGTGTGTGTGTGTGTGTGTGTGTGTGTGTGTGTGTGTGTGTGTGTGTGTGTGTGTGCACGCGCACGCGCGCGCGCGCGCACACACACACACACACACACACACACGTATATGTATCAGGGATCTCGGGATCCGTGAATGCAGCACGAGTCTGGAAGATGCCCTGAGGAGAAGGACATTGGCCTGGGGCTGTCAACTCACCACCTAGCTGCCACCACTTTCACCCTGTTGCTGGTTGGATTAGGTTGGCTAGGTAGTCATATATTGTCCTGAAACTTAGGCTAGGTAAAAAGGAATTGGGGTGTGTGTGTGTGTGGGGGTGTACTTCTAGCTCTGTCATTAACTTGCTGTTGGTCCTAATAAGGCACTTGGCTTGCTGTATTGCCCAGTTTTTCAATACGTACAATGGGCCCAATCTCATTATGGTGAAAATAATGAGAAACAACATACATACACATAGTTTTCACAAAAGCACAATGTCTAGAAAGCCCAAAGGAGAGATCACAAAATGATTTCATGACCAAAAGATAATCCTCCGCTGTAGAAATTTGAGACATTCCCCCAAATGAATGTCCTAGGAGCAAGGAAAGTATACAGAATGCCACGGCATAAAGAGCCTTGGTCCCCGTTGACCAGAGCGTTGCCATGTTTGCACATTCCTAGCCTGTGGGCCTGAGCAGACCTTTCACACTGAAGCCCCTGGGTGCAGTACTGACTGGGCAGCTGCCCACCCTACCTGCAGCACATAGCCCTCCCGGGCACTCTGCTCTCGGCCCAGGGCCACCCTTAACTGGTCCTGCAGAAGCCGATTCTGCTCTAGGAGATCGGAGGCTTCTTTCTGGCTCTGCTCCAGCTGTTGGTGAAAACAAACATACATACACTTCACAAACATGATGACAATAAGCAGAAGCAGCTGGCCACGGGGGCCAGGGAGGATTGTTCATGGGCCTCACATCTCACTGGATGGCTCTGTACACAGCATCAGCACAGTTTCTCCCCTCTGGTGGCCAAGGGACACATTTTCTGTTCTTGCCTCAGGTAAGCCCTGCCTAGCCCCCAAAAGCTTCCACCCTGGCTCACAGCTGTACTGTGCTGGCTGAATAGCTTATGTGGAAAGGCTCCTATGTGGGGGGTGGTGGTGGTGGCGGCTGTGCTCCACTGTGAAAAGAAGGCTTCCTATCTTTATCAGAAGGAGGACTGTGTGGGGGTCCTTGGCATGGCATGTAGGTCTCACTTTCAGGCCCTACTGAATATTCCGTCTGACCAGGTTTACAGAATAGATTCTACATAAAATTTTAATACATTATCAAATTAGGCATGGAAACCTATAAACGTTCTACATTCTTGTTTCAACAGCTTCAAAGTTAGCATCCACCTTTCCCCAACATTCTGAGATCCTCGCTGATGCTCTGCTGTATAGAGGTAGGCTACCCTAGTCTGCTGGGCCATGAGAGACCAGGGTGGCGTCTTAAACACTGAACCCAAGACTGCTATTCAGGTAAGAACTCAGTATGTGACTGGGCGTTAGCGGCACATGTCTTTAATCACAGCACTTGGGAGGCAGAGGTAGGCAGATCTCTGTGAGTTCGAGGCCAGTCTGGTCCAGGACAGCCATGGCTACATAGAGAAACCCTGTCTCAAAAAACAAAAAAACAAAAACCCCAAACAACAAACCCTTGACTAGGCATCCTGCAGGCCAGAGGGCTCATTTTGGTAGAACAGAATTTCGTGTTTGAATTAATCTTGTTTCATTTTACCTGTATTATTATTATTTTTTAATATAGAAAATGAAAAAGTCAAAGTGTTAGTGCTAGTGATCTATTAGGCTCATACATTTAATAAAATAGAAAAAAAAAAAAAAAGAGGCAAAGAGAGGTATACTGATGTGGCAGATCTTCAACTGGCTCTTATGAAAAGAAGTATAAGAATATGCCTGAAGCTTGCTGAGGAAGATGCCCTTAAAGGGGCAACAGTTAGACAGAACCCTATGTAGGCTGTGTACACATCTCAAACACCTCATGTGAATATTCTGGATTTTAGAGTTGCTGTTTTGCTTTTGAAATGATTCTGGAGAAAACTATATATACATAATGAGCAATTTGGGAGATGAGGCCAAATCTAAATATAAACTTCAATCATGTTAAATCTTTATTTTATACACATGATCTGGTTTATATATGTGATCTGGACATTTTGCTTTGTTTTGCCAATGCTGAAGATTGAACCCAGGGCTTTGTGGATTATGCAAATGCTGCAACATTGGGGCCAAACTCCTAGTTCCCAATAGTGTAAGACTTATTAATTTTATATAAACAAAACTTCATGGTAGGGAATTTTCTGTTTGTGTCATGCTGACACCTGAAGTCTTTTGGATTTTGGAGCATTTGAGACTTTTGGATTAAGGATATGCATCCTGTAACTTCTTTGGTCATAGAACTCACTAGTGAGACATAAATGTGCGTGTAGATGCAATCTGGACACATTTGATGAGCATTCTATGCTGTGAACACAGGGGCTAGCTTATGTGGCTCTCTCTGGACCAAGATGTTAGGATGCCTCCATCTAATGCCTGCCCACCCCATTTCTCTACAGCCCTGGGCCATATGTCTACTCCTCCCCAGGACCATACTGAGTCACCTTTTACATGCAGGAAGGAAGCTGCCCCACATTACCTCCTTTTCTAGCAGAGAGGTGAGCTCATGTGTGGAGAGACGTTCACTTCTGTCCTCCACGGATAGGTGCAGAGGGGCAATGGGCACCTGTTTCTCCTCCCTGAGAGGGGTGGTCTCCACTTGGTGCCACCGCTGTTCAATTTCCACATGGACATTCTGTGTCTTGAGGTCAGGCGTTCCCAGAAGCCCTGGGCTGCGGTCGATGTCCATACGTAGGGCTGTATCCTCCATACCTGGTCCATCAACAGAATCCAGCATCCCAAAGCGCTTGCGGCGCTCTTCTCGCCGTCGAGCTCGTTCCCGCTCCAGCTCACCTGGCTCGGCTTCCACACACCCAGGGTCACCTGCATCAGAAGATCCTCCAGTGCTGGCCCTTTCTTGAGCTAGGGCCTGTTGGATGGGGCGGAATTCAGCCCAGTCAAAGGTCTTGGAGCGGCCCTCCCTCCTCCGCTCTCGAGCCCGGCTCTTTTTCTGCTCAGGATCTGGCTCTCCTGGCACAGCTTCTTGCTTCTCATTTGGCCTTGAGCAGGTCTCAAAAGATGTGCTTTTACTCTTTTCCTCAGGCAATGAGCTGTGGGGCAGTAAGGAAACAGGACCTATCAGAGAGCTTGGACATTTTAGCAGGTCACCGGGCCAGCCCACATATATTCTGATCCCTAAAGTGGTTTTTTTCTTTTTTCAAGACAGGGTCTCTCTGTGTAGCCTTGGCTGTCCTGCACTTGCTTTGTAGACCAGACTGGCCTCGAACTCAGAGATCCATCTGCCTCTGCCTCCCGAGTGCTGGGATTACAGATGTGTGCCACTGTGCCCGGACCCAAAGTGGTTTCTAAATGTAGAGGGAAGAATGTTCCACTTGTGCTTGGTTGGTTCTCTCTTGGGCAAGGAAAAGAGCCTTACCAGATCCTGGGACCTCAGTTCTCATTCCTTAAAATGGAGTGTCGTGATAAGCAAGGAGTGTCATGGCTGTCCTATGTGGATGATGGGGCTAAAGCCAATGGACTTCTCTAAGTCCCATAAGAAAGAAGGGCCCAGCCATTGTCCAGACACTTGGTGAAGTTGGTTAGGAAGCAACCCTACACACTGCAGTGACAGAATGATTGAGAACTAACCTTCCTTAGAAGGGCTCAGAGATTTCAATAAACAGGACATGCCATCAGCTCGATTTAAAAAGCAACTCACTCTGGCTCCAGGCATGACAGATCAGTCAGAGTGAGGCTGAGACTGTCAAGGAGACAGTGACTCAGGTAGCCACAAGCCCACACAAACAGGGAAATGGAAGCATAGTAACCACCACTTTGAGGAAGAAGGTGACTAGGGACACAGCCACCCACATCAAGAAGTTGGTCAGCTTGAAGAGTATCTGCCTCTTGCCAATCTTCCCTAAGAAGATTTCTGAGAAGGCCTCCACTGCAGCAGGAGGGGGGGGACAGGGGAGGGAGGGGTCAGGACATCAGTATTGCAACATGGAAAGGCGCTAAGTGGGCTAGTTGATAGCATAAGTCGCAGTGATTGCTAGATGGCCCTGGCCTTGTCCAAGCCTTTGTAGAATTAGAAGTGAGCTAATGATAAGACAACCTTTGGAGAAGGAGCCAGGGAGCACTTATATTTATACTAGGACCAAAAAGGCAACTGCCAAAGGGACATCAAGCAGAAGACAGCGTGATTCTCATTACCCTTGGCTCACCTGGAAACGAACAGTAAGAGACAAAGTGCTTGGGCCAGTGAGATGGCTCAGTAGGTAGGTGCACTTGCCACCAAGCCCAACCCAGGACTGAGTTCTCCCTGGAAGTCCACATGGTGGAAGGAGAACCAGCTCCTATCAATGGTTTTTGGACCTCAACATGTGCACAATAGCCAAGGCACATGTACAGACACAATCAATCCTGAAAACAAGAAAAGTTGTCCTCTGACCACCACATGTGTGCTGTGACAACCCTCCCTAAGAAATACAAGTACTTAAATAAAAACCAAATGCTTTAGAGCAAGCAGTAGGATCACCAAGGGTCCAGTTTAAGATCACACAAACATGCAAATTAAAATGAGCTGGAAGGGGCTGAACCGATGGCACAGTGGTAAGAGCACATACTGCCCTTGCACAGGATCTGGCTTGGTTCCCTAGCACCCACATGGCAGCTCACAGCCCTCCATTAAGAATGAATTGAAACATGGCTCATGTCTATAACCCAGCATCTGGTAAGCAGAGTGGGATGCCAGCCTGGGCAATATAGCAAGATCCTTGCCCAGGGAAAAACAAAACAACCTAGAGTGGAGCTTTTAGAATGATGAGAAAATTGGTGGTCTCAGGTCCCTGTGGGGAGCGGCAACTGACACCTGGGAACAGGGACAGGATTCCTAATAGTTATGTTCCTGGGGGAGGATGCCCCAACCTAGAAGTATTTCAGTACCGTGAGTCATCTTCACCACAGACAACATGACAGAAATGAGAGGAGAAGCAGGACCAGGCCAGCAGCTCTGATACTGCTGTGTTTGGATCTAATATCTTCTGACGGACTTGTAGTAATAAATCATGTTCCTCAACATGAGCCAAACAGAACAACATAGGCTAACAAATACAAGTATTTAAATAAAATGGGTGTGGGGATACCTTATCAGTTTGAAGATGCATTCAATTGTAGATTCTAGCCAGGAAGATGGTATTTGCGAGAGAGATACCAGGTCCCTACATTCATACCCTGGGCCTAGGCCTTCCATGGAACACAGCATAAACATACATGTATGAGTGTTCTTGAAACTAGCTCTGAACACCCCAACATTGATTTCCTCTAGCCATGACTTTCCATCTGCATGCACCCTGCGATGAGCAGCTCAAGTACCTTTTCACTTTGCTATAGGTGCTTCTCTTGATTGGAGGAGCCATGGGGGTGTGGGAGGAGCAGGGAGGAGGGTGCTCATTTCTCAACAGTTCTTCTTCTTTTGTTTTCTTTTTCTTTCTTTCTTTCTTTTTTTTTCTTTTTTCTTTTTTTTGTTTTTTTAAGACAGGGTCTCTCTGTGTAGCCTTGGTTGTCCTAGGCTCACTTTGTAGACCAGGCTGGCCTCGAACTCACAGTGATCTGCCTGCCTCTGCCTCCTAAGTGCTGGGATTAAAGGTGTGTGCCACCACGCCCGGCGCTCAGCAGTTCTTTTTAATAGAAAATTTAAATCTTATTTTATGTGTATGGGTGTCTTGTCTGCATGTGCATCTGTGCACCATGCACATACAGTGCCTGTGGAGGCCAGAAAACCTGAATGAAGTAGAGTAAGACCTGGCACACACACATAATTTCTCTGCTGTCCTGAAGATGAACATGGTAGATCTGCAGTCTATAGAGCACAAAGCAGAGGCACATAGCATGTTGTGAGAAATATACATTATAGCATGTTAACATATTTTAAAATGTGGGCTTCGGGACCCACCGTCTGAGACAGAAGCATCTCCCGATTATACAAAAAGAGAGAGACGCAGGAGTGAGGTAGAAGGACTCTGAGGAAATGCAAAACCACAATGGCAGCTCAGGCTGCTCCCAGCCAGCTGGGGCACGGCGGAGCCCGAGCCCAGCCTGAAGGCTAAACCCTGTTGACAAAGACCGCCACGCTGAGGAGAGGCTTGAGGGGTGACTTGTGTGGCTGACCAGGCCAGCTTAACAGAAGCAAGGCCAGCAGAGGCAGAAAGACAAAAGGATCACAGGGGACAAATGTAGCCAGCTGACAGTGGGCCAGAAAGAGAAAAGGACTTCATGCTGTAGTGTATAGTTAAGCTCAGGCCTCAGGGAATGACAAGGTGCCTTAGGGCAATTAGCAAGGTGTCCATCTTACCTGGTCACATCTGGGGCAGATGTCGGGAGTACATGTTTCATAATGGTCTGGATCCAGTTCCGTCGTATGCCTGATGTCATGGCTGACAGGGTGAATTCACCCTCCTTGGTCTACACAAAAAAATACTAACCATCAGTGGTCAGCCCATGGGAGTGACTGCTACCTAAAGTACAGTAAAGAAAGTTCCACAGGGAAAAGGTAGGCTAGGTGACTTTCCTAGGAGTGCTGTATATGACTTTGAGATAGGCAGACTAATAGGGTCCCACTCTAGGGGAGTAGTGAACTGGTGTCCCCTAAACAATGCAGTACACACTCAGTAGTAGCTTGCACATAGATAGATAATCATGTGTCCCTTTCCTCAAGAAGCTCTGCTAGCCCTAGGGACAAGGACACAGAAGTGGCTAGGAGCAGAGGGAATGGTGGCTCAGGCCAAGCATCCTGCAGCCTCCACATAAATGCACAGTATGACAAAGGGGCTGCCCTGTGTCTCTACCTACATTGAAGATGTATCACACTATTCCTGACACCACCTAGGTGATGAGAATGAAGGCAGTTGCAGAAGAAAGGTGATGGAGGGGCAGGGTATCACTGGCTGGACAGTGGTCAGGAGGAACTGCTGTTTATAGTGGGGATACAGCAAGTAGATGGGAAAAGGGAATCCCAAACTGTCAGGAGCATGCTAGCAAATTAGTAAAAAAAAAAAAAAACCAAACAAAAACCAAAAACCAAAAAACCGGAAACCAAGACAGCATGGAGGCAGGTACAGGTTCAGCCAGGCTATTGTGCTGACCCAACCTTTTCCTCCTTAGTGGGGTGGGGCATCACACACCTGGCTCATTCTGCTTTGAGGAATACAACCTTGGCGCCAAAAGCAGCACGGGGCCCCATTCACATTCTAGGCTAGCCATTCAACGCTTTGATGCAGATGCTTTGGCCTCAGGCCTGCAGGAGAGCTTTCTTAAGTCTTAGGGTTGCTTGCCTAGCCCATGCTCTCAAGAGACCTACATTGCCTCAAGCCCTCCATTGGCTAGAATTGCCGAGGATCCATCTCCACTGTGTAGTCTCTGACCAGAGTATACGGAATCCTCCACACACCATGGGTTATAGGACCTCTCCAGTCCTACCTCACTCGAAATTCCTCCCTGGCATCCTCAGCCTTTCCTTTCCTGCCCACCACACAACTACTACCTGCCTGGTCTCCCTTCTAACTGCCCCTTTCCCTCATGCAAGTTCTGCCAGATATATCTCACCAAGCCACATTCCTGGTGTCCACAACAGTCAGTGCTTTCCACACCTCAAGACAGTATTTGTCCTGACATACACTTGCTATTCTCAGGTGTCATCTACAACTTACCTTCTGCATTGGCACCATCTTCTGAACCCCTCAGGGGAGAAGACCAGGCCCACCATTGGCTTTGGCTAGTGTGGGGAAAGAGCAGTGTTCTCAGACTGTGCAAGCCCTGCCTTGAGACATCTGCTAATCATGCTGAAGATGGGAAAGAGCCCCAACTATCATTGCAAAAAAGAGGCTCATCTCAGCATTCAGACTCCAGGAATGGTCCCTCGCCTTCTCAGTGGATGGGGACATTGCAGTTAGGCAGCAAGGAACAAGGCTATAGGAACAGCCATGGCTCCTTTCCCAGACACCCAGAACATGCAGTGGAGCTGTGGTCAGTTGATCAGAAATAGGTGCCAGTCGCCTCTTAAGATCAAATCCACGGGCCTTCAGGTTTGCTGGGCCGGAGATGCCCATTAAATGTGTCTGAACAACTGAACACAGCAATAAATTGAGTTCTAGGCCCCTAAACCATAAAGGTCTTTCTCCAGTGAGCCCACCAGAATGCTAGCCTTGAGCTAGAAGTCAAACCCTAGAGCCTATTCTACCTGCTATCAGTTCAAAGGTTTTGGTGAGAGATTACAAAGGTTTACCCTAAAGTTGGGTCTGGCTTTGTCCTTCTCCTGGGACATGTCTTACATGTCCAGAATTCTGGGTGGCTAGAGAGCTACTGTAGTCTGCCTAGGACCCCATTTAGTAGTTATAGTGACAAGATGATATAAGGAACAGATTCCCACATCAGAACAAACACCAACCATGAGCCTGGGCTTTGAGACAGATACCAAATAAAAGCAGAGTAACCCAGTTAAGTATAACCATTATGAAGCCTCACTGAAGAAGGCAAATGTCTTTAATTTGCTTCTAGGTAGTCCTTAATCTTTTGCTCCCTACACTTTTCATCCTTCCAATGGTCCTATACTCCAAAAAACATTAAGAATAAAAGAAAAAGAACAATTCCTGCAGCAAAGCCTTTCAAAAGCCTTCAGCAGAAAGATGCAGAATCCCATCTTTTTGTCTCTCCCATGTGTCAAAAGTACAGGTCAATAGCCACAGGAAAGACAGAGTGCTGACCACATGTGTTAAAATAGAGCCCTCCTGGTCAATGCCATCCATCCTCAGACTCACATGTATCTGAAAGCCATAGTTTCTCTGGACTGGATACTCGGTGACATCGAAACAAGTGGACAAGTCAATTTCTCCATCTAGGTCAGCTGCCTGCAGAGAAAAACGAGAAGGTATGAGGAGATTCTGGGAGAGAAGATGCCCAAGTAAGCATGTTTCTGCAATGTCTTCCACTGAGTATCTTCACAGAACTAGACCATGAGCAATTAGTTTACAACTTCCATATCCAACTCCCTGCCAGTTCTCTGTGTGTCTAGCCACACCAGTGATCTCCAAATGTTTTGTTATTAAAAAACTAAGACACACTCTAAGAGTTCTACATGAAGTTCACCTATTTTCTGCATTAAAAATAGTTATTTAAAACATTATTTATTCACTTAAGGAAAACTTTAATGAAAGCTGGATGTGGTGGTCCACATCTACAGTTTGAGCATTTGGGAGGCTATGGAGGAGTGCTGCAAGTTTAAAGCTAGTTTGAATTACATACTAAACCCATTTCATGTTCAAATTAAAATATGATTTAAAAATCAAACCCTGACTAACAATCACTGGATGGAGCGGCAGTGTGTACACTTCTGCAGGTCCCCACGCCTAACTTTCAATAGAAAGCTGGACTCTTCTACTTCTGCCCTCAGTTTCCCATGTACCATTTTGGCTAACACACAAAAAGACAAAGAGCCTAACACAGATGGAACAGGAAGAATTTTCAAGGAGCCAGCTGGTCTTCCTTGATGAGTAGTCATGTTTCAAAGCTTAACTGCAACATGAAATTTTCAGTTCTATCAGTGAATTTTCTGTGCTGTTAACAATGAATCCGCTAGTTCTTCTACCCTTTGAACATCACGTTTGTCAGGCATGTTCTGTAACATATAATTGGTCACAGATAATATTAAGCTATGCAGAACTTTCAAATGTCTATACAATTCATGTTACAGAAGTAAAATCTCTTTGTTAAATCACTGCCTATGTCATCAGCAGAGCTTTCAGACTAAGAGAAGCTGTTGAGATTATGAATATAAACCTTCCAGCATTCCTAGTTTCTGTTCTTGAGACAGGGTTTCTGAATACTGCCTCAGTAGGTCTCAAGTTCTTAGGGCCATGTGATCCTCCTGCTTCAGTGTCTTGAGTAGCAGAGACTACAGATAAGTGTCACTGTGCCTAGACTAGGTTTTTATCCGAAAATATTTGTTTACATAGGTAGATGTTGTATCATCTGGATGTGTGTATGTGCACCATGGGTGAGTAGTGCTCACTAGTGGGTTGCATTTGACCCTTGGAACTGTAGGTACAGGCGTTGTGAACCCTCATGTGGTCCTTTGCAAGGGCAGCAGTTCTCCTAACCATTGACCCATCTCTTCAGTCCAAACTGTTTTTTTTTTTCCTTTCTTTGTTGAAAGCTCAAACTCTATTTATTATTGGCAACAAATGGTCCTTGAAGGAATAGATTCCTGGTTCATTTTCATGAAAATGCCTGCCAAACTCCCAAAACCAAGTTCAGTTGGTAACTCAGTAGCTATATAGGGTTTGCTGCTGTAAGACTTTAGCATACAGCTGAGTGACAGACATTTCCCACTTAAAGAACACTGAAAAGGGGGCTGGCTTAGAGGTTAAGGCTACTGACTGCTCCTCCAGAGGCCCTGAGTTCAATTCCCAGCAACCACATGGTGGCTCACAACCATCTATAATGTGATCTGATGCGTTCTTCTGGCCTGCAGGTGTACATGCAGGCAGAGCACTGTATACATAATAATAATAATAATAATTAAAAAAAAAAAAAACACTGAAAAGGGATGCTCAGTAAAGGTACTTTTCCTTCAAGCCTGATGACCTGAGCTCCATCCCCAGAAGACATTTAAAAGGTAGTAGGAAAAAAATCAACTTCACAATTATCCTTGGATGTTCACAAGAGAGGTGTGGCATGTGTGTACACACACTTAGAATATCATATGCATGCACACACGCACATGAGCACACACAAATGTAGTAATAATTAAAGTTAAAAAGAATACTAAAGAGAATGGTATTCAAAGGCTGCAACTTAAAAATACCAAGAAACAGCTGGGCATGGTGGCACACACCTTTAATTCCAGCACTCGGGAGGCAGAGAGAGGCAGGTGGATCTCTGAGTTCAAGGCCAGCCTGGTCTACAAAGTGAGTCCAGGATAGCCAAAGGCTACACAGAGAGACCCTGTCTCGAAAACCAACCAACCAACCAACCAAACCAAGAACCTATTCTGTTCTTTTTAAACATCATTAACTGTAGAGCACTAAAGGCCAATGACTATTGGAACAATCTGACTTTGGCCTGTTACCAAGGCACTGGAAGTTTTATCTACTTCTGCTTTTGTGCTATCATTGTTAAGTCCACACAATTCTTTTAGCTATTTTGACTTTCCTAACACATTTCACTAAATATTTCTCTAGAGGCCAGTGAGATACTTCAACAGGTAAAGGTGCTTGTGACCAAGCCTGATGACCTGAGTTCAATCCCTGGAACCTACTAAGTGGAAGGAGAGAACTCCTTCAAGTTGTCCTCTATACCCATGTTGTAGCATACACAAAAATGTTTTGAGTACTAGCTCCACCTCTGCTCAAGAGTCCCTGCCCCCTTTTATTATACAAGCATGGAATGGCAAATGTGAGATTCTTGAAGATGGGTGGGTGATTCTGAAGGACCCCAGATGGAGTTAGCAGGAAAAAGACCAGGACATAGACATGACAGGTTGTTCAAAAGACTTTTGGTAGGTGAAGGAAAGAGCCCCTTTTGGTTGGTCTTCTAGGGGTGGTGGGGAAATGACTCATCAGGTAAAGGTGCCTGCTGCCAAGTCAGTCCCCAGGGCCAACATGGTAGCAGAGGACTGACTCCCACAAATTGTACTATGACATCCACAAGTATCCCATGGCATATGTACTTCCCACCATGCCCAAACATACAAAAAAGATTTTTAAATGTAAACTCCTCTACCACAAGGCAGAGCAAGATGTGTTATTCTGTCTGGCAACTCAATTTACCACAGTCTTTTCACTGAAAACCAAAGACAAAACAAAACTAGACCGAGTGCACCCAGAGTACTATGTACTTCACTGTTGTCTTATTTCTTAGACTTATTTTGTTTGAGTATTTTGCCTGTGTGTATGCATGTGTGCCTGAGGCCTGTGGAGACCAGAGGAGAACATCACATCTCCCAGAACCGGAGTTACAGATGGTAGTAAGCTACTATTTAGGTGTTAGAAACTGAACCCAGATCCCCCACAAAGCCAGTTGCTCTTAACAGCTTTGCCATCTTGCCAGCCCAACTTTATTGTTCTTTTATTTATTTATTTTTATTTTTAAAAAATAACTTTATTGTTCTTAAAAGAACATAGAAAACAAAGTTATCAAAACCCACTGCACCAAGATACCTAACTCTAGGCCTTAAAGGAGGACCATGTTTGAGGTGGGAAAGAGTTGATCCTGCGTGCACTGTCCCATTAGACTGAGACCGACACCCAAGGCAGTAGGCCACCTTTCCACAGATAAGATTTCAGCCTCGGACTTTTAGGTGCCATTTCATGCCTTATAGTTTTCTCACCTCCTCAGCCACGGAATCCCTGTAGTATCTCAGGCTCTGATCGGCCAGGACAAACCAGTGTTTCTTCCACTAAGGGAGAGAAAGATAAACATCCAACTACCCTGGAAAACATACTTGGTGCCCCTCCCTGACCCCAGCTGACCCTAAGCACTCTGGAGAGCACAGGCAAAGTGGGCAACAAACAGCTGACTGCTCAGGCAGCCCTGTGCTCATAGCCTCAGGGAGGCCCTATTAAGGTGCGCTCCAGCAATGAGGCAGTGGAGAACAGTGGACCTGGCCAGCTCTGAGTCCCACTGTGTGGTTGATGACTGGTGTTCTGCAGGCCTCCATTCTAACTTCAGAGATAGAGACAGTTTGGCTGGGGCCATCCCACAGAATGGTGGCTGTGAAAAGGGTGTTGAGAGGCACAACCACCTGGCTGATACACCAGATGTGTGGGCAGCACTAAGCCAGCAGGCACAAACTACCCTGCTGAAGTCCCAATCTTCACTCTGAGGAAGGTAAGGCCAGGGCATTTAATGTGGTGGAGGGAGAAAGAGGGGATGCTTTGGCCCAGTTTCCCAAGGCAATAAGGAGCTAGGATAGCAGAGTGGGCTTTTTTATAGGCTTCTAAGGTGAGGGCCTAAACAAGCTCCAGGTCAAGGTAAGGCTTACAAATGCCTCTTCCTGTTTGGACTTGATAATATTTACAATTCTAAGAGGCTAATGGTGCCCCTGAAGCTGACCTGGTACGAAACAAGGATTTTGCAGCCTTATAGATCTGCCTACGTGGCTGCCTTGTATGGAAACACAAGCCAGCCCTATAGCCATAGGCTGGCTGTTTTGCCTCTGGGGAAACCTAGGCCTTTAAGAGAACTTTCTGGAGCAATCAGCCAGGAGCTAGGACTGTAGGATTCTGTAGGCTAAGGGCATGAATCAGGCTTCACAGACCCACCTGGGGTAAGACAAGCTGGGACTTGCACTTGCTCCCCAGGTATCCAGGCCTCAGCCTTACACACACTCACCTGGGGTTAGACAAGCTGGGACTTGCACCTGCTCCCCAGGCCCCCAGGCCTCAGCCTTACACACACTCACCTGGCCATCCTCATACTGCTTGGTTAGCCAGCCTTTCTTGAAATTCAGCAGGTCAGGCTGAGAAAGAAAGAAAGAAAAAAGAACAGCTCAAGGGAAACCATGGTGGGTTCCCCAGCGATGGACAAAATGTGTCCAAAAGGATTGTTTTTAACTAGATGAAGCAGCACCAGAAAAAGTTTTCACCACCTACCACATAAGCCTGACCACTCTCTTGCCCCAGCATTGCTGCCCAGAGGCATGTGCCCCTGAGGAAGAAGTTGAGGGGCAAGGTGAGACAACATTGCCTTACTTAACCTGGGCACAGGAGCACAGGCTGCCTGGCTACTCTGAGGCCTCTATTCCGGCTTACTCAGGACTTGTGCTCATCCTGCCTTGGGACACAGCATGGGCCCAAATGGAGAGTCTTCATGTACTGTATGTACATGGGGACACCTGCAGTGACAGCTGAAAGGGGAATCCAAAGGTTCCTGCTGAGGCTGCGGAAGGACTGTAGGTCAGAAGCCTGAGACTGTGTCTGGGGAGGAGAAAGCAGTAGGAACAACCTTGTCCAACTTTCAGGTTGCTCTTACACCAGCAGGAAGTTCAGTCTTATTTCTTATTCAGGAAGGTAGATCAAGGACTACCAGCACTGAGTGGGGTGCTGGCTCTACCGAGGAGTAGTCTGCATTCTGTTGGGGTCAAAGTTCTCATCTGTTAAAGTACACCTGAAGGCCAGGCTTGGAAGACCCCAGCCACCCCTCCTGTGGCCCCAGCACTCTCAGATCTTCCACAGCTGTCCTGAGCAGAAACTGGTTTTGATGTCTCTTACTACTGCAAGGACGGGGAGTGATCCAGAGAAGTGACACCAGCTAGGACAGGCATCCTGGGAGGTCCTGCTCCGTTGTGGAGTCCACAGTAGACTCCTGCCTTGCCCCGACAGAGCGCGGTAAGACGAGGCTTCCCTCTGTGGAGCCTTGCTGTACCCCATGCTTCACAAGACTTCCTTCTGCAAGAACTGTTGGACGTACCAACAGAAGTGGGTGCCCCAGCCCAGGGCCCTGGACAAAGGGACTCCTTTCTGGCTCCCCTGCTGAGCTGCTGCTCTAGGGCAGTCTTAAACTTTCTGCTGTGGTCATCACTGCTCTGGCGCCTGCCTCAGGGAATGGTGGAGGTTGGTCCCTGTGGGTCTTTTCTCTCTGGGCCTTTGGTGGCTGCCAGCTGAGCTGATAGAGAGACTGCTGCTGCCTAGGGGATGAGAGCTGCTGAGTGTGCCATGTCTCCTGGGAGGCTGTAGACTGTGTTGAGAAACCAGGCCGAATATTGTCTGCAGCTTCATTCCTGTACACGCTCTTAAACAGGACAAAACTGTCAATACAACATGGCTCCTGTTCCAAAGTGCCACAAAAATAAACACCAAAGGCAGGACAGCAGAGGTCAAGTTGGGCTTTACACCTGTGATGGCTTGGCAGCCTCCTGCACACAGAGACCTCCACGTGCTACTTGGTGCCACACAGCCCTGAGTCCTGCTGGGCCCAGGAGGGAGAAGAATGGTCAATTTCCGATAGGCTGCAGAGCAGTAGGTGGGGCACTCACAGGCATGAGGGTGGTACAGAGGGAGGGCTGGTGTGGACAGATAGACATAAATGGATAGTGGCCCAGAGTGGCCAGAAGCAGCAGTGGTAGTGGCACAGATCTCCAGAGAACTTGGCACATGGCCTGGGCTCACCGTCATGGAGGATTCTGTGGACCTCCTGTCCAATGACTTGGCTCTTCGGTGTGGAGACAGGGGACAAGCATCTGAGAGAGGAGCTGTGGGGGCTTCGTTGGCAAAATCCTGTGGCAGAGAGCAGCCACCCATCAGTACAGCTCAGGGCAGCTTGGGCAGGCACAGGGCAACGAGTTGGGTAGTTCACTCCTCCTTGAATGGGGCAGTGGTCTGTCTGGGATGACCCATGCCCTGGCATGCTTGGCCAGTGGAGCAGCCTTTTCTTTAGAGGCCTGGTCATCACTGTCCTGGCCCCACCCAATTCTGCAGCTTCTCAGGTTACAGAAGGAAGACAGCAGGCACCTCTTGAGCAACAAAGAAACTGCAAAGAAGGGCTTGGGTACAGCAGGCCACAGAAGAGACAGGTGGGCAAGAGGCTGGAGGAGTCTGGGAGGAAGAGGAGGACTGCTGAGGTCTGTCGGACCTTGTGAGCCAAGCAGAGGACGAGGGTACAGCGTGCCACTCCAAAAACAAGAGAGGAAAGAAGGTTCATATTTGGCTTTCTTCCTGGGTGGCCTCAGTGGGAAGAAACTGTGCTAGTTACAACTGGGATCTGAAACTCACAGAAGCACCCTGTGGCATAGGAGGCTGATGCTGCAGGAGGGGGATGTGGAAGACAGACTGGTGCTCAAGAGGCTAAGAGGAGGAGAAGAGTGGAGGCCCAGAGAAATATGTCCCTGATATGCATGGGACTCAGAGGTGTATATATGGCAATGTGTTCATTCCCCAGAGCCCAGCCATGCTGCCAAAGGCCCCACTCAGCCCCACACTGGAGCTCACCCGCTTTCTAGGAATGGCCCGTTTCTCACTGCGGCCCTGACGAGTGTCACTTGATGGAGAGGTCATAATCAGCATGTTGGTTTCCATGTGCTCTGCCTTTTCAATATCCAAGGCCTCAAATTTCTCAATTACCTGGGACCTCCTACAAAAAAGGACATGAAGCTGCTAAACCAGAGTCTCCCTGTTCCCAAGGTGGACTGGGTCTCAAGTCCAGTAGGGGCTCCTGTAGTCAATTTGCACACCTGGCTACTTCCCTGCGCTCCAGCGCTAGCCTTCCTGTTAAGCATGTGAGGAACCCTTCACACAGTACTGAGAGGACTTTGGACACAGATTCAGTCTACTTGAGTTCCATGTGTCCCTGCTTCATGGTGGGATGGAGCAGCAACAGAACACTTCCACACTGGGCCTGCACTGGCCCTACCCCAACACTGGATTCATACACCTTGGTAACCTCCCTGAGTCAGACACAATAAAAGACAACCACCACCTCCGCACACATTGCAGCCCTCTAGTTACAATGCACCCCACTGTAAGATGTTCAAAATTTAGCAAGATAAAGGCCCATGAATTAACAGTTCCTGCTAACATTAAAAGGAATCAAAATCAAAATCAAACAAAGCAGTTGATTTCATGTGAAAGGCCAGTGGCCTCGTCAGGTGGTCTGCGGCTGAGACGACGGGGCTGAGATGGAAGCGAAGCGGGTGGAGGAGGCGCGAACACAGCAGAGGGTGGAGAGGGCAAGACCTGAAAGAAAACAAGGCTGGGAAATGAATGAACAGAAAAAGACTGCTTTTAAAATTCAAATCATGACAAATCAAAGTTATCTAAAGAATTAAAGCAGCAAACCCCAAGGTAATGGCTACAGAAAGGAAACCCATGATCACCCACAGCCTGAGGAGTCATCTCATGGGATCAGGCAGAAGACTTGGGCTGCCCACCTGGGTCTGACATCTGACTTAAGGCCTGCTGGGAGAAGGACCCCTTCTCACTAAGCCTGACACTTGCTCTCCTTGGGACACTGTACTGCCTCACAATGAGGGTGAGCGTGGCCTGCATTCTGGACAAGTGGGTGACTAGCTAAGGGGAAATGATAAAGGTCCATCCCAGAAGAGGAAGAACACGGCCTAGGACCCAGGAATCTGTCTTTTCAGGGCTTACTACAAATCTACCTCTAGCGTCCCTTTCCTCAAGGGAGGTAGGAGGCCAGGGGCAGCCAGGGTTCAGGAGACTTTTGGGTGCTCTGCTTCCACATTCAGCATTGTTAGAAGATTGGTGCTGGGTTAGCCTGCTGTGCCCATAGAGGCTGAGGTGAAAAGGCTGGCTGAGATCAGTAAGCTAAGCAGCTGCTGGTTGCCAGGTAGAGGAAACCTTTTGAAATGCAGCCAGGGTGTACCGCATAGCCAGACTGCAGGAAGGTCTGGACACCCACAGCCCCGGGCTACTGCTTCTTCTAGGGCTGAGAGCACTGTACCTGGTTAGAGGACTTCAAGCCCCCAGGGTAGCAGAAGGGCTGTGCCAGGCCAGGCTGGCATGCATGGTGTGGGTCTGTAGGGCTCCAAGCAGAGTAGTCAGCATGAGAAACAGGAGGCACTTGCTATAGCTGCTTGACAGGGACACCACTAGGAGATGCTGAGACTGGGGCGTGGGCAACCTCTACAGCTGGTTCTCTGTTGCAAGGTTGGTGTATTTGAAGCAACAGAGGTGAGACAGAAAGTGCCTCATTCAAGTGGAACTGACAGGTGTAGCTCTCAACCTGGAAGGTGGAGCAGTCAGGGTTCCATGGGGGTGGGGACAGTTTTTGTTAGTCACTAACAGTGTTGTAAGGACCACAGCTTCCCCACATTTAGCAGGCACAGGTCTAAGAACTGATTAGAAGAGCTCCTTCAAAGGCTCAGAACTATTGATACTCAGGGTGGGGCTGCTTACTGGTTTATGAAAGTTTTCCATAACCAACCCTGTGGTTTCAACATCTGCCTGGCTGTGTGGCATGTCTGTCTTGGCTACCACTCAATGCAAAGTAGCTAGTATCTTGCCACTCTCCGCTATCAGGGGCCAGGATCCAGTCCAGCACCAGGTGGACTACTAGGGCCTCAGAAGGAAGTCCTCAAAGAGCAACACCAACGAAGATCATTCAGGAAGGGATAGTTGTAGGGTTAACGTGCAGAAGGAGCACAGGCACCAACACCAGCTGAAACCCATCCCCACAGTGCAAACAACATGCAAGAACAAACCCTGGAGACTGCATCTGTCTCAGGTAGTTGACAAGAATGCATTCAAAATTAACTTCTCGACAAGTGGCCTAGCCAAGCAGGTGTGCAAAATGTTAACTCTGGTCTGGCCACTAATTTAAGGCATAGATGACCTCATTTTGTAACCACCAAAACTAGGCTGCTCAGCAGCCAGTGCAAACCCTCCCCTGCCCAGCCTGTAAGCCTCCTTAATTAATAAGACCTTTTACTAATGTTAGCCCAAATGCTTAGAAAAGACAACAGGAGCTCAGGTCCTGGTACCTATCATGGCATTAGAGTTCCTGCTAAAGGCCTACTCACTAGCCATTATTTATCATGAGGGGTAGGGATCACTCAATTTTTAAGCCTCGAGTTTTCACATCCACGAGTCAGGGATAAGAGTAACAGGTCTCTCATAGAGACACCACTAGACTGCGAAGATATGGAATGCCAGGGAGCCACATAGCGCTCAGTGTCCACTGTCTACCTGAGGGTCCATAGGCCATTTGAACAAGCTGGGTTAGGTGTCAGCTAATTTTGAGTTGAGAAAAAGGGAAAAGAGAAAGTCCTCTCCAATCTCACCCTGCACTTAACACCTGACCGAACTTCAGCCTGCAGCCAGGGCAGGGAAGACACTCAAGATATTTCCAGAGTGACCTTTCTGAGCAGAGAACTTTTTAACAAATCCAATGAAAGCTCTCCTTTCCCACCCAATAGCAAAACAGACAGATGTGCTTCTGAGTTCCTGGGGGCTGCCATGGATCTTTAGAATCTGCCTGGTGTTAGGAGGGGGCAGCGAACCAGTAGAATGTTCCCTAGGACTCACTTGGGACAGCAGAGCAAGAGAAAACCAGGCAGGAGTCTTATCTTTTCAGCAGTGAGTACTATATCTCTGCCACTGGTAGGAAGCCATTTCAGCAAAACCTAGGGGCAAAAGTGGTACCTGGAACACCTGGAAGCGTTTCAGGCTGCCTCTTGGTAGGAGGGGCTTACACTGCCTCCTCGCTTTCCTGTACCTTGGAACCTCTTCGGTGCCTTCTGACAACTGCAGAACTGCCAGCATGAGGAGGAACTGACTAGTCTCTACTTGCAGCTCTGAGTCTTCTCAGAGAACAAAGTAGGCCAAGAAGAGTAAGAGTCAGCCACATAGGGTCTCATCTGGGAAACACTAACCTACAGCAGCCACCTACAGGATAGCCCTGTATCTGGTTGCCAGGAGCTGAGAACTGGTGCCACAATCTGGGGCCCAAAGTGAAAGTGCTCCATACTCTGAACAGAACTCATGTTCCCAAAGTACACTTGTCTGAGTACATACATGAATTTAGACCTCTAATGCCCTCCTTACCTCCGCTCGTTGCCAAACAGACGGGCCACCTCTTCCCTGCCAGGGCTCCGGGCCCGAGTCCTATGCTCCAACCGCCTTCTCTCCACCTGAAAGGCTTCTCGATGGCTGATCCGGATGGCCTTAGGGACGTCGGCCAGGGCGGCATACTGCCTGCTGGCTTTAAAGGCAAAGGTGCTCCCCAGTAGCTCTGTTCCCCACCCCCCAGCATTGCTGGAGTCCATGTGGTTGGGCGGCCTTCTGACCTCACCCAAACTGTCAGGGCAGATGCTGCAGACCACGCGGCTTGGGGCTGGAAGACCTGGGGAGTGAAGGGGGTGGCCGAGTTCCTGTGAAGGCAATCCAGGACAATCATACCTGCCGTGTGGGGTGCTGGGGCTGGGTGGGGAGAGTGGTGGGGGCAGCTGTTCCTCAGCCCTCAGGTCCTGCTTGGCCTTCTCCAGGGAGAAGTAGCCACTCTCTACCCGTACTTTTCGACCACCATCCACACGGTCCCCACTCATGGTGCTTTCATCTGGAAGACAAGAGGAAGCTTGCTCAGACTGCTGCCAGTTCTGTCATGAAAACTTTCTGAAAGCCCAAACATGATCAACCAGGAGCTGCTTCAACACCTTCCACCTTCCCACTCCATAGCTATGACCATGGAAAATCAGAACTATGGGCAGAAATGGACCATCCACCTGCATGGTCTTTACCCCCTACCCTTTCCTCCTGTCTGGTCACTTGCAGTCAGACTGGCAGGCAGACCCTTTGCATATAGTTCTGGTGGGGAAGCAGGACTCCATCCTAACCAATGGTTTCATTCTAGACCACAGGAGGACACCAGCCAAAGGGATGACTTTCAGGCTCTTGGTATATTTTTGAGGCAGGAAGGAGGGCTTTTGTAGGCAATGACATGGAGCACATGGACTTTAAATGTGGATAGGTTTCTATGCTGAAGAACTCAGATTAAGGAGGCAAAGGAGGAAACTTTAGCTCTGCTGGGGCAGCACAGCATGTTGAGTGAAGAGGGCACAGTAACATCAATGGCGTCGTCCCTGGCCCTTCTTCCTAGCCAGGTGCTGAGGAAGGTGGTAACAATGAGGAGAGGGGCAATGCTCCCCTAACTGCTACCCCTCTAAAGACAGCAGGCAACCAACCCAGTGGGTTCTAAGAACTAATGAGGTAGGAACCGACGGTACAGGACAGAGGCCTCACAGAGGCAGAATTGTTTCTAGTTCTCTTAAGGCCAATGGAGTAGGTGCTGCACCTTTCTCCTTCACAGGTGAGGTAGAGAAACCAAGCTGAAGCTCATAGCCAGGAACTCAGTCATGCCAGGCCAGTGCCGCCCAGAACTGATGATGCACAAAGGGAAGAAAAAGAGCGGGCTTGTGACAGGACTCGAAGGGTCCTGGATCACATCCCCAGTGTCAGCTCCTGTCCCACTCCAGCAGCACAAGATGGATCGCCACAACAAGGAGGTCCACAGGCTGCTCAGCTGCTGCTCACCTTCTTTGCTTTCTAGGCCTGTTTCCCGAGGAGTGCAAGCAGCAGGAGTCTGGCTCTGGCTGGGACTCTGAGCTGGACTCAGGCTGTTCACATCAGGTTGGTCTTTGGCTCTCATTTCTTCCTGCCAGAGCGTGGATTTGGTGGTGGGGACTTTCTCCGCACTGGGAATGCTGCTGCTGCTACTGCTGCTGCCGCCACTACTGCTAGTGACAGCCATCTTAGCAGGCCCAGGTTCCTGGAGAGACAGTAGTGAGTATGGCAGCAAATAAGCACATAGCCCAAGCTAGCTCACAGGTCCTGGCTGCTAGATTACAAGGAATATAAGGCCAGCAAAACAGTGTTGGGGGTTGGGAAGCCATTCTATCCTGATTGCTCTTTGTGGCCTCACAGTGCCTTGTCCAAGAAGCCTTGCAGAGGGAAGGTCCTGGGTTTCTACCAGAGCCATGTCACCAAGTATGCAGAAGTTCTCTCTGTATACTGCTAAACTGTGCCTAGAACAACAGCCCAGTTATTAAGGCTGAGCCCACAGGAGTTGATTTAGAGTCTGCTATTCCTCCACTCGTAGGCACTAGACACATAAACAGGGAGATAGGACAAGGCAAAAGAGGAGAGTACTCCCCTGAGCCAGGCCCACTGCTATCAAATTTACTGAGGTAAATGCAGAAAGTAAATTCCACAGTACCCTGTGGGCTTACCCACTCTTAAGCTAAAATGGAATACCAGAACTGATGTGAAAGAGCTACTGAAATAAGACAAATGCTAAGGCCTGAACAGCTGTGTGTCATCATTAGAAATCCTTCCTCCATGTTCCTTTGTGCAAGTGGAGCCCTTAGGATATGGTTAGGTCATGAGAGTGGAGCCCTCATGAATGGAATAAGTACCCTATAAAAGAGGCCAAGGATATCTACTTTGCCCCTTCCACCATATGAGAGAGGACCAGGAAGTGGGCCCTCATCAGACACCGTATCTGCTGGCACCTTAACCTTGAACTTTCCAGTTTCCAGAATTCTGAGGAAAACCAAAAACCAAACCGACCAACCAAACAAACAAACAAAACCAGAACAAAAGAAAAAACACTGTCTATTGTGTAAGTACCTCACTCTGTCCTTTTGTGAACAGCACCAAGACTGATGTGAGCTACGGCATCCTACTCAAACCTAACACCCACACCTGTCTCACATGCACACCTTGTTCTCACGTACAAGTTATTCTTTACTGGTAGCCCAAGTCACTTCCCAGTTTTCCCAGGGCACAGAAGTCATACCACCCCTGAGCAGAAAGGGTTTGTTGGGCAGGCTAAACTCAACAGACACAGAAATCCAGTTTCTGAGTAAACAGAGAGTTAGACTCTCTCAGCCCAGATAAAGATGGGGTGGTGATCCCAGGGATCCTGTAGTGCCCAAGCATTCTGCTGAGGGGCTGCCAATAGGATGGTTTCAGGTGATTACTATCTTACCACAAAGACAGAGGGGGTAATATATAAATATCCATCTCTTACTCCTGGTCTGGTCTCAAACCAGAGGTGGGCCTGACCCACGCCTCTGACCCGAAAGGAGCTTGTTCGTTCTCCTTTATAACAGTACTCTGTCTCCAGAAGGACAAGTAAAGGACACCTATGCTTGGGGCAAGATCTTTTCTTCTTAGCAAGCGAATGAGATATATAGTTGGGCGGATGTGGCCGCAAAGGGGTGTAGAGGCTCACACTGTACCAAGGCAGCCTGGGTCAGCAGAAGGTGCAGGCACCCAGGTTCACTGCACTTGGCACTTGCCCCTGAAGAGCCAGCTGTCATGCTCATGCTGTTAACAGTGTGGTGAAGCCTGGAGCTATCATAGGCATCAGAAGGAAATCTAAAGCAAGGGGGGCGTATGTAAGTTCCCTCTGGAGGGTGCCGTTCTCTGCTTCTCTGGTACGAAAATGGAGCAGGGGTCACAGTAAGGAGGAAGAGTCCTGCCTTGAAGTAGAGGGCAGCAGAAACCAGGACACTCAACATATCCAGATACAGAGCAAAGAGCCATTCTCCCAAGTTCCACATGGACACAGACCTGTGGAGAGCTAGGGCACTCTTGGGCTCGTCATGCTCCTGTTTCCCTCTACTCTAGGCCTTCTCTTAAGCAGCATATGTCTGAGGAACATCGCCTCTACCATCTGAGTTTCTTCAGGGTCAAGCTGGAGAATTTAGTTTGGACCTAGAAGAAACCAGGGCTTCTGGTCCTCAGTGGTCTAACCTGAGACTCTTCTAGGCTTTGTGTGGGGTTATGAGAGAGAGATGGAAATTGAGCTTCAGCCTAGCCTACAGAACTGTAAAGGCCACATAAATGCCTCAGGCGGGAGGCTGTGTGTGTGTGTGTGTGTGTGTGTGTGTGTGTGTGTGTGTGTGTGTGTGTGTGTGTGTGTGTACACGTACACACACACACACCCAGAGACTTCAATCCAAATGCACTCCTTGTCTCTCTCCTGAGGCTTACCAGAGGTCAGTTGTGAGGAAGAGGAGAACCAGTGCAGTAGCACTGGTAGAAGAGGCTGAGAACTCTGTGCCCTGGTTCTGAGGCATGCCCTCAGGGAAGGGGTGACTTCCCCATTGTGTGATCATAGGGCTCTTTTTATTGGCTAGACAGCTGGAGCCTGGCCACAGGGCAGCATCATTTGGAAGGGACAAAGTTGTGGGGGAAGGGACACATCCAAATTTCTAGCCTGACCCAGGCTTTCTCAAGTACACAGGGAGTTACCTTATTTGGAGGCAGAAGCTCTATGCTGCAGTGGTTCCAAGGCATTACCATGGAAACAAGGCGTAACCCTAACCACTGTTATGCAGCCAGGACTTTTTCCTCTCAAACCAGGCAGCTTGAGGGATTTGATCATTAACTGCTGCTCTCAAGCAGAAGGCTCTACTTTTGGCTTCCCGGAAACTGAGTGCATGTTTTCATGACATCTAGTTAGGGGTACTATTCTCCAGGAAGGCTGGCTTGGGTACCCTCTGGGGCTCCTTGGGTAAGGATGAGATGTAGGACGGATGCTGGCCAGCGGAGGCAGGCCTGGGCTGTATAACCCAGGTCAGCAGCCTCTGCCTGACTCACCCTGCAGCCCAGGAAGCCAGAGTAGCCAGCAAGGCCTGCTTGGCCCAGGACTACAGGGTTCTCTCTTGGGCTTTCTCTTTGCTTCCAGAAGACCTATCTTATTCATTCTCAGGACTGGCTTGATTTATCCAGCCGAGGTCAAAACCCTGGTGAAGGCAACATTTGGTATACAGGGGAAGAGATGAACATTAAGTACCTACAACCACCCTAGCAAGAGGCCCTTGCTGGAAATTCAGAATGGTGACTTCACCCTTCCAGAGCCTAAGGGTGTGGTGAACACAGCACCCTTCCTGCCATAAGCTCAGAATGCTGGCTAGGAGGAGGAAGGGGATGAGGACAGGAGTGACACAGGGAGGGAAGAAGGGAAGGACTGGGCCTGGTGGGGCTGCCTCAGTTACCTAGCTCTGGTCACTTGGGAGTCAGGGCAGATACCCACCAGGCCTCACCTTCCCTGTTGCTCAGCCTACTATCTATCTGCAGGGCCACTGCTCTCCTTTAGCTGTGGGAGAACAGCTCATCATTCTTCTCTTGCCAGAGGCTGACAGGATGGCCAGGGGAAGGGACATATGCTAAGTTGCTATCTCTCAGCATTTTGCCTGCTGGCCTGAACCCTGCTGAAGACAGCCCAGGGCATTCTAGCAGACTATTCTGCTCAGTGACTCGGAGAGGATGATCTATAGCCAGTAGCTCCTAGAGTATTGGCAGGAGAGAAGAGGAGGCATGCAAGGTATGACCATCTCAGTCCTGACCAGACCTTTCCCCATCCTCTTGCCCTTCCTTCTTCCTAGGCCCAGCTCCATTAGGGGACATGCCACCCAGCCTACCTGTGGGGTGGGTGGCTCTACTTTCCGTTTCTTCTTCTGGTTCTGCTTGTTGGTTCGGGGATACACCATGAGCATCTCTAGCCACCTGGGAAGACAGGAGGAGAAATAGCATCAGCTAAGTCCTCGGCTTTCAGGACCCATGACTCTAGGATTTGCTGGGATGGTATAGACCTTAGGCTCTCAGGTACCTTTTCTGAAGATACCTGTCCAGTGGTCAGACACTGAGCAGGGTGGGTATTCAGATGAGAGTGTAGCAGCTGGGTGAGACTATGTCATATAACAAGCCAGGAAAAGCACGGGCTGTAGCGAGACTAGGCCAGACAGTGACTCTTTCATTGCCACCATGGGCTTAGGGCAAGATGACTTCTCTATTCTGACAAAGGCATCCCGGAACGAGGGACATCATTGTTCTATTACTGACCCAGTCTCAACTTTAAAACTGTCCACCCATATATGGCTTTGGTGAGTGCACAGCCAGGCAATAACTGGCAGCCAATTAGGGCTACTGTGGCAGATATTGGCTGAGAGGAGAAAATCAAGAGTTATACCAACAAAATTCCCACGGTGGGTCACCTCAGGAGTGAGTGGCTACCACCACTTACATAGGAAAATTGCCAGGCAACTCAGGTTTGAACAAGGCCACATAGTTGCCAAGGATCTTCCACCAGAGCCTGTGTTCTAGAAAGCCATTCTGGGCCAGTGAGAGAAAGCATAAAGAGAGAAAGAGCTGTAGGCAAAATATTAGGACCCCAGATCTGGCAATGTCACTGTCTAACCACGTCCTAGGGTGCTGCTAGTCCCTCAAAGTTCATCTTATTTCTGAGATCAGTGGCTGATGACAGCATGTCCAGAATTTCAGGACAGAGGGTCTGAAACCTGGTCTCAGCTCTGGCTAAGGGGCACAGCAGCCAGCCTTCTCTCTAGACAAGCAGTAACTGCAGGAACCACAAGAGAGACAGGGATCCAAATTCCACAAAACAGCAGGGACCATGCTAGGTCCAGGCCACATCCCTGTACCTGTCAGTACTCCTGGGACAAGAGAGGGGCTCCTTGAAGTGCTTCTATAATTTGGGTTTGCTGCAAGAAGGGAAGAGAGCATCCCATTGCTTTTGGGAGCAATCTTGGAGCTGGGAGCTAGGGAAACCAAGTTTTGTGCAGGGAACCATGGCTGCTGCACAAAGGGCTGCTCAGCCAAGCTCAACCCGTGTGTAGGAATATTTCTGTCATATACTTGAGGACCTGTGCCTGAAGGGAGTGATTCCTACAACTTTGCTAAAATCCTAGGTCAAGATTACCTTCCCACCAGGGTCCAGGTGTGTGGGGCACATGGCAAGGGTTGTACAATCTCCTGAGTGCTCAAAGCCCCCTATGCTTTATCCACTGTCAACACCAAGGGACTTGGCAGAGTGCAGTCATCAAGAGCAGCTAGGTTGCTCAGCTAGCTAGGGACTTAGCAAGAGTCTGAGGAAGGGAAGCCTGGGGCTCTCAGTCACTGCTAAGCTTGGCATGGCTAGGGTCAGAGTTGTCAGGGTTGAGGCAACAGGTCTACATTCCTACCTCTCCCTTCCTTCCCCCACTTAAAACAACAACCCAGAACCTTGCTATGTAGCCCAGGCTGCTGGGCTGGCCTGGAACTCCTGACCCTCCTCTTGCCTCAGTCTCCCAAATGCTGGAATTGCAGGTGTGTGTGGCTATATGTGACTGTGTCATGGAAGCCCAGTGGGATGCACATGTTCAGATGTGTTGGAAATGTTAAGAACAACAACCCAGTGAAGAGATGAAGGTCAGTCAGTAGACATGAGGTTGGTGGATGCTAGGTTTCTCTTAACTCCAGAGCCAGAGCTAGGTCAGTTAGAATGAGAGAATGGGCAGAGCTGATGGCAGTGCAAGGAGAAGAGAGCAAAAATGATCCCTAACCAATCCTCTGGAAAAATTGTGTCAGATATGGATCCGGCAGCCTGGAAGCTACTCACAGCATGAGGGAGCTGGAGAATGAACCAGCCACTTCCTTTAGCCAATCTGAGTGGAATGCCAGGGAGGAAGGCTGGGTAGGTGGTAGATGTCTCTGCTCTCCCGCATCAAGCTTGGTGAAAGTAACTTCTCTTTAGGAAATATTTTTTTAAAGATTTATTTATTTGTTTGTTTGTTTATTTATTTATTATGTATACAAGGTTCTGCCTGCATGTACACCTGCAGGGCAGAAGAGGGCATCAGATCACAGTATATATGGTTGTGAGCCACCGTGTGTTTGCTGGGAATTGAACTCAGGACCTTTGGAAGGACAGCCAATGCTCTTTACTTCTGAGCTCTCTCTCCAGCCCCAAGAACTGGTTTTTGATGTGACCAAAGCATGTAGGCCAAAGGAGCCTGGAGTACACAGATAAAGTACACAGATGAGTACAATGCTCTCCATGACAGCATTGGAGAGGGCACTGAGATTAGAGGAGACAGAAAGGGAGGGTAAAGCATACACTCTTGCAATATTTGTGCCACACCTGACTTCTCTGGGTACCAAAGATCTCAGCATGTGGGGAAGGCTTTAAAAACTGCTTCTTGGGTCAGAAAAGGGGTTTCAAGGATGAGGGGAATAAAAGAGCTTCAGGTGGCTTGCTGTAGCTATGGTTGTACATAGTGACAATTTTTGGATTCTTTAGAAAGCACAAATAGCCTGGTGTGGTAGTGCATGCCTTTAATCCCCACAGGGAGGCAGACGCAGGCAGATCTCTGTGAATTTGAGGTCAGCCTGGTCTACAAAGTGAGTCCAGGACACCAAGGGTTACACAAAGAAACTCTGTCTCAAAGAAAGCAAAACCCAAAAGCCCAGAAAAGCAAGCAAGCAAGCAAATAAACTAACAAAGACACCACAGAAATATTATAGGAATATGTTTTCATTTTAATGCCAGGTGTGGGGATGTGGGGCTGCTTCAGGCTATCTGCAGCAGCTGACTATGATTTGCCTCGTGCTCTAGCAAAGGTGTGGTTTTGCCAGCTGCGTATAGTTTCTGTGACTGTGTGATGTTTGGAATTCTGGGAACTTTCCAGAGGGGATATACATGCTAGGGTCCTGAGAGGCAGGGCTGGTTGTTGGTTATTCAGGAGGCTGGTTGTGGTTTGTTAGTAGTCATGCTCAAAGATGAAACAAGAAGAAAGAAATTAGATTCAAGGATCTCTATCCTCTCCCTGCCTGCCCCACCCCCTCCCCAATCCATCTTTCTCTCCTATCTAGTGACAGGGGTAAAACCAGAGGGATAAAGGGAGGGAAAAAGAAGAATCCACAAAGTAGCAAAGACTAGCTACAACCATGACCTGCCACATAAGCCGTGGCCCCCAGTAAGTACTAACTTGCATACAGGATTTTTGAAGTCACTTGCCTCTAGTACCTCGGTCAGTTAATAATCATTAATAGCCATGTCTACGTAGCAGGCCCCACACAGTATGTTGACAGAAAAGATGAAAGAGAAGCAACCAAGGAGAGTGGAGCCAGCACCCCAAGGTAGTTGTCAAAGGAATCAGTCAGTCAGATGCTAAACATCACCTCTCCCAGCCACATGGCATCGTTGACCCAGATCCAGATACTCCCTGCTTGTCCTGGAGACCTCTGGCTCCTTTTTCAGTCCTAACTGCCATTCAGGCCCTCCCTAGACCCAAGGCTAGGAGCGTGAGGTTCCCTAGGAAGATCCATTTGGGACAAGTGTGCTGGATCAGGCCAGGCAGCAGCAGTCAGGAGTACAGAAGGTCAATCACACCTGACTGCTCCTCTGCTCCTGACCCTCAGATGCCTTGATACAGAGCATGGGTTCATTAGAAGCCCTGGAAAGCCTTGAATGTCATGTTCTGGGTTAAACTTAGGAAGACACTCAAAGTACTCTTTCAGATTATCCCCAGAAGCTTGAAAAGGAGAATTCTCTGCCATCCAGCAGAAGCTATCTCTTCAGTATTGGGCTGGCTTCCTGAAGAGCCACACTAGAGATGCAACTGATGCTAAAGGAAGGCAGTTTTCTCAATGGCCTGTTACTTGCTCACACCAGAAGGCTTTGTGTCCTCACTTTCCTCTACGATGTGCTACATCCTCTCAACCCCACATCGATGTCTTCTAAAGCTTTGAGATACCTGCCCTCTTCCAGCATTATAGGATGAACAGGGTTCATCACTGAGGAAAATACACACATGTGGATCACCTGGAACTTTCTGTGCTACACAAGACACGTTTCTTAAAGGGGCCGCCACATAAGCCAACTGATTCTACTTGAGAGGAAGGCATGGGTAGCACTACGTAGCTGAGTACCAGTGAGTTACTGAGTGAGGACAGGGTGTCTGATGTGCGGGGTGGGAGGAAGATCAGAAGCCTGGGAGAAAGCCCGGAAGTCCCCCCAAATGGGTGAACAAGAAGACAGTGCCTCCTGTGGCTCTGGTCAACTTACCCACTGATGATCTCCTTGGTCTCTGCCCTGATAAAATGTTCCTTGTCAGGCGTCAGGATGCAGAGGGAGAACTTCTGCCCTGTGCGGGCCTCCCCATCCACCACATCTGTGCATTGGTTCATGTTGATGGTGCCCTGGGGGAGGGTGGTGGGCTGCAAGTGCAAAACAAGTCACTCAAAAGAGGTAGTATCTGGTACCACAGTCACCAGCAGCACCCACCCCTCTCCTTCAGTCCTCAGGTCTCATAGCACCACTTCCTACCCACCCACCCATGGTGGGGCAGGCCAGCTGGACTTTTTTAGAGGACACCCAGCTGGACTTCACTTCCTACTTGGAGAACAGTGTCTTAGCTTGCACCGGAGGAGGGGGCACGACAGTGAGAGAGCAGCTCAGTGACATCTGCTGGGGAGAAGAGGCAGGCAAGACCCGAATCTCAGATCAGTGAGGAAAAGCTTCTAAGACAGTAGGCTCACCATAGGAAGGTTATTTTTGGTTGGTTTGTTTTTAAGACATAAGTAGGTGAGTAAAGTAGAGCCATGTCCTTGAGCACTAGCCCTGAGGCTGGGAGATAGACCCAAAGGCTCACCTACACCAGCCCGGCTTTAAGAAGCCCTGCAGAGACTTCTTTGAGGGCTAGGGAATCAACACACATGCACTGTTTAAGACACTGGAATTAAGAACAGAAAACCAAAATCAGAAAAGGAAGGCTTTGAGAGATTCCCACTGTCATGAAGGGCTGGATGAGAGAATGTCTGTCTGATGCCCTATCTTGCCTAGATCCAAATCCTGATTGCTTTCTGGATGGGGAGGCATGCCCAGGACAAGGCCCTAATTTTCCTTGTCTCGTCTTTCCAGTGCCAGTCCCTTCTAGTCCACATAAGTCTTAGTTACAGGCCTTTTCTAGCATGCCTTCTGAACCTGCTTTGGGTAAACTGTCCTCTCCTATACAGAAGCAAATGTTCTTCATCCTTGGACAAGGTACATCTTATCACTGAGACAGAAGAAAAAACCAGTGCTATGGGGCTTGTGAGAACTGAGTGACATAAGCTGTTAAGTCAGCCAGGAGTGATCAGATGAAAAGGATGCGTCTTCTCTCTTGCTGGAACTCCATCCCAATCTTTGGGATTCAACACTGACAGCATGGCTGTGATGGATTTCAGACCCATGTGACTGACGACATTATGAACTATGAGTTCATAATGAACTAAGAATAGATGTGTTAAGTGGGGATGATAAAACATATCAGCAAAATAATCCTGCTATTTTCTTCTCAAGGGATTGGCCACCAGGCTGTTTAAGGAGTCAGTGTCGCCAAAACTGCTCAGGTCCCTACAGCCTGACTCTTCCCCCATGCACAGCAACAGTCAGTACTAGAAATTTGACCATGAGCCAAAGACCCTGCCTCTCGGCTGAGTACAGCCATGGTCTCAGCCTCCTTGGCCTCCACCTTATTTCTTTGAGAAAGGGTTTCAAAGGTCAATAGAAGGCAAAGGCAGGCAGACAGGTACGGTGGTGCACAGCTGTAATCCCAGAACCTGGGAGGTAGAGGAAAGAGGACTGATGAGAGTCTGAGGCCAACCAGGCTAGCCGGTGGTAGGGGGGTAGAGGGGGTGAAGAGAGGGGGAGGGAGAGGGGGAGGAAGGGGAGAAGGGGAAAGGGGGAGGAAGGGGAGAAGGGGAAAGGGGGAGGAAGGGGAGAAGAGGAGAGGGGGAGGAGAGAGAGGGAGAGGCAGGAGAGAGGAGTGATGGTGTCTCAAAAAACAAAAGCAGAAAGACACAAAATAGGCTAGGACAGAAGGAAATTAACATTTATTTTAAACTAGTGTCTTTGATACCCCCATTGCCCATTACTAACCAGAAGGAGGGCATTATTGGACCCTGTCACACACAGGAAAGAACAATCAGGAAATATCACAGAAGGAAGGGATTTTGTCTCTAGAGCCCAATGCACTCAGAGGGCTTCCCATGAAATGGGAAGAAACTGTTACAAAATTATCTCACTGACAGCTAATTATTCTTTAATGCATCTTTACTGAGATATCATTTATATAACTAACACAGCCTACCTGTTTAAAGAGCATAATTCGATGGCTATTCAGCATTTACAGAATTGTACAATATTCACCCCCATTAGCCATTTCCTCTCCCTCCCTCCAATCCCTGTCCCTGTTACTCATCTAACACTGTCTATAAACAGAGCCACATGGTGGGTGGTCCTTTGTGTCTGGAAACTCCTCCTTCCTTCCCACACTCTGAAGGTTCATTTCTGTGCAGGCTGACTCGCAATCTACCATGCAGATGAGCCCCATCTGGCTTTCTCACTTTACCACTTGATACTGTTGTGAGCAACAATGCTGTACATGCTCAAGCATCTGAGCGGCCACATGGTTGTACTGCTCTCAGGTGGATAGCTAGCCGTCAAAGTGCTGGGTCAAACGGGACCTGTACGCTTAGCTCTTTCCAATACTACATCGTCTCCTAAAGTGGCTCTATCATTTGGCTTGAGCTGTGAAAGGCCGTGGAACTACAACAAAACCAAACCAAGAGAAACCTCCCCCTAGGTGTGGGTGTGCCATGGTATGCTCGGGTTTCAGTCCTTGTCTTCCACCTTGTTTGAAACAGTGTCTCTTTATTGTTCACTGCATGGAGAAGGGAGCTGGTCTTCAGGCTGCTCGGGATCCATCTCATCCCCAAGTCCTCACATTTTGTGGGGCAAGTGCATTATCTGCTGGGACATCTCCCTCACTCCACATTAACTTTCCCCCTTTACTTGGTTGTCTTTTTGATGGGAATAACATAAGTGACAGCTTTATAAAGGTATTATGATAAAAGCTATTTTTTCAAATCTTTACATTTATTTATTTAGTATACCTGTGTATGAGCTCACCCAGGACACAGCACATGTGTATAGGTCAAAGAACAACCTTCAGGAGTTAGTTCTTTCTCTCTCTCCACTATACAATCTTGGGGATTGAACTCATGCCATCAGGCTTGGTGGCAGGCACGTTTACCCCATTTGAGCCATACTGTGGCCCTTGTTTTTTTGTTGTTGTTTTGGTTTTTTGTTTGTTTGGGGTTTTTTGTTTGTTTGTTTTTATTTTTAAAATTAGTTTCCACCTGAGGGTTTCACACATACTTTATTTTGTTGATTCCCATCCCCACTTCTCCCTCCTCTCACTGCCCCAGTTCCACTGTGCCCTTGTGCCCCTATTTCTCCTGCGATTTTGCTCTATTGTTTTCCCAAACTTCCCCCTTAGCAATTCTGCCCCCCGCCCCCTAATCCTATGTGCACCCTTCCTAGTTTTCTGGTCCTTACATTTCTCCAGCTTGGACAACATATTTAACTGACAGAGCTGAGGATCTGCACACAGGAGACAATCTTGTGGGATCTGCCTTTCTGAAAGCCTAGGTTACTTTACTTAAAAGTAATGTTTTCCAGTTCCATCCATTTTCCTGAAATTTCATAATCTCATTTTCCCTTACAGCTCAATAAAACTCTATTGTATATGCGCACCACGACTATTCTGAGAGCCCATCTTACTCTGGTGAGAATAGTAATCAAGAAAATGATAATAAATACTGGTGAGGATATGGGTAAAGAGTAACTCTTTATCTATTGTTGGTAGTGTGAGCAAGTGCAGCCACTACAGAAAGAAATGTGGTGGCATCTCAAAAAACTAAGAACAGAAAGAGCTCCCTTATGACCCAGCTATACCACTCCGAAGGAAATGCCAAAAAAATAGCTTCTATAACAGAGACATCTGCTCGTCCACAGTTATCCCTGTTCTTGTGTTTTTTGTTTTGTTTTGTTTTAAATAGCAGGGAAACAGAATCAGCTGAGATGATTGGCCTTAACTTTTAAAACTGTATTTATCATGTAATTCCAACTACTACTCTTGGGCAGTAAGTCAGATATGCACTGACATAAGAAAATAACCTCTTTGCAACTCTCAACAGTGCCACTTAAAGGAAAAAGCACTAGTGTCACAGCAGCACTGGCAGAGGGGTTACTCACTTCCTAAATATCCCTCAGGTTTAAGCCTTACCCCTGTTCTCCTGCTGAATATGCCTACAGCCCCAAGCTACAGAACGCTCCATCACCCCACCTTATAGACAGGGAGGAAGGCCATTAAGAAGCTAATATGCAGGAAGTAGCTATACAGGACTGGAACCCAAGTTCCAATAGCAAGGCCAAGTATTTATGCTGTAACATAAATCTAGGCAGAAGAAACATCAGGCTTGGGTGCTGCTAGCAAGAGGCCAGCTCCAATGAGCTCCTCGCCCTAGTTCCACACTTGGCAGAGGTTAGTAACTCAGGTCTCCAAAGACATCAGGTTTCACCTAGATTTTCTTGTTAAAAAAAAAAAAGAGGGCTGGAGAGATGGCTCAGAGGTTAAAAGCACTGGCTGCTCTCCCAAAGGTCCTGAGTTCAATTCCTGGCAACCACATGGTGGCTTACAACCATCTATAATGAGATCTGGTGCCTTCTTCTGGTGTGCAGACATCCATGTGGGCAGAGCACTGTATACAAAATAAATAAATCTTTAAAAAAGAAAGAAAGAAAAAGAAAAGAAAAGAAAGAAAGAAAGAAAAAAGAAGGGGAGAGGGAGGGGGAGAGGAATGCGGGAAGGGGATGGGGAGATTTGCTATTTGAAAGCCAGTGCTTCTGTATTGTTGTTACAGGCTCAGTTCCGATCCAGCCCTCCTGCTACCTGGACTCTCCAGTCCTTTTCTGGTTCAAACATGGCCAGAGCTAGGACAGCAGAGCTATTATAAGCTGATGGTCATGTAAAAGAAGGAAGGTAGCAAACTGGAGGTGGGAGACAGGACAATGGTGTCTTATCAAAGAGGGGGAGAGCACATTCTGAGAGCCAAGTCCTATTCTTTATTCTCTGCTGGCTGGCCCTGGTACACACTCTCAGGGGCCTGGGTGATCCTCCTGGGTTAGGATGACTCTGCTGCAACAGTCTTACTACTTGAGGACCTTCCATTACATCCTAGCAGGTATACAGCTACGAAAACCAACCTAGGAACTCTTGATCTCCTGGCCTCTACTCTCTGACCACTGAGATTACAGGTGTGTACACCATACCTGGCCCACCCTGTTTGTTATTGACCCTGGAGAGTTTAGGAAAGTAAGCCAGAAAAGAGGAAGAAAATGGGATGAGCTGCAAAGCGAGGCTTGTTAGTTTCGTAAGAGGTCACTTTTACAAGCAACTGCTATTATGGAAGCAGAGGTGGCTCAGAGGACACAAAGAAGGAATCATCCTTCATTCAAACAGGAAAGGAAACAATCCTACAGACACCAACACTTTACCCCTGGCATCAAGTACTGCTTCCCAAATCTCAAAGTCTCAAAGGGTTTGTCAGAGTGAAGCTTGACCATACCTGAGGTCTCATTGTGGAGTTTTCTCATTTTTAAAAATGATTTGTTTTTATTTTATGTATATCAGTGTTTTGCCTATATGTATGTCTGTGCGACATTGTCCAATCTCCTGGAATAGAGTTATAGACACTTGTGAGCTGCCATGCGGATGCTGGAAATTGAACCTAGGTTCTTGGGAAGAACAGCCAGTACTCTTTTTCTTTTAAATATTTTTGTTTTCAGTACAGCCTTGCTGCAGTTTCCCCTCCCTTCACTCCTCTCACAAGCTGATTCCACCCGCATGCCCATGCCTTTTCCCTCTCAGGACAGAGTAGGCTGCCCACGGATAGCCACTGAGCATGAGCTCCCCCTCCCCCCCGCAAGACAGGGTTTCTCTGTGTAGCCTTGGCTGTCCTGGACTCACTTTGTAGACCAGGCTGGCCTCAAACTCACAGAGATCTGCCTGCCTCTACCTCCCTGGTGCTAGGATTAAAGGCGAGCACCACCACACCAGTTTGTCTTTCTTCTTGGATTTTCCAGACAGGGGTTTTCTCTGTAACTATGGCTGTCTAGACGCCCTTCGTAGACCAGGTCAACCTCAAACTCTGAGATCCATCTGCCTCTACCTCCTGAGTGCTGGGATTAAAGATGCGCGCCACCATTATATGGACACAGCCAGTACTCTTAACCACTGAGCCATCTCTCCAACCCTCAGCATAGTTTTTTCAAAAACACCTGACTGAGGCCACAGAAAACATCACTTTTACTTAGTGATGGGCATGTTTGTGTGTGTGTATGCATGCCATATACACGCACACACAATGAGCAATGAAATATTACAAATCAGTATTTTTACTTTAAAATATGTAGCTACTTTTTATTTTATTTACTTATTGTGTTTGTATGCTCATGCCACAGTCAGTATAAGTTTGGAGGTCAAAGACAATTTATAGGAGTCAGTTCTTTCCTCCTACCATGTGGATCCTGGGAAATGAACTCAGGCTATGAGGGCTGGTGGCAGGCACCGTTACCCACTGAGGCATATGCAACGGCTTTACGGAGAGGTGGAGATGACCTACGGCTTCCAGGGGGCATTGTTAGGCTATCTAAATTTATTTTGCCAGAATGTTAAGAATAGAACAAGGATCTTTGTCATGCCGTGCCAAACCTCAGAAGTTCCTTCTCGTATCTGCTGTGTCAGCCCAATTTGTTTAGAGTTGCTGGTGAGGCAGCAAGACACTAGGTTCTGTTAAGTAGTTAAAGGTCTTTGCCAATGGATCTTCCCTTAGGGAGCCCTCCCCACTCAGCCAAGGCCCATTTTACTTCTAAAGCTGCCATCTTCTTCGTCCACCTGGCCACCTTTGCAAGAACCTGCTATACTGTATGTGACAACAACCTACTATGTAAGTCTGAAAGAGGCATTTGATGTGATGGAATAGGCCTGTGATCAGAGTGCTCAGACAGCTGGAGCAAAATGAGAGAAAGTTCAAAGACCTGTCAAAATAAACAATAGTAAAAAGAAAAAGTGTATACACACACACACACACACACACACACACACACACACACACACACACACACCATCGCACAACACGACACCAGATGTGGTAGGGGGTAGTATGAGCTCGTGGGTAGCTTGGGCTAGATGTCAAGGGAAAGGGGAAAAGACAAAAATGATGGTACTTTTAGAAGACCAAAGAAAAAAGCCGCATTTTATACTTGACAATTTCTTAGATACGACACCAAAAGCACAAGGAAAAAAAAAAAACCAACCAAACAAAAACAAACAAAAAACAAAAACTTAAAAAACAAACTTCATCAAAACTAAGCAAATAAGCTCTCTCTCGCTCTCTCTCTCTCTCTCTCTCTCTCTCTCTCTCTCTCTCTCTCTCTCTCTCTCTCTCTCCTCTTATTCTTCCTCTGTCTCTGTCTCTATCTCCGTCTCTCTCTCTGGGGTACTCCTCTCCCCATACTCACTTAATAAGCCTCATATAACATAAAACAAAACAAACAAACAAAAAACTAAGAAAAAAATCCCCCAAACAAAAACACAACAAACAAACAAAAAACCAGTGAAAAGTCAGGGGGCGGGGAGTGGGGAGAGGAACAGACACACGACACATTTACAAACCATACAGCCACTAAAGGTCAACATTCAGATTATATAAAGAACTTTAAAGCCAAAAGGAGGAATAAAACAGTTAAAAAAAAAAAAAAAAGAAAGAAAGAAAGATTTAGGGAAGATTTGAATAGTCATTTCTATAAAGAAGACATGTGCTTGATAAGCCCATGAAATTATGTTCAACATCATGAGTCATCAGGGAAATACAAATCAAATCAGTTACAGAAGATGTCACATCACAATGTACTAGGATGCCAATAGAAAAAGGAGAAATAAATAGATAACAAGAAATGCTGATAAGGGTATGAAGAACTGGAACCTTCTTACATCACTTACAGTAATATATGTGGTGCAGTGGGTATGGAAAAGAGTTACGGAGGTTCCTCAATAATTAAGCATAGAGAGCTGAAGAAATCAATCAGCAGCAAGCATTTGACTAACATAAGCAAAGCCTGGGCCCCACCCACAGTACCACATAAAACGAGGCACTGGTGGAACATACCTGTAACCTAAACATTCCATGGTCATCACGGCATTATTTACAACAGCTGAGAAGCAGAAGCAATACTACTGCCTACCAATAAATTAGTGGATAAACAAGATGTGGGACATGCATATACTGCAGTAGTATTTGATCATAAAAAGAGAGTTCTGAAAAGTGTTAAAATAGAGATAAAGCCTGAGTGAAATCAGCTAGATTAGTCTATGAAGCCCTATGAAGAGGTAGGCTCCAAGAGCAGGAGAGCAGAGGGACAGATGAGCAAGTACATTCATCAAGGACCTTTCCATAAATAGTTGTATTCCTTTAAGTGTGAGGTAGTATCATCTCTACTACAGGTAGAGGGAAGCCTCTAGGAGAAGTAAAGCAGAATGCCAAGGCTGATAATGACAACCAGCGCCACGAGTACAGCAATAAACTGAATGACAAAAGCTCTGACGCCCTAAGTCTGAACTGCATGAGATGAGTCATGTAGATCACACAGACAAGAGCAGCAGAGGTGAGGACCTCAGAAAGAATTGCTACAAGAGCAGGAGGGATGGGCTGGTCTAGTATGTGTTCTTGGGCTGTCTCTCAAACAAACAAAAGAGGGTTGGGAAAGAACAGCAAATGCTAGAGAGAAAGGACAGCCACAGCAAAACTCACCCGAACTTGGAGAAGCAAGAAGAGAGGAAGGTAGATCATGCAGGCAGTCAGGAACCAGCACTCCACACGCAACCAAAAGAGGACCCATCCATCTTAATTCTGCAGCTTGTTCTGGAACACTCTGACAGTGACGAGGAGTGATAAGGATGGCAGTCTGTATCTTGCCCACTGGCACATGTGCTTCTCTTGAGCCACCTACAGCCAGGCCTCCCATAACATAAGCAGAAAAGAGGTCCTGATGTGTTGTGTAGGCTTCTCTTCAAGGTGTCTGTCCCTGAGTTGAGGCCCCTGTCCTATCCCTGCCAGTCCTTCAAAGAAGCCTCTTTTCTGAACCTATGCTAGCACCAGGGCTAGAGTAACCTCCTCTTTGCTGAGTTTCTGGTACTGCTTTCTTTGTTTTAACTTTTAAAAGTTGTGAAGAAATGCAGGATTTCTATATACTCATTACCCAGGTGGGTGGCTCTGTTACCAACATCTTTCACCAGAGTGGTGTATTTGTTGCAAGTAGCCAACCAATACTGACTCCAAATCAAGAAAAGTGTATGCTGTTTGAGTCTTCTGAATTTTCTCCTCATGTTCTTGTCTGTTCTGAGACCACAGCACACTGTATTGACATGGAACCTCAGGCTACTGTTGGTTGAGATGGTTTTTCCCACTTTGTTTGTTTTTTATAATCTTGACAGTTTTAGAAAGTGCTAGCTACATATTTTGTAGACTATTCCTCAGTTTGGATGTTTGTTTTTCTCATGAGTCAACTAAGGTTCTAGATCCTAAGAAGGAAAGCCACTGAGGTAAAGCACACCTTTCACTGTACCTGCTGAGGATGTTGACCCCAGATCAGAAAGAAAATCACTACATACTAAATTGTTGGCTTGGTAAGGAGAGGGGATGATGATGCTCCCTATGAGAGGAGAGACTCTGCATGGGTTATTGGAAATTGTTTTGCACAGATTTTCTTTTCTCTTTGTTTCTTTACCAACCATCAACTTATACCTGTACAGACTTGTAGATATTTAACTTATGCCCTGATTACAATCAAATGCTAGATTATTCATTTTGTTGCTCACATTGTTCCAGCTTTGACTACAGCTCCTGTGTGGTCGCAGAGCACCTCCCACTCTTAAGGACAGGTGCTCCAGACTGATCTAGCATAACGCCTGCCCAGCTCTAGATCAGCCCGTCAGAGGAGCTAGGGGCCTTTCCTGAAGAGGGACATTAAAAACCCTGGTCAAGTGGCGGGAATTCTCACTGTTCATAGGGTATCTTGAATTTCAGGCCCTCTTAACTGTCCATGATGGAAAGGCACATGCTGCTGGAATCTGAGCGCAATCCTATCTGCTAACACACTGAGGTCTTCAACACTGCACTACTATCATATGGCCTAGCTTTCTCCTTTGGGCTCCAACAGTACTTTCCATCAACTACTGTCCATTTACTTATTGGACTGTTGAGTCCTAGTGCCTGTGCATGGAGAAATCCCTCTGTAAGAACTACACCCCACAGGTAACTACCCTCATGCACAGCTCCTGCCTTTGAGCCTCCAGGCGCTTCTCATTTCTGAAGCACAGCTCTAGTGATATCACTATCAAGAATCTCGTCTGGACACCTGCCAGAGCTGACCACTGCCCTGTATGTCTGAGAGCTCAAAGGGGCATGGAATATCATTGGGTAAAAAGTTTATACCTTTTAGTATGAGTTTCTGAGACCTTTCCAAGACATTTGGATGAAATTAGAAAATAGGAGAGTAACAAGAAAAGATGAATAATGAGTTCTTTCATTACTATTACAAAATACCTGAGGGGAATCTACTTGAAAGAGAAGATTTTTACTTTGATTCATAGGCCACATATTCAAGGGTTTCAATATATCGTTTGCTAACTCTATTGCTTGAAGTGAGGCAAAATATGGTGCCATGGGAAGAGGGAGACAATGAGTGAGGCAAGGGGGAATATAGTCTTCAAAGGTATGCCCAAAGGACCTGTTCCCTCCAACTACATCCTATACCTTTTAATTTCTATTAAGAGACTGACTATCAAATTGTGAATTTAGTATCAACCAAGCACTTAGCACATGGCTGTGGGGTTAGCATATTAGACTCAAATCATACTGTGCAGTCTTAAGTCTTGGATAGGTACAAGGGAGAACGACTGCAGGGACACAGAGGGACACTGCAGGGACACTGGCTGGCATCCTAAGACTGATGAAGATGGTTTGCTAAATTGAGCAGGATGCACAGGGCTCAACATTTGCTGAATGCCAGAACCAGCTAGAACTAAAAACAGAAGCCTCATTCTCAGACACTGCTTCCCACTTCTTGGGTTAGGACTGGGCCATCAGGAGAGTAAAAGTCTCCTGGCACTCTGCTGGGGTTGGAGCCACTGCCTCAGAACTTCTGAAACTCATAGCAGGCTCTTTCTCAGGCTGGCCATCCAGCTGTCTGTAGTCACTCACAGCTCTTGGCTGGGCCCAAGATGATCTGACAGAAGCAAAGATGGGCTGAGACTCTGAGATGGAACACAGCTGTGCAGAGCTTACAGACTGTGGGTGATGAAATGGGAAGGGCTGCATAAGGGGCTTGGATGACCAGCACTCCTAAGACATCTGTCAACCACCACCACCACCACAACAAAATGAAGCTTGAACCCAAAGAATGGGGGAGGAAGGGGTGTGGTCATGGTGTCTTCTTTGAAGCATGCATGACACCACTTAGTGAAGGGCCAGAGACACAGAGAGAGGCAATAGGCACAACAGGCAACTGTTCCACCAATAGCACAGCAGCCACTTTCAGAGATGTGTTATAGAAGTGATGTGGCCAGAACTGTGTGTGACGAGAGGGGACAAAGTTTGGAAATGATGTTCTTTGGCAGTGCCCCTCAGTAACAAGGAGGAAACCTAAGTGCAGACTAGGTCTGATCAATGGGGCTGGAGTCTTAGGTTATGCTTGGTACAAGCATCTGGCTAGAGTAGATCATTTGTAGATGGGTGTGCCTCCTAGCTCTCACACATGCTCCTCTCTGCCAACCACAGGCCACAGGCTGACCTTTGGCATTAGTGGGCCACCTCAGAGAAGGCTTAGCTGAACCCACACAAGCTGAAAGCCCAAAAGAATGCAAAAGGCCTTTGAAAATCCTCCAAATTTCAATGCAACTAAAAAGAGGAACTCAGTATCAAGCTCAAAAGACAGGTGCATGCCTGTAATCCTAGCATTCTGGGAGGCCAGCCTGGTCTTCAAAGTGAGCCCAGGACAGCCAAGGATATACAGAAAAACCCTGTCTTGAAAAAACTTAAAAAAACAGAAACAAACAAACAAACAAAACAAAAAACGAGGAGTCACAGGCCTTTCAGGCCCATCTTCATCATAGACAAAAAGAAGACAGAGTAAGATAAATAGATGAGGACTGCCAGGGCCTGGGTACCAAGCCCACCAGAACATAGTCAGGCTATGATTCTTTAGCTCTGTCCTTTGCCCATAGGATAACACAGAATAGGGAAACTTGATATGAAACCCACATCCTCTCAACCATTTACCTGTTTCCTTGCTCAGTGAACAATGGAATGACGAGTACCTACCTATACTGTGTCAAGACTGGCAGGGGCTGAGGAACATGACACCAGGGCACTGTCCCACCTAGATAAACCATCTAGAGGAGATACTAGGCTTCCAGCTTAGGTACTGGCTCTTCAGGTCTGCTCTCCTGGAAATGTTACTTAGTACCCAACGATGACTTACCTTTTCTCAATTTATCAACTCAGTAAACGTTCCTAGGCCAGGAGTAGTTATGCACGTTAGCTTTCAGTGGAAAGCTGAGGCAGGACTGGGAGTTCAAGACCAGTCTCAGTCATACAATGAGACTGTCACAAAGTTTTTAAAAGTAAAAGGGCTGGGGATGTGGCTCTGCCTAGCATATGCGAAGCTCTGAGTTTAAACTCCAACAGTGTAAAAAATAAGTAAACCAATAAATAAATATAACAAATATTTCCAACAGGCCTCCCTTTTGGTGGAAGAAATCCTATATGGTATGAGAACGACTATTTTAAAGGTTTACAAAAAGAAAAAACTAAAGTGAGCTGAAATGAAGTCCTGCCCAGGCCAGAGTTAGCACTGTGTCCCTAGGGCAACTCCACACTCAGTATTTTTTCTTTGTAGGGTTTCAACTGACCAGAACTTGAGTTTCTTATGCCTGAGCCTCCAACACAGCCACAACCAAGTGATTGTCCTTCCCCACCTCCCTCCCTGGGCAGGTGTCACTCAGGAGCAGGTTCCCACCCCTGGAGAAGGGAGCAGCCTCTGGAGGGCGGCCTCCACCAGTCTCAGAACCAGTTTGTCCATCTAGGTATGTGGACATAAAGAATAAGTCACTTCTACTATGGGGCAGCCTAACTTTTTTTCTTTTTAATGTCTTTATAATTGTGCTCTATCTGTATGTACACCTGTACACAAGAAAAGGGCACTATAGGGTAGAGGTGGTTTTAAGCCACCATGTGGTTGCTGGGAACTGAAATCAGGACCTCTAGAAGAGCAGACAGTGCTCTTAACCGCTGAGCTATCATGTCTCCAGCCCAGCAGCTTAACACTTAAGAAGACTACTAGCCAGAGAGTAGTCACTCAAGCCTGAGGTCCATGGTAAAGCTACACAGCAACATCCTCTAGCTACTTCAGCCATTCCTAACCGGAAGGTCACGTGAGATGTGACAGTAGCTGCAGAGCTCCCTCACCAAAGGAACAGACATTTGTGTCGGACATACAACACTAACAGGTTTGTTGTGGGTTCCGTGTGCTACACTACCCCCCTCAGGGCAGGAGCGACTGCACTGCACAGGTTTTCCTTAAGGCAGAACTAATAAGCGTCACACTGCATCCCACGCTAGGCTTCTAGAAATGCTGCAGCTTATATGCGGAAAGATTCAGCTTAGTAAAACTCCATGGCTACCACCTGTGTGGTACTACACTTGATGTGCTTTGTCATATATATCTAGAAAGTGTTGCTCATGTCTCAGGCATGGATAACCATGGAAATGTAACACGGCATCATGGCTGTGGGGCTGTCCTTTGGCACTCATCAACTGACCTCAGTTTCCTTCATCTATGAGATGATTATACCAAGGCCTACTTAAGAAACTGACATGAATCTAATGTGACTGTCTATAGAAGACTTAAGACACAACAAATGCTACATGACTATCAAAGAAATAAGGCAGTCTCCAGTAGCATGTGAGGCTTCCTCAAGAAAAAAACAGGCTCAGAGAGATTAAAAAGCTTGCTCAGTCACGAGGAAAATGTAAATGGCAACTACAGTGAGAGCCAATTGTTCTCACTCTTGGCTATAGTGAGAAAGACGGACAGAGGCTGAACACACTCATAATAGCTATGCCTAGGCAAGACCCTTACACTTGGCTGGTCAGAATAAGAAGTGAGGTAGCCACTGTGGGAAAGTCTAGGGACTCCTTAAAAGGCTAAATACAGTAACCCTATGACCCAGCAGCACCACTCTTAGACATACATTCAATAAAACAGAAAAACATGTCCACACAGAAATCTGTAATGTGACTGCTCACAATAGCGTGATTTATAGGTGCCCACGGGTGGGATCACAGATATTCATCAACAGATGACTAGATAAGCAAAATATGGGACATCTACACAATGGACTATTTTTCAGCAGAAAAATAAGTTTTAGCTGGGTGTGCTAATACATGCCTTTAATTGACAGATTTGGAAGGCAGAAGCAGATAGAGCTTTGTGAAAAAGGCCAGCCTAGTCTACAGACTGAGTTCCAGGCCAGGCAGCCTTTTTTTTTAAAAAAAAAAAAAAAGCTAGGACCGAGGAAGAACAGGGAGTTAACTGCTAAAGGCACAGGGTTTTCTTTGTAATGACAAATATTTTAAAATTGGCCACAATATACTTAAAATCACTAAGTATTTACTTTAAAAGGGTAAGCCATGTGAATCAACTTTCAAGAAAATTATTAAATAAAATCAAAATCTTTTACCACCCAATCACACACAGAGAAGAGTGCTAAGTCAGGCCAAGTGGTGGAAGCCTCATCTGCTTGTCATGCCCCCTCTGTCTCTCCTCACTCCTCAGGACCTGGGCATGGTGGTCTCTGTGCTGCTGGTATTTCCATGGATCATAATATAAAAGAATTCACACAACCTGTGCCAAAACAATGCTTGCTTGCTTGCTTGAGTTCTCATGCTTGCCACCCATTCTCCTGTGTGCATGCGTGTGCCCATTGCATTGCAGGCCATTAACAGCGGAGTTCCCAGCCAGATTTGATGGATTAACACAACTTCACAGTAGCCTAGAGGTGTGAAGCTACTTCCTCTACAGGTAGAACCTTGGACCCATCATCTCCTCTGTGTAAGTATAACCTTGCTCCCATCTAGCATGGATGTCAGGGGGTATGAGGATCACACACACATGCACGCACACACGGACGCATGCACGCATGCATGTGCACCATTGCAGCTATTTTGGGGAGGGGAAGTGACACACAGGTGACAATTCCCACGTCCTTATTCCCCAAACAGTCCCCAGGGTCCACGTGACCCTGAGGTTGGACCTACTCCAATTTCTATGTCCTTGTCTCCCTCAGTCCAATCCATCTGTGGTTGGTTCTCCAAAGCACTGTATTCCTCCAGAGCACCACCTCAGCCAGGCCACACCCGGTGCCTTATCCAAGGGCTGTAAGGCTGCCCTCTATAGGTACCCTGTGTCATCAATCCCCTGGGGATAGGAGAAGGGCCTTCTACTTGCTAGGTCCTTTCTGCAGAGTTGAAATTCAGCAGATGCTTAAAGACCTCTGAGTAAATAACAGAAAAGAACTTCCTTTCACCTTGAGAAGTCAAGGCCCTTGGTGCTCCATTCACACATCTGTGAGGATGTTGGTCACACACACAAGTAGTTAAAACAACACATCAGACAGAATGGCCCACTGGAAAGCACTTAGAGGAACAGGTGTGGGATGGAGGGCAGTAATGGCGTCTGTCTCTGAAAAACTCGACTTCTTGTGGTATAGCTTCAACTTTTTCTCTGCAAAAGGAGAAGGCTAGGTAGGCTGAGGACGGAAGCCAGAGGGAAGCTCAGTGAATCCAAGGGCGTCTCCAGTGAGGCACCTTACTTCAAACAGGCTCCCACTCTCCACAGGCTGAGCAACCACATACCACACCACAGCCTGAGCATCTTTCTAAGCAGCACTTAGGGGCAGGACTTCCGTGGCCAGGGCTGAGAGCAGGGAGGGCCAAGTGACAGGCTACCAGGTATGTAAGCCAGTGAGACCAGCAAGACACCAAGTGTAGTCTCCTTAGTACCACACTAGAGAGGTCAGTGAGGCATCAACTGGGACCTCCTTCCTTGAACATTAGTAAGACCAGTGAGGCACCCAAAGTGCCCTCCTCCCTAGCACCCATTTGATAGCACCTAGCCATCAATTTTTATCCAGAGTTTCTTTCAAAAGTATATCCAGTCCATCCTTAAAGACCAGGCAAGGCAGTGATTCAGCCCACAGGCACTTGAAGTAAATGACCACGATCTGCTCCATCATACCTCTCTCCTGGGAGATGAAACCTGAAAAATGGAGACATGCCAGGTCTCTTAGACTGTGAATGGCTGGTTATCGACATGTACCACTCCAAATAGTACATTTGCTCAGTACACAGTATCAAGTTGTGGACAGTATCAATTTGGACACATACAAGATAGAAATGGCCATAAAAAGAAGTCATAAAGGAAGCTGAAGCACAGCAGCCTGCTGGACTAAGGAAGAGCTGGAAGAAGAGGTGTATGCAGCTCCTAGTCCAGAACAGCCCGCCACAAAGGGCACTAGGTACCCATCCCAAAGTGGCCCACAGGTCTCAACACTGAAAAGAGGCACTCTGGAACAAGTGCCTACCCCAAGGCCAATTATAGGGTTACGTGGCCTACAGGAGGACCACTATGAGCTGCAGTGGTTATGTTCTAGATGCTAAAAGCGGTATCTTCAGCTTTTGGTCTTTCAAATCCTAAATCCAGAACTCTACTCTCAAGAAGCAATACAAAAGAATAGGAAACTATACGCATAGCTGCGGTTTCTGCTGTTGTCCAGTGAGCGGGCATCCTTGGACTCTAGGCAAGAAAGGACTACTTTGTAAGGCACACACCTATTCCTTTCGTCTAATGGCCAAGCATAGAAAGCAGGACACCCTGATGGTGTCCTTGTCTTCCCTGTCTCTTCAACGAATGCTCCGAGAGGACAGGAAGCTGCACTCTGGTTTACTGTCCACACTCCTTACTGGCTGTCCTGGTCTTCCCAATGCATATGAGAAAGGACAGTGCTAGTGAATCACAAAGGTGAGCTCCCTCCCAGAAAGCAGAATTAGAATTTAACCCATACACATCAAACTGTATTTTCTGACAACTGCCTGAAGGCAAACTAATTCAACTTTTGTTGTTGTTGTTGTTGTTGTTGACTCCACAAATAGAAAAGGCCCAGCCTGGAGTAAACAAGAAGATGGTCTCCTGTCCCAGGCATCCATGGTCTCCAAGACTTCTTCCTCCAGGCACACTGGCTTGGTTGAAGATGCCAGCAAGCCACTCTGAGCAACCTAGATAGCAGGTCTGACTGCTTCTGGAATGGGAAATGCAGACTGCCAATCTTGTCACCCATGTCTGTATCCACCTATCTGGCCCTCTGCCCAGGACCCATGTAAGTGTATAGAAAGACCCACCCCCAGGAGGGCGTGCTACCCCAAGGATAAGTGTCTACTCTTCATCTCCACTACTGTGACAGGCTGTCATGGATCAGAAATGTGACACCTTGAAGGATTTTCCTTTTATGTTGACTCTGAACAGAACCAAAGACCAAACAACAGCAGACTTTCTGGAGAACTGATCTCTTATTTTTTGTGCCTTAAAAATTTGTACACTAGCCAGGCGGTGGAGGTGCACACCTTTTATCCCAGCACTAGGGAGGCAGAGACAAGCAGATCTCTGTGAGTCTGAGGCTAGCCTGGTGTACAGAGTGAGTCCCAGGATGGCCAGGGCTACATGAGAACTCCTCTCTCCCACACACACAAAAAGAAAAGACGTAAAATAAATATCTTGACTTTATAATTGGGCAAAATGACAAAAGATTTTTGTACTTCCGCCCTCCTACACCCAACTATTCCAAATCCAATGTAGTTTGTCTTTCATTTTCTTAAGTGGCCTACATTTTAGAAGTAGGTATGCTTCACTTTGCAAAAGTTAAGTAGAAATATTGAAAGTCATATATATACATTAAAAAAAAAAAAAAGCTGAGGAACTGGCAACAACTTTACTGTTTCCTAAGAAAGATATGGCAGGTTGCTGAATGCATTTGGGTCTATCTTGCACTTCTTTCACCCCAAGTCTCTGCTGGATCCTGAGGGCACAGGTCTGGCCTGCAAGGAAATGGGAGAGGCAGGCAGCAGCTTTCAACTAGCAGTTGAATACAGCTTCTTCTGGGTTCTGACCTGTAGAGCTTTCATATGCAGTGCTGTGCCTCTGACATGGCTATTTTTGGATCCAAATGGGATGAAAATAAGAAATGTTCCATGGCTACCTTGCTGAGATGCTGCTCACCCCTGCTCTCACTCTAGTTGCTCCCTGTGTAGCCCCTCTGAGGAGAAGGAAGCAGACCCTTGTGCTTCTTCCTCCCCTGGGTCCTTCTTCCACTGTGCTTCTCAATCTGTGGGCCTCACCCACTTGTCTCATACAGAGCTGGGAAACATGGAGATAAATAAAGCTTCAATTAGGCAGGAATCCAATGTTAGGAGTTGGGGGTTGGGAAGGGTGGTGTCTGAGGATCTGTCCTGATCCAGAAATGCCTGAGAAAGCGCCCAGGGCCACAAGCAGCCTTGAGGTTGGACGCTTCCCACAGCCCCCTTTGGCCCATGCTGACCAGGCGTGGTCAAGGGCTGGGAGCCATGCCATTCCCACAGACAGCTCCTCTAGGCAGCCTGGCCTGCTGCACAGCCCAGCTCCCTTCGCCATCCCACATGTATAAAGAAGAAGGAGTCTGGGCTCTTGGCCCCTCTACTCTTTCCCAGAAAGGGAGAACGGACTACAGAGTGTGGACTTGTCCCCAGCAGGGATGGCTTCAGACGCTGTGGCAGCCCTCCAGGCCCAACAAAGGCAGTTTTTCCCTTTCAACTTTGGAAACTCAGTGTTCTTATTTATTCCTTTCTGAGCTTGGAAAGAACAATGAGAAGGAGATCCTGTTTCTTCCCCTAAGTCTTGGGTGGAGGAGAGGAGCAGCATATGGGGGAGGAGCCTGGGCCAGCAGAAGCTCACAGATATTTTTAGAGACATGGGAATGAAGTATGCAGGGACCTTCTGGGGCCTGAAACAGTCTTGTTTCCATCCTAATTCCAAAAGGCCACATGGGTGGTGGAGAGTCAGAGGCTGCAGGCAGAGGGAACAGGAACTCCATTTCCCTTTATCAAGAGAGGATTCCTAGCCCGTGTACCTGCATCCAGACCCCCTTAAGAGGCAGCAAACTGAACTCCTTTGTTGCTGTTTCTGACAGTGGGAGAGAAGCCATACCTAAAATAAGATTTCTGTTATCTTCGGGCTTCTAATAACTCAATTCTTAAAGATCACAAACATGATACTGAGTATCTTTCGAAGGCTGCACTCAAAAAGCCTCCCGCTCTAGCGTGGGGTAGTGACACATAAGTCTGGGATGGGATACAGAGAAATGGAAAAGGGAGAAGCCAGGGAGACTTAGCCAGTCAGCTGACAGCACGTAATGCTACTGGAGTACTAACGACTGAGAGGAACACAGATGCCCACTCCCACAGCAGCAACCCTACTTCCAACAATGTCCTCTGAGGCCTTCATTGTCCTCTATTCACCCTTGTCTTATATGTTACATCCCATCTACAGCTCCACCACCACATCCCCTGGCCTGCACCCACCCTTGCTTCATTTCCCCTCAGAAAAGAGCAAGCCTTCCAGAGACGGCAACCAAATATGGCACAATAAGCTACAATAAGACCAGGCATATATTCTCCTATCAAGGCTGGATGAGGCAACCCAATAGAAAGGAAAGGGTCCCAAAGGCAGGCAGAGTCAGAGACAGCCCCCGTTGCCAGTGTTAGAAATCCCATACCATAACATACATACAGAGGACCTAGGCCAGACCCAGACAGGTTCCCTGATCTGTGAGTCCACTTGAGTCCTGGTCAGTTGATTCTGTGGGCTCATGTTCTGGTGGTGTCTGTGATCTGAGGCTTACATTAAAACTAAACTAAACTAAACTACAAACAAGTTGAAAAAGAGTGTAAGAATAAACAAACCTGATGGAATAGTGAATACACACAGTATTTAGAAGGATGAAACAAGAAACTGCTGAATAGAATATTTTTAAAAATAAAATAAAATAAAACAAAGTTATGTACTTAACAAATCTTACTTTTTGAGCTCAGGATGTGTATACAAGCACATACCATAGCAGTTTACAAAACCTTTGTACGAACTGGTTGTTGTCTCTAGGTGGTAAGACTTACCAAACAATGTTCGTTTTTGGCTTCCCAAAACTTTCATGTGAACCAATTTTACTTCTTTCCCCTAGGGGAAGCCCAATTTCTCTAGGCTCTGTGCTCCAGGCAGTGCCGCCTTTGGCATGCAACATTGACCCTGCTGAGAAGCTGCCATCTTCACAGTTCAGATTATTCTTCATCTCTTCCCACCTAGGAAGCTGCCAAGCTCACTAGCTGACTGCTTGGTGGGCTCCTGCCATGTGTAAACAGAGGGCAAGTGTGTCTTCCCGGTCCACCTGTTACAGCTGATAGACCTCGGGACAGCTGACACTGTTTTTCTGGCTAGACTGAGTTCCTGGAAGGAACCCTTTCCCATCTTTCCTTTCCCAACTTTAAGCTCCATATGAAGGAACAAGTCCAATCTCTGACAGTTCCCAAGGCTACAGGCAGAATCCTCAGGGAAATATGTGAGGAAAAGGAAAACAATACCAGTGCTCCATGGCTGTGGGATGAGGGCAGGCCTAAGGCCCAGGTCTCTGCTGTTATTTCTCTAAGTTACTGGAGTATCAGCAGCAGGACCTGCCCAGGCCACCACAAGGGTATTATTGTTGATCCTCAGTAGGTGAATGGGCCTTTTAGTAAAGGGCTCACTCATCAGAGGAGATGAGAAGAACTGCCTCCTCCAACAGCAAGTAAGCCCTGGGCTTCTAAGCAGGAGGGCTTACAATCGCAACTGAAACAAGTTGACAGGTGCCTTTAATTAAGGATGCCGCCCCCACTCTCCCCCCCAAAAGCAAAGAAAATACAAAGAAAAATTTTTTAAAAAGCAGAAGTCGCTGGGCTGGTTAGTTCATCTGCAATCACGCATACTAACATGCACCCTGCCAAGAACAAAGAAAGAGCTATACAGACGCACAGCATTAACACCACCCTCACAGGACTGCAGCATGGCAGACAGTGGTGAGATGGCTCACTCACGCGGGAGACCAGCATACACCCATAACACACAGACTGTTCCTGACACACACGGAAAGCCTGCAGTTACTCACAGCTGATGTAAAAGCTTTGTTAATGTCCTCCTAAAAGCTTTATAAGAATGGTCATCAAGATATAAATTCTAAAGATATCAGTTAAGATTTTGGAACAAAGTGATTGGGAATTCCTTCTGGAGTACAGCCAGGAGGAAGCAGCTCCATGCTGCCACAAGACACCAGAAAGCTGCCCTGAAGGCCCTAGGCAGCCATGCTCTAATGTGGGAACAGCACGCACAGCTCAGAGAAAGCCTGCACACTAAAAGTCAGAACCCCACATCAAGTCCTTCTGCTGCCCAGGGGCTTCCTAACACTGGAGCTCAGAGTGTTCAATTTGGGAAAACTGATCAGCTCAAGAAAAAAGTGCAGACCGGAGCACTTGTGGTTGGTCAGTCAGTCGGTCTTCCCTCTCTCTTTACTCCCTCATTATTTACTTATTTTTGAGACAGGGTCTCATCATCTACCCTTAGCTGGCCTAGAACTCAGAAGGATCTAAAAAGATCTCTTGAGATTATCATTCCCCAAAAAATGGATGCCAGTTGCTTATCTCTGGGGCCATTCAGGGCCATTCAAAGAAGCCAGGGCTCTCACAGTCCTCCTCGGGCGTGTACTGTAGGTGAATGAACCTGTGTGCAACCTGTGTGCATGTATAGTCTAAGGCCCATGTTGTAATACGCCTTTTTCCTCCAAACATAACATATTAACCGTATGTACAACATGCAGTAGGGATTCTAGGTTTAGCAACCATGGCAACGAATTGAGAATAATGCATAGGTAGCTGGGTCTTTGGTATTGGCAAATAGATAGAGGGAGGGCCCAAGGATCTTCACCTGAGAGTGTAGCCATTACTCCTGCCTGCCTTCCACCAGCTACGAGTGATCATGAGAGATACCAGAGCACACAAGAAGTAGGCTAATGGAGAAGGAGACTATGGAATGGGACTTTGTAATGCTGCTGATGTTTGGAGTGTCACAATGCTCCTGTAAGTAACCTCTCATCAGTGTTCCCCAAGAAACTCATTGGTTTACCAAGCTGGATTTAGCGGAATCCTGCTTTGGTCTGCTGTTGGTGCTCTACTTAAGGTGAGTAAATGTTTACATCCACCAGGAAGTTAATGCAACAGGCTGCTATTCATTTGAGGAAACCTAAGGCCAAAGCCAACAGAAGGGGAGCTGGGAAGGCAAAGGGCAAGGGCACGTTAGACGAGGGACTGAAATAATTTGAAAGACCTACAACCAGGAAACACAGCACACAGAAAACAAGACGTGCATAACAGAGCCCGAGTAAGGCATTCTCAAGTACAAGACAGCAAAGCAGAAGAGACAGACGCTCTCAAGGGAAGGACCCAGAACAAAACCCAGAGAATCCAACCAGGTGTGGTGGCATACACCTTTAAATCCAGCACTCAGGGTTAGATCCTCAAAGATGTGACATTCATCCCTGTGCCATTTCACAGGGTATTCCCAAATGTAATCAGCACCTTTACTGCTACTCTTCTCTCAAGTTCTCCAAGTGACTATAACAAGCCTGGAACTGGAAGCAAAGAAGCTGACGTCTTGCTACATGGGCCACATGGGTCTGTCATACTGCCCTCTTCTAGTGGAGGGGAGAGGGCCACTGAGAATATCATAACAAAAGTGATAGGACCACACAGGCAAGTGAGGCAGAGAACCAAGCAAGGTTGAGGGACTTGCTCTGATGGGACTCTTGGCGGCTCTTTACTTGGCTGGGTAACCGCTGCCTGATGAGGCTCTTTGAGACAGAGTGTAACTCCATTTCCAACAGTGTTCTGCACTCCATCCTCCCAAATGTCAGCAACCCCACAGAATCATGTCTTGTAACTGCTTTCTTAACTTCTGTACTGAGCATGATTTATGTTCTGTCTTGTACCATGGAGTGGAGACCTCTGCAGGTAAGAAACCTGGTTCATGGTGACTAGAGGATTGGTCCAACAGTTAAGAGTGCTTGCTGCTCCCCTAGACAACTTGACTTCAGTTGCCAAAACATACACCAGGAAGCTTACAACCCCTTTTACTTCAGTTCCAGGAGATCTGACATTCTCTTTGGTCTCTGCTGACACATGCATAAACATACATGCATGCATATACACATAAATGAATCCTTAAACAAATCTGGATCAGACTCACTATATTCAGTGGAATCCGCAGACCTCAACTGCTCAGGGTACAAAGTTGAGTTTCTTTGTGCCATGCAAGCTTAACTGAAGGCTTCATTCTTTAAGTAGGTATCAACCACCCAGTAGCATCACTGCCCATCAATGATGCAGCATTTCTGTTCCAGTTCCTCCAAGCCAGCAATACTCTTCACACATTAACCAAGTGAAGCTCTGAAATGCCTAGCCAACATGCTTACAACCCAACATTCCAGGACAGATTAACCTTAATTTTGAGCAGTGTACTATGCTCTCCAGGAGCAAAGGCAGCGACAACAGTGAGCTATGGCTGATGTCTCACTTTTCTCTTTTGCACTGATCAATAAGGTACTATAGCCTAAGCTCCACTGTCAACTATACGCCTTGCCAATGAACAGCCATCTTGCCACTGCTGAGTACTCTGACAAGAGACAAGGGCAACCTTTGGGTGGGCTCAGGAAAAGCGTGACTATCACATAGGAAATCTCAAGATACAGAAACAGATTGAAGATCAAAGCAAGAAGAGGAAGAACAAAAGGGGCAAATCACCTTTTTAAGACCCTTCTGCTCAACAGGGCCAACCTGCTCTTTGGGGCTGGCTACAAGTGGGACATAGCTGATGTGCACAAGTCCTGCAAGGCCTATTGCTTTGGGTACTTCTGTCCTCCTCTGCCTACTTTATTCCCATCTCTTTATTTATGGCAACACACTTGGTCTACATGTCATGTTTGAGAACATAAACACAATACTAGGATCATCACTAGGATGACAGACTCTTAAGGGCAAAAAGGTGTCTGTGCTTCCACTGATTGCTTCTCCTTGAGGCTGGTTGGATGAATGCAACAGAGACACGGCTGCATCTTCCAGCAGGCCCTCTTACTAAGGCCCACCTGCTAAGCTGAGCTGTAAGGCTGCCTTTAATTAGCCCATCTGCAGGGGCTGGCTCTCCAAGTCCTTCCTACACAAAGCAATCTGATACTTCCTCCAGGTGGGGTGGTGGCCCCCTTCTCTTCCCGTCTGTGACAGCCACAGCATCTCCTGCAAAGTTCGCCCAGCTCACTAAGAGCCATGTCCTTTACTCATACAGCAGTGTCTGATCTGCAGGAAGAGCCCTTGCCCTGCTCTCCCAAGGCAAGACCGGTGCAGCTCCTGGCCTGACCAACAACATCTCTCGGGAAACTGTCCAAGGCATATAGTTCTGTTTCTGAAGCAGCTCACTCTGATGGTACCCTATGCAGCTGACTGAGCACTCACCTCCAAAGGCACACATGCCTACCTCCACCCCACAGTGTGCGCCTACTGTCAGGGCTTCTTTAAGTATGGCTGAACTGGGTTCATGCACCCGGAGACAGCCCTGGTATGCACAAGTGCAAATTCCTCAATGCACTCCTAAGGGTCCTGGAAGAAGAAAGCCTGAGAGGAATGACAGGAGAAAAGGAGATGGACATGTGATACAAACAAGAAGCTACAGGGATGGAAGGACGGACCAAAAGCTGACAAAGGCAGGGAGTGGAACTGAGTTCTACAGAAAGCAGAGACTCAAAGAGAAACTGCCACCTATACCTTTGACCTGATTCTTAAAGTCTGGAACTGAAAGACATTAAGTCCAAACTGTTCAGGACACTAAGTTTATGGCAACTACCATTTTGTGTACACATTTGGTATCTGCCCTATGTGATGCGGCCATACACTTCCATACAGGTGAACACATGGTACAATGCAAGGATGCACCTTTCTTAAGATCTCCCATACCGTTCCCTGCATCTTAAAGGACCTTCAGCTACTTCCTAGATCCAGAGAGCTTGCTTTATGCTAACGCCACCCCCTTTGTCTTCCTATGTCTCTGGCTATAGGGAAGACCCTTATGCTAGTGGGCTCAGAGATGGGGAGAACAGGAAGACTGACACTGGCTTCCTAAGCTTCCAGCTAGCCAGCGCCCTTGGTGAACAGGTTTCTGTGGTGGTGTTAATGGAAAACACCATTTACTTCATAGAAGGCACAAAGTAAAGGGTATGGTCAGGTGGGCTGAGGTCAATGGAAAGGGACACCTGAGTGGGGATCCAGTTTGGAGACCCAAAAAAGGAAAAGGGGATGAAAGCTACCCCAGAAGACTTGGCAGTCTCCATGCTGCCCCATCTTGCCTGATGGTACTGCAAGCTCATTCTTGACTACACTGGCACTATATACTTGGTTTGGCTTCTTCCACTCTATGTGTTTTTTGTGTTTTCCATAAAAATTATTCTTTCAACAGTTGTATCCTTGCTGTTGCTTAGTCAGTTTCCTAGCCAATTAACTCTGAGCTACTAGCTTTTATAGGACTTCTCTCTGTTTAAGAGGGAGAGAATTGCCAACCATTACAGCCTGCAGGGCACAGCTTGGCTGCTATGGGAAAGTCCACCCACACTCTAAAGACAGTGGCCAGGTGCTAATTACAATGCATCTTTTCCACATTCCCCAAGCAAAAAACAAACAAAGAGATAAAACTGCTGTTCCTACTGCCCCTATCACCTGCATACCACTCTAACAACTGGAAGGACAGCCAGACAGATAGCACCATGGTGTCCAGAAGCTTCTCTGCAAGAGAACTGCAGATATACAGAACTGCAGAAGAGATGGGTAACTGGACCTAATTATGATCCTGACTTACGTGGATAGCTACTACTGTTTCCTGCCCTTTCTTCCCCTCCTATAGAACTGAAATACAGCCACTGGATGGTCAAGACAGAGAAAGACTCACTGGGTGCCCCAGGTCACCAATCTTTGAGCAGTCTGAAACCTGAAAAGGTACAACTGGTAAGACCACCTCACCACACAAGTGCACGTCAGTAACACCCTTTCAAGCATGGCCAGTCAGTCATCAAAGTGCTTGCCGATAAGTACAAGAGTTCTCCATGCTTCAGCAAGCATCCTGAGGATGAGACACAGGGAGGAGGGAATATGGTCTGACTTAGATGACCTACTGTGTCCCCTCAGCATTAGTGCCCCATCTACATAAGTTGACTTGAGCCTTTATAGCTGGCCACACCTGCCCATACTATCCCTGCCCTCTCTTCCCTAATTTCTTCCCTCTTTAAGGTATTCATTTAAGACTCTCATAGGCGCACACCTTTAATCCCAGCACTTGGGAGGCAGAGGCAGGCCTGGTCTACAAGACGAATCCAGGACAGTCAAGGCTACACAGAGAAGCCCTGTCTCGAAAAAAAAAAAAAAAGACTCTCATAATAGAGGTACATTTACCAGAGAGCTTTTTAACACTGAAAGAAAATTCTTGATAAGGGCTACTTTTTTGTTTAGAGAGAGAGAGGGAGAGAGTATGTGTGTGTGTGTATGAATGAATGAATGTGTGTATGCAAGTGTGGTAGTCAAAAGACCCTGCCTTCATCTTGCTTGAGGCAGGGTCTTTTCCTCCCCACTGTACTGCATATTCACGCTGGCTGGCTCCAGCTCAACAAGGGAGTGCTGGAATTACAGAGTATCTACTGAGTCATCTCACTGGCCAGCTCCTTCTTAAATAAGAAAGGTTTGCTTAGACTCAGTTTTAAAGGTTTATTGGTTTAGCATCATGGTTGGAATGTGTGTGTGGTGGTTTAAACAGGTATGGCCCCAAAGACACATGTGTTTGAATACTTGGGCCATAGGGAGTGGCACTATTAGGAGATATGGCTTAGTTGAAGTACGGTGGCCTTGTTGGAGGAAGCATGTCGTTATGGAGCAGGTGTTGAGGTCTCTTATGCTCAAGCTATGCCCAGTGTGGAACACAGTCTCCTGCTGCTGCTTGCAGATTAAGATGGAGAACTCTGAGCTGCTCCATCTGCCTGCATGCTCCCAGCCTCAATGAAATGTTTTCTTTTTAAGAGTTGCTGTGGTCATGTGTCTTTTCACAGCAATAAAACCCTAACTAAGACAGTGTGTTAGAACCAGTAGTCATATCTCCAAGTTGTAGAAATCAAGGCCTTACAATCCCTTCGGTAGCCATATTCTAATGATCTATACCTGGCCACTGGCCCCACCTCTTAAAGGTCTTGGCCTGTATCTCTCATCAGTGCCACCCTAGGACCTAAACCTTTATATTACACTTCTGAAGAGATGACTATCTACACCACAGCTGCAAACAACCTTCAAACTGTTAAGAGTCAGTCCTCCCTCTACATCCCAAAGAGCCTCATCCCGTACCTATGGTTCAGCCCCCAGGGCCCAGCCTCAGTCACATACCTCCCACTACAATTCCTGACTATAACATGGAAGACATGAGTTAGGTAATGGCTAGGAACTCTCTGGCTATCACTCTCAGGAGACTGTACTGATCTTGATCCACAGTGGGGAAAATGTACACAAAGAACCAAGCTGGGGACTGGGCAGCAGACTGTTCCTTAAAACCCTACAGGAAGCAGAGGCAGACAAAGAATCCCTTTTTCCTCTTAAGAGATGGTCTGTTTAACCCTGATTTCACCACACATGGAGTTCAGTTATACATATACCTGAATCCCCAGAGCCTGAGCATCACAAGAAGAATTTTCTAAGTGCTGTGTGTCTATCTTCTACCAAGAATGTATCCCTTAGCTACTATAGTCACTATAGACTGAGACAGTGCTGGGGGAGCAAAACAAGGCAGGACAGAACCCTTTTCTCACCTGCTTAGGTAGCCTACCCAGCAAACCTCTGAGCAGAAAGAAAACAAGCCAGAGCTCAAAACAGCATTCTCAAATATCACATTCCTTTAAAAATAAAAAAAATCACAAGAGTGACTGCAGAGGTTCCTGGCTCACCCTGTATGAGGTTCTAATGCAGGGCAACCACAGCTTGAGAATATTCAGGGTCTAGGAGGTCAGCTGCAAAGGAAAGAGCACCTTAGCTGCCAGTTCCTAAGAACAGCAGGAATGCAGATGCCCCTCCTTGGCTTTTCTAGGGCCTGGATACCTTAGCAGTACTGCTCATAGCTTTGAAACAATAGCAGAAATGTGCCCAGAAAAAGGTAAACAAAAGCCTTGAAGTCCAAGTGACCTCCTAGCCTCTTCTACAAGAAACACCTTTAGTGTAGCCCAAGCCAATATGAGCACAGTCGGCTGAGGTGAGACAGACATCCACAGTGAACCATGGTAGGGCCTCTGTTATCTGATGGCACTTACACACTCAGAGGTAGCCAGATAACCCTAAAACGGTGCCTACCCCAAAGCTGCAGGGGCTTCTTCACCTGCTACATTAAGGGAGCTCAAGTTAGCATGACCAAAGAGTCCCAAAGCTCCTGTATGCTTGGCTCTCTCAGGGACCCTCATAACTGAGACACTGCGCCTCGCTTCAGGATGGGCATCGCAACCCAATAAACTCTACACAGAGGCATGGGTTACTTCAGAACAAATGTTAATTCAAAAACAGTGGACTCTGCCCACAGTGAAAAGGGCAGGGAATCTTGTCACATGCTGTAACATACCATAACAAGCTGCGTTGAGGACACAGACAGAATGCAGTATCCTAAATATAAGCAGTCCACATGTATAAGAAAAAAATGAAAAAGAAAAGAGTCAACTTACACAGTCTGAGATCGGAAATGATCCAAAATACAATCAAGCTCTGACTTGCAGGAAATTCCGCACTAACCTCATAATGGGGCACAGTCAAAATTCATATGCAAGAAACACTGTACAAAATTGCCTTCAGGCTCAGTGTATGAGGCATAGGTGGAATAGAAGTGATTTTTCTGTTTAGACTTGGGTCTCATCCCCCAAGATATCACATAATATCTATACAAATACTCCCAAATGTTTAAAAAAAAAAAATCCAAGATCCTAAATACTACCTGTCCGAAAGATTTCTGGTAAGGGGCAGCAACTTCTATGAGGCTCTTGATAGAATAAAGCTGAAACACAAGCAAATGGGGATAAGGGGTAAGGCCAGCTCTTATGGGAATAATTTCTGTTACAAAGGTGACAGAGCTCTCATGCACTCGCATGGTGATGGCTGTACATGTGAGTACCCACTACCACCTGATGCGCTTTGTGTTATGTGCTTGGAGTAGTAGGTCCTGTGTTATGTGTATTTTACCACAATAAAAACAACAAACCATTTGAGCATCTGTTTGCCTTACTTGTATGCAGGCAAAGGAAGAGAACAAGCCCTCTATGGCGCCCAGAACCTCCAGCAGTCTTGCAGTCTTGTATCAGTTCCTATAAGATCCAGATATGAAGCAAAAAACAAAGTATAGCAATAGTGGAGTTTCCAGTCCTTTCTTGTCCTCTCCTGAAAGAGGCCTAGCCTCTTCAGGCTCCACCTTTGTCTGTGGGCTCCCATATCCCTAACTTCAACACATACTTTGGGAGCTTCTGCCTCGTCTCTACACCTACACCACTCATATGCTACTTGGGAGTATGGAGATAGAAACCTAACCCCAAAGAAAGAGATTTTCTTTTTCTAAACATACATTTGTTTGTTTGTTTATTTCTATGTATATGTGTACACCTGCATGCCAGAAGAGGCCATCATATCACATTATAGGTAGTTGTGAGCCACCATGTGGTTGCTGGGAATTGAACTCAGGACCTCTGGAAGAGGAGACAGTGCTCTTAACCTCTGAGCCATCTCTCCAGGCCCAAAGAAAGAGATTTTCAAAAGTGAGTACCATTTTATTTGTGCCTGGGAAGGCAATGGTCAGAAAGGGACCTGAACTGGCCTGCCATTTAGCCAGCCAGAGTCCCATGGCACCTAGAGCTAGTACCACTACCCACCTCCTGAGGGCACACTGTAACCATCAGATATTCACCTGTTTCTTCACAGTCCAGCCCTTCTTTCACCATTCCGCATAATTTTCTGGACATCATTTCTCCCTTTTTGCAGAGAGCCATTCAAAGTCATCACATCCCTAACAATTCTGGGACCACCCTAGCCCATCTTTCCTACAGTTCACCACAGGCCATGAGCCCCAACTCCACACATCTTGTTATGTCTGGTCCACTGAACCCCACCCAAACAACATAGGAAGAAATCAAGTATTATCAAGACCTCAGTCACAGGGGAAAGCCATAGTCTGGCTGGTAAGAAAGCATTTAAAAGAAGAAAAAAATAATAATATAATGTATAACAGGGAAGTAACAATTTGAAACAGAGTGTGACTAAGTGTTAACCAGCCATAAACAAAAAACAAAACAAACAAACCAAAACAAAACAAAAAACCTGCCATAAAGTGCCATAACTCATGTTTCAGCCAGTCAGCCAGGAAAGACAGGTTACCAGTGAGAGGGGACTTGAGCCAAGCATGACAGGAGGACCAGAGGCAGTCATACACTGCTCAAAGATGCTGCTCTTGGATAAATCACCGAGACAGGGACACTTCCTAGGCATCCTGACTGCCATAGGAAATACAGATGTGCTCCCTGAGTGAATCCCACAGAAACCCCTCAAGATGCAGAAAGACTGTAAGTTAGCCCCAGCCTGCTGTCTACTATCCCACTCCAGGAAACAAAGAGGCGAATCTTGTCTCCTGTACTAATAGCAAATCAAATATTTTTAAGTTAAAAAAAAAATGTGTAGCTGGGCATGGTGGTGCAGGCCTGTAATCTCAGCTCTGGGGAGGCAGAGGCCGGTGGATTGCTGTGAGTTCGAGGTTCAGCCTGGCCTACAAAGTGAGCCTAGGATAGCCAAGGCTACACAAAGAAACCCTGTCTCAAAAAATAAAAATTTAAAAAGTAAGTAAGCCACCAGCCAAATCACTCAGTTTCTTATCCTGGGCACTACAAAATCTTTAAGCTGGTTCTTTGTTGTTGTGGGAGATGTCTTATGCACCCTCAATCTCTCACCAGTACACACCAATATTATCTCTGCTCTAGTTGTCTCATCCAAGATGGCGCCACACGTTTAGTATATAGCCTTGATGTATACTAACTCTACTGAAGACCATGTTCAGAAAGACTTCTGTGCCGGGGCTCAGCCACATGAAAGCAGCACAGGACTCAGAACCCCACCCATCCAAATGGGCAGAATATAAGGTGGCAGAGGAAGGACCCCATCTCTTGTCTCAGAAATGGTCACAAAGGGTAAACCCTGACATGATGCAGACCAAAGGGCAGGGGTAAGCTCCCCTCGCACTCAGTCCCAGCAAGAGCCCTCATGCTACTTCCTTCCTGACTAATTAAGCCTTCCTTCTACTGAAATGGCCTCTTCCTCCCTGGCCTCTACCCTGACTAACTCCTGAAGCCTGGTCTTCACCCTAATGGCCTCCTTCCAGCTTGCTTTATGTGAGCTTCCTGATGCAACATGCAAATTTACAAGTGCAAAATGGTACTTCAGAAGACATTTCAACATGAGTGCCACTGCTGGTTTGCCTCTTCACTCTCAGAGATACTGGCTATGTGCACTACCCAAGTCTGTGGGAATATTTTCTTGATTAATTATTAATGTGGAAAGGCCCAGCCCACTGTGAACAGTGCCCCCTGGGCAGGTGGTCCTGGGTTGTACAAAAGAACAACCTGGAATCAAGACAGTAAACAGTATTCCTCATTGATCTCTGCTTCAGTTCCTGTCTCCAGGTCCCTGCCCTGCTAAAGTTCCTTGTTTGGCTTCCTTCAATGATTGATTATGATCAACACCTGCAGACAAATAAACCCTTTTTTTCCCAAGCTGTTTTTGATCATGATCTTCATTGCAGCAATAGAAAGCAAGCTAATATATCCAGGTTGCTGGAGACACTATGGACCACAAGGTGTCAGCACACCTGGCTCAACTGTCTTAGTGGGAAGTGGCTTTAAGCGGCAGCAATAGTCTGTGCTGGTGCCCAGACTGAGTGATGGAATAATAATTTTTTTCTGGACTTCAGCAGGACCTAAAACAAAACAAAACAAAACAAAACAAAACCAAACCCTGCACTGAGTTTTAGATGTTCATGTCTGGAGCCCAACAAGAACAAAATCCAGGGGCTTCTGGAGGTTAAGCACTTGAGAATAGGTGCTTATGGGAGACTGACTCCTATCCCAGAGCTGCTGCTCATGTAACAGCGAAGGCAGAGGACACCAAGAGAGGAGTAGAGTCTGCCCTGCATGTCTCCTGAGCTGGCAGGAGAGCAGCAGGCATGTCTGCCTGTTCCTGCCTCTAGCTAGATTACTTGGTGCTCACTTCAAACCACTCTGGCTCACAGATGGCTCTTCAGCAAAATCCTCTATGGTTCATTCTTAGGTTCATCAAAAAGAATGATGGAGAGAAAAATCTTAAGAAACCCATGAGGTGACAGTTATTATGGAAACATGTGTGTGAGAGAGAAGGCACAGGCACATTAGTGTCCACTAATGGTCTCACAATAAAAAGGAGTGAAATGCTACATCAAAAAGCAAAGGTAGGGTTGGAGAGATGGCTCAGAGGTTAAGAGCAATGACTGTTCTTCCGGAGGTCCTGAGTTCAATTCCCAGCAATTGAACTACGTGGTAGCTCACTACCATCTATAATGAGATCTGGTGCCCTCTACTGGCATGCAGGTGTACATGCAGGCAGAGCACTGTATGCATAATAATAAAGAAATAAAATCTTTAAAAAAAATTTAAAAAGCAAAGGTAGATAAGGGCCTGCTTGGCACATGTGAATGCTAAAGATCATCTCTTAAATCCTTGTGTCCTGACCCTCTAGGAAGTCCCTAGAGATAGCTACCTCACACTCCAGAGCCTCACACATCATAGTGAAGGAACAGGCTTAGGTTACAACAGGCGGTACAATCAATTTGAAACAACATGACTAACTAGAGTTTCCCAGATGGTCCCAGTCTTCCTAGGCACCACAAGAACACACCTGCAAACACTTGTCTACTCAAATGGCAAAGGGAAAGGCGCCCAAAGCTTCATTTAGGAGAGAGAAATGTCTTTGAGGGGAAAGGGAGGTGCCACAGGTAGAAACAGAGGGATCTGATTTACTTGGGGTTTGGCCTCTGGAGCAAGAGCAGCAAGCATGTGTCCCACCCATGACACAGGTAGACAACCAAGGAGCATAAGAAGAGAAAGAAGCTCAGCTGTCTGACCACAGGACTAGCAGACCTCAGGTGCCAGCTGATAAAACCCTACACCAAGATCTAGTGGGACAGCCCTGGAAGACAGGACATAAGCCTTCTCTCTCCACTCAGGTCTGCAGAAATGGCACCTGTGCAAGCCCCTGCGGACACCTAGGCCTTTGCCCTCACTTTCCCTAACCCTGAACAAAACCGACTTCCTTCTTCACTGCTTCCTCGCACAAACAACTGCTTTAGAAAGCGGCCTGAGCACATCTGGAGTGGTAGAGCATCTTCTGCCTAGTACTACAAGTCTTGACAACATTCCAGACTCCCAAACAGAAGCCTGAGTAGAGCTGCACTCAAACATTATGTGGCTAGCAGTGCCACCGCTGAGGAACCTTGGGGAAGACCAGTGACAGGAGCAGGGAATGGCAAACACACTTACCATCTCATCCAGGGCGTATCGCAAGAGGCCATGCTCATAAAGGATGAAGAATCGTCGCTGCCATTTCTGCAACAAAGCACAGAGTTTGGGGGTTAGGTGTCCTGGCCCTGGGTCTCAGCTGCAGAAACCCAATCTGACCCAGAATCTAAGGGATGCTGGCTCCAAGGCTTTAACTTCTGGGGTAGATGGTAGGAGACATAAGTGCAGTGATTCATTAGCTGGGAGAGGGGGTGTCAGGAGATGGCGCTAATCACATGTGACTAGTGCTTGCACATGCCCAGTAAGGTGTTTAAAGTTAGAGCAGAAACCATATGTGGTCACATTTCTATACTGCTCCTGGCAGCCAGTATAGAGCTTTCATAGAATGTTTGTTGCTCTATTAGATGAATGATCTTATGTGATCTGGAACAACCTGAGAATGCAGAGAAATTGATACTATCCCTCCTAAAGAAAGTCTGGGAAAGGGTATGAAATGGCTTGGTCTGGTGATTTCCAAGGGAGAGGAAGCAAGCAGCCAAAGCCAGGAATTCAACAGCAGTGGAACGAGCTAACAAAAAATAAACAGAAGCACCACAACAAAGCCCAGGCCTCCACGGGGTGTTACTATGGTCAAATGCCACTGAGAGCTGGAATGAAAAGGGCACATGTACACAACATCTTTCTGTGTGAAAGGCCTTGTCTAGGCCATGAAGCTGTGGCCTGAACACTGGCTCCGACAGGAACGACTCCCCCCCACCCCCCCAGGGGACTTCAGAAGGGCTCGAGCTTCTCTTCTCAACACTGTAAAAAGTCCAACAGTAGGTAAGTTTTGACTAGCACTAAAGCCACAAAATTAATTATAATGTATGTTTCTTTGCTGTAAACCAAAATAGTAAATTTTAAAACGTATTATTAAAATTTCTCATTTGGAGCCGGACATGGCAGTTCTGAAATTATAGTACAGACCAAGAAAGGCACTTGGCTCTCTGGGTACTGCATTTTAGCTGGAACTGCTGGCCACCAGGAGTGAGAACAGAACTCATAGGGCTACTCAGAGAGGACCTACTAGTGCTGCTTTCAGGCTGGAGTTCCAGAATAGACTGCTGGCATGTTTTCCAAAATCATTTCCAAGGTTCCTATGTGTTATCTTTGAAATCAGAATCTATTCCACAAGAAAGTCCAAAGACGCAATGCCATTAGCCCTGTGGGCCAGAGTGTGTATTGGGAGGCCCTGGCAAGGTGAGGAGGGATGAGGAGAGCTGGGGCAGTATATAAAGTGCATGAAGAAAGTGTATGGGAAGATACTCTGCCTGGAGCTGAATCCTCAGGGTTGCCCGGGGAATGAGCAAGCCTCTGGTCAGCAAAATGCAAGCATAGCCACCTTTTTGCTCTGGAAGAGACCTATACACAGGAGGCAGAACAGTGTAAGGCTTACTCAGGGAACATAGGTGTCCAGGCCTCAGGCCTCAGCCCTTCATTAGGACTAAGCCCCTGGCTCAGGAGAGGGTGGCTGCCTTGGCTCTGAAGGACCTGGGAGCTAGCTTAACATGTTGCAAAGATGTACTTAATTGCTTTTTACCTTTTCCATTTGACTGTTCGCAAAGAGTCCAGATGACCCACAATCAGTGACACGCATACAAGAATGCCACATTTTGAAACAAGGATTCGATATATACATAAGCAGAACTTTCTGAGACTGCAGAGTTCACAAAACGCTGGACGCCTGCTGAGTTTGTCACCCAGGTTCCAATGTTTACATCCAGTCTCCCTCCCTAATTTTACCAATTTGCTTTCAAATGGACCTCCTGGTTCTTCCACTCCTAGAATTATTTCAGGTGTCCTTACCCGTGACCGGTGCACTGGGTTGTCAAAGTCAGTGCCATCTGGAGCCAGGAGCAGCCAGCCACCATAAATGGGTTTTGCCTAGAAGAGAAAAAGGATGGCAGGTCACCAGTAGCACTGGACCAGAAGACAAGAGCGCAGGGCAAGTTGACAAACAGGATGTCATCTCCTCCTTCCCAGCCCAGGCTAGGTGGAATAGAGGCCTAGTTTAAAAGGTCCCAGAGTTCCACAGCTTGTGGTGCGCTTAGGGAAACACAGAACCTGAGGGTGTTCGCAAATGCACAAAGCAAAAGAACCCTTAAGACAAAGGCTTCCTCTCTCGAGTTCCTAACAAACACACCAAGATAGGGAAGGGTGACATTTTATTAGATGAATGTGCCACATTGGGTGCCAGGAATCAAGTGTAAATGACACAGCTCCAAGCCCCAATCCTGAAGACATAAAGTAGAGCCTGGTAGAGATCAAATTAGGCACTGGCCTAAGATTCACCGGTGCCTAGGTGCCACCAAGGGCAAGGAAGCCTCTGGGCTTCAACTTGCCACTGAGCGGTTGAAAAGCAGAATAACTGTCTCATGAAGCTTCTGTGATAATGCAGGTGAAAAGAACCAGGACAGAAGCCAGGTGAGGCAGCTCATGTCTGTAATCTCAGGACTGGGGAGGCTGATGCAGGAGGATCACCATGAGTTCCAGGTCAACCTGGGCTGCAGCATGAGACTGTCTCAACAAAGAGAGTACAGGGAGCTGAATGCTGCAGCTGGAAAACAGTCTGGCAGTTTGGGAAAAGTTGAGCATACAGCTAAGCTACTGTGAGCACCAACAATTCCACTGCTAGGTAACATACATGTGAGAAAACTACACAAATGGAAACACGCACTGCAACATTCTAAGAGCACTGCTCCCAACTGCCCAAGGGTCTAATAGCAGAAATGCACACAGACAGTTGAAAGATCTGTAGTCCACCCACACACTGACTGCTCAGCATGACACAGATAGAGGCCCTGGTGCACACATAAAATGTGTGAACCTCAAGAGCACCGTACAACTGAAAGCAGTTAGACACAAAAACCTGCACATTATTGAATCCTGTTCACATTAACTGTCTGGAACAGGCAAATCCACACAACAGAAGGCAAAGGGAATGGCTACCCAGGGGCAATGGGAAAGACACTGGGTTTCTTTGGCAAGTGATAAAAATGTTCTGAGATGAGATACTGGAGATCGCTGCAGTACTGTGAGTAACATAAAGCTAGAGACCTCAACAATTTAAGAGGGTGAATGTTATACAGCATGTGAATTAGACCTCAATAAAAACTACACAAGAAAAAAGCACCAAGCATGATGTCTGGCCTATAAAACCTCAACAAATGTCAGGCCTGGCTATTATTTTACTGACCAAAGCACCTCCCACCCTTGAGACCTGGCAAAGGAGTCCAATGTGCTTATAGGAATGCGGCACGCTAGGGCACTTTACAACTACATCCAGTTGGAGAGAAGAGGCTGGCAAAGGGACAACTGAACTGAACCAATGTACCTTCTCCCATTTGGGGGACAGTGACAAAAAAATTCAAATCCTCCTGCTGCCTCCACCTCATGATCTCTGAATTAGCCATGGGGAACAGAGGCACTTAATAATGCTTATCTGCAAACTGGGAGGCCCCATCAGGCCAATCCATTTAGCTGTGGAATCTGTGACTCAAGAGAGGGCAATTTGCTTGCTAAAGGGTCATAGAGCCTCCAGCCTAAGCCAAGAATCCTCCCGTTTTCTGGCTTCTTTGCACAGAGTCCTTAACAACGCCCCCAAACTCTGACTTCTCCTGAGTAGAGTGGGTAGAAAGAGATGTGAGTTGGGATAGAGGCAGGCTGCTGGAAAAATGACAGAACTTTGCTTTGATGGAACGCAGGAGTAAGTGCTGGCAGAAGGCCCAAGAGCTAAATGGACACTGGCAGTGCCCAGCCAGCTGAACATCCCCTCTCCCCACAAACGCGCTAAGCATACACTGTAGGTAGACTAGCCACAGCATAGGAAAGCCAGAGCTGGGGCCAGATGACTCCCTGTAGCCTGTACATCTTGATCCTCCTGGGGCCTCTTGGCCTCCATCTTGAGTGGCCCTCACATCCCCTAGCTGTGGGATCTGGTCAGCAGACTACCCAGTGTGACTGTGTGGCATCTTTTTGGTTTATGGCTACAGGGCTTTAGGATGACTTTATATTAGGTTCATGTACATGACCTTCGGGGACCTTAGTGATTGGTGCAAACGCCCTTAAAACCCAGGTCACCCTGCCTCAATTCCTCACTGGCATCATTATTCACTCAGCAAACCCCTGTCTAGGCCTACAACGCATAGGCACGCACTACACACTAGAAACCTACTAGAACTTTCTGGGCCACCATCACAGATCTTAGTATCTCTACAAAAGGGCCTCCAGTAGAGGCAGCCAGGAAAGCATAGGGCTAGAATAAGAACTACGGCTCCAGAAAGAGCTGGCAGGAAAACTGGTACCTCAAATAGTGACAGAGGCAAATCTCAAAGGACAGGGAGCAGCTTATTGGATAGTTTGGAACTGGGGCTAGCTAGGGTCAAGAGACAGTGAAAGGTGTAGGGTGACTATGTTGACAACTCCATCTCTAGAAATAACCAAAATCACTAAGTTGTGTACTTTAAACATTTTAATTACACGAATTTACCTCAATAAAGCATGTATTTATTTATTTATTATTTTTTAAGAAAAGGTTTCTCTGTGTAGCCTTAGTTGTCCAGGAACTCACTCTGTAGACTAAGGTGGCTTTGAACTCAATAAAGCCATTTTTAAAAAGCATGTAAAGAGAGTTCTCATATGCTCCTCCAGGGTCTAGCCCAGTGAGGTGTCCCCTTCCCCCTTCTCCAACCCCATATCCATGCCTTTACTACAACCCACCAGATCTAGCCCAGGTCCCATAACCAGTGGCCAGCCTCGTCTAAGAACCACTGACTGTGCAGCAGCCCAAGCTCTAGGCTTCCACTAGGTCCCACATCCTATAAACCCCTGCCTTCTAACCACCCTCTCCTGTATTCAAGTCAACCTCTAGGTTTCCCCAGAACTCGCTCTACCTATAACCACCCACAGGTGGCTCCTGTGCCACTTGGTAATCACCCCAGTTGGTATCCAGACCTCCCGAGGTCTGCCTCCAGAGTCTTGACTAGTGAGTCCCTTTGATATTCCCAAACATACCTTTTCTACCACCTGCCAGATCTAGTCTGGGCCCAACATGTAGTGCACTAGCCTAGTCTGGCCTCCCCCGCCTGTACTAAAGAAGATCTCTAGGCTTCTGCTAGGCCCAACCAAAGGACACTTCCACACCATATCCAACCTTTCCACTCAGCCAAATCTAGTCCCAGCACCCAGGCTTGGGCCAGGAAGCAATGGTGTCCACCACCCCAGCCCCTTCTCCCCACCTGACTTCATTTCACCTGAGCCATTTCCAGTCTCTAGGCCCAAACTACCTGAATATCCTTTCTTTTGCCCCAAACCTGCTCTGTCCATAAGAGACTCAGAATAAACAAAAGAAGTATACAGCTGGGTGTGGTGGCACACACCTGTAATCCCAGCACTTAGAGAATCAGAGCCAGGCAGATCTCTGTGTGTTCTATTCTAGGCCAGCCTGGGCTGTAGAGTGAGTCCAGGACAGCCAAGGCTACATAGAGAAACCTTGTCTCAAAAAAAGATTCACATGCACAGATCTCATCACAAAAATACCAAACAATATAAAAGGCTATGCCAGCATTTTCTCTGTAAAACCCACATCTAGGGAATTACCTAGATGAACCCCAGAACACAGAATTTAAAAGAAGAATCCCACACTTCATCAAAGAATTCAAGGAGTTTGAAGAAGACACAAAGAAACAACGTGATGAAATTAAGGAGAAAAGAGCTTAGGGTTATTCTCTCTGTCCTGGAACACAAAACAAATCTTCATCAATTCAAGACACTGAAGTTGCTCCTTGTATGATTTCTCACCACAGTGTCACAGAAATTAAAAATGGCAGCAAACAAATCTCTAGCATATACACAAATTCATGGAGATTAGACAACTTATTACTGAATGATGAGCGGGTAAAAGAACTCATAGTAAAAATGACTATCTTACCAAAAGCAATCTACAAATTCATTGCAATTCCCACCAAAATGCCAACACAACTCTTAACAGAACTTGAAAGTGCAATTCTCAACTTCATATGGAAAAATAAAAAACATAGGATAGCCGTAACAGTCCTGCACGATAAAATAACTCCTGGAGGTTATCTCCATCCCTGATTTCAAGCTGTAGTAGAGAGCAGTAGTAATAAAAACTGCATGATATTGGCATAGAAACAGACAGGTTGACCAATGGAATTGAATTGAAGACCCAGAAATAAACCCACACACCTATGGTCACTTGATTTTTGACAAAGATGCCAAAACCATGCAACGGAAAAAAGAAAGCACCTTCAACAAATAGTGCTGGTCGAACTGGATGTCTGCATGTAGAAGAATCCAAATACACCCACATCTATTACCTGCACAAAACGCAAGCCCAAGTGAATCAAAGACCTCAACACAATACTAGATACACTAAATCTGATAAAAGAGAAAGTGGGGAATAGCCTTGAACGCACTGGTACAACAGACAACTTCCTGAATGGAATACCAACAGCTCAGGCTCTAAGATCAACAATTAATAATGGGGCCTCATGAGGCAAAGGCAAGGCAAAGGACACCACCAACAGGACAAAACAGCAGTGTACAGAATAGGAAAAGATCTCCATCAACCCTACATCTGACAGAGAGCTAGTATCCAAAATATATAAAGAACTCAAGAAATTAAACACCAATAAAACAAATAACCCAATTAAAAATGGGGTACAAAGCTAAATTCTCAACTGAGAATTTTAAATGGCTGAGAACCACGTAAAGAAATGTTCAACATCCTTAGTCATCAAGGAAATACAAATCAAAACAACTCTGAGATTCCACCTTACACCCATCAGAATGGCTAAGATTAAAACTTCAAATGATAGCACATGCTGGTAAGGATGTGGAGCAAGATGAACTCCTTCATTGTTGATGGGAATACAAACTTGTACAACCACTTTGGAAATAAATCTGGCAGTTTCTCAGAAAATCGGGAGTAGTTCTACCTCAAGACCCAGCTATACCACTCCTGGGCATATACCCAAAAGATGCTCCACCATACCACAAGGACACTTGCTCAACTAGGTTCATAGCAGCTTTATTCATAATAGCCAAAAACTGGAAACAACCTAGATGTCCCTCAACCGAAGGATGGATTAAAAAAAAAAAAGCGGTACATTTATACAATGGAATGCTACTCATACATTAAAAACAAAGACATTCATTGCAGGCAAACGGATGAAATTACAAAAGATCTTTCTGAGCAAGGTAGCCCAGACCCAGAAAGACACACATGATATGCACTCACTTATAAGCACATTTTAGCCATAAAGCACAGGATAACCATGCTACAACCCACAGACCCAAAGAAGTTAAGTAACAAGGAGGGCTCAAGGGAGGATGCTTGAATATCACTCAGAAAGGGAAATAAAACAGACATCAGAAGTGGACGGAGGGAAGATACTAGGTGGGAGAGAGGGTGGGGATCAGATGGCAGGGAGGCTCCTGGGAGTCTATGGGGATGACCCTATCTGAAACTTCTAGCAGAGGAGGATAGAGAGCCTGAAGTCCTCACCTCCTGTAGCCAACTGGGACTTGCAGTGGAGGGAGGGGGACACTAACCCAGCCATAAAATCTTCGACCCAGGGCTGGAGAGATGGCTCAGCGGTTAAGAGAACCAGTTGCTCTTCCAGAAGTCCTGAGTTCAATTCCCAGCACCCACATGGCGGCCCACAACCATCTATAATGAGATCTGGTCCCCTCTTCTGGCCTGTAGGTGTACATGCAGGCAGAGCACTGTATAATAAATAAATAAATAAACAAACAAACAAACCTTTGACCCAAAATGAGTTCTGCCTACAAGAAATGTAGGAATAAAGATAGAGCAGAGATTCAGGGAAAGGCCAACCAGTAACTGGCCCAACTTGAGATACACCCCATGGGAGACAGCCAACCCCTGACACTTCTAATGATACTGTGCATTGATTGCAGACAGGAGCCTAGCACAACTGTCTTCTGAGAGGCTTCAGCCAGCAGCTAATGGAAACAGATGCAGAGATCCACAGCCAAACAATAGGTAGAACTTGGGGAGTCTTGGGGAAGAGTGGGAGGAAGGACTGAGGGAGTCGGAGGGGACAAGGACACCACAAGAAGACCTGGAGAGTAAACTAACCTGGGCTCAAAGAGATTGAATCACCAACCAAAGAATATGCACGAGCTGAACCTAGGCCTCCTACACATATGTAGCGGATGTGCGACATGTGGGTCCCCTAACTACTAGAGTAGGGACTGTCTGCAATGCTTGCCTTTGGATCCCTTTCCCCTGGCTGGACTACTTTGCCTGGCGTCAGTGGGAGAGGATGTGCTTAGTCCTGTTGTGACTTGAGGTGCCAGGGTGGGTTGGTACCCTTGGGGGGCGGGGGGCTCTCTTTCTCAGAGAAAAGGAGAGGGGGTGGGAGGAAGAGTGTGTGAGGGTGGAACTGGGAGAGGAGGGAGGGGGCTTTGATCAGACTATAAAGTGATTAAATTAATCAATAAAAAAAGAAAAATTCCAAAAACTAAATGAAAATATAAACACAACAAAATCTTTGGGACATATCGAAAGTAGCCCTGAGATAGATTGCTAAATCTAAGTGCCTACATTTTAAAAATCAGAAAGATGCTGTATGGTGGTGGCGCATGCCTTTAATCTCAGCACTTAGGAAGCAGAAGCTAGCAGATCTCTGTGAGTTCTAGGCCAGTCTGATCTACAGAGCTCACTCCAGGACAGTCAAGGCTACACAGAGAAACTCCGTCTCAAAATCAAACAAACAAAAACAAATAAACAAAAACCCCAGTTGATGGCAAGAAATAAGAAGCACAACAGAAATCAATGAAATAGAAACAAAGACTCAATGAATATACTAACTGTTTTTTTAAAAGCAAGATAAACATGATTGACAGACCCTTGGCCCAACTAACCAAAAGGAAACTGAGGACTCAAATTAACATAATCAAAAATGAACAGGGAAGCATATCAGACAACAAAGAAATTTAGACTATTTTAAGGGGACTTTTAAAAAAGATTTGCTTATTTATTATGCTTGCATGTACACCTGCACACCAGAAAAGGGCATCATATCACATTATAGATGGTCGTGAGCCATCATGTTGTTGCTGGAAATTGAACTCAGGACCTCTAGAAAAGCAGTAAGTACTCTTAACCTCTGAGCCATCTCTCCTGCATAAAGGAACACTTAAAAAACATGTATTCCATTAAGATGGAAAACAAAAATGAAAACAAAACAACAACAACAAAGGATGGCTTTCTAGATTCAAATAGACTATAAAAATTAAACTGAGAAGTCAAGAACCTAAACAGACCCACAAAAAGTGAGGACAATGAAATAGTAATAAAAAGCCTTCCAGTTTAAAAAAAAAAAAGAAAAGAAAAAAAGAAAAAGAAAAGAAAAGACCAAGGCCAGATGGATTCACAGCAGAATTCTAATAGACTTTCAAAGATCTATAGCTAATGTTTTAAAAGCTACTCAAATAAAGAAAAGAAATAAAAGGAACATCGAAATGCCTTCTACGAAGACAGCATCACTTTAATATCTAGACTAGGAAAAAACAACAACAACAAAAAGAAAACTACAGGCTACTATATTCGCAGTGAATTAAAACAAACAAACAAACTCCAGTCTGACCTACAAAGTAAGTCTAGGACAGCAGGGGTTGTTACACTGAGAAACCCTGTCTTGGGGGGTGAGGGATGGGGTGGGGGTTGGGGGGAGACTCATTAAATAATTATTTCAAACAGAATAGAGACATGTATCAAAAAGATTATCCACCATGACCAGATTGATTTTATCTTTGAAATATAGGGATGTTTGAATATGCACAAGTCAATAAATGCACTAAACCACATAAATAGATTTAAAGACAAAATTTACACTATCACCTCAAAAAATGTAGATGCCTTTGACAGAATTTAACATGTCTTCGTGATAAAAATTCTATAAAGAATGGGAACATACTTCAACACAATGAAAGGTTTTACACACACACACACACACACACACACACACACACACACACACACAAAGTCAACATCATCCTAAATGAGCAGTTCTCAACCTGTGGGTGGCAACTGTTTTGGGAACCAAAGGACCCTTTCCCAGGGGTCACTTAAGACCATTAGAAAATAGATATTTACATTACTATTCATACTAGCAAAATTAGTTACGCAGAAACAAAAATAATTCATGGTTGGGGGTCACCACAACACAAGGAACTGTATTAAAGGGCTGCAACACTAGGAAGGCTAAGAACTACTGTTCTAAATGGAGAAAGGCTTCCAGCAATCCCACTGAAGCCAGGGATGACCCTGAAATGCCCGCCCTCCGCACTCCTTTTCAACACTGTGCTCGAAGTGAAGGACTAGCTAGAAGGGACATACATAAAGAAGTCGTCTAACTATCCCTATTTGCAGATGATGTGATACCACAACACACACACAGAAATCCCAAAACTTCTATCAGAAATCTTGCAAGAATGATAAAGAAATTCAGCAATGTGGATGGATATATAATCACCCTGCAGAAATCAATCACTTTTCTATACACCAACAACAAACATACAATGAAGGAAATCATGGGCACACCCCACTCACAATAGCTTCAAAGAAAATAAAATCAAGGAATAAACCTAACCAAGGAAAACTTTTAAACTCTGAAGAGATAAAGACACTAGAAAATTGAAAGACATCTCATGCTTATGGACTGATAGAAATAACATTATTAAAAAAGACAATTTTACAAGAAGCTACTCTCAGATTCAATGCAACCCCTATCTCATTCTTCTTAAAACCTATATGGAACCACGAAAGACCCCAGACAGGCCAAACAACCCTGAGCAAAAAGAACAACGCCGGAGGGATTACCATTCAAGATTTTAAAAAATACATTACAGAGCCATGGTTATTTAAAAAAGAAAAAAAAAAAAAAAAGTGTAGCACTGACACAAAAAACAGATATGTAGACCAATGGAATAAAAACCAAAGAGCCAAACATGAATACATATAATCTCATTTGACAAGGACACCAAAAACATGCTGGATAAAAGAAAGCATGTTCAATAAATGGTACTGGGAAACTGCATGTCAACATGCAGAAGAATGAAATTAGATTTGTGTCTGTCACCTTGAGCAAAAACTCCACATGGATTAAAGATCTTGATGTGAAACCTGAAATACCAAAATAGTTAGAAAAAACACAGGCAGCCCTCATGATGCAAGAGTAGGAAAGGGCTGTCTGACTAGGGCTCCATTAATTCAAGAGCTAAGGCCAACAACTGACAAGCGGGGCTTCCTGAGACGAAAAAGCTTCCGCACAGCTAAAAGAGCAACCAACAGGGTGAAGAGGAAGCCCACAGAATGGGAGCGAAGCTTTGCCAGCCATACAGCTGACAGAATTAATGTTCAGACTATATAGACTCAACAAACAAACAAACAAACACCCAGAGTCAAAACAACACCACCACCCACAAATGACCCATTAGAAAAATGGGCTAGGGACCTCAGCAGAGAGTTCTCAAAAGAAGGAAAAAAATGGTTGGCAAATATACAGAAAATGCTTATCTTCCTTAGAAATTAGGAAAATGTAAATCAAAACAGCTTTGAGATTTCATCTTACTTTAGTCAGGGTGACCCTGATCAATAACAAATGCTGGAGGAGATGTAGGGAAAGGGAACCTCCATTCACTCACAGTTGGTGGGATTGCAAACTGGGGCAGCCACTATGGAGATCAGTGTGGAGCATTCTCAAAAAGCTAAAAGGAAGTCTTACATATGACCCTACCATACCACTCAATGGCATATATACCCAAACGCCCCAGTATCCTACGTAGGATGTTCATTGCTGCTTTATTCACAACAGCTAAGTATGGAAACAAAGGAAAAGTCATTATCCTGATGAATGAATAATGAAAATGTACTGAATACACAATGAAATGACATTCAGCTGTAAAGAAAAATGAAAACATGAACTTTGCAGTAAGTGGACAGAACTAGAAAATATACTGAGTAAAATACTCCAGACCCAGAAAGACGCATGCTTTATGTTTTCTCTCATGGGGGTTCATAGCTTCAAACCTTCAGGTGTGAGTACATAGTCTGCATGAATGTAGAACGGGACCACTGCCAGGAAAGGGGGCTCAGGAAAAACAGAGAGGGAGGTAGAGTTCTGTGATGTGGTCTGGGAGATGGGAAGAAGGGTACTTTAGGGAGGGAGAGGGAGGCACATACAGAAGAAGGTGGGAGGTGGGTAAAATAACAACAAAGACCTCTGAAGAAGTAATAAGGAAGCATACTACCTATTTACCTCCAAAAACCTTACAATACACAAAATTGTGTATATAAATATACATAATTTTAATCAACCTTTCTCATCTTTGTTGATGGTACTTCCTCCAAGAACCAAAGACCACTTTATAGAAAATCTCAATACAAGACATGAGAAGCCTTCTTGCATGATACCAGAAGATGCTGTGAGAGCTTCTGGAAAAATGAGGCAACCAACAGTTCTCTTCGACTATGATGCCTATGCAGCACATCAACAATGGCACCATAACCCTGAGTGCAGTAGTGGCAAGTATACCTTGCTGATAACCTAACCGGACGTTAAGAGCCACTCAACGGGAAGGAAGCCGCGCCTGGTGCTGGGCACCTCGCTAACTACCCAGAGCTGTGAAGTCACGCATCCTAGATGAGAACCCACAACCTCCCCCACCCCTTCTGCTTTTTGGTTTTTGGAGACAGGGTTTCCCTGTGTAACAGCCCTGGCTGTCCTGGACTTGTTTTGTAGACCAGGCTGGCCTCGAACTCATAAAGATGTGCCTGCTTCTGCCTCACAAGTGCTGGGATTAAAGGTGTGTACCACCATGCCCAGCTCAACCTCTTCTTTTCTTCTTTAAAGATTTATTTATTTTACGTATATGAGTGCTCTATCTGCATGTACACCTGCCCACCAGAAGAGGGCATGAGATTACATTATATATAGATAGTTGTGAGCTACCATGTAGTTACCGGGAATTAAACTCAGGACCTCTGGAAAGAGCAAACAGTGCTCTTAACTGCTGAGCCATCTCTCCAGCCCCTCAACCTCTCCTTTTCAAAAGCAGCATAATACCTAAATACAACTTAAAACAGTTGTCCTGATACCCACAGCTAAGGAGAGCTCGCACCCTGCATCAAGGAAACACCTCTTTGTAACAGACAGAGACCACTACAGAAAAGCACAATCAATCAAAGTGCAGAATTGCTGAGCTCAGTCCCAATGGATACATCTATAAAACACTCCAGCACCTAAGTAAAGCCCAGGAAAGACTGTAGAAGAAGAAGTAGAAAGATTCTAAAAGCTAGAGGATCAGAGAGTTTGCCGTAGGATGTTGACTCCCAGTAACGTCAAAAGCTACATTCAAAAAGTCTCACCAACATGGCTGTCTAAGCATGACATGAACAAGGACATAATGATACGCATGCCAAAGGATGGGGGAAAGCCCAGGAGGCCTCACCTTTCACAACCACAGACAACTGGAATGCTGAGAATGGGAGAAACAGTCTTGCCAAATGGCCAACCCCAAAAACATATATACAAGTAACATAAAGACTAAGCAGGTTATACTTAGGAATAAATATATAAATATTTGCATATAACAGTAAGCAAAAATAAACCATAAAATTTAAAGAAAGCAAGAGTATATGGAAAGAGTTGAGGGAGAAAAGGGAGCCATAGTGTAATTATATTATAATCTCAAAAAATTAAAATAAAACACATGCAAGCCTGACAACTTGTGTTTGATCGCCTGAACTCATAGTGGAAGGATATATATATATATCTCCAAGTCCCAAAATAAGCCCTCCATACATGCAACAACATGCATGATCTCTCTCTCTCTCTCTCTCTCTCTCTCTCTCTCTCTCTCTCTCTCACACACACACACACACACACACACACACACACACACACACACACACACACTTATCAGGCTTAACTACTGAGTAAGACTGCCTCAAAACAATCATTTACTAGGACCTAAGTCTGGTCACACTGTAAGCATCTGAGTAAACCAAGTTCTCTTTCCCACCCTAAGGAAGTCAGACCTCTGCAGGGGCTGAATTTTCAAGGGACTCTGCCCAAGTCAGAGATAGGGACAAAGGACTTAAGAGCTATAATTTGTAGCCCTGATGTGTAGGAGTTGATGTGGACCAGATGAGTAAGAGAGCAGGATACCCAAGGCTGCACTGGCCCTATGGAGCACAGGATGATGCAACAGAGCCTGAAGGCCTGATTTGGTCCCAACAGCCTGACGATACCAGGAAACTGAAAGACTAGCCACACAGGGCAAAGTCATAGGACAATGCATGACCTTCTCACTGAGGACAAAAAAGACCCAAAGAGGCACTTCCTTCACACATACACAGACAGGCATAGACACACACACACACAATCCTCACACATCCCCATGGCTGCCCTTCTCCAGTCAGGTTTGGGGGCCTGTTGCTGTCTCTCCCAGATCCCTACCCAGCCCACAACCTTACAAAGCCTCCTACACCTTAGGATTTCATGTCCCTTCCTCAAAGACTGTCCTGACTACTTCGCCCAGCATCAGTGACTTGCCTCCATCATTAGAAGAATGACATGTTTCAAAACTGACACATGCCTGAGATTTTGTCACACAGGACCGAAGGGATACCACTTAGGGTTTTTGTTTTGTTTTATAGACTCAATAGGGTCTTCTAAATAAAGCATCATGCCAACTGCAAATAGGGCTGTGTGCCTCCTTCCCTTCCTAATGTTACCCCTTTTATCTTTCTTAACTGCTATAGCTAAGGTTTCGAGCAGGAAGAGTAGATATCTTTGACTAATTCCCACCTTTAAAAAAAATGTCCTGAGTAAGTTTCCATTTAATGTAATGTTGTCTATAGGTTTGTTGTATATAGCCTTTATGATTGTGAAGTAGGTCCCATTTATTCATAAAGTTTCTAGAACTTCTATCATGAAGGCATGTTGGGCTTTGTCAAATACCTTTCTAGCATTGACTAAAATAATGGTGGGTTTCTTTCCTGACATTTGTTTATATGGTACATTACATGTATTGATTTACATATGTCATCCCGACCTTGCCTTTCAGGGATGAAGCCCACTTGGTTATAACGTATACATTGCCACTACTGAACCTTTAGGGCTACTGAGCCGTGCTGGGCACTGTTGTGGTTCATAGGCATCACAGCTGGGGCAGGAGTGCTGGTTGCTTCCCTCCTTTGGAAGCTCGAATAGCAGCTTCTGCTACCTCAGGGAGGAGGCATTCAGGTCAGTTCCCTCTCAGGGGCCTCCGGGCCCTGTCTGAAGTGCATGGTGTCTTAAGCAATAGGGACTTAACTTTCACCTCTGGGCAATAGCCTGAAATGTTTTGGACAACCCAGCCCAACAATTCAAATGATGGTTTCTCATGCCTGGGGTTGGGGTTTTTGTTAGATGGTCTTTGGGTCTTGGAAGACGCAATGCCAGGCCAGATAGGAAAAGTTCATCTGAACTATATGTATTTATACACACACTAAATGCTGCCAAAGACATACAGGAAGTATATATTCACCCAACATCACTGAAAATCAGTTATGGCAGTTTCTTAAGAACTAAATATGAAATTCCCATTTCACCAGGAGCCATACTCCTGTATATTTCACTCCAGAGAAATGAAAGTAGTGACACAAAAGCTACACACAAATAATGGCAGCAGTCCAGAAGACCTGCAGAGTAGAAAACAGCTGAACAAACTGTGTCACCACTCCATGGGCCACATGGGCCACCAGTCAGCAACAGAGTGGCAATGTCTGCCCCCATACACTATTCTCTGGGCTGCCAGAGATCAAAGAGTGGAAAGAGTCCACCTCACAGGTGATGTGCTGTGAGAGTCCACTCACAAAACTCCCTGAGAAAGCTACTCCAGCACTCAGGATGTAGAAGCAGTCAGATCTCTGTGAGTTCCAGGCTAGCCTAGTCTACACAGTGAGGTCAAGGCCAGCCGGAGATACATTGTGAAACCATTTCTCAAAAACCAATAAAATTAAAAATATAACTAAATAAGAATTTTTAAACACTGGGCAGTGATGGCACACGCCTTTAATCCCAGCACTTGGGAAGCAGACGCAGGGGGATCGCTGTGAGTTCGAGGCCAGCCTGGTCTACAAAGCGAGTCCAGGACAGCCAAGGCTACACAGAGAAACCCTGTCTCAAAAAACCCAAAAAGAAAGAAAGAAAGAAAGAAAGAAAGAAAGAAAGAAAGAAAGAAAGAACTTAAAACTTCACAAAATGAAGTCTACTCTTTCTAAAAAGCTTCCTCCACCTTATCCACAGAGGTTTGGAACACTGGCACAACCTGCTACAGCCCCAGAGCCCATGGCTATATTAAAAAAGGCTCTGAAGTCCATCCTCAAGATCCTCAGCTCCTAGCTACACGGTATAAGCTCGACTGGCTCAGACAGAAGCCTGTGGCAGTCCCAGGCTCATATGATCCATCTTGCAGGGCTTCTTACTTCACAGTGGCAAGTCTTAACCATCCTCCTAGAGTCAATCTTCGTTAAGTCAGGGGAACAAATGTTTCCAACCAGATCAAATGGGTGAGGGTACAAGTCAATACTCTGTTTAACAAAGCACAATTAAGCTACTAAATAAATGCTTTTGGGCACAGCTGGCATCTAGACACTGCCACCCCATCACAATCAAGCCTCAAGACACCCAGAACAGACTAGTTTGGCTCTGACTTCACATGGCCTGACTGACTCAAAGAGCGTGGAGGGAGCACAGTTTGTGACAGGATTCCTAGCAGGTTTCCTGCTCTCTAGGACTCACCTTCTCCCTCAGAAGGCAAGTGGGCATGGAATGAGGAAGTGGGACTATAGGGGCAGCAGCCAAACAATCCATGAAGCCATGATTCCCAAGATTTCCAGGTCTGGTGGGAATGGTAATGCACCGTCCCACTTGCAACCCTCAAGACAACATACTTCTGGGGGACACTTAAGTCTTATGACTACTTTAGATCAACATATTTTGGAGTATATGCTAGGCTGATCTGTAATTAGAGCTGCCCTCCTGCTCTTAAAAGAACCTCTGCTTGCTGGGAGGTGGTGGTGCACACCTTTAACGGCAGGGGCAGGGGCAGGGGCAGGGGCAGGGGCAGAGGCAAGAAGATCTTTTTGAGTTCCTAGCTAGCCCGGTCTACAGAGTGAGTTTCAGGACAGCCAAGGCTATACAGAGAAATCCTACCTTGAAATACCAAAGAAAAGAAAAAAAGAAGCCTCTGCTCAGCTCCTTTCCACATACTTGCAACTTCAGGCTTCCACAGAAGGGTGCGTGGGAAGCAGTCACCCTGCAGCCGCACCTGCTCCCTCTCAGGTCCAGCTCCCAAGCCCCACCAGCGCTGCTCCGTCTCTTACAACAGCACATTGATTGTAGGGACAGAAATCCAGCCCTTTCCTAGGCCAGCCTAGCCCAGAACTAAGCTCCAGGGGCTGAAAGCAAACACATGTGAAGATGGTTCCTAGAACACTTGCCTGGTCAGTAACACTGAGCTAGAAATGAACTGCTCCCCAGGCATGTTAGGACTGCTGCTGATACGGCCTTCGTGGATCACTGGCAAGCCAGGCTGAACCTCTAATTTTCCCACCCTATGTCCTCAGGCCACAAGGATGGAACATGTCAGCACCCAATACCAAGAAGACAACACATAGGAGGACAAGCTTAACCAGGGCTGCTGTGTATACCATGCTGGCACAGACATGGGAAATACTGGCACTCTCAGACAGCAGCATGTGGCAATATGTGGCAAGAAACATGACACTGGGTGCTGCCAGTGCAATCATTCCATAGACAGTGAGCTACAGACGCAACACACAGCAGAGCATCAGATCATCAGAGAGGAACACACTGCCCAAAAGACTGCATGAAAGTACATACACATTACACAACCATTTGTTCTGTGACCCACACCAACACACACAGCCAGCACTTTTTGCATGGACTGTGTTCTGGTGATTGGAACCCTCTGGAGATGTTTGGTAAAAGCTCCCAAGCAGCCCTTCTTAATCTGGAGGTGGAAACATAAAACACAAGAGCCTACTGGAGGAGACTATAAGATTAGTAGGATATAAAATACAAAATATGCCAGGATGGATAATGACAGGGTTGCTGTAGCTTGGATCCTGAATGTTCCCAAAGGCCTTTGAGCTAAAGACACAGTCACATAGTCGGTATGGTGGCACACGCCTTTAATTCCAGCATTTGGGAGACAGAAGCAGGCAGACCTCTGTGGGTTCGAGGCCAGCCTGGTCTACAAGGAAAGTCCAGGACAGCCAGGGCCCTGTGTAACCCTGTTTTGAAAAACAAAAACAAAAACAACAAAACAAACAAACAAACAAAAAACACAGTCACAGAGTGACTCCTGAAAGCTTCTCAGTTTGGGTGGTAAAAACCTGGGTGCTCTCTGTGAGGACCTGACAGGGAGAGGCTCTCAGGAGTGACAGCAGGAATTCCAGTCCCAGAACTCAGCAAAGTAGCCATATCCATCCTTATCTCACAGCCTGCAATCTGCACCTTCTCCAAGTAGTAGGTCTCTCTCAGTCACCAACATGTACCAATATACAAGCTCACTAAGCCATGAGCAGGCAGTAATGGCAGGGGAACAAAGTCATCCAAGGATTAGAGGAACTGGTATGACAGCAGGAGACTTCCATGGGAGGGAACAAGGAAAAGACTTCAGAAATGGGAGGCAGAATCTGATTCTGTACAGAGTAGGCATGCATGAGACACAAGGCCATGTCCAGGGCATGCTGGGGCAATTGAACAAACACAGGACACATCCCAGGAGAAATACACCCCATGGGCAGGCAGTTTGTCTCACTCATCCTTTCTTTTCCTTTCTTTCTTTTTAGATTTATTCAAGCTGGGTATGGTGGTGCATGCTTTTAAATCCCAGCACTCAGGAGGCAGAGGCAGGCAGATCTCTGTGAGTTCAAGGTCAGCTTGGTCTACAAAGCCAAGTCCAGAACACCCAAGGCTACAGAGAAACCCTGTCTTGAAAAACAAAATAGAACAACAACAAAGATAGACTCACGCAGCTGAGTATGGTGACACAGAACTTTAATCCTAGCACTCTGGAGGCAGAGGCAGATGAATTTCTGCGTTCGAGGCCAGTCTGGTCTACAGAGTGAAGTCTCAGGACAACCGGGGATACTTGGAAAACCCTGTCTAAAACAAACAAACAAAAACTAAAAACAACAAAAAGTCTTATTCAGATGTATGAGTGTTTTCCTTGCATGTATGTGCACCACATGCATACAGCACCTAAGGAAACCAGTTGTTAGACCTCTTGGACCTTGAGTTACAGACAGTTAATGAGTGCTGGGAACTAAACTCAATCAGGTCCTCTGCAAGAGCAGCCAGCACTCTTAAGCACTGAGACACCTTCCCAGCCCTCTTTTCAGTTTGTTGTTGTTGTGTTGTGTGTGTGTTTTTTTTTTTTTTTTTTTTTTTTTTTTTTTTTTTTTTTGAGAGATGTTCTAACTCTGAAACCCCGGCTAGCCTCAAACTCCTGATGATTCTCCTGCCTCAGACTCATGGAAGGTTGGGATTACAGGTGTTGATCACCATAGCCAGCCAAATCTACTCTCTGTCAACTCAAGAGCAGCACAGGGTTAAAGTGAAGACAAACAAACAGCTGGTGGGCCAAGGATGATGTCTGAAGGCGCCTGTTAATGAATCTTGTCACCCATGTGCGCACTTATGCTATGTATGGAAAGGCAGGCTGCTACCAAGACCACAGGAACCTAAAAATACAAAGATAGGTTTGGGAGTGTTAGCTTCACTTTGGTAGGAACCATGAGACAGAAATGGTAGGAAGACAGGGAGAGAGACATGTCAAATACAGTTGTTCCGAGGCTTAGGCTAGGTAGGTCCTGTCCTGATAAATTCTTTGTCCTCCTGGCAGCATCCTATACTACAAATACACGAAGCATCAGCATGACTCAAGCCTAGCCACTGTAAATGTGGCTGCTCACCCAGGCTCTTAAGTGGACAGCCCCATCCCCTACGGGGCCTTTTCCATTACCAGATGTTGATCAGTCATGAAGGGATAAAGCCTGGCACGGAGAGAAAGACAGACCATACTACAGTGAAAAAAACCTTACATTGTAGTAAGAGCCTATCTGTAAAGATTTCACAAAAAGGTAAATGTGGGCCCAAACCTTAAGTGAGCTAGAGGTGGTAACTGGATATATTCTTGCAATAACTTTTTACATAGTGTATAAGTTATCTATTTAAGGTGTATAACTCAATAGTGCATAGTATGGCTATTACCAATTAGAACACTGTCACCATCCCCCAAAGGATATGATAAGCTCTTCAGCTCTCCAAACCCATCTCTTCCAGACCCTGGCAAGTACTACCTACTTGCTGTCCATATAGATTTGCCTATTCTGGGATTATGTGTGTATGGAATCATATGTGTTATCTCTTATGTTTGGTTTCTTTCTTTCTTTTCTTTTTTTTTTTTTTGTTTTGGTTTTTTTGGTTTCTTTATTTTAAATGATTTATTTACTATGTATACAATATTCTGCCTGCATGTACACCTGTATGCCAGAAGAGGGCACCAATTTCATTATGGATGATTGTGAGCCACCATGTGGTTGCTTAGAACTGAACTCAGGACCTCTGGAAGAGCAGCCTCTTAACCTCTGAGCCATCTCTCCAGCCCAGCTTCTTTCATTTAACTTTGTTTTCAAAGTTCACTCATATTGTAGGATGTGTCACAAACTAATTTCTGTGTACCAACTATTTGCTCACATAGACATTAAGGTTACTTCAATCTTTTTTGACTGTGAACATATATCCAAGTTTAGTAACTATTAATAAAACCTGCTGCAGGATATTTGATCCCACTGTGAAACCTGACATTGTGAACTGTAAAAACTTGTTTTTGTTTGGTGTGGCTCAGCCCTAACACACACCTTTAATTCAAGAATTTTCCATTTATTGTAAACAGGTAATTATGGTGTGGCTCAGCCCTAGCACACACCTTTAATCCAACAGCTTTCTGTACACACCTAAGGTACACAAAGTTAACCCTAGGTCAAGAGGCTGAGCAAGAAACATCTGAGAGGAATTAAGCAGATTGGTGGGACTTTGAAAGAAGGGTATTTAAGACAGCATGGAGAAGGCGACAGAGTTCCTTGGCTTCTAGGTTTTGGCTTTTTCCTTCTGTGCTGTCGAGTGAGCTAACAAGCTTTTGGCCTTGGGCTTTTCACTTTTTCCTCCTGGGCTGTCAGCTGAGTAGGAAGGTCAGCTGGGTGCTTTCTCTGCCTCTCTGAGCTAGTAGGCTTTCACCTCAGCATCTGGCTCCTGAGTCATTATTGGTAAAAATCGAACATTTGGGATTTCCTTTCTCTAAATAAAACAACAAAAATCTCTCAAGAGAGAACTTGGAGTTAGCTCCATGGTTAAGAGTGCTTGCTGCTCTTCCAGAGGACATAAGTTCAATTCCCAGCACCCATATCAAGTAGCTCACAATCACCGTAACTCCAGCTCCAGGGGCTATGGTGCCCTTTTCTGGCCTACCAGGCATCAGCAAACCCCTCTCCCTCCCTCCTTCCCCCATCCCCCCCCCCCCCCCCCCCCCGTCTCACACACACACACACACACACTGAAAAGCTCCCAGTGGATAGCACAAGTCAAGCAGCCCAGCCTCAAAGACCAAGCTCAGAATCAAATCTCTCCAAGGAAACCTTCCAAGGTCAACCCTAAGATTCCTAGAAAGGGAAGCATGATAAACAGAAAAGAATGAAAACGTGCCACTAACACATAATCACAAGAATTGTGGTACTACTAGAAGGTGGGAGTCTAGAGACGTTTACGTAGTTAAGACTTCAAAACTCCCATCCACCCACCAAGAAGAGTAAAATTTCCTGAGGACATGTGTGAGTGAACCTGAGCTTCTTCAAGAACCCAAGAGCACATGCCAACGGTGCCGCCTGATCATCTTGGACCTCAAAGCACCCTCTCTCCTCTACTGGAACACTTAGAGTACAGGAGTTGTCAACCTCTTCTAGTCCAACACTCCAAAGTTCCCTCTCCACTCGACTTTTTTTTTTTTTTTTTTTTTTTAAAGACAGAGTCTCACTATGTAGCTCTGGCTGATCTAGAACTTGATATATAGACCAGGCTGGTCTCAAACTCACAAAGACTGCCTCCTTTCTTGTCTTAAGAGCTGGGACTAACAGTGTGTGCTTCCATGTCCAGCCCCACTCTTTTAATACGCATTTGTACACAAAGCAGAGGGCGTTTACTTAGCCATACCAACACTAAGCTCTAGGTCAGGATCTAGAGGACGATCCCTAGGAACTCCCCAGAAGGCAGTTGGAAGAAAGTGAAGTCAGCTGCAAAGCCAATGAGGAGAGCTTGCCCCAGTAAACAGTCCTCAGACTGCTTATGGCCCCAGATGCCACCCCAGGACATCCCCTGCAGCTCAGATCTTCCTGCCTGCAGTCCCAAAGCACACTCATACCTCAGAGTTCTGCTTTCCTTCCCAAGTGCCACTGACCTCACCTGTGCTTCATTCAGTTCCCAGGAGCTTGGGAGAGGCTGGAAGGATAAACCAATCCAGAGCATGCTGGCGGCCAGAGCCAGCAGCATCTAGAAAATCTGCGATCACTCTTGCCGTGAATCCCTAGCACCCATCTGCCAAACCTGCACTCACTCACCTGTTTCCCTTAGCTGTTGTCCTGTCTCTGTCCACACAGCATTCTTCATGGCACAATTATCACTCCCACGCATATGGAGTCTTTTGCAAAGAAACCACCTTGAGTTAGACCAGCAGTTGTAGTATTCTCTTAAGGACCCACGAGGACGAAGTTTTCGTAAATACTAAGGTGCCATTTGCCTTGGCCTTGCACTCCTCCCCCTCTAGCTCCCGCTTCCGTAGTGCTGAGGCTGACAGTGTGGACCATCAAGCCAGGCTCAAGCAAGTGCCATGTTTTGTTTTAAGGAATGAAACACCAAAAGTAATAAAGGAAAAAACAAAACAAAACAAACAAAAACTGTAATACTGTAGGCCAACAGGACAGAGGTCTTTTCTCTCCAACAAACCCCAAGATCCTCTGAGACCAATTCTAGACACCATGAGTCCCTCAGCAGCTCTCAGGAACCTCATCCTCCAGTGAGCCTGCAGCACTGGGCTTTCCAGTCCTGTATCCTTCCGCTTTCTTGCCATCAGTCCCTACAGCTGCCTTAGTCTCCTCCTCAGTTTAGCAGCTCATCAAGTGAGATGAAAGGGTGGAGATGTCAAAATGGCTAAGACAGCATGGCCCTTGCACCAGCACCCCAGCGTTCACTGTTCTTAGAGCCGGGGGGCACCCTATCTAAATGAGGAGCACTGGGCCTAGGCAGCTCTATCACTTGACAGTCTGTAGGCCAACACTGGCTCCAGGGGCTGATCCAAATCCAGTTCACGGGCAGAAATGCAACAGTGCAGAGATCCTACCCTCAGATCTCCACTGGAAAAAATGACAGCAGATGCCCAAACAAAATCCTATACACAAATATCCACAGCAACACTACTCCATTTGCTGAGAGGTAGGAATGACCCACATGTCATTAACTGGGGAATGAATAAACAAAATGTAGTATAGCCATATCCTGGAATATTATGAATTATTAAAAAAAGAAGGAACCATGAGAACATTAGTTGAGTGAAAAAAGCCACATTAAAGGTCACAAGTTATATGATTCCCTTTTATGAAATTCCCATGGTGAAAGACAGCAGGTTCAAAGTAGTGAGCACCTGGGGATAGGAAGTGGATGCAGGATGGCTGAATAGTTATGAGGTGTTCTGGAGTGCAGAAAACACCTTCAACTAGAGCATAGTAGTGGTCCCATAGCACTGTGATGTGTTAAATGCAACTGAATTGAAGTGGCTAATTCTGTGTCATATGAATTACACTTTAAAGAACAAAAGCAAGCAGGACGTAGTGGCCCATGCCTTTAATCCCAGCACTCTGAGAGGGAGAGAGGCAGGCAGATCTCAGATCTCATCAGTTTGAGGCCAACCTGGTCTACAAAGCAAGTCCAGGACAGCCAGGACTATACGGAGAAATCTTGTCACAAAACCCAAAACCAATACCAAAAAAAACCCCAAAACAACAACAAAACTAACAAAAATACAACAGATGCCACACTCTTGGCACATAGCAGAGAAGCCTACAGATTTGGGCTATACACCTCCTCCCTCTGTTCTGACTAGCCTAAGAGGGCCCTGCACGCCTAGCCCGCGCAGGCGGTAGGTGGGGAAGGAGCTGTTATTAAAAGCCTCTTCCCTGACAGCCCACTGATGGCTGCAAGATTGTTGGAGTATGACGTCATTTGTGGCAGAGGGAAGAATGGCAGATGGTAGACAGCCTCTGGGCAGCAGCTTTGCACAGAAGTCATGGTCAGGTCCATGCAGAGCCACCCTTCTCAGTAAAACACAAGGCAGGAGGAGCATAATAGAAAGACAGACACAAGATAGTGCACTTAAACAGGGTCAGCCCAGACTGGATCCTCTAGCCTGCCCACTTGGCAGACAGCTAATCTGCATCTACCCAAAAGGATGGGAACCAACAAGTCACAGAACGTCTCCACACCTAGTCCTTTATCCCTCCACCTGTAAGGCTGCTGTGAATATGAAAGAGTTACAGTAGCCTGGGACAACAGTTTCTGTCAGATATGAATACCACGGGGAGAGAGATACATACTCCAGAGCAAGGGGATACCCCTGTAGTTTCAGACCAGAAACACCTGTGCTGTCAGCTAACCACGGACCACAAGAGGACTCACAAGCTTGCAGGCAAGAAGGCAGATGTAGACTGGAAAGTATAGGGCTTGTTGACCCAGGTACATACGCCTGTGAGAAGAAGCCTGAAGGCAGCAGAAGAGCCTGAGACAGCAAGGACAATCAATGTGCTGACTGAGGGACCAATTAGAGACCAGGGGCTATAACCCACCCTAGCTAGATTTCTTGTCCAGACAGCAATTTTGACCTAGCCAGACTATGGCTCAGGTGGTCTTGGCCTGAGCATTCTACCTGGCACTTAAAAGGCAACTGTGTAGGTGGCACTAGGGACATGGCATAGATGAGCCTAGGTCCTCTTGCATCTCCCTCCTGTGTTACCCATTTCTACATGAAGAGGACACGGACAGCCTAAGGTGGGAATCTCAGCTGAGGATGTCTGGTTCTTTTTACTTCCTGATCTTTTTAATTAAAAGTCTTCAAACCAGTTTAATCCTTACACTGCCATCTTCCAGAAACCAAACCTACACAAACAAACAAGACTAAGCAGAACCTGCTGATCTCTCTGGCCAATGTGAGAACAGCACTGGAGGTAGAGAGCAGCTATAGAAGGAAAACAGCAGTGGCCAGGAGGTCACCATGAGTGGTCTGGGAGAGAGAGAACAGGCTGGAGGGCTAGTTCTCTTGAAAGGTCACAATGATATGTATCCCTTATCTGTGCTCATTTTCTCAGCTGCAGCATCAGTGTGGAGCCCAAGCAAGTCCCTCCAGCTTTAATCTCTGCCTTAGTTAGAGTTGCTATGGCTGCGATGAAACATCATGTCCAAAAAGCAAGTTAGGGAGAAAAGGATTTATTTGGCTTACACTTCCATACCACTTATCATTGAAAGAAGTCAGGGAGGAAGTCATACAGGGCAGGAACTTGGAGGCAGAGGCCATGGAGGGGTGCTGCTTACTGGCTTGTTCTCCATGGCCTGTTTCCTTATGGAACCCAAGATCGTCTGCCCAGGATGACACCACCCACAATGGGCTGAGCCCTCCTCCAACAATCACTAAGAAAATGCCCTATGGCTCTACCTACTACCTGACCACATGGAGGCATTTTATTAAACTTTAGCTTGGGTTGAGTTGAAATAAAACTATCCAGCAAAATCTTCCACCCAATTTAGCTCTAGGGCACTGGTCATTCCCTCTAAAGCACCTGCCCAGATGGCAGGGCCCAGGCAAGTGGACACTCATGAGCAGATGGACCAGGTGTGGTGGCATGTACCAGTAATCCTAAGACTCAAGCTACTCTGAATTTAAGGACAGACTAAGTCACATGGTTAAACAGGACAGAATGGTAAGTGAGTACATCCAGGGGCAGGGCCTATGTCCTACATGTTCACTCTGTACTGCATGTGCAGCACTTGCAAAACATCCTGTTTACTGAGTGCCCATGCTACCTGGTGTTTATAGCTCAGCCCTCCTATACTCCTGTACTTACTGTGGGCTGTACATGTACCTCACTGTTCTCTAGACTTCCAAGATGGGTGTTAAAAATAACCCCAAATGGGGCTGGAGAGATGGCTCAGAGGTCAAGCACACTGACTGCCCTTCCAAAGGTCCTGAGTTCAATTCCCAGCAACCACATGGTGGCTCACAACCATCTATAATGAGATCTGGTGCCCTCTTCTGGCCTGCAGATGTACCTGCAGGCAGAGCACTGTATACACAGTAAGTAAGTAAGTAAGTAAATAAATAAGTGGGCACAGACACTTAATCCTAAGAAACCTGGGTGGTGGCGGCACAAGCCTTTAATCCCAGCACTCGGGAGACAGAGGCAGGTGGATCAATGTGGGTTCAAGGCCAGCCTGGTCTACAAAGTGAGTCCAGGCTACACAGAGAAACCCTGTCTCCAAAAACAAAGAGAAGAAGGAGGAGGAGGAGCAGCAGCAGCAGGAGGAGGAGGAGCAGCAGGAGGAGGAGGAGGAGGAGGAGCAACAGCAGCAGCAGCAGCAGCAGCAGCAGCAGCAGCAGCAGCAGCAGCAGCAGCAGCAGCAGCAGCCGCCGCCGCTGCCTGCTCAATCCATAAAGAAAATGCTGGATGTGAACCAAATCTGAGCTGAAAGCTAGCTCACGACTGCTCCAACTGTCTTCTGTGGCACACTAAAATGGAAACATGCAGCTGTCACATTTCTAGGTCACTGCACATCCTCAAGTGGAAACCAGGCAGATACCTTGACCCCACAGGGTCCCAAAGCTCCCATGCCCCAGTGTCTTCCCTAGTCTTAACAACAAGACTCAGAGTGTAAACAGGGGACCTTGAAAATGACCCCCTTTCTCTACTCCACTGGGACTCTCAGCAGCTGTTCCCATTTTATAAGGCCCCTTCAGCCAGGGAAAAAATAAGGAGGAGGAAAGAAATCACATGCACAGAGTATACCAAGGAGTTAAAAACCAGTTAAAAACTGTTAAAACCAGTGCCTGGTTATTTCCCAGTTCTGAAATCTTTCAGAGGAAAAAAAAGCAGTGACTCCTGTTCAAAAATCTGCCAAAGGTCTGGCTGTTACCACAGGCCAGAAGCCTGTTTCAGGGACATGAGATTCCCAGCAGCTTCTCATAGCTGTCACAGACAGACAGACAGACAGACAGACACACACACAAACACACACACACACACACACACACACACCCTACCTGTAAATACCACAAAACTAGGGAACCCTTCTGCTAACAGGTTAATTTACCAAGGGCAAGGAAGCCAAATAAAATTCTGTAAAAGGCCATACTAACTTTCTTATGACCTAGGCACACAAACTCACAGCTTTTAGCTGCTTCATCTATTAAGCAAAGACAATTCATCTACTTAACAGGAGTGAAGAGGGTAAAAATAGGACAGGCCCCTCTTTCTAAGCACTGTGATTTATTCTATAATACACCAATTCCTGACAACAGACCTACCCAAGCTATGGAAAAGATAAATGTCAAATTTATATGTCAAGGTGGCCTTCCTCAACTGTGGAAAGTGAGTTGTAGTCCATGCTGGACTGGCACAAGAGTCACAAGGACCTGAGTTCCATGTTACAGCCTCAGTGTGGATCAACTTACTATGAGAAGTACCTTTCTCTGCCTAGGAGTCAAGCTGGTCCCTAGTCTCTTGGGCCTTATGGAATTATCAATCTGATGGATGATTAAACGTGTTCACTCTGGGGTAGGGATGAAGGAGGTGCAAAGCCAAATATGTAGGCCCACTGCAAGCTTCACTCACCAGGGTAATGTGCTATTCCCTAGCCAAACCCAGGAAGCCCTGGCTAGAAGGGCCTCAGGCAAAAACCAACCTGTGGTTTCATGTGAACTGAGGTGACCTTGACTGAGAAAACCAGTGAGTGGTCTGGAAGATTCCAGTTCCAGTCTCTGGAGACAAAATACCAGCAAATCAACCCACTGGCACTCCCCGCCCTCTCCAGAAGGGCATAATGACACTGTGGGAGTGGATGAGCAGGGCAGTGGCAAGCCCACACCAGGGCAGCTGAGAAATAGCTTCAACCGCTGAAACTGGAACAGGCACAAAATCTGGGGCAGTTTTCAAACCACCCCTCAGGCTCTCAGGGATGACCTAAGCCCTCTGTCACCCAGAACCAGAACCAGTCCCATTCAGAGCTGTGCTGTGGTGAAAGGATCAGAGACTTACTGAAAGCCTGAAACTACACACCTGGGCCAACCAAGTCATGCAGATGGAAAAAGGGCAGCCTAGAGAACCAAGTTCTCAGGATAAAGAAAGACCTGTTTTCTGAGACTAAATTTCCAAATCATAGTGTGGATGCATGTACATGTACACACACACACACACACACACACACACACACACACACACACACACACCAAATCATTGTACAGACACATGTATACACTCATGCACAAATAAAATGTAGTGAAACTTTTTTACAAAATAAAATTAAGCAGCTTGAGAACCACTTAAAGATAAATATTCAGACTGGTTTGGTGGAGCACACCTATAATCCCAGCACTCAGGAGTCACAGGCAGGTGATCTCTGAGTCTGAGGCCACCCTGGTTTACAGAGTGAGTTCTAGGCCAGTCAGAGCTACACAGAGAGACCCTACTCAATCAAACAAACATGAAAGTAAGCAGATAAATAAATAATAAAGACAAATATTCAAGTCAAATGTCTTGATTTCAGTAAAATGGCATAGGTCACAAGATGGCTCAAGAAAAGGCTTCTCCCCACAGGAAAGGCCATCAGCACGTTTTGGGACATTACTGATCATGTATGGCATATATAGGGGTCTCCAGTAGCACAGCACGCCCTCCAGTAAACAGAAGGCAGGTGCCCACTTCACAGATCAAAGGCCCCAAGTCACCTTTCTGTCTCATCTTGTACACCTGTGTCAAAGAGGAACAGGTCTGGACTGCAGTCCTTTTGCATGGCAAGGAAAAAAATAACTGAAGGAAATTTCAGCCCAGGAAAGCAAGCTGGAGACAACTGCCAAACACTGAGAGAACACAAAGATCAAAGAAGCTGCATGAGATATGGTCTCAGTCAAATGGCTTGCAACAGTGTGCAGCACGGGAAGTAACCACACACTTGTAGTGAGAATTCTAGTTTCCTTAAAAACCAAGTTACGTTATGTGACTATGTTTTTGTTTTAATCTTAGGTGTGGGATAAGAGGCTGCTTCACAGCAGGTGAATATGACTTGCCTTGTGTACTAGCAGGGGCGATTTTTTACATTTGGAATTCTGGGGACTCTAGAGAGGGTCAGAGGCTCTCCTTAGAGGACTGCTGCTCCTAGCTGCTGCTGCTGTTGCTGTTTGACAAGAAGTTGGGAAAATCCTGACAGTGAACGCAGACTGCACTTGCCCCAAGGAACTTGAAGTCCCTAATCAGCAGAAAGTAGTCTAAAGAGGCCTGTGTCCCCTCTAACCTTCTTTCTCTCCAACCTAGTGTTGGAAGGAATTACGGTAGAACAAGGGCTGGAAGGGAGATAGAGATATAAGAACCTAAAATAGCTAATATATATATATATATATAATAGATATTATATAATCTTATATACATGTATATCATATATATTCTATATTTATATATAACTTTGCCTCTAAAAGGGTAGGGTCAGAACCCACATAGAGTTTCTAAATACATCAAAAGGAACTCATTACTAAAAAAAATGTAAACAAACAAACAAAAAACTAAAAAAGATGTGATATTCTTAGAAAAAACTCCCAAGGTTGGCAGGAAAACACTAATGGTAAGAGAAAGAGAGCCCAGACAGAGCAGCAGAGAAGGAAAGAGTAATGCAGAACCTCTAGCCCAAAGCCTTCTCTAGGGAAACTAAGGGGAGGGAAGAGAGTGTCCTCCCACAGGCCACGCCAGAGTCTATGGGAGAGCCTGGAAGGCCCAGCTGTGGCCAGAACTGCTGGGAAGCAGCCATTCATGACTAAGGCACCAAGAAGGTGTCTGTATGAACTGAATCTCAGCACAAGGCAAAATACACATTTAAACTTCTTTACATGGTGAAATGATGCTATTTTAGATGTATCAGACACACACACACATTCACACGCACATACAGACGCATTTTCATACTCATAATAAAACTGTAAAATATTTTTACGGCTTTTACATTTTATTTTCTTATTTGTTTTTACTCACTCTGCAGCCTAGGCGGACCTCAAATTTGTGATGCTCCCTGCCTGTGCATTTATAACATAAAGTGTTGCTGTTATAGGTACGCACTGCTATGCCTAGCTCCCTTTTACATCATATATTGTAACGTAAATGTAAATGATTATATAACTAATTATAAAAATGGTTTGATTTTGCCAGTTGGCCTACACAACTAAAAGTATTCGCTATCTGGCCCTATAAGGAAAAATAAAAACAAAACAAACAAACAAACAAACAAAAAAACCACATTCTAATCCCTTGTCTAAACTCCAGAAACCACCAGATACTGCAAATAACAGGGAACAGAGGGCAGGAATGGATATGATCCTTGTATATTCTTTTTTCCCTTTTTATTGAGGTAAAATTCACACAATATATAATTAGCCACATTAAATGAACATTTCAGTAGCATTTAGTATATTACACAACGTTGTGCAATGAGTACTTCCATCCAGTTTCAAAACATTTCATCACCCTCCAAACAGTCTCCATCCCATTAGCTGTCACTCCCACCATCTTTCCTCAATTCTGGCAGCAACCAGTCTGCTTTTGCTTCTCCTGATGTTCCCACTCTGGTCGTTGCGCGAATGCACTCCTACACTGCGTGAGTCTTTCTCGTGGCATCAAGTTCTCTTGGTCCATCCATGCTCCAGTATGTCTTAGTACTTTGCTCCTTGTTAGATGACAGTCCAAGGCTCACAAGCTGTTACCCACCGCCCTGTGGGCCTCAGACTACTGTCGTCTTTTGGCCTCTGCCAGTAGAGCTGCCACGAACATTTATGAGAGTCTGCCTACTTTCCATTCTTCTGCGACTGCTGCTGGCTCCCAGTAACTCTACATCTAACTTCTTGAGGATCTGTCAACTTGTTTTCCACAGCAGTGAGACCATCTTGTACCCACCAGCAAAGGCCAAGGGCTGCAATTCCTTCAGATTTTTACCTACTTTTATTAAATTGTGGGTTTTTAAAACAATTATAATCATCCCCTACGAGTATGAAGTAGTATCTCACTGTAATTTTGATTTGCATTATCCTGATGACTAGTGATATTAAAGCTTCTCATGTCCTTGGTCATTTCTAAGAGGATTTTATGTATCTGAGACTTCAGACACATCCCTGCCAACCATGCAACAGCTGTACAGTTACCAAGAGTCTAAAACAAGATGAGCAAAACAGTTCTCCATTGTTCCTGAGATAAACGTTATCAGACAAATTCTGTATCCTGGAAGGTCTAAGAAAATGAAGCCCTGATGGAATGTTCCACAGTCCTAGCTTCCCACCCTGCAGCCATGTAGCGATGGCAGTAGGATACAGTCACGGCACAATGCAGACATAATCAGAGGAGGTGGAGGGAGCAGTTGTTCCCTCTCTGAGCTGTGACCCTGCTTCCATTAAGGCTTCTCTCTTCTACCTGCCCAAGCAGTGGACGTTGTCTCTCTGTGCTCACTCTCTCCTAAGTAAATCACTGACATCTGTGACCTTAGCAAACAGCCAGATGAACATCGAGACCCTCCCTGAGCTCTGGCTCTGGATGCATAGCTCCACCTAAGAAGACACAAGATTAGATTCACCTCAGACTTTCCATCTCTAAGCCCATCTCTGGCTGTGTTAAAGATAGTTGCGGCTGGAGAGATGGCTCAGGGGTTAAGAGCCCTTATACTTGCAGAGGATCTACCTGAGTTTAGTTCCCAGCACCCATATGATAGCCCACAACTACCCATAACTCTAGTTCCATGGGACCTGATACTCTCTCTTCTGGTCTCCTCAGGCACCAGGCATGCAAAAGTGACACACACATACACAAACAGGCAAAACTCTCATACACATAAAATAAACACTTTTTTCTTTTCATTCTCTCTCCTCCCCCCCCATTCTCTCTCTCTCTCTCTCTGTTTTGTTTTTCAAGACAGGGTTTCTCTGTGTAGCCTTGGCGGTCCTGGATTCACTTTGTAGACCAGGCTGGCCTCAAACTCACAGAAATCTACCTGCTTCTGCCCCCCGAGTGCTGGGATTAAAGGCATGCGCCACCACGTCTGGCATAAACACAATGTTTTAAAGGAATACTTCTATACAGCCTGGCTTTCTCCAGCAGGAAATATGCTCAGCTCCCTTCTCTAGTCTCTTAACACTGCTGTGGAGGGAAGACCTTCCTAGCCATCTAGCTGGACTACCCCGATGGCTTCTAGATCGTCTGCCTTTAGTTTTGTGATTTTCCTAAAAACAAGTCTGATAAAATTGAAACGCTAAGCATAAAAATAAGTGTAAAGCTGAGTGTGGTAGCCCATGCTGTTAGTCCCAGCCTTCAGGAAGCAGAGGCAGGTAGACTGCTTTGAGTTCAAGGCCAGCCTGGTCTACAATGTGAGTCCAGGACAGCCAAGGCTACACAGAGAAACTTTGTCTTGAAAAACCAAAGCACAAACAAACAAAAAACTGTAAATGAACCAATAACATTAGAGACTATTGGAGAGATGGTCTTCGTACACGTGATATTAAAACTATGAACGAGGGCCAAAGAGATGGCTCAGGGGTTAAAGGTGCTGGCCAATGGGTCTGACAAAACTCCCGAGGCTGTACAGGGGGGGGAAACGCCTCTGATCTCCACACACATGCTGTGGTACACACACACACTAAATAAGTATAATTCTAGTAAGTTAATAAAATTACAAATAATAGAGAGAACAGAGTTAACTGCATGTACTATAATTTACTGGTTCTGGGGATTAAGCCAAGGGACTCTGAGCACGTGTTATACCATGGTCTGAGGCCCCAGCCCCAACTGCATTCATTTTAAAACTACTGTGTAAAAAATAGATGCACAAGCCGGGCGTGGTGGCACATGCCTTTAATCCCAGCACTCGGGAGGCAGAGGCAGGCGGATCGCTGTGAGTTCGAGGCTAGCCTGGTCTACAAAGCGAGTCCAGGACAGCCAAGGCTACACAGAGAAACCCTGTCTCAAAAAACAAAAAACAAAAAACAAAAAAAAAAAAAGAAAGAAAGAAAGAAATAGATGCACAAACCAGGCATGGTGGCTCACACCATTAATCTTAGCACTTGGGAGGCAGAGGCAGGCGGATTGCTGTGAGCTCAAAGCCAGCCTGTTCTACAAATCGAGTCCAGGATAGCCAAGGCTAATACAGAGAGACCCTGCCTCAAAAAGCAAAAAAAAAAAAAAACCAACAAACAAACAAACAAAAATAGACACACACAGAGACAAGTGACTCTTGGGGAAAAAAATCTGCCATATATTGGGCGGTGGAAGGTTGATTCAGCCAGTTGCCTGGTTTTGCTAATTAAGTTTTACCAGAACACAGGCACAATTGGGCTCATGTAGTTATCTATAGCCCATTATGTACCATGATAACAGTTACATAATTGGCAAAGTCTATATGGCCCACAAAGGCTAAAATATTTATTATTAAGCTATCTATACAAACTGTAGACTCTGACCAAAAGCATATACAAAAACTACAGATCAACAGGGAAGGACCTAATGTAAAGACGAGCAAACAATGCCATACAAACAAACAATCCACAAGAGAAATAAAAAATAATGTAATAAATATTATTTTTTAAAAAGCATGCATGATAGGGCCGGGCGTAGTGGCGCACACCTTTAATCCCAGCACTTGGGTGGATTGCTATGAGTTTGAGGCCAGCCTGGTCTACAAAGTGAGTCCAGGACAGCCAAGGCTACACAGAGAGACCCTGTCTTAAAAAAAAAAAAAACCAAAAACAAACAAACAAACAAACAAAAAGCATGCATGATATATCTTCATTTAATCCCGGTATTTTAGAGGGGAAGACAGGAAGATCAGCAATTCAAGGTATGCCAAGTCCAAACCAAGTTCAAGGACAGCTCAGGCTATGTAAGATTCCCTCAAACCTGCATTCACATGCATATATCTACACCCAGACACACATACATGTGATTAATAAAAATAATCAAATCTTTAAAAGGAAGGGTTAACGTAAATAGCAACAGGGAACTCATTTAAAAATTAAATCGTTTGTTAATGTCCATTTCTAAAAATGTTATGATATTGTTTTGGAAATTTAGTGCACTTGATGTTAACCCAACCATTCTATTTTTAGGTGTCTGCCCCAGAGAAATATTTGCATTCCTGCACGCACACACCCAATCAAAAGCACCATAATGCTAAGACAAACACAATTGGGCTGGAGAGACAGTTTGGTGGTAAAGAGCATTTGCTACTCTTTCCAAAGGACCAGAGTTTAAGTCCCAGCACCCACATCAGGCAGCTGACAACTACCTTTAACTCCAGCTCCAAAGAATTCAACACCTTTGGCTTCTATTTCTATGTCTGCACACATAGATGTGAGCATCCACGCATGCACGCACGCATACACATCTTTAATCCTAGCACTTGGGAGGTAGAGGCAGGCGGGTCTCTGAGTTCAAGGCTAACCTGGTCTATGGAGTGAGTCCAGGACAGCTAGAGCTGCTGCACAGAGAACCAAAAAAAAAAAAAAAAAAAAAAAAAAAAAAAAAAAAGGCAGCATTTATTTAATGTTTAAAATTAATGAGTCGTATGCACGCATGAATGTATGTATGAAGTATGTGGAGGCATATACATTCCATAGCACGCAGGTGAAAGTCAGAGAACAACTTTGTGGACTTGATTTCTCCTTCCACCTTTATGTGGGTTCAGGAGAAAGAACTCATGTTGCCAGGCTTGGGCTTGCACTTTTACCTGCTGAGCCATGTTCTGATTTATAAGAGCAAACCTCATCAGTAGACTAACTGTCTATCACTGAAAGAATGAGTTAAATTATAGTACATCCCAAATGGGCCCGTATGGAAAACAATTTTGATGTTTTTATACGTAACAACACGAAAAGGAGCTCTAAACATGGTCAAGCAGAAAGAAGTATACCATAGAATAAATACAAACACAAAGCTCAAGCTGTAAAAGGTTGAACGAGGGAGGGCAGGTAAGATAGATGGCTCAGCAGGAAAAGACACTTGTTGCCAAGCCAATGACCGGAATCTGATCCCCAGAGCCACGATGGAAGGAGTCACAGGTGGTGGTGGTGTGCCCATACCACAAAATAAACAAACGTTAAAACTTGTAAAGGTTTAAATGATACTTCAGTCCATATATATGCTGAGAAATGCACAAGAGGAATGAAGAAAACTGCCACCCTAGGCATGGGTCCGGCGAGCACAGCACTGTCTAGGTGACAAACAATAAAAGAACTCTGATTAACTTATCACAGATCAGTCTGAATTCCAGGGAGGGGAAAGCAGGACTCCTTGGCCCTGAACAGCACTGTTGAGGCACCTTCTGAAACTCAAGTATCCTGATGTGTTCATGGGTGGCTGCTGTAGACCCTTAAGAGAAGAGGATGGGGGCTGGAGAGATCGCTCAGAGGTTAAGAGCACTGGCGCTCTTCCAGAGGGCCTGAGTTCAATTCCCAGCAACCACATGGCGGCTCACAACCACCTATAATGTGATCTGATGCCCTCTTCTGGCCTGCAGGGGTACATGCCAGCAGAGCACTGTATACATAATAATAAATAAATCTTAGAGAGAGAGAGAGAGAGAGAGAGAAAGAGGGAGGGAGGAGAAGGGGACAAAGAGAGCACTTAGGAGTCCATGCTATGCCCCTGCAAGTCTTTCCCTTCTCTGAGTTTCAGGCTTTTCTGCAGTGAAAGGAAGTGGGTAGCTTAACTGACCTCCAAGTACTTCCCAGGTCTGATGCCACAACATAGGCCTGCCCGAAAGAGGTTCCCTACCTCTCTAGGGGAAAACAAATAAACAAAACCAACAGCTGAAGAAATAAAGCTCAAATCAGAAGGCTCAAAGGAATGTGTGCTCCTGGGAAGATGACATCCTTGAGAGCAGAAGCTGCCCCCGCCTCCCTAGACTCACATCCTCAACTATTACAGAGGGGGTGGCTTTGATGATGGCTGATGTGTCCTCCAGCTTGGACAGTCTAAAATAAGCTCAGGGCGGGAGGGGCAGCAGGAAACAGGAGATTGGGGGAGGCTGACAGGAACCAATTGGCTGAGGTTTTCTAATGGAGCTAGAAGGAGAGCAAAAGGCTCTGGGAGAACCGGACACAGAGAGCAGCGACAAATGTGTTGGCAAGAGCCTCCAGTCTCCCTGCTCTCCTTTCAAGAGCAGTTTCTTCCTGACTGATCCCAGGAGGTAGAAGACTGAGCTAATCTCCCCCACAAACAACTCTACTCAGTATTTTAGGAACTACTATTCCAGTTGTGCCCTGGAGGTCTCAGGCCTGTTTCAAAACCTACAATTCCAACTTGAAAACAACCAGAGTCCAGTACTTCCAATCTGCCTCATCTCATAAAATCAACAGATTTTTTTTTTTTAATTTCAACAGTTTAGACTCAGAACATTTACATTCCACTAGATCATCTAAAAATCAGAAAAACAGCCCCCGTGCAGCATTACTATCTAATTACCAGCTTAGGTGGTTGCTCCAAATAACCTGGAAATTTAACTTCCTAAATCAGAGATGTCTGTCCAATGGGTGGTTTTTCGGTTTGTTAATTTACAAGGGGAAACGTTCAATAAAATCTATTTCTTGCTTTTCATAACAGCACCGTGAGAGAAGTAAGCCAGTATCACTATTAAAAGCTTACAGATACGGAAATTAAAACACACAGAGGTAAAGGGACCCGTTCAAGGTCAGGCCTCAGAAAGTCACAAGCAGTCACCTCATATATCCCATAAACTGCTTCCCAGAACAGAGTCCAAATGAGAAGAGGAAATCACATTTCCCTCTCGAATCTCTTAAAGACTCCTGCCCTTCCCAAGGAGACAGGTCTCTACAGCCTTGGTGTCCTCCCAAACGAACAACTGAGGCCTGGAGAAGTGGGTTAGGCTTCCTGATTACTTCCTGGCTTTTGGAAATCTGACCTCAGAGAAAGATGCCATAACCCCTGCCCTTACACCCGGCTCTGGTTTGGCCCATAAAACAAGTCAAACCTTGCTTGCCTGTAAGGGCTTTAAAAACAGACAAACCAGGGTACTTCAAAGCAACGTTTTCTATCTAAACAAGGTCTTTCCAAAAGGAGTGGCTACAACGAAGTGGCACTGGGTTGGAATGCATGGGAAACTCCACTGGCAGTCAGCAAGCAGGGGACAAGCAGGCACTGAGAAGCAACCAAAGAGGGACTGGAGAAAAGGTGGGCAGGATGCACACGACCTTCCCAAAGTGGTGCGAACACGGCCAGGAATCCTCAACACCAGCAGCCCAAGGGCCAGTAGCCCAAATTAGGGCCCTTGTACAAACACAAATTCCCAATCTCCTACATTACTTTTTTTTTGGGGGGGGGGGGGTTGGAAGCCTAGGACTGTGTTTTCCATGTCTGAGACTTTGACTCGGGTTAGGAAGAGCTACTGACCTGGTCCAAAATCCCGCCCATAAGGGATAAGGACAGAAAAAAGAGGAGGGAACCAACTTTCCCCAGAATGCACAGGTCTTCTTGGACTCCCGAGCCCGAGAACAAGAGCAGGAAGGGACGCCCCTACCCCTCAACAAAAGCCATCCCTATCTTCAGTTCAAGAGGCACCCCATCTCTCTCCAGGCCCTGATGGTGACAGCGATTAGAAGGAGGGCAGGATCTGTTCCACAAGATGGAAGCTGGTGGCCCACGCAGACAAGCCAGGGACAGTCTGGTGGCCAAGTCTGAGTCCAGACCCAAGACAAGAGTCTGGGGGGGGGGGAGGGAGGAAGATGGGGGGTGAGGGAAGAGTCCTGACAAGCAGCAAGCAATCTCCACTTCGTTCCTATCCAGGGAAACCAGACATTTTTTGAGTCACCCAACAAGCATGAATCACACAGCAGAGCTATGGGAACGGGAAAGGATGTTATTTTTCGGCATTCTTGAGGATTTTCCCTTTGTCCCGGCTCTATCGATACTCTTCCCGCCCCCATTCCAACCCCATCCCCCAACTCTCACGCATTTTTTTTTCCTGCTCCATTTTTATTTTCTCTTGGCCTTCGCAGGCTCCGTGCTCCCCGGCCCGACTCCCAGGCAGGACTCCCAGCCCCGCACCCCGCGGCAGCTCACCTGCGTCAGGTCCTCGTCGTTGAGCAGATGCGACTCGCGGGGCTTGAAGCAATTCTGACACTTGCTCTTGTTGAAGATGTTGGCCTGAAATTTCCTGCACGGGTTTTCTTTGGCCGCCGACATGTCGGCTAGGCGGCCGCAGCGCGGGCCGCCTCGGCCCAGCGCGCTCCCGGAGGTCGGGACTCAGCGCGGCCGCCGTCGCATTTTGCGCTGGCCGCCGCAGGCCCGGAAAGGCCTCCCCGCTCACGCCGCGCCCCGCCTGCTCGCCGCGGCCTCAGAGCGCGCGCGCCGCCTCGGGCCCCGCCCCGCCGCCCGGCCGCTGCGGGCCCATGGACGGACGCCGCCTCGGACCGCTGCCTCCACCGCGGACGCCACCCCCCCCAAGGCGCGGGCCGGCAAGTCCAGCCGTCGCGCTCACCGGGCGCCCGCCGCCACCGCGAACGAACCGAGCGCGGCGCCGCGCGCACACGGGGCGGGGCTGGGGGGGCGGGGCTGGGAGGGGCGCCAAAACCGGCAGCCCCACGGGCCAATGGCGCCCGCACGCTCCTGCTAACAAAGAAACCGGTCGACCAATGGAGGACGGGGGCGGGACCGGGAGCAGCGGGCGCAAGGTAACTTGTCCAGGCTGGGAAGGTGGAGGCTCTGGGAAGGAACTTTCAGGTTTGGTGGACTGGCGCCGCCGCCCGCGGCCTGACAGCTGCAGCGCTGGGCTGGGCTGCTCCCGGAAGAGCGCCTCGGACCTCCGCGGTCTCCCCCGCGGGCCCCTGGCTCCCTAGTAGCCTCTTAGCTGCGGCCTTTTGCCGCGCCCGGCCTGCGCCCCTACTGTGTGCTAGATCTACGGCCCACCCAAATAGCACTTTAAGGGCTGGGAACTGTTTCCAGTGCTCCCCGGGGTTTAGACCATTAAAGTTTCCCATGACCGGTCCTGTTTTACGTAAGGAAACTGAGCCGCTCAGGATAGTTAAGTAATAAGACATAGTGTTTTCCGAGGTGATTAGGAGATTTCAGCAGCCTTAAGAAGCTGTCAGTTCCATTATGGAAGACCAATTCTGCTGAACATGGGGTTGGGCACTCTTACCTTCGTTATGTGCTTGGGGAAACAAAGGCTTAGACTCTGGGAATAGCTTGTGCAAGGTTACTCTGCCAGGAAGGGTCCCGAACTGTATTCTCCAGTTCACTCTTGCCCTGACTCCCGAGCAAAAAGCCGCTGGGAAAGAAAAGGACAGAGGAGTCCAGAATGGGCAGTGGGGGACAAGCCGTGCTCCTTAGGAGGCCGAGAGCTTCCAGCAGCAGTGAGATCGATCTAAGCAGAGAGCGTGCAGGTGGAGGTGGGGGAGGAGGAGCAAGAAAAGAGTATGTGGTCCCAGGACTCGGGGAGGCAGATCTAGGAGGATGGAGGGTTTGAGGCTAGTCTGGACATAGTAAGACATTTCTAAGGAGGATAGGGGAGGGAGGGAGGGATTACTTAGGCCTGAGATTACAACCTCAACTGGCTGGCAATTAGGAATCAGCCTGAGTCTTTAGCAGAGGCTGAGCTAACTCGTTCTTCCCGGTGAAGGTGAAACTGGAGCAGGTGGTAAGCAGTGAGAGCAGCTGGGCTCTGGGCGGGAGGAGGCTTTGGGAGAGAAATGCCTTCAGAGCTGTGTACTTTTCCACTAATCATCTGGTGACTACCCCAGGGAGGTGTATTTCCATTTTGAGAGAGAAATGCTTTCCTGCATGAGGACTCAGGAATGAAGGGACCCAGATCAAAAGTCTTCCTGCAGCCTGAGGGGAAAAGCCCAGCTCTGATCCCCCTGTGGGCAAATCCTTTACTATGACTGGCGCCTCGTTGACCACATGTACAAAACTGACATGAATGTATGGTGTTGCAAGCATCAAGTGAAAATAATGCTTGCAAAATATTTCACATAATATGGCTAATCATTAATTGCTGAATTTTGGTAAAGGGTATTTACTGCACTATTTTTGTAACCCTATTGTTGGTCTAAAATTTTCAAAAAAAAAAAAAAAAGAGGGGGGGGGATGAGTAAAGGGAGACTGACAGTTCTTGTCTGCACAGGATACTCTGAAAGTGACACCGATGGTGGCCTCTGGGGAGAAGAACTGGGTTATTGGGAGGTGACCTACTTTTAATTTTCATTATAAAACCTTTTTGTCCCTTTTGGGCTTTGTTTTATGTGCATATACAACTTGTTTAAAGACTTAGGCCAGGGAGATTGCACAGTGTGTAAAGGGTTTTGTTGCCAAGCCTGATGAATTGAGATCAGTCCCCTAAAGCCACATGGTGAGAAGAGAGAATAAACTTCTGCAAGTTGTCCTCTGACCTCCCTATGAAGTGTTGTGTGTGTGCTACACCCACATTTGCGCTTGCGTGTGTGTACACACACACACACACACACATACACACACACACAAATAAATTTAACTGTAATTAAAAAATTTTTAAAGGGACAGCCAAGTCTATACAGAGAAACCCTGTCTTGAAAAAGAAAAAGAAAAAGAAAAAAAAAAAAGATTTCAAAGTTCTACCCATATCTTGGGGCCAATCAAGGCTACCCTATTAAGAAAATGCTGAGCATACTCTGTCCAGGCCTGCCACATACCACTGGAGTCACGGCTGTGGGCATGCTGAAGAGTGAGTGATTCAGGGATCCTGAGGCTGCTAGCCTGACGAGAGTTCGCTCTCAAGTAAATTGAGACTCAAGGAAACAAGAGGCAAGCAGAAACCTTCCCCTGGGAAGTTGTAGGGTCCTTGCTAGGAAGCCCCTGACTCCATAAGTAGCCTCAGGGTAGGGGTGTCCTGGAAAAGGTGTTGTCATGGCCAGTCCAAAACCGGGAATGACTCAAACTGGAGAAGGAGAAGGAAAGACGTTCCAGACCACCACAGCAGGCCGCTGGGCTCAGGACCTCCAGCCCAGTCTGTGTACACACAGGGAAGCCTGGCTGTCACTAGCAGGTTGAATCAGAGATTCAAACAACCCTGAGGGAGGAGACGGTAGGAGCTTGAATGACTGATGTACGCTTAGCCTCCTGAGAAGGCAGGTGTGCTGCTACTGGTGGGTGCTGTTGTCTCATGGCTGTTTAAAAGAAGAGGCCCATTGGGCCCAGGGCACACTAGGACCTTGCCTCTGGTGATAATGGAGTAAGTACTTTGTATGTGAGAGTCCAGGTCTTCAGGCTGGCACCATAGTCCCCTGGATAGTGGAGACTATGAAGCTTGGCGCGGCACCCATGGCCTTAAACATGCTATGTAAGTGCTCTACCACTGAACCATGTCCCGGTGCAATTGTGGATTCTTTTGACCGGGCACTCACACGGGGACCTTTGGCCTGGGAAACGAACGGAAAGCAGAAGTTTAGAAACGGGATCCGTCGGGAAATGATTAGGAAAGGCCAAAGGGTACAGAAGATGGGGCCAGGACCAGAGCAGTGTCAGTCGGAGATGCAAGAAATGAAACTGGACCACACTAAAGGGGTTTAAAATTCCACTGGTCGCAGCACCTCTAGGGCAGAGCTGGGGCAGGGTAACTACTGCCACTCCCCCACCTAGTTCAGAGCCTAGCAGAGAGTGGGTGGGTGCCCAGCCAGCTCTAGCCACAGCTGAGTAGATGAAAACATATCATTCCATCGAGCAGGCCTATTTCCCCTATCAGATTGTAAAATCCACCCAGCCAGATCTGACAGCTCTGGGTTTTCCCTTCTCAGAGGCCTGGAATACAAACATTCATTAGGTTGTATACTTAAGATTGATTCACTGAGGATGGGGCTCAGTGGCAGAGAGAGAGAGCACTTACACAGCACACATGTTATTTAAGTATTGTGGTGCGCTTGGGGGACTGAAACAGGGTCGCCATGAGTTTGAGGCCTGGACTTCATAGAGAGTACCAGGCTGTCCAGGGTATGAGACCTTCTCTCAAAACAAGGTAATTCGGGCCAGGTGAAGTGGTGCACACTTTTAATCCCAGCACCAGAAAGGCAAGGACCGGCTGATTTCTGTGAGCTCAAGGCCAGCTTGTCCTACACAGCAAGCTCCAAGCTGAGACCCTATCTCGAAAACCAAACCAAACCCAAAAAAAAAGATGATTCAGTTTATTGTTTTCATTGTAATGTAGACTATAAACCCCCAACAAGCAAACAGGAAAAGACCTCTCAGGCAGCTGAGTCTTGTTATGTGGTTCTGACTCGCACCCTTGAAAGCCTCCAGGGAAGTAGCCGAATTTACATAAACTCACACACTTTCGCATAGTGGTAACCACTCTTTTGTTCTCCGTCATCTTGTCTGACCTTTGACTTGGTATAAGTGAGAGTCTGCTCTGTGTTCCTGCCTTTTCTCACTTTAACGCCATATCTGCGAAGTTCACATGTCCACCCTGATATGATCACATGCCTGACAAGAGGCAACTTGAGAGAGAAAAGGTTTTTTGTTTGTTTGTTTGTTTCGTTTGTTTTTCAGTCCACAGTTTGAGGCTACAATCTATCACGGTAGGTGAGGCACGGCAGCAGGAGCTGCTGGTGACTTGGGAGAAGGCGTGTAAAGCTTGCCTGGCTCATTTCTCCATAGGTAGGAAGTAAAGATTTGGGAATGCCAGCTTCCTTTTCCTTTTCTACTCCGTTCAGGACCCAGCACATAGGATGCTGCCGCCCACCCTTGGATGACCACTCCTGTGCAACCTGCATGGCTCAGACTGAGGCGATGAATGGAAACAGAGAATTCTGAAGAAAGGACAGACATAGAGACACATGTACAGAACCAGGGGCTCAGATGGAGGCACAGCAACAGCAGCCTGGAAACTCAGTTTACTTTCTAGGTCTGAGTCCAGGAGGTAGATTTATTACCTACAGCTGAGTGAGGAGGTGAGCTTATTGTATCTAGCTGAAGGAGGAATCAGGCTTAGTTAATCTCAGCAAACAGTCTCTCTAGAGGAGCAATCTCAGCCTGTAACCTCTGGGAGGAGGAAGCTGTGGTCATACTTTCTGCATATATTGGTTTTAGCTAAAGGTCAGTCATTTTTTTAAAAGTATTTATTATTTTTTATGTGCACTGGTGTTCTGCCTGCATGTATGTCTGTGTTGAGGGTGTCAGATCTCCTGGAACTGGAGTTACAGACAGTTGAGAGCTGCCATGTGGGTGCTGGGAATTGAACCCAGGTCTTCTGGAAGAGCAGTCAGTGCTCTTAACCACTGAGCCATCTCTCTAGCTAGATTGACCAGGTCAATCATTCTTTGTACTTAGACCACAGGAGGGCTTTATCATTTCTCTGAGCCTTGCCTGGGGAAGGCTTTGACATTTACGTGGGTGTGAAGCTCAGTGGTCCCTGACATGGCTGTTCTTGAGTTAACAACACATGGCCGCTATTGAGTCAACGAAGATATTCGCTCAGGATTTCATCCACTCAGGACCAGTTCTTCTTACAGTTGATCGGCTCTAGAAACACCCTCACAGTCATGCCTAAAGGTGATGCCAGCTGGCGCTATAGGCATTTATTAATCCAATCAAATTGACAGTGAAGATTAACCATCATACTATGCCGGTCATTCTTGACATTGCTTCTTTGTTGCCCATCGTGTGGCTAGCCTGCAATTTACCCAGCTCGTATGGATGGCGGCTGGGGAGACTCCTGCATAGCTATTCACATATGAAGGCTCTCTTCCTTTTCTCTGCTAGTAATTGCTCACGGGATTCTGACATTTATTTGTTTATTTGTGTGTGTGTGTGTGATGTGTGTGATTTGTACCATATACATATATACAAGCGCGCAGTGTGAAGGTCATGGGTGTTAGTCCTTGCCTTTCAAGTTACCCATTTGAGGAAGAGTCTCTTCGTTGTTTATAACTGTGTACAGGCCTCCATCACCCTGGGATCCTTCTGGCTCCACCTCCCAGCTCATTTTAGGCACACTGGGATTTTTAACTGTATCGTACCACACCGAGCTTTCTGTGGATTCTGGGATCGAACTCAGTTCCTCCACAGAGGATTCCTACCACTGGATTAAAGAGGCAGAAGAGGAAAGGCTTTGAGGTCAAGGAGGGCACGATGCCTCCATCAGCTATGGAGTCATGGACCCATCCTCACCCTTAGTGAGCAGTGTCTGAACCACCATTTCACTGTTGCTCCTTGTTTGTGAGTCAACAGATTCAGCTGATAGGTTCTTTGGGCCTTGGAATTAAGAGTGTTGTGTGATAAAAATTTTCTTGGGAAAATGTGTATAGCTATCTACTCACCCCAGATAGGGAGTGCACAACAGATCAAAATATGGACAGCACTAATGGTCAAGGTGGTGAGCCCATACATCTTATTGAAGTTACTTACAAGAATATGGACAAGGGGTTACTCACGGGACTAGAAATGACTCAAAGACAGTTGCATCACCAAAGCCCTCGGAGGTATAGATGACAAAAGCTGGAAACCTGGCACACACTGCACAGCCTTTGGGCAGCTTGAAAGGTGTCATTTCTAGGTGGCTCGGTTGGTCTGAGCATCTTCTGGGCAGCCCAGCTGCTCCTTGTTTCTTGTAGGCAGTCTGGCTGCTCCCTTGTCTTGTCTCAGGGTCTTCTTTACAGTTTGACTTGTCTGAGAGTCACTTGTGTATACTTCTGGGGTAGGAGGGGCCTAGTGAGTCTGGTCAGTTTCGGGAACTTCAGGAAGCTATTTTGAGCCGTGTTTATTTCCTGTCTTATGGAGCCTCCTTGCAAGGGGTGTTTTGCTCCGTCTCAAACATTACCTCCTTATAAACACCCTATCCTAAAATAGCCTGTTGTTTCACTTCCTTTTCCCATCCTACGTCTTAAGAAGTTTCCCTCCCTAATGGAAGGTCGGGATCCAGGAGGAAACCGCTACAGAACAGATGGGTAGGAGTCTTTTGGGCATGATGGGGCCAAGTCATGTGGAGGCTGGAGCCTCTCGTTTCTCCTTCCCCTTCCGGGCTGCGGATCTCAAGAACCCTCAAAGTGCTCCTGGAAGGAGGAAGACAAAGGTGTTCCTCAGAGAGGAGAGTGGCACCCTGAAGCCCAGTGTCGATCTGCTGTGGCCCAGGCCTACCTTGTCTCCAGGTGGGAGGGCTGGTCTGTGGCGGGAATCTCTAGAGGAAGCTGCTGTAGATAGTGGCTACCTCTTCAGGCTGTGAGAGCTAGTCATGTGTGAAGGCATGTGCCTGTGATCCCAGGACCACAGAAGTATGCAGGAGGGTAAGTATGAAGGTTATCGTCTCATATATATGAGTGAGGAACAGTCTTTTTGCAGAAATGGCTAACTCAGCAAGGGCCAGGAGCCTACAAACCTCCCCACCTCGTGAACCTCAGTGTGCATGCCTGCTTGCCCAAGCCCAAGATGCCAGACATTCCTAGGATTTGACTCCATCACACCCTCCCTTCACGCCAATTATGAATCACATTAAATTTTGGACTCAAGCTCCTCCCAGCACAGTCACCACCTGCTTTAAGATAAAGACGGAGTGAACTTCCTGCCCCGGTGTAGTTGCTCACCTGGTTTGGGGTCATTGTACACCAGCGCAAAAAGCAACTTGCCTCAGTGAGTTACTCTAGCTGGGTTTGTGTGTCTCACACTGTGACACTGGGAATATTTTATTCTGACATACAGAATTCAAAGCCTGCGTGGGCTCTGTGAGACGCTGTCAACAAAACAAATAAAACAAAACACAGGACCAAAAAGACTGTGAGAACTAAACAATGTAATAGGTGTGGAGGAGTTTAGAATCAGCCCGAAGCACATGAAGTGTTAACACTAGCATTTATTATTATATCTATGACTTGAACTTGGCCACAGCGGCACCTTTCTTGTGTGTTGTTTGTTTTTCAAGAGCCAGTTGTCAAATATTTTTTGAGCTTTTTAGGCCAAATAGTTCCTTACAGCCACTCTCAACTCCACCAATGAGTGTGGAGGCATTCGTAGATGAGATAGCTCAGAAAGTGCCACTGTGCTCCCTCGGGAGTGTAGCAACGGTAACCATGGTGAGCTAACTTAGGTCCTCTCTCGGGAGCTATCCTCTTTTCCTCCCAGTCCATAGCTGAAGCAACTGAGAGGTCAAGCACCACATTGAAGGTGACCTTCAGCCTCTGGGGCTACTGCCTACTCTCCTGGGAGGGCACTGAGCTCCATCCTCCCTCAAAGCTCAGATTGCACCTTTAGAGGTGGAACTGCAGGGTTTCAGAGGTCCCTTTCATCTGAAATTGGGTGGGTGGGGGTGGCAGGGAGGGGCGCTTCTTTAGAGTGGAGAGCAAATGACAACAGTTTCCAGATATGCACCAGAAGGTGTCACATGTTAGATACAGAAAGTCTAACCAGAAGAGGTTAGCCATCCCATTACACTCTTACATGTGGACCTCTTTGCCTTAGCAATGGCCACTTCTAGAAAGTTAGGCTGTGAAACTGATTGCTATGGAGAGGAAAAGATTTCCCTTGGGATAACTATCTTCTCATTCCATCTCTTCTTTTATTACTTTTCCTTGTTTCTTTTAAAGTTGGTTATTTACTTATTATTTATTTTATTAAAATACAATTATGTCACTTCCCTATTTTCTTTCTTCCCTCCAACCTCTTACATGTTCCCTTCCTCCAACCCCTTCCATGGCCCCCTCCAACTCCCTCTCAAACTGATGGCCTCAATTCTCCTTAGTTGTCATTGTTACATACACACATACTGTGTGTGTGTGTGTGTGCGGGCGCATAAGTATATAGATACAACACTTAGTGTTGTTTGTGTATACAATTTCAAGCCTGACCACTTTCTATTGGATAACCAGTTAAAGGGCTCATTCCTGGGAAAGACTGATTCTTCCTCTCTCAGCAGTCATTAGTTACCTATAGTTCTTTGTTTGGGCATGGGGCCCCATGTGACTGCCCCTTTCCATGTTACCATGTCTGTTGGTTTTGACATTAGGTCTTGTTTAAGCAGCCATATTGTTGGGGCATCATGGGTGTAGCTTGCCTGACATTTCTAGGAGATACACACTCATGGCAGACTTCCTGGTCCTAGGGCTCTTATAATCTTTCTGGTCCTTCTGACATTTTCCCGGAGCCTTGGGTGGGAGTTGTGTTGTAGATGTATCCATGGGGCTGGGTACCCCATCATCAGTTGATCACAGCGTACAGCTGGTTGTGGTTTTCTGTAACAGCCTCCATTTGCTGTGAAGAGAAGCTCTATTGATGTGGGAAACGAGAGATATACTTATCTGTGAGCATAAGGATTAGTTTTCGAATGCAGTTAGGAATTATGCTAGTTTAGTAAAGTGGAGGTTGTAGGTAGCAGACTCTTAGCCCCTGGTATCTGGCTTGGTTTCTAGTACCAGGTGTGATTTCCTTCCTATTTAGCAGCCTTAAGTCCAGTTGGTGACTGCCAAGATATGAATACCATTATTGCACCTTCAGCGATATCTTCACATGCTGGTCATTGTTGTGATTCTTAGGCATAACAATTGGGTAGAACTATTGATTACTTCTCTTCCTATGAAAGCCAGACATTGGAGGGAGGCTTTTAAAATTGTTTATTGCTATTGTATGGTGTGTGTGTGTGTGTGTGTGTGTGTGTGTGTATGTGTGTGTGTGTAATGTGTATGTGTAGACGTTATAGGACAAGTCTGAGATGTCAGTTCTCTTTAAAAATCTTTTTATGTGTATAGTGTGTATGCCTGAGGCTGTCTATGTTCACCACATGTGTGCAGGAGCCCACGGAGTTCAGAAGAGAGTGTCAGATTCCCCTAGAACTGGAGTTACACATGCTTGTCAATTATGTGAATGCTAGAAACCAAACCTGGGTCTTTGGTAAGGGCAGCAAGTACTCTTAACTGATGAGTCATCTCTTCAGCCTCTTCTTCTACCCGTATACAGGCTCCAGGGATGGAACTTTGCTCATGTGATACTGCAGCAAGCAGTTTTTACCTGACATCTTCCCAGCCCTCTTGTTTTTATGAGGCAGGCTCTCATATAGTCAAGGCTAGTCTCAAATTCACTATATAGCTAAGGCTGTCTGTGAACTCTCAATACTTTTGCCTCTGCTTTTCAGGTACTGGAATAATAAATGTGCATGCCTGGTTTGTCTGTCTGTCTGTGTGTGTGTGTTTTTCTCTCTTTCTTTTAAAATTTTCCAAGACAGGGTCTCATATACCCCCATCAGGCCTCAAATTTGATATATAATTATGGATGACTTTGAACTTCTGATGCTTCAGCCTCTACCTCTAAAATATTGGGATTCCAGGCATGTGCCAGCACACCTGACTTACATGGTGCTGGGGATGTAATCCAAGGCTTACACATGCTAAGACAGGCTCTCTACCAACTGTCTTCCTAGCAGTACCTTTTTGGTTTTTGAGACATGATCTCACTTAGTGCCACAGGCTGGCCTCAAACTTGCAGCAATCCTCCCAAGTGCTTGGATTACAGGCGTGAGGCATCACCATCCCACATCTTGTTGTAATTTTTTTATATTTAAATGCTATTATTATTGTGTGTATGTGATGTTTATGTGGGCACACACATGCCACAGTGTAAGTGTGATGGTCAGACGACAACTTTTGAGAGTCGATTCTATCTTTCCATCACGAGTTCCAAGCACTTTCACCTGCTGAGCCAGCTCTTTGGCCTGGCTCTCATCATTGTCGTCGTCATCATCACCACCACCACCACCACCACCACCACCACCACCACCACCACCACGACCATCATCATCACTTTTAGTGTGTGTGTGTGTGTATACATGTGCACATGTGCAAGTCATAAGACAACATTTGGGAGTTGGTTTTCTCCTTTCAGGATTCCGGGGATTTGAACTCAGCTCCTCAGGCTTTGTAGCAAGTAGCCTTTCCTTCTGAGTTACGTCTCTGGCCCTCTCATTATCCTTAAAAGCAGCATATGAGAGACACTCTAGTCATCTTCTGCTAGAGAATTAGATAAATAAATGATAGTTCTTTGATACAGTGGAGAAACATGAGATTGTCAGAATAGAAATAATGTTGAAAAAGCCAATAGTCTACCAAATGCTGTGAAGAGCTAGAGGGACCCAGGCTTGGTGATTAAAGCCTATAATCTTAGTGGCCCAAGAGGCTGAGGAAGGGTCATCACAAGTTCAAGGTCAGTTTAGGCCAAGGAGAGTTCAAGACCAGCTTGAGCAGCTTATTGAGACACTGTCTCAACAAATCAAAACACAATAATAACAAAACTACATTTAAAAAACCATAGAGGAAGTAGCTCAGTTGATTTGAGTAAGAATGGTCCCCAAAGTTGGGCGGTGGTGGCGCACACCTTTAATCCCAGTACTTGGGAGACAGAAGCAGGTGGATCACTGTGAGTTCGAGGCCAGCCTGGTCTACAAAGCGAGTCCAAGACAGTCAAGGTTACACAGAGAAACCCTGTCTCGAAAAAACAAGCAAACAACAACAAAAAAGAATGGTCCCCATAGGCCTCTAGACTTCTGGGTGTGAATGCCTGGCCCATTTGGGGGAGTGGCACTATTAGGGGGTGTGGCCTTGTTGGAGGAAGTGTGTCACTGTGGAGGTGAGCTTTGAGGCCTCATATATGCTCAAGCCATGCCCAGTCACACCCTACTTCTGCTGCTTATGGATCAAGATCTAGAACTCTAAGCTCCTCTGCCTACGTGCTGCCATGCTTCCCTCCATGATGATAATGGACTAAACCTCTGAAACTATAAGCCGGCCCCCAAATGAAATGTTTTCCTCTATAAGAGTTGCTGTGGTCATACATCTCTTCACAGGAATAAAACCCTAACTAAGACAGTGCCCCTTGTGTTAGGAAAAGAATAATCTTGGTGTTGCACAAAGGAACACACAAAATAAAATTATTTGACAAGGTGATTTCCTTTTGCGAAAGGGTATTCTAGAACCCAAAGTGGGCTATGGACATATTGGGCCAAAATGACCCTTTGTGTCTTATCCCTAACAGGATAAAAAGAGATGGTTGCACATCACTCCATTGGTCAGGGTTCGATGTCACAATCTGACACAATTGGCTTGTGGGGGCAGAGGAGACTTAGGAAACATGGCCCTTGGCAGGCTAACTACCTTTGATAGAAAAAGGTGGGTTTTTCCCTCATAATTCCTACCTCTTTATTATATTTTTTTTTTCAAGCTTAGCTAGCATATATTGACCATTTAAGCTCTCTGGTAACAGTAAATTTTTATTATGATAAGCAATGGCTTAAGCATTGTTTTAAAATGAGCCCCTTTTTCCTAAAGATGGTCCCTTGACAAGCAATTGACCTTGCCCAACTGTTGTATGAAAATTTTCATCCTGCCCAGAGATTCTGTTCTCTTGACCAGAAAGTGGTTTTTCTTAACAGACCTTTATTGTTATTTTATTATTCTCCTGTCAGGGAAGTTCACCCTAGAATCCTTTAGGAACTAGATCAGACAGCAAGGTCCCCAAAATAATTTTGGCACCACTCTGGTCTCTGAAAAGTTAAGGCTATCAAGAAGCTTAGTGACACATTTTGTTTTTAGCCAAAAGAGAAATTGGTTATTTTTCTCTGGACTCTTTTTGCTCTAGTCTGTTGGGCCAATTACACACACACATGCACACACACACGCACACGCACACACTCATCCTCACCTCCTATTACTCTGAAGAGGCAATCCTAATAGTGATTACAGAATTGGGGCAATTATTGATCTTGTTTGATCCATGCACTTGGAAGCATGTAGAAAAATGTCCCCTTTGTTGATACTGAATACTGGTTGGCGTTCACTGGGTAGGTCTCCATGGCCTTCCTGAACAAGAGAACACAAGAGACTCCCCACAGTTATGGGGCCTTTCAAGAGATGTCCCATAGTTCCCTGGCATCTAGTTGACCTTGAAAAGCAAGGGGAAAATATTTTCCTCCTTTAGTTCTTCTGACCACATCATTATAGGCTTCCAAATATGGTTATTGAACACTCAGAAAGTCAGTTATACAGTCTGGTACTTTTAACTGCTGTGTAATATTTATATAAAGCTGAGGCAAAACCCAAACATTTAAAAATAAACTTTGATTATACCTACATTTAGCCAGATGTGTTTCATTAATATATTGAACTTTGACCTTAGAAGTTTTAATGTTATATACCTAAAGTCTCTTCTTTTACATACCTTATGTTACTTGCCCAAATTGTTGTAAAGCTGCTTAAGTTTTACAAATCTTTTTCCATTCTAAACACACACACATACACACACACACACACACACACACACATACACACACACGCCTAATCATCCTAATCTTTGTCAATGATTAACAAGCTGAACTATAATAATTTGCCATAGCTATGCTTTTACTTTTGAATGAGTGCAAATCTCTGATAGAAAAACATAGCAATTCACAGTAAAGCATTGTCTAATTGATGTTTACGACCCCCAGCAGAGCTTATCTGAGGAAGCCATGCTAAAACTATGATGCTAGAGGTAAAAGAATTTAGGCACAGTAAACATAGCACAGAGGAGTTTTGAGAAGCATGCTGCGGATTGAGATCAGATAGATTTATGAACGCTGAAGAAGTAAGGAGATGCTCTGGGCCTGCCAAAGGAGATAGTGACCAGTGTCTCAGGGAATCTGTTTCTTTGGAGTTCTTTTTACCTAATTGTTTCCCATAAACTCACTTTGTAAGAGTTAACTTGTCAACATCTCAGTCCTGTATAACAGAGATTCCTTCTGCTCCAATAATAAATCAAAAGCTCAACCTTCCAGAATAGATGTTTGGTTTTGTTTAATACTCTGATTTTGAATGCTTCATCCATTTCCAACTGTTTCTCCTGTGGGACAGTATCCCATGTTAGGTGTGTCTTAGCAATCAGAATTCACCAAAGACACCTATGAAGGAGCTATGGATCAGGACTCCACATTTGCTTCATGTCCGTGACGCGCTTCATTTGCTGTCTCTTATTCAACCTCCAGGTTGACTCAAGCAATGGAGACGTGCTTTACTGTTCTTTGTGTTTCCCACCTTGGTTTTATGCACAAGAATTACTTTGTTACTGCCGTATTTTCTTAAGCCTCCCCATGTTTCCGAGGAACTTTCCGCACTGCTATCATTGAGATCCTGGAGGCCACTGTCCTGAGGGTGGAGCAAACCTCCTCCAGGGGAGAGGATCTGAATACTTGCCTGATGGACTTGAAATTCCAGAGAGTTTCCAAATTGTTGGGAAAAGAGGAATCTTGGTGTCTCCTAAAGGAACACACGGGTGAGGTAAAGGTAATTTAAGAAAGGCAATGTGCTGGGTGTGGTGGCGCACGCCTTTAATCCCAGCACTCGGGAGGCAGAGGCAGGTGGATCTCTGTGAGTTTGAGGCCAGCCTGGTCTACAAAGCGATTCCAGGACAGCCAAGGCTAATACAGAGAGACTCTGTCTCAAACAAACAAACAAAAAACAAAAAAAGAAAGAAAGGCAATGTTGCAAAAGAGGTGTGTCAGAACAAAACTGGCCTCGCAAACACACTTACCCAAAAAGGGCTTCGTCTTTAACCCCTGACATAGGTGGTGATTACATCTCATCCCATTGGTAGGAACTTGACTTTGAACTCTGACATGATTGGCTGATCAGCACAAAGGAGAAGGAAGGAGGTTCAGGGACTATGGCACTTGTGAGGCTAATTATTTTTGATAGAAAAACAAACAAACAAAACTTTTCTCACACTAGTATGCTCAAGGTTCTAGGGTCAATCTCCAGTAAAACACACACACACACACACACACACACACACACACACACACACAAGAAACCAAGGATGTCAGACATGATGGCACACATTTATAGTTGCCTGGGAAGATAAGTCAGGAGGTGACACAAACTAGCAGGTATAAGGGTCCTGAGCAGTGAGGTGTTGAGTGGGAGGATGAGGATGAGGAACAGAGAAGACAGAAATAAAGAAGACAAAGCAACAGCTGGGACCAGGAGGTCTTGCAAAAGCTGATGATTTATACCAAGCAAGTTTGTTGAGAGGTACAGCATCCTATATAGTATACGCAGGAGGGGGCGGGGAATGGCCAAAGGCAGCAGAGAGCTACGTTAGGCAATGTTGGCAAAGAGAATACAGGTTACCTCAGGTGCAGCTGTCTAAGGACTGTTAACAACAGCCCAAGTGTCCACTTTCTGAGAAGGTTCTAGTCCAGCCTTGCAAAGTCCACTCATGGACAAGAATATAAAACTAAATTCCCTTTTCCTTTCACTAAGGCCTCTGAAATTCTTGGGTCGATCTGGCTCCCCACAAGGAGGATCTCTTGAACCTAGGAGTTTGGAACCAGCCCTGGAACATAAAGAAACCTCATCTTATTGGGTGTGGTGGCACATTAGTCCCAGTACTCTGGAGGCAGAGGCATGTGGATCTTCGTGAGTTCGAGGCCAGCCTGGTCTGCAAACTGAGTCCAGGACAGCCAGGGCTTTTACACAGAGAAAACCTGTCTTGAAAACTCAAAAAGGAAGGAAGGGAGGAAGGAAGGAAGTGAAGAAGGAAGGGAGGAAAGAAGGAAGGAAGGAAGGGAGGAAGGGAGGAAGGAAATCTTATCTGAAGAAGAGTAACTCCAATTCCAGGAGATGCAATGACCTCTTCTGGCCTCCATGAGCACCAGACACATACAAGGTGCACAGACATATGTGCATGCAAAATACTTACACACATAAAAGAAATTAGAATCAATGGAGCTGGAGAGATGGCTCAGCAATTAAGAGCACTCTTTGGCTGTCCTTCCGGAGGACCCAGGCTCAAGTCCCAGGACCCACATGGCAGCTCACAGCTGTATGTAACTCCAATTCTAGCAGATACAGTGCCCTCTTCTGACCTCTGTGGGCACCAGGCACACATGTGGTACACAGACATATGAGCAGGCAAAATACTCACATAAAATAAAAACAAAATTAAATACTTAAAGAAAGAAAAAGAGAAGGAAGAAGGATGAAGAGGAGGAAGCAGGAAAGGCCTTTGTGCACCTGCAAAGGATAAGGACTCTCTTAAAGGAGAAGCTACAGCACCACCATCATGCCTAAAACCTCCTCAAGCACAATCTGCAGTAGCATCAAATTTCCATAAGTAACTTCCAGCTATCTCATAAAAAAAAAAAAAAAAAATTTTTTTTTTTGTCTAGGAAAAAACTTGAAAAAGGCTGGCCGTGGTGGCACATGCCTTTAATCCCAGCACTTGGGAGGCAGAGGCAACCTGGTCTACAAAGTGAGTCTAGGACAGCCAAGGCTGCACAGAGAAACCCTGTCTCGGAAAAAACAGAAAACAAACAAACAAACAAACAAAAAACCCAAAAAAGAAAAAGGTTAGTCTAGGGAGTAAATTTGTATAACTTCCTCTGAGTTTTGTTTGATGCTGCTATCACAACCTTCATACTATGGTTGGTTTGTTTGTTTTTTTGCCCTGGCTATGCTACCCAAGAATTTCTATGAAAAGAAAGAGAAGCCTGTAAGTGTAGCTAGCTGAGCACCTCATTGCACATGGGGAAGGTGCTTGGAAAATACTTGCACTGTTGGTTGTGACCTTGTCTGTAGAGGAAAAACTAAAAGTAAAGGAGTGTCCAGCTCACCAGCAGGATAAATCCCTATATGGAGCACTGCTTTGCCTTTCAAAATGAGAGGTTATTATTGTTGTTGTTATTATTATTATTATTTTGGTTTTTTTTTTTTTTTGGGAGGAATAGGTTTCTCTGTGTAGTCTTGGCTGTCCTGGAACTCACTTTGTAGACCAGGCTGGCCTCGAACTCACAGTGATCTGCCTGCTCTGCTTCCTAAGTGCTGGGATTATAGGCGTGCGCCACCATACCTGGCCGAGAGGCAATTATTGATGCTGCAGAGACTGGGGTGCAGCAAGTGTAGACATGGAAGTCTTTTACAGAACAGAGAAAACAGACAGCACAGGTCACATAGGCTGTCACATACCTGTGATGTGTGTAATGTCAAGGACACCCTACCTTTTTTGGTCTTCTGTCCCAAACCCATATCCTCAGACTTATGAGAGAAACACTAGCCCAACACAAACAAGGAGCATTCACAAAGTACTTGAGTGCTCTGCACAGTTCCCCAAATACATGATAGGTTTTCACAGTTCCCTGAACTACCTGAGCACCCTTTATCATTTTGAAAAAATATCCTAGAACTCAGTTTCTCAAATACCTGATTGCTGTCCACGTTCTCCCAAATACTTGCGTGCTCCTTATAGTTCTCAAAATACCCAAATACTAAGCTGGGCATGGTGGTGCACGCCTTTAATCCCAGCACTTGGGGAGGCAGAAACAGGTGGATGTCTGTGAGTTTGTTGCCAGCCTGGTTTACAAAGCGAGTCCAAGATAGCCAAGGCTACAGAGAGGAACTCTGTCCTGAAAACAAAACAAAACAAAACAAAAACAAAAACCAAAGAGCAAACACACAGTTTTTGAACGTTCCTGAGTGCCCTGAAAAGCTGCCAAACTATCTGAGAGACATGCACAGTTCCCCAAGTACCTGAGCACCATGCTCAGTTACCATGGATACCTGAGCACTGTGCATAGATCCTCAAGATGCTTGAGCGCTCTTCACTGTTCCTCGAGTACCTGGGTACTTTGCACAGCTCCCAAAGTATCTGAATGTTCCTTGTTGTTCTCCAAGCACATGAATGTTCTGCACCATTTCCGAGAGCTCTGTACAGTTCCCTCAAATACCTGAGTGAGTGCTCTGCTCAGGCCCCACACACTGTACAGCACAGAGCATGGCTGCTGCAGACTGTCCTGCTACATGAAGCTCCTGTGTGGTGTTCAGAGCAGGTCTTGATGGCTGAGGATGATGGATGGTATCTGAGCAGCCCTGTTGAGTGGCACTAGCATGTTGTGCCTGCAGAGCCAAGCACAAGCAAAGGGTGTGAGGTAGAGATGAGCAGGTAAGCTCAAGGGCAGAGGGACACTCAGCCAGGAGAGAGGAGTTGGACTCAGGGCTTATGGGGGGAGGCTTTGGGCCTTAATAGGAGGCTCTTCTTTATTTTAAGAGCATCCAGAATCCATCGGGGGGAGGGTTGTTACACACACGTGTGGCTTTTAACATATGGAGGGGGTTGGGAATAAAAGGAAGGAGAGACCTATAATGATGAGGTTGGACTATAGAAAAGGAACATGGCTGAGGTTTATGTTTTACAGTCAGAGTAGGAGAAACACGAGCCACACATACCCAAGCCTCAGGATCACAAATCTTCTCTTGGTGACTAGGCACTAAGCTGAGCAACCCCTTATAGCCCTACCTGGCCCTGCCAGTCTCTGTCAGATCACTTAGAGTGGGTGCCGGGCTTCACGTGGTGCCCTGGGTCTGGTGTCTTTGCCAGGGCCTGGCCCTCATGCGCTTTTGGGAAGTTCTGAATAGCTGCTTTTAGTTAATGAGATGATACCTTAGGCCATTCGGGTTTTTGTTAGCCTTTCTGGGAGCTTGTATGAAGGAGGAGGAAGGAACCAGGTTGCTCAGGCATTAAGGGGCACACACACAAAAAAAATTACTTCAGTAGCACCAGACGGAGCTTTGGTTCAAGCTAATGATGATCATTTCTTTAAAACCAAACAAAGCAAGCAAGCTGGATGTAGCCCACTGGTAGAGCACTTGTTAGCATAAATTTGGCTCAACTCCCACCATTAAATCCAACCCCAAAAGACTGACATTGCAGCCATGAAGGGGTCCTCTGAAGGCCCCAAGAAGGTGACAGCTCCCTCCCTGAGAGGGCACTGCTGAAGCCTGCTCCCCTTAGCCTAGAAGGTTCTTTTCCCGGCACCCCAAGGGGAGAGCTTTCTCCATTTCACCCAAGTCTCCTCCTCAGAGGTGACAGAGTTTGCTTTATACATCACATCTCACTCGAAAATCACCTTGTGAGGCTGGAGAGATGGCTCGGCCACTAGTAGCTCTTCCAGAAGATCCTGGTTCAATTCCCAGCACTCACATGGCAGCTCACAACTGTCTGTAACTCCAGTTCCAGGAGATCTGACACCCTCACACAGACATACATGCAAAAACAAAACAAAACAAAAACAGAAACAAACAAACAAACAAAAAAACCCACCAATGTACATAAAAATAAATAAATTATCTAAAATCACATTGTTTGTCCCCTGCAGCAGAATGCTAGCTCTATAGGTTGTTCTGTCCCTGAGTCCAGCTGAAGCCTGGCACATACTGGGGGTTCCATAAAGCTTGGGGATTATGTGAAGGGCTTGTGTAGGTGAGTAGGTCCTCACACAGAGCCAAAGACATACCAGCTTTGCCAGTCTGACTATATGATACCCTCCAGCATACCAGGTGAAGGAGCCATGCACCAAGACCCATCCTCAAGGCAGGAAAGTAAGGTCACTTATTGATGAGTGCCCAGGCAGCATATGGCAGACTCAGAAGGTTCTTTGGAGGACCAGAGGCTGGATACAGGTCTGTAGGTACACTGCCTTTCACACACCAGTTCTCCATGGACAGGCTTTGGTGTCCTCTGCCAGCCCTGCCTGGAAGAGTAGCAGGCCCTGCGGCTCAGAGCTACATAACAGCTGGAAATCATATCGGCCTCGGCCTCAGCTGGACCCAGCCCTGGGCACACATGTGGCTCCACCCGGGTGGGGCCTTCAGACTTGCCCTTCTAGGTGCTGTTTGTCATGCCTGGGCTGACATCAGCTGGGTGTACTTAGGCAGCCCCTAGAGTTTGAAAAAGCCTTGCTGCCTGCCTGGTGAGCACTTCTTCCTCACTGGCCCCACCCAGAGGTGAGTCAGCCCAGGTTGAGCAATGATGAGTGGGAGCCGATGTAGCTGCCCCTCACCAGCTGATGGCAGAGAGAGGGGTCCAGGGATAAAGAACAGAGCGCATGTCTCCATAGAACCTTACTGCCGCACATGCGCACATGCGCAGGCATGACTTTCACCATCACGTGCAGTAGAGACAGCCTCCGTCTGGTGCGCTCACTTCAGGCCTGAGCTAGGCAGCAAGCCATTTCATCCTCGCTATCTTTCTGGCTAGGAAGCGGTGGCAGCACTTTCGTCATGCAGAGAAGAGACTGAAGCTAAGGGACGCGTCCACGTACGTAGAGCCAGCCAACAGGAGCTAGGAGGCAACTAGAATGGCCCTGTGACCTCCTAGTTCTTAACCAGCACAGCCAGCAGCTCACAAAGTCATAGTGGATACCCCGTGGAAGGGTAGAAGGAACCGGAGGCATTTGTCCTGCTCTGCTCCAGCTGGGTCTTACTCTTGCAGTGACACTGGTTGAGTGCCCTGGTCTCACTTGAGTTTCAGTTTCATCTCTCTGAAGGGAGGAGTGGTGTACACACCCATTCTACCTCCACGGGCCATCAGTGGGAAGGTAATAAAACCAAGACCTGGGTAGAAACTGTCAGATTCTATACACACACACACACACACACACACACACACACACACACACACACTCTCACACACATCTATTCTGCATGGTCTGTGCTCATCTCTTCCTGTCCATGAGAAGCTCCTGTGGTAGAAGAGACATGACAAAGTGACGTGCCCCTCCATAGTTCTCAAAAGAATCTTTTTCAGGCCAGGCATGGTGTTGAATGCCTTAGGCCCAGCACACTGAAGGCAGAAGCAGGTGGATCTCTGTGAGCTTGAGGCCAGTCCTGGTTTCAAAAGGAAAAACAAAATTGGCTGGGGTGTGTCTCTGTGGTAGAAACTACCATATGAGAGGCCCTCAAAGGAAGAAAAGCAAGAAAAGTCAGTGCTGCCACAGGTAAGATGCTCAGCCCAGACACCGCAGGGCCCCATTAATACGTGGGCAAGGGCTTCAAGAAGAGAGAGGAGTGTCTGAGACCACATGCCAGCCACCTTAGCCACTTGTGGGAATTGGGGTGACAGGTGTGTCCATCTCCATCATGTGGTCAGTGTTTCTGTGAGCCCCACACTTCAAGTGTAGACTTGTGTGAGAACAGACACCATTTTTTAAATTTTAAAAATTTAAATGAGGAAGTCTAAAAAAAAAAAAAAAAACCACAGACTCTGTCACCTTGGTTAAGTCTCAGATTTATTGTTTGTGAGCTGGGTGACTTTCATTACTCCCACCTGTGTCTCTGCAGGTGTGAGTGGGAATGGCAGGTGTGAGTGGGAATGGCAGATGAGGGGAATGGCAGGTGTGAGTAGGAATGGCAGGTGTGAGTGGGAATGGCAGGTGAGGGGAATGGCAGGTGTGAGTGGGAATGGCAGGTGTGAGTGGGAATGGCAGGTGTGAGTGGGAATGGCAGGTGAGGGGGATGGCAGGTGTGAGTGGGAATGGCAGGTGTGAGTGGGGATGGCAGGTGTGAGTGGGAATGGCAGGTGTGAGTGGGAATAGCAGGTGTGAGTGGGAATGGCAGGTGAGGGGAATGGCATTACCCTAAGAACAGCAAGGACACTGTGGAGACGAAGAGCAGGGGATCCAACACACAGCGCCAAGCCCAGAGCACAGGGGTTCTTCAATAATTGACAGCTGTTATCAATAATGAAAGAGTGACACTGGGAACCACAAATATTTGCTAAGCACTCTGTGTGCCAGATACCCAGCTGGGTTCTAGAGAGAAAACAGACCTGGATGCTTTGCCTGCGCGATTGACCTTCTAGCTCCTCTCCATCAACAAGTTCACCACGACATGCCCAAGCTGCACAGCTGGTAGACATCCTGGCTGGGGCCAGGCTGTCTGTCCCCTGGTGCTGATTCAGATGTCCTGGCCACATCCAGACCCTCTCACCAATGCCCAGAAAAGTGAATCTTTCCTCTTCCTGCTACTTTCTCTCATTCTACTGGTGTTTCCTAGGATCATGCCACTCAAGCCATGTGCTCAGCATTGGCATCTTTGTCGCAACATCTCAGAGACAGTGGACAAGTGATGTGTAGAGGCAGTGAGTAGAGCAGTTTGAGGCAGGTAGGCTGGTGTCAGGTGGGAACCCTACTATCCTCAGGAAGTGCAGTTGCAGCACAGGGTGCCTTGGACTTCACTATACCCTGGATCTCCAAGACACTCCTGGCCGCCTTCCTCTCAGTTCTGCATGACAGTCACCTTGAGGAGAGGAGTCCCATTCACCTGAGACTCCTTGGTAGGCTTGTGCTTCAGGGGTTGGTACCCCGGCCTGCCATGAACACCTCCCCTGCTTTCACTTCCAGCCCTACAGAGGCTGACTGCCTCTAGACAGCAAACTGAAGCTCTGAGCTGAGTGGTCCTTCCAGAAGCCGTGTAGCCAGTTACTGACATTCCCCGAGGCCTGTTCTTAGGCTTTTATGAAATGTGGCCCTGGGAACTATAAGACACAGAGCTGAGTTAAATCAGACACCTGAGGAGCAGGTGACAGAGGCTCATCAGAGGGAAGGGAGATACTGCAGGCTTGGGTTTAACATCAAAGGATGCTCTCAAGACCCTGCCTCTGGCTACGAACCCGGCAAACTACGCTTGCAGCCGCATGGACCACTATTGCATCTTCCATGGAGACTTAGTCATCTAGATGGCTCCACCACAATAGCCTAAAGGTGAAACTGGGTACAGATGCGCACACTGAGGGGGCCTGGCGAAGAGACAGGTGATGCTACCACCTGTGTGCCAAGGCAATGGCCTGCAGGATGGCCTTCCCACGGGGTCTTGGTGGGTCAGCCTGCCTGAACGGGGAGAGTAATTTATCATGTGGACGCTGCCCAGCTTGTGGCACTTGGTCAGACCTTGGCTGACTAACCCACATCTTTATGGAGGCAGCATTCATGTGTTGTATATACACCCAGATGCCTATTCATCTACTTCCTGTCCCATTTTGCAGGGTACAACTCCCAGCACAGCCTAATTGTACATGTTTTCTTTTTTGTTAATTTATTTTTACGCATGGATCCATGCATGTGTCTGTGTGTGGGTATGCGCACATTGGCGCTGTGCCTGTGGAGGCCAGTGTCAGGTCCCCTGAAGGTAGAGTTCAGGCTGTTGTAAGCCACATGACATAGGTACTGGGAGTCAAACTCAAGTCCTCTGCAATAGCATCAAGTGCCCTTAATAACTGAGCTACCCCTCCAGTCCCTATGTATTTTCCTCATGCCAAAGTAAATCTATATGCACACTAGGCTGTAAGTCTAGCCCCTGATGTGCCACAATCTGTACAGCTTCAAGGGTTGGCCTTACCGGGGTGATGAAGAAAAGGCAGATGTACAGAAACACTGGCATCAGGTGTGTTGGGCTTACACCCGTGGAAGGTACCAACTGCATCATCAGCAACACGAAGCCTCAGCATGTTTATTTATACATCTCAACCAAGGCAGAGAGGGCTTGCTGTATACAGCTGAATAAGGAAGCCGGCTCATAGCTTATACCTGAACAAGGAGACAGGTTTGGTTAATCTTAATAGTGGTCTTTGTAGGAGATTAGTCTCGGGCTCCAGTCATTCCAGCGGAGGAAGCCGGCATTGATAGTTTCTGAATTCACTGTCTATATTGACATGCAGAGCACAGGAAGGCTTTGCCGGTTCTCATGGGTCTGAGGCACTGGGTTCCTTGACATGGCTGTGTTCATGTCAACAACATACACTGGCTCAGGACTTAGTCCTCTCCTTACACTGTCACTCAAGCCTTTCTCTGCTCCCCCTCCTGATAGCCCTCATCTGGCCTCTGACTCTTTGGTTTGCCTGTTTGGACATTTCACATAATCAAGTCATGTGGCATGTGACCTGTGGTCTGTCACTTTCACTCAGCATCATGTTTTAAGCTTCACCCTCCTCGTACCTATGGGCATATCACTCTTCTGTGGCCAACTTATAGGCTCATTTTACTTATTCATTACTTGCTGTCTACACACACACACACACACACACACACACACACACACACACACACACACACGTTGAGATAGGGTCTCATTATGTAGCTGTGGATAGTATGGAACTTTTTTTGTTTGTTTTGAGACAGAGTCTCTTTGTGTTAGCCTTGGCTTTCCTGGACTCGCTTTGTAGACCAGGCTGGCCTTGAGCTCACAGCAATCCACCTGCCTCTGCCTCCTGAGTGCTGGGACTAAAGGCATGTACCACCATGCCCAGCTGATAGTATGGAACTTTTTGTGTAGACTAGAACAGGCTGGCCACTGACCCAGCAGGTCCACCTGCCTCTGCTTCCTCCTGAGTGCTGGGATTAAAGGCGTGCGCCACCACCACCCTACCAGACTTCATATTTTAATGTTAGCAAAAACATTTCAAAATATATGGTGAAAGAAGCCAGGCACAGTGTCTTCTATCTGTAATCTGAGTACTCAGGGTGCTTAGGTTGGAGAGATGCACCAGGCAAAATCAGCCAGGGCAAGAAAATGAGACCCTGTCTGAAAAAAAAAATTCAAAAAATTAATAGATGTGGAAAGAGACAGAGAATGCATGTCAGGGCATCGAAGGGAGAAAATGAGTTGCTGACACACAAAAGGAAGCAATGGCCCTAGTATTAAAGAGAGAGAAAAGAGCCGGGCGTGGTGGTGCATGCCTTTAATCCCAGCACTTGGGAGGCAGAGGCAGGTGGGTCGCTGTGAGTTCGAGGCCAGCCTGGCCTACAAAGCAAGTCCAGGACAACCAAGCCTACACAGAGAAACCATCTCTTGAAAAACCAAAAAGAGAAAAGAAGAGAGAGAGAGAGAGAGAGAGAGAAGAATTCCACACCCTTTCCCCAACTTCCTGTTCTCTTGAGAGAGCCATATAAATAAGGACATTTCCCAAGCTGTGGTCTACAAGGCTACGTTCTGTTTGATGCTTTCTTGTCTATATTCCCAGAAGGCCAATGCTCAGCAAAGGTATGGGATGTTTCCTGAGAATAGAAGGGTGTAACCACACCCCACTTAGCCTACCATGTGTCCCCAGACACCTCAGCCAACCATAGACAACCTGCCACAAACACTGAAGAGGAACTCCCTCCTTCCTGTGCTAACCACTGGGATGGGTGCCTGGGTCATTTCCTGCTTGAAAGATCGAAAGCTTGGTGCTTACCCCCAAAGCTCAGAGGTTTACACGTTTGGGAGGCTATGTTGTGGGCTAACCTGTCACCTCAGTTGATCACTATGTTCTATACTCAGTATTATGGTCAATCCTCCAAACAGATACCGAAAGGAGACTGTGAGTCATACCTACCAAAGGTGGAGCTCAGAGAGGTAAAACATGGACCAAAGGTCTCAAGATCTGAACTCAAGATCTGTTCAGCAACTGCTGCTGACACCCTCTTAGTAAATTTGACAGGATATTCTTGGACTGTGGGACTTGCTGTGATCCAGAGCCATCACATTAAGCGGACCTGTGAGGCTATCTGAAAGGCACCTTTTGACTGACTAATCACTGCCACCCTCACCCCGCCACCCGACCCCCATCTATACATACGAGCTTGTTTGGCATGTTGGTAGGCCATCAGCATAGCGGTATCTGTGTTTCTCCCAGCCCCCATGGACTTCTCCTTGCGGTCACCTACGACGAAGACTTATCTGTGCCATACTGATGGCATTTCGAGCACTGCAGCCATAATACAAGCTCAGCCTAGAGAAGAAGCCTTGTCAGACCGCTTTGTAGGCTGCAGATGAGGAGCACAGGCTTGCTCACATCATTTACTGACTGGCCTGTGTCAGTCAGCCCTTCACCGTCCTCCCCAAGGCCCTGCCTAGCACTGTGTCAGTCAGTCCTGTCTGTGCACAGATGAGGAGGTAACCCTTCTCAGTAACAAGGAGCCAAACGGCAGGGGATGGGGGGATGGGAGGGTAGACACAGACTCCCCGCCTTCAAAGCTGGCATTTCCCCCCTTAAGTCCTTGCAGAATGAGACTATGTGGTGTCCCTACTACATCTTGGGTGCTTGTGGCATTGTTGAAATGCCAGGAAGGGCTGGCACCCCTACTGCCAGTAGCCCAAACAGCCACTGCCCATCTCTTGGCAGCCCTGAGCTATGTGGTAAGCAGGTGGCCTTTCCCACTCAAAGTTGAGTCCCAAGAATGTTGACATCTGGTTGCTCAGGGCCTTTATCAGCGTGGCCTTTCTTATGGTGGCTGGGACAAAGGGCGTGGGTGTCCTCAGGACTCTGGGGGATTCTGGGAATGTATCTTTGCCTCCCTCAAATTCCAGCTGTCCTAGCTGTGTGGAATTCCCATCCCTCTCCCTGCTGAAGTGATTTGAATCCTGTAGTGGAGCCAGGGTACAGCTCAGCTCCTAACTGCTTTGTTAGTGTGCATTGAGACATGCTTAGGGACTTCTTACTGTTCTGGGTCATGGATTCCCTTAACAATGAGAAGAAAGTTCTAGATCATCATTCAGATGCCTAAGAACTGGGCACATGTCATGAAGAGATGGAGTGGCTTGGTAAGAGGGCTGTGTTCTTCATGCCTTAACCCTTTCTAACAGAGATGCCCTTAGGACACCAGACCCATTTTTCAAAGATGCAAAAACAAACAAGCAAAAATTTAAAAACTAGACAAACAAACAAACCAAACAACTGTATTTCTAGAGGGAAACTACTGATTTTCAAATGTTGGCAATGAGTTCAAATTTTAAAAATTCAAACTGTCTGCCAGATTAGGCACATCTGTTGGCCAGATGCAGGCTGGGGATCGCCAGGCTGTACACTGGCTCTCAGTCTGAACCTAGGAAGCACAGGCCCTCATCTGGAGGTGCTGCAGCCACAGGCTGGAGGTGACAGAACGTGGGTAAGAAGTTGCAGGTCAGGCTTTGACCTCCACTTGCCCAGACTTGTTAGCAAGAACTCCAGGGACTGCCTGGTTTCAGTGTAGGAACACCCACAGTGGTTAAACAAGCCAGCTGGGTAGCTTGGGGAGCAGGAGGAGGAGCTGAGATCAGAGCAAGGAGGCTGCCCCAAAGTCGTACCACACAGCCTGGGGGTGGGGGCGGGGGTGGGGGGCACAGGGAGATCAACGGTCAGCAGGAGAAACCCAGTTCAGTTTGTTTCGCCTCTTTAATTCTATAAAGGTTACCACTGACTCATGTAGGGTCAGAGAGACCTGGAGGTAGGGGATGGCTGAGCACAGCTGTCCTTGTGGGGTTTGCTCAAGGACCTCATGCACATGCTCTTGTGGACTTCGAAGCTCACCTAGATTGCACAGAACACCCAGTACAATGTAAACACACAGACCACTCTATTGTATAGGATGTAATGACATTTAAAAAAAAAGTCTGGAGCTGGGCGTGGTGGCTCACGCCTTTAATCCCCACACTTGGGAGGCAGAGGCAGGTAGATTGATGTGAGTTTGAGTCCAGCCTGATCTACAAGGTGAGTTCAGGATAGCCAAGGTTACACAGAGAAACTGTGTCTCAAAAAAAAAAAAAAAAAAAAAAAAAAAAAAAAAAAAGAACCCCCCCAAAACGAAAACAAAAACAAAAAAGTCTGTTATATTTAACATACACAAGGTTTGGGGAGGGATATTTTCTCTTTTCTTCCTTCCTTTTTATAGATGCAATGCATCATGTGTCCCAGGCTAGCCTGGAACTCACTAAATGGCAGAGAATGAATGACCCCTGAGCTCCTCCTCATTTTTTTTTAACTTTTAAGTGATTCTTTGTGAATTTCACATCATGCACCCCAATCCCACTCATCTCCCAGTCCCCTCATACCCACCCTCCGCCCTGGCAACCTCCCCCACAACAGAGAAAAATAATCTCGTTGTGGAAGCTGTAGTGTGTCACAGTGTGTCCCACGGTGTACCCTTTTGCCCACACTTCTTTACTTGCACGTGTTTGTTGCCATGACTTGTTGGTCTGATTCCAGGCCCTTAACTCCTGCTGCTCTGTCAGTACTGGAACCTCGCTGGGACTCTTTTCAGATTTCCCATTGTTGCCCTGTGTCGTGGAGATCCTGTAGGTTTCATGTACCTTTCATGTACTTCAGCAGTTCATCAATGAAGTAGATGTTGGGGTGGGCCAATTTGAAGCCTTGGATCTGGACCTGAGAGGTATCTGAGCTGGTCAGCTGGCTGGCTCTCCTGCTCTCACCCCTTTGGGGCTGGCTCACCAGCAACACCCTGCCCTCTTCTCCCCCTCCCCCCCAATCCTGTACTCAGGGCCAGTTCTACCCTGCTGGCCAGGCAAGGTGCAGGGCTCACTCTCCTGAGTGTTGCTGCTGGTGAGGGACATGGTCAGTTCTCCCACTCTCATCACCCCAGAACCAGGTCTTCTGTCTACCATAGATGGCAAGGGCTTAGGGGGACACCTTTGCCTTCTCAACGCCATTGCATGCTCATGCCGCAGCCGGCTCACCTGCAACTCCCACAATGTGCAGGCTCCCATCTCCCCTGCAGCTACTTAGGGACAGGGTCACCCCTTCTGCTCTCGTGCCCCATGGGCCAGCTCTTCCGCGATGGCCCGGTGAGGGGTGCGGCCAGTTCTGCACAGCTCTCGCATATCCCATGTCCCTGGGAAGCAGCCCAGACCACAGATGTCAGCCTGGCCCTTCGTGGTAACAGACCCCTGCTGCTGCAGGGCCACAGACCCAAATGTGGCTCCGGGTGGCAGCACAGGCCAGGGCCCTATCATAGGTCCAAGTGGCATCACCAGCTACCCACACCAGGCTGTTCCTCACTACCCTCGAGTCTCCAGTTCTGCCTCTTTTATTGTGCCCAGTTCCACTGCTCTACCACGTACTTGCTTTCCTTAGTGGTGCCCAGGGTCTCTGAGTGTCTGGGGTTGCCTCAGGCGCGGTCTCAGGAGTGCCTTGCCCAGGCACTATGGCGCCGCTCAAGGGTCATCTCGGGCATGGTGTGGCCCCACCCTCAGGCCTGCGCTGCACCAGACTCTCAGCCAGGTCACCTCCGGCTAGCTCCCTGTCCGGGGGGCGGGGGGGGGGGAGTCGGAGGCGGGGAGCATAGAGCCTGTCTAGTAGTCTGGTGGTTGTCTCAAGCTTCCTCTTCGCCCACCCAGCTTGTTGCTCCAAACCGGGCTTGCCGGAGTGGCCCCTCGCAAGGGTCGTCTGTCTCGGCCTCACTCCCGCCTGGGCACATGGGCCCCAGGCGAGGTTCTTAGCCTTCTGGAATTACCTGATGCTTGACTAGTCGTCAGCCTCAGGCTCGCTCTTTTCAGGGAACGTTAGGCGTTCATAAGCCAGAACCCTGAGCGTAGACACAGCCTCTCTCTTCTCTGCCACCTATTGACGCACATGTGACATAGCAGCCACGCCTGCGGCGCCTCTAGGGGCGGGCTTCTTGTCTCGCCTCCACCTCATGAGTGAAGTTACAGGTATGTATCATCATGCCAGTTTTTAATGCAGTACTGGAGACAGAAGCCAGGATTTCATGCTGGACAAGCAGTGTACCAATGAAGCCACAACCTCAGTCCCTTTTTGGCTTTTTTTTTTTGAGACGTAAAATGTCTAACCCTGTAGCCCAAGGTAGCCTTGAATTCAGTCTGCAGTTCACACTGGCCTTGACGTCACCGCGAGCCTTTGGCTATTTCCCAGCATACCTTCCCTGACTATCTGTCCCTCTGTTCTTGGTTCAATTTGCTACACCCCCCCCATCCCTTCCTCGTGTTCTAGCACTTGTGACCCCATATTCGTGGCACTCCACTTGCTTCTAATTGCCCTTCCTCTGAACGGCCAGAAGCTCTACCGTGGGCAGTGGACTCCTGTGTGTCACATGTCCTCAGCCCTAGATCAGGTTATTCAGGATCCACCAAATGAATTCTGGAATCCAGCTTGGCGTCTTACAAAGGCAAGAACTTCATCCCTCTCTGGGTGTGGCCTGGGACAGAGTTCTGGAAGGAACCCTGTATACAGAGACATCCTGGATTGGGAAAGCCACTGTGGCCCTGGCCTGATACTACGTGCCTTGGAGTGCAGACTGCGATCCCCAGGCTCTGTACTGGCTGGACAGGTTTCCCGGCTGGCTTGGCAGGATTGCTGGGACAGTGACAGAGTAGCCTGTCAGGATGCTTGTGGGCTGCCTATCATTTAAGCTTGGTGGATCAAGGTAAGGGCTCCCTGACTATCTCTGTGACCCAGTCCCTCTGGCCATGTAGGCACATACCTGCCACATACCAGCACAGAGCTCTTGCTTGGGGTCCCAGGCTTATGCAAGATGCTGTTGTCCGGGAGGGGGATGCACCTGATTTCTTGGCAAGACTTGTCCCTACAGCAGTTTTCTCCAGATTAATCCCAGGATCTAAGGGTAGGTGGCTCCTTTAAGGTCCAGGGGTGACCAGGGAGGTGGCAGGAAGTTAGGCAGACAACAGTGCAAGAATGAGCCAGTGACCATAGGGGACCTTCCTTCTATTTTTTCCTGGTAGCATCCTCCACTCTGAGCTCCTCCTGTGCGTGTGTGCATGTGTGTGTCTGTGTGTGTCTGTGTGTCTGTGTGGTCCCACAATGAAGGGATCTTGCTGTGTGGGCACTTGCCAGTTCTCAGCCCGTTTGCATCCTTAACACAGTGTGTTAGTTACATTTTCATTTCTTTGATAAAAAGCAGGACTAAGAGCAACTTCATAGAAGGCAGAGTGATATGTGCTTATGGTTCCAGAAAGACAATGGTCTGTCATGCCCGGGAAACACAGCAGCAAGTGGCAGGCAAAGGGGTGGGAGCAAGAAGCCAGACGTTCACACCTCAACCGTGAGTATAAAGCAGAGACGGTGAACTGGGATTTGTTCAAGGCTTTTCTTCTCCAAGCCCACCCACAGGGACACACTTCCTCCAGCAAGACTGTCCTACACAAACTTCCCCTAACAGCGCCATCACCTGGACACCGGGTGTTTAAATGGCTGAGACGATGGGGACAATTTCTCTTTCAAGCCACCACACACAGTGACCAGGGCAGGCTTGTTAGGCCCCACCGCCTCTGACCTTGGAGGATCTCACGAGTACAGCAGCCATTCTCTGTCCATACTTCAGAGTTTCCAAAGATAGTCAGTCATATCACCTTCCAGTCAGTGACAGTGAGGCGAGGTCAGGCCAGAGGAGGCTGCAGTACCCAAGTCTGTGCTGACTAAGAAGGCTTAAGGGTCGCGTGCACGCAGGTTATAGGGTGGAGTACTCTCGCTTGGGGGGGGGGGGAAGCTCACTGTTCAGACCCTGCTTCTAAGAACCTTAATGTGGTGGAATGTGGACATCAAGTTTCCTTTCACAATCAGAAACCAACTCTGGGAATTTTAGCCAGGACAAAACAGGCAGGAAATAGGAAGACAGAAAAAAAGAATCAAAGAACTAACAGCTATGAGGGGCTGGTCTGGACATGAGACCTAGGGAGCAAAAGTAGTGTAAAGGACAGACTTCCTTTGCTTCCATTGTTACGTCACTCCACACAAGACTCAAACCTCTTTCTTTTCCTTCCCCCCCCCCCCTTTGAGACAGGGTTTCTCTGTGTAGCCTTGGCTGTCCTGGAACTCACTACATAGATCAAGCTGGCCTCGAACTCAGAGATCTGCTTGCCTTTGCCTCTAAAGTGCTGGGTTTAAAGGCATGCACCACCACGGCCTGACCCAAATTTCTTTACTATGTAAAATATTCCTATAAATCAATAAACCAAAATGACAAAAGAAAAATGGAAATACAAAATAGGCAGTTCACAGAACAAGAAACACAAATGGCTCTTAGATGAAGGAGAAACATTTAGTCATATATACTTGGAGAAGTGTAAGTCCAAATTGCAGTCTGAAACTTATCAGATGGGCAATGCTCCGGAACTGCTGTAATGTGAGTTGGTATAGACATTATTAAAAATGTTAATGTACATCTCCATGTGCATTATCCCACATGGACACTTTGTGTCTTGCCTGTGACAAGCTAGTTTATGAATATTTATCACAGAATGATTTTCTGGTAGTAGCAAGATTGGGAACAAATGCCCACCAACAGAGGTAGGTAACACACATGATAACGTATCCAGTAATGAGTGCTGCATAAAAGCCAAATAGAAAGAAGGTGGGATGCTCCCTGGTGGTCTAGTGGCTAGGATTCGGTGCTCTCACCACCATGGCCCAGGTTCGATTCCCAGTCAGGCAAGCCTCTTTTCTCTGAGCTGGAGTGATGGCTCAGGGATTAAGAGCACTGTCTGCTCTTCCAAAGAACCTGGGTTCAATTCCCAGCACCCACATGGCAGCTCACAACTGTCTGTAACTTCAGATCCAAGGGTCTGACACCCTCACACCAATGCACGTAAAATAAATTACACACACACACACACACACACACGTGCGCGCACACACACATGCACACACGAAGAAAGTAGTTTATAAGCTGGGGCCTGAAACTGCCTAGATATACTATTAAATATATATATGATTAACTACACAGTGTGCTGCTTAAAGCCTCCGTGTCTTGTCTCTTTGCTGGGACTGTTCCCATCTGTCTTGTGGCTGCTGTCCTTGCTGGGTGCATTCTGCGTCCCCGTGCCAGGGCCCCTTCAGTTCTACCCGCAGGGCTGGGAAGGGCCACCATCTTCCACAGCTTAAATATCCTTTTTCTTGAACTCTGAACACCTGTGGCTCCTTGCAGGACAGTCACAGTCCTCCCAGGGCCCCTTCAGTTCTACCCGCAGGGCTGGGAAGGGCCACCATCTTCCATAGAGACCCTGACTTGATGACTAACCAGGAAGAGAGGCTGGAAACCCAGTAGCTCATAGCTGAGTCCTGCCATGAGACCTTGGGCACACTGCTGTCATGCAAACCTGTTAGATTTCCTCTTTCTTTTTTTCTTTGTTTTTGTTTTTATTTTTGTTTTTCGACAGGGTCTCTCTGTATTAGACTTGGCTGTCCTGGACTCGCTTTGTAGACCAGGCTGGCCTCGAACTCACAGCTATCCACCTGCCTCTGCCTCCTGAGTGCTGGGATTAAAGGCGTGTGCCACCACGCCCGGCCCCTGTTAGAATTTCAAGAGAGACTCAGTGTCCGCTTTCCTCAGCACAGAGCCTAACAAACTCTTGGGTTAATTAGTGTCATGGAAAAAAAAAAACAAGAGCCCCTCTCTAAACACAAAGAGAAGGGGAGGAAAAGAAATGGGCTGTGACTCCCCTCCCCCGCAAGCCCCCTCCATTGCTCACAACCTGCAAGCAGGTTCTGAGAGCAGGCGTGAGGCAGGATGGGCTGTCGCCAGTCAGTCTTGTTGTATGTGTGTGGGAACAGGCTCTGTGGAGGGCAGTTAGAAGCGGCAAATGATTCCATTTCTAGAGAGACCATCTCAGTGTCAAACTCATATTCACAGAAGAGAAACACCCCCAAAACAAGGAAGAATGGCAGCTTCGGAGCAGGCCAGGGAGGGAAGAGCACCTTTTCCCCTGGCAGTCATCTCTTCCTAAGCACAGATCCCACCTTCAGATGATTCCTGGGACTAGAAGTGGAGTCTGGAGGAAAGCTGAGCTCTCCCTGGAACAGCACCCTTGTGGAAAGGGAAGGGACCTGGTGCTGACTTTGTTTCTGTGTGCCACCTTGGGAGAGCCCACTTGGCTCTGTATCCTCAGCTGCTAGGATGTCTATCAGGGTTAGAACTGTGGGTGGCTGGCAGGCACATGGACAGACTACAGCAAGGACAGACTGACTTTCAGTCTTGTTCTTTTCCATTAACTGCGTGTGATGGCTACTCTTGGTTGTCATCAGCTTGGGTACATCTGGAATTAACTAAAACCCCACAATGGAGGGGCACACCTTTGAGGGATTTTATTATTATTATTATTATTATTATTATTATTTTATTTTTTTTTATTATTTTGCCTAATTTGAAGTGCAAAGTTCCACTTCTAATCTGAATCTTTTTTGTTTTTGTTTTGTTTTTCGAGACAGGGTTTCTCTGTGTAGCCTTGGCTGTCCTGGACTTGCTTTGTAGACCAGGCTGGCCTCGAACTCACAGCGATCCGCCTGCCTCTACCTCCCGAGTGCTGGGATTAAAGGCGTGCTCCACCACGCCCGGCTCTCTAATCTGAATCTTTGAGGTGGGAAAACATACCTCTAACTTGGGCCACATCTTCTACTGGAAGCCTATAAGGTTGTGGAAGAATACACACACACACACACACACACACACACACACACACACTATGACCCCATTCCTGGCTCAACATTTGTACCCTGGTATCCAGATGACTAGGAAATGAACAGGAAAGGAAAAAAGATTCTGCGAAGCCAGTCCCACCTGTAGTAACAGAAACAGCCCATCTGTGCGTAAGAAAGAGCCTGTAAACCAATAACGTGCAGCCTTCTCAGCCTACCACACACCAGCTCTAGTACACCTCCACACAGGCTGGAACCTCATATAAGGTGACAGAAGGAAGACAGGGTGGGAGGGCCTGAGGTCTCAAGCCAGATGAGTGGTTGTCAACCTCATGCACAGGAGAGCTGTGTTTTTTTGTTTGTTTGTTTGTTTGTTTTGATTTTTGTTTTTTCTGTTTTTTGATACAGGGTTTGTCTGTGTAGTCTTGGCTGTCATGGACTCACCTTGTAGACCAGGCTGGCCTCGAACTCACAGAGATCCACCTGCCTCTGCCCCCTTGAGTGCTGGGATTACAGCTATGTGCCACCACATCTGACTTATAAAGGATTTATTAGAAAGTGGTGCACATGAGAATATTTTTATAACAGTGCACTCGGACATTGAAGAACTTGTTCGGATGTAGAGCAATTCAACCGTTATCCTATGATCCGTGAGGCCAAGTGTTTACAGCCATATTTGAAGACATTGTACAAGAAGAGTGATATACCAGCATCCTGTTACAGTGAAATCATCCAGGTGAGATAATTATCGATAACCATACTGATTAAGTTAATTCAAAGTTTGGAGTCTTTTTTATTAATGGCCAGTCCAAGAGTTGCCTGTGCCACTGCAAAGTCTCTGGGGGCCCAAGATCAGGTGTACAGCATTTTTAAAGACAAAAGCTACATTACATCAGGCCTTGACATGAGGATTACATTAGTGAAGGATTTAGAGTGGCCTTGAAACATCTCCTTCCTTTACAATGCTCAGCCGTATGTTCCAGACACTACATAATACATTTGGACCACAGTCAAGTTCATGAAGTGTCCCAAAAAGTGTTGCCAAGGCTGTTGGGGGGTGGAAGGCTGAGAAATGTCTAGGCAAACATAAAATAAAGTTGGCACAGGATGGTGTTTCCTTAGTCATTTCAAACTCCCCCACCCCACCACACACACACCTTTTTTTTCCACACACCTTTTTTGTTGTTGTTTATACTTCCAAATCTTTGATCTTGGCTAAGGCATAAATACTATGTCCTAAGGATCATTAACTTACCCAAGGCAATTCTTTGTCTAATGAACTTTAAAAAGCAATTTTAGTATATAAGGCCTCCCAGCAAGTCTGATAAGCAGGAAGAATAAGGCGCCATTCAGGCCAATGAGGAGGGTTGTAAGCCATGGATTTGAATCAAACATTTTATCATAGTAAGAATTATTATTGTCTTTTTTTTTCCCCCCGAGACAGGGTCTCACTCACCTCTGGCTGTTCTGGAACTAGCTCTGTAGACCAGATTGGCCTTGATCCACCTGCCTCTATCTCCTGAGAGCTAGAATTAGAGGCATGTGTCACCACCAATTGGCTATTATTGTCTCTTATCTAAATTATCTTTAATCTTTTATAATGTTTCTTTTTAATGTTCTTACAATACTGTGGGGCTTTAGAAGGCATTCTCCCCAAGCCTGTCAGAAGGTAACTTTTTGCCTTGACTGTGGGAAGGTTTAGGAGTTTTACGCCAGGCGGTGGTGGTGCACAGCACACTTTTAGTCCCAGAACTTGGGAGGTAGAGAGAGCAGGTGGAGCTCCGTGAGTTCGAGGCCAGCCTGGTCTACAGAGTGAGTTCCAGGATGGCTAGGGCTACACAGAGAAACCCTGTTTCAAATAACCCAAATAGTTTCATGAGATCAGTTGTAAACATAGGCTATTTGGCTTCAGTCCAGTGAGTCTCTGTCAGGATTTTCCCAGTGTGAAAGGAGATGAGAGTAAAGGAATAAATAGATGGTCTAGCCATACTCAGAGGGAATCTATAACCAAAGAGGAGCCCAGATTTGGAGATGGTCATAGCTTGAGTGGATCCAAGTGAGCTAGTCCAGGTAAGCTGGTCTCCATCTCTGGCCTGGTCTGGAGCAGGCTTGTTATGGGAGTGACGAATCCACTCAGGAGTTCTGAGTGACAGTATGAGGTCCTTTCCAGGCAGGTGTCAGTCCTTATGTCTGAATTTTTTTTTTGATGTATACTGGGTCCCCAGGTTAGAATGAATGACAGGGCACCAAGGAGGGACCCTGATGGGTGACGGCAGCCTGGACCTGCTTGGAAGACTGATTAGCAATGCCCTCAGTGATGGTTGCTCTCTCTCTCTCTCTCTCTCTCTCTCTTTCTCTCTCTCTCTCTCTCTCTCTGTGATGGTCTCTTATGCAGGTTGAAGCAGTATTTGTGTGTGTGTGTGTGTGTGTGTGTGTGTGTGTGTGTGTGTGTGTGTGTGCGCCATTTGACTACGAGGAAGCGGCCCGAAAACCGTAGAACCTACAGTTTAGGGGTTTTGAAAAGAGCAAGCATAGTGCTAGTGCCCAGCTGCCCAGCTCTTAGGGAGTGGGAGCAAGGCCCTGGGTTAAATCCCCAGCACTACAAGTAAACAAATGTGTGGCTAGTCAAACACGTGAATCTCAACAGCTTTTTGGAAATTAGTAGTGAAGATTAAGGACTGCTAGTCAGGGCTATCCAAACAGAACTGAGAAAAGGAGAGAGGAGACAGAGACAGGCAAAGACCTTCAGGGCTGACTCAGTTCAAAATCCATAGGGCAGGACAGAGACTAGAAATGGGATAATGGCACTGAAGTCCAAGAGAAGACCCACAAAGTTTTCCTCTTCCTCCAGTGTGTTTCCTCTTAAAGCTTCCGCTGGTTGGGAGAGGCCCATCAACTGTAAAACATAATCTGCTTTACCTAAAGGCTGATGAGGAAAGAGTCAGTATTACCTGACAGGCTACCCTCACAGCAACATCTGGCTGGATGTGTGGTCAAACATAGCCAAGGTGATATACAAAACCAACCATCCAGAGACAATATTAGAGTCCAGAAACTAGAAACACTTAAGTGTTCATTTATTTTACAATATAAGGGCCCAAGGAAGAGGAAGAGGGCAGCCTGGGTCCAACCAATCAATATACACTGTATTCACACAGTAAACTCTACCAATGGGAGCAATTCATATATTCATATAAAATGTTAAGAAGAAAAGAAAAAAAAAGAAATTTTATTTCTTCATAATTAGTATCATCATCACTGCCCTTGATCCCCTCATCCTTGTCCATCTTAGCTAGCCCTCCTGCAATAAACTGGCTTCCATGCTAGAATCACGAAAGATTTTAAAGAAATAGGAGAAAGAGAAAAAGGAGAGAGAGAGAGAGAGAGAGAGAGAGAGAGAGAGAGAGAGAGAGAAAACAACTGAAAGAAAGCTAAACATGATAATCCAAATATTTGCAATTCTAGCCTTTGGGAGACAAAGGCAGGAGAGTCACTGGGCTATATAGTGAGATCCTGCCTCAAAACCAACAAAAGAAAAGAAAAAAAAAACCCCACATTTGTGACATCAAAACACACAGCTGACTCACCTTACCGCGGACCAGCTTGCTCTGTTTTTCTGCTACTTTTGAAACAGCTGCTGCAGTCAGTCAGCTCATTTTGTGACCCTTGGGCCCATGACTTAAAATTTAAAATAAGCAGTGCTCGTAGTCAAACCGTGAAGTTGTGTTGTCTGGGCAGGGCGGGGAGGAGCGTTGGCTGGAGACAGCCTGAGAAAGTGACAGCGTCATCTCCACAGGGTGGAGCAATAGAGCTGGAACCCCCCCCCCCGCCCACGCTCCCCCCCACCCCCGAGAACACAAGTTATATGGGGGAAGAAAGCGTTCTGCCATTACTTCTCCAACACACACCCATGTGCACACCCATTCTGCCATGTTGTGTCTCCTTCTTCTTGTGTCGGAACTGCTGTTGGCATTAGAGCATCACAGCACAGGTCAGCTGCTAATAAAACATCATCTCCACTCTGTGCAAAGAGGAAGCCACCTGTCTCTTTTCTTCCCATCTGTTTTGCTATCTTTGGAGAGCAGCTCTATCTCCCCGAATGCCATGGGGGCTCTATTCCCGGCAGGCAGTAATATACACCACTTGATCTGGGACCTCTGGTGGATGTAAGACCCCCACATCCTCACCACCATCGGCTTACTGCCACTCTGATTCACGCTGGTTCTGAAACAAATGGACAACCGAGGTGAGTCCCAGGCCCCATCAGTGCCCTCCAGCGTCCAGCAAGCTTCTGTCTTTCCCAAGAACCTTCAACATGGCCGCCTTCATGTCCTTGTTTCTCAGCGAGTAGATGAAAGGGTTCAGTGTGGGAGTCACCAGGCAGTAGAACAGTGTGAGAAACTTGCCCTGGTCCTGACTTTCCACATTCCCAGGCTGCATGTACATGTAGATGATGGTGCTGTAGAAGAGAGACACCACCACCATGTGTGAGGAGCAGGTGTTGAAGGCCTTGCGCCGGCCAGCTGCAGACCTGATCCTCAGGACTGCCGCGGCAATGTAGCCGTAGGAGACCAGGATCATAGTGAGAGGCACAAGGACGATGGGGATCGCCAGGAAGAACGCTAGGCCCTCTACCCGGCTTGTGTCCACACAAGAGATACGGATGATGGCCGGCATCTCACACACAAAGTGGTTGATCCGGCGATGACCGCACCGCCCCAGAGACATGGTCAGTGGGGACATGAGTATGGAATTGGCGATACCACTGAGCCAGGCAAAGGCTGCCAGCTTCAGGCACAGCTGCGGGTGCATGATGGTCAGGTAATGGAGTGGCTTGCAGACAGCTACAAAGCGGTCGTAGGCCATAACTGACAGGAGGATGCACTCAATGCCCCCCACAGACAGGAAGGCAAAGAGCTGAATGACGCACCCTACGAAGCTGATAGTCTTCTGGGGTCCCCAGAGGTTAACCTGCAGCTGGGGGATGCTGCTTGTGGTGTAGCAGAGGTCGAGAAGGGACAGGTTGCTGAGGAAGAAGTACATGGGTGTGTGCAGCCGGAGGTCCACCAGGCAAAGGAAGATGATGGTGGAGTTGCCTGTGACGGCCAGAAAGTAAAAGACCATATTGACAACGAAGAGGACCATCTCCAGCCTGGGCCGGTCAGAGAAGCCTAGGAGAATGAAGTCCCCAGAGCTTTCATTGGTCTCCATTGGCTGTGCCCTCACATACCTGTTTAGAAGGCAGGACATAACATGGCAGGTATTAGAAAACAGCCAAGCTGATTTAGAAAACGAACAGTCCCCAGCAGGGACACAGTTTGCCACGCCATCCGCACTGTAAGCTGTGGCGTCTTGCTTACCGCTCGGCTGTCATGCGGGATACTAGAAAAAGATATTTGTCAGCCGTGGATAGCAGCTCAAACCTCCCCCTAAATAGCACTCTAATCCGTCAGTTAAGGTTCCTGGATAAATGTTCAGAAAAATCTTTATTTTGAAGAAAAAAAAAAAGAGAAGCTTTTATTGATATTTTTAGAAATAAAGTAACATGTTTAAAGTCGCTTTTGCGAGAGTCTTCTAAGATTGCAGTGCTTTCCAAAAATTTGATACAATCACCTTTTCATTTTGTGAAATTGTTTCACGCAATCTGATTGGATCTCTCATTTCCTCATTCCATGTCCATGTTTCGGTTATCATAGATCATTTTTATTGCCTACTTTTCTTAGAATCTTGTGCCACGAATTATAGGTTAGAAGGGATTGAGGCACAACATGACAAGTCACTCACAGTAGCTCTGCTCCCAGGAAATTGAGAGCCCATGGTCCTAAATGTTCCAGCCTCTGAGAAGTTACTGATTGGGACTTAGTGATTCAAGTGACCTTGCCTAAGAGACCCAGAGCAGCTTTCATTGTGCAGAGTTTTTATGAAAATCATGGCATGCAGGAAAAAAAAAAATGAGCAAAATGTCTCACAAATACGAGACTTGTTGGATTTTCAGGTTTCTCAAAGCACCAGTGTTTGAAGATCCTGGCCTGCAAGCAAGAATTCACTTGTAAGTAGTCTGCTTAGAAATACCAGGCTGTTATACTTTTGGTTGTGAGCCTAGCCTTTAATGGCTGCGCCATCTCTCCAGAGCCAGGCGTGGTGGCACACGCCTTTAATCCCAACACTTGGGAGGAAGAGGCAGGTGGATCTCTATGAGTTTGAGGCCAGCCTGGTCTACAGAGTGAGTTCCAGGACAGCCAGAGCTCTACAGAGAAACCCTGTCTTGGAAAAAAAAAAAAAAAACCCTACAGCAACATCTGTTCCTCAGAATGACCTACATCTCTAAGTGCTGCCAGAAGAAACTGTGTCCATCCGGGATTGTGATGTTGCACCCAGATGAGGTAACAAAACCATCTTTTGTTAAAAGGGACGAAAGGGGAGCCAGGACATTTTCCCAAGTGAAAACCCGATTGCCAAAGGCTGGAATATGCCCAGAGATGGTTTTCAGTGCTTGGCCTTTTCCGTAAGAAGAGTTGCAGCCCCGGTCTTGGGCTACGGAAGCCGGTAGCTGCCCTCCGACACACCCCACCATGCCCCAAGCCAACAGACTGTTACCTGCCTTGTGTTTACACTCTAACCACTCTTTGGTTCCACTTTTAGAAAAGGAAATCCAGTAATATAATGAATGGAAAGTAGATGTAGAAAGTAAATATAATATGTTCAAAGATGCAAAAAGAAAATGCCTAAAGGGGAGGCTCTTTTGACCACATTCTTTAACTGAAGGTCATGGGCTATTTTCTCGGTAAAGGAATGCCATAGTCCATGGCTGCTGATGAAAACCCAACTACAAAATCATAGAAGACAGGTTTTTAAAAACAATATGTAGGCTGTCTGAGGCAGACTCTTGGAATACTGGTGGTATAAATAAATTAATGGGTTTAATTCATTGCCTGTAGCAAACCCACATTTTCTGATAATGTTTAGAGCAGCATGTAGTGTAAGCTGACAGGTGTAAAGCCGTTAAGTGCTCAGCAAAAGGTGGGGATGCTTTTCTGGTCCATTCTGTGCTGCTGCAACAAAATACCTGAGAATGGATGGTCTGTAACAAACAGAAATGTATTTGGTTTACAGTTCTTTCCAGTTTTGGAAGCTCAGGACCCTGGGGACACATTTGCTGAGTACCTCTTTGCTCTACCATCTAACGCTAGGGCAGAAGAGAGATTGGAGTCATTATTCATCCAGAGCTCACCTATAGGATAACTTACCCAGACCCACGATAATAGCAGTATTAATCCCGTGCTTCGGGAAGAGCCTTTGGGCTGCTGCCCTGGGTAGTCAGGGTCCAACACATGGACTTTGGGCACGTAGTCAAACCATAGCAGTAGCTTCATGGATGATAAAAATTAAAGAGGGTTTTCTGAAGAGAAAGATGATCCTCTGTTGATGGGAAACCTTAACCCAGTTAAACAGCAGCTATCTAGGGAGTAAAGTCAAGAGTGGTCAAACATTGACTTGGTGTTTGCTTTCATTTGCCAGGTAAAACTTAAAAAACGAGGAGAGAAACGTTTTCTTTGAAAGACTGGCCCTGGAAGTGAGATTCAACTATTCAGGACTTGGTGAACACACCATGTTTACCGTGATAAGCAGCCTTCCCTGACTACAGACTCTATCGCCCTCTACTTACTCTCCGGAAATGGGGGGTGGGGTGGGTGACACAGAGTCCCTGTCCCCACCCTGGTATTTCTTTCCCATAGTGAACAGGAGAGATTTATAAAAGGCCCAGACCCGAGCTCCTATAGAGTTCTTCGTAAGAAGATAAGTTATTTATAACTCTGAATTCCCTGGGTCCCCTCCCCCCATTCCCACGAGTTGGAAGGAATAACTCAGCGAAATGACACTCAGGAGACTTTTATGTAGTGGGTATAGAGAAAGGCAATTAGTCTCGACAGTAAGTTAATTTAAAATACATCCCTTAAAATGAACCAAATCCAGAAACAGGAGGAGAAATAATTTCTCCTTAGTGTATTCATTGTTTGACTACAGTGGATTGGCTGAGCACTTTTTTTTTTAAGTTGCAAAGTTATTGGGTTTAGTTTCTCCTATCCTTAAAAAAAAATCCACATTTCAAATTACAAACTGTTTTACATAATGAACTTTAATTTTAACCCAATCCTCCTCACACTAAGATTTTAAAAAACCTCAGAGAGCAGCTTGTGGAAGATTCTCCACCCCTCCCCCCCCCCCCCCCCCCCCCCCGCCGAGACAAGGTTTCTCTGTGTAGCCTTGGCTGTCCTGGACTCGTTTTGTAGACCAGGCTGGCCTCGAACTCACAAGGATCCACCTGCCTCTGCCTCCAGAGCGCTGGGATTAAAGGTGTGCGCTACCACTGCCCGGCTCGGAAGATTCTTATCTATCTCACTCACACATTGACAACAGATAGAAAGGAGATTGACAGAATAAACAAATTACATTTTGCAAACTTATGAATATTGTTGAAATGATCAAAAAAAACGTGAATACAATTTGAGCAAAACAGTGATATGAGAGGACAGATTTTTTTAAATGAACAAACATGACATGAGTTTTTCTAGTAAAATTAGAAGTAAATGAGGTATCAAAATAATACAGTGACTATAGTACAAACGATAAAGGTTAAAAATTGCTTAATACATTTACATTTTATTATGATAATAGTTTCTGTTAGTGAAGGCACAAGAAAGAAGCTACCAGCCTGGTCAACAAAGTGAGTCTGGGACAGCCAAGGCTACTCAGAGAGACCCTGTCTCAAAACAAACAAACAAAAAGAAAGAAGCTACCAAAATGTCTGCTTCATGATCAGAGAGAAGGTTTTTACTGTAGCCGGGGGTGGGGGTGGGGTGGGGGGAGGACACAGAGGCATCTGGGAGAGTCCAAAGCAGAGAGAAAAAGAAGCAGACCAGACACGGCCAGGACGATCTGCAACAGAGCATGAAGGAGTCTGGGGGCCAGTATGGCCTTTGATCCTCTCCAAGAGAAGTGTCCCTTTCTGAGTGCAGAAACCCATTCACAGGTTCCTGAGAAACACTGGCCGTGGCTCCTTGCAACCCTTCTACAGCACAGCTTGAGCCGAGCTAAACCTGTCATTTCTGGACAGATGCGCTGCCCTCGAACTCACAGCGATCGGCCTGCCTCTGCCTCCCGAGTGCTGGGATTAAAGGCGTGGGCCACCACGCCCGTCTCTCACTCCCTTTTTTGTTTCCACCCTCAATAATACTCTTTTCACTTTCGTGTGATATGTGTTCTAATATTTCCCCCACCCCTTCCTTAAAACATCTATGTCACCTCCCACAGCCGCCTTCTGCTTTGATGACCTAACTCCACACATATAATACTCATAAGCTCAGACACACATGAGAAAGAACATGCCTTATCTGGTTTTCTGAGTCTGGATTTCCTCACCTAATATAACAATTTCTATACACATCCATGTTCCTGAAATTTCGTAAGTTTGCTCTTCTTTATGGCTGAGTAAAATTCAGTTGTGTCGCGTGTGCCATCTTTTCATTACCCACTCGTCCACAGATGGACATCTAGGCTGATTTCGCTGCCTTAGCTTTTGTGAATAGTGAGGAATAAGTGTGTGGGATGTGAGAACCTCTGGGGTAGACTGTGGAGTCCTTGGGTTGGGTGTGTGTCCAGCAAACACCATGATGAAGCCCGCAGCATTGTGTGTTTACTTTATTAAAAGGCTTTAAAAGAAAGTCAGTACAGTAAGAAAAATACATTTCAATGACTCCTTCCAAAATGGTTCATTAAATAGTGCCCCTAAGCCCTGACTCTCACCCAGCGTCTTTTGCAGCAACTTCTGCACTCAATTATAGAAATTAGGAAGTAAAGAATAATAAGTAGAACTCTGGTGTGTAGTTCATTTCTGTTAGATAGGAAATTTGTAAGGGCTTTTACTTGGATGCTTTAATTTTTTTTTTGATTTATTGAGGTATTACATACATCAAAACTCATATTTTTGTTTTTGAATTTTAACATGGCATTTGATTAGTAGCTTGATTATTTCATATACAATCACATACTTACCATACGTTGTGATCAGAGTCACTTTCTCTTCTCCTAACACCTCTCAGAGCCACTTTCATGTCCTACCACCTTTCCCAGTTTTGTGTCCTCTCTCTCAACTACCACTGAGTCCACTCAGTGCTGCCCATGTGCACAAGGGTGTGGCGCCATCCGCAGAAGCGTGATCGCCCTACAAGGGGTCATTCCCTTAAAGAAAATGGACTTCCCCTCCCAGCAGCCATCAACTGTCAATTGCTCCTCGGATAGGGTGTCCCTCCCCACTCAATGCTAAAAGGTTTACTTCTTTGATCTAGGCTATATTAGCTTCCAAGCCACAGATTCTTGGCCAGATTTACAATAGCTGGCATGTGCTTCCTCCTGTAAAGTGAGCCTTAAGTCCAATAGCAAATCAGTTGGCTACTCCTGTAACATTCCTACCACTGTCGCACCATTGGTGTAACTTGTCACACTAGTGCACAATGTGGTTCACAGGTTCACAGGTGGTTAGGAATGCCATTGACCTCTCTCCTCCACCAGTCCTCATAGCACCTTCCAGTACTGAAAAGGAAGCAACAGGGAGGAAGGGTCCCAGTCACCACCAACTTTTGACTGGATCTTGAACAACTGATAAGAGAGAGCCATCAGATAGAAAACATAGAGCTGTTTCTGGGGCAAAAAAATGTATCAGTTAGTAAGTAATGTAAATAAACTTTAAAATAATCTGACTTGCACAGAAACACTATAATGTTTGTCCAGCTGTATGACTGTGCTTTACTTGGTAAGTATCTCTTATGCATGTGTATGGAGTGCATTATGATGCCCTGACTACATATAGTAGAAAGAGAATCAGAAAGTTATATTATAAAAACACCACCGGCAAAAACTGTTAACAATAACAAATATTGTTATCTCTACTTAATTTTGAACCACATTAGTTATATTTAATAATACAATACTTTGAAATTTAAAGAAAAATCTCATCCTGAAGTCTTTTCCTCACTTAAGAAGATGAAGTGCTCTGCATAAATCCAAGGATGGGGTGGAGGCAGAAGAAAGTCCACAGAAATATAGAAAGTCTATAAACTTATGGGAACTGAACAACTCAATATTGAATGAAAAAAAAATGGGTCAAGACAGTAATCAAAAAGAAAATGAAAACCTTTTTTTGAATTAAATGAAAACACAACATACACAAACCTATGAGATACAATGAAGGCAGTTCTAAGAGGTAATTTCATAAGAATAAGTGTTTATAAAACTGGAGAGATTTCATGTTAGTAACTTAACAACATACCTGAAAACTCTAGAACAACAAGAAGAAATAATACCCAAATTGAGTAGATGGAAAATAATAATCAAACTCATGACTAAAATCAATGAAATAGAAACAAACAGTTGGGTGGTGGTGGTGCACACCTTTAATCCCAGCACTTGGGAGGCAGAGGTAGGTGGATCCCTGTGAGTTCAAGGCCAGCCTGGTCTACAAAGCAAGTCCAGGATAGCCAAGGTTACACAGAGAAACCTTGTCTTGAAAAGCCAAAACCAGCCAAACAAAAATCAGTGAAATGAAGAATTAACACTAACATTCTCAAAGAATTGATCTTTGAGAAAATCAACAAAATTGGCAAGCCCTTAGCCAAATTAACTAAAAGAATGAAAGAGAACATCCAAATTAATACAATTAATGAAGAGATGAAAAGGGAACATGACACTAGACATTGAGAAAAATTCAGAGACTCATAAGGACACACTTTAAAAAGCTGTATTCTCCCAAACTGGAAAACCTAAAAGAAATAGATGAACATCTTGATATATACAAAGCACCAAAGTTAAATCAAGATCAAATAAGCAATTTAAACAGACATGGCCCTTAGTTAAATAGTTAAATAGAAGCAGTTATTAGAACTCTTCCAAAAACAATAACAACCCCAGTGCCAGATAGATTCAGCAGAGAATTCTAACAGACCCTCACAAAATAGAAACTGAAGAGACATTTCCTAATTCTGTTTTTTTTTTGCAAAGCCACTATTATCAGTATTTTGATATCAAATCCACACAAAGACTACCTCCCAAATGAAAAGTATAAACCAATATCTTTTATGAACACAAATGTAAAATGTAAAACTTCTCAATAAAGTACTTGCAAACTGAATTCAAGAACACATCAAAAAGATCATCTACCACAGTCAAGTTGGCTTCATCCCAGAGATGTGGGGATCCTTCACTATGTGTAAATCACTAAGTGCAATCCACCATATAAACAAACAGAGACAAAACATGATCATGTTGTTAGCTGCAGAAAAGGCCTTTGATAAAAGCCAACATCTAGCAAGGTGGTGGCTCACGCCCTTAACCCCCACACTTGGGAGGCAGAGACAGAAGGACCTCTAAGTTTGAGGTCAGTCTGGCCTACAGAGCAAGTTCCAGGGCGATACAGAGAAACCTTGTCTGGGAAATCCAAAGCAAGCAAGCAATCAAGCAAACAAACAAGTAAATAAATGACATCTCTTCAGGATAAAAGTCCTGGAAAGACTAAAAATACAAAGGACATTGCTCAACACAATGAAGATGATCCTCAGCAAGCCTGCGGCCAAGCATCAGCCGGATGGACAGAAACTCAACATTCCCCCCCAAAGCGTGATCAGGACAAGGCTGACCTCTCTCCTCATACCAGTAGTACTTGAAGACTCAGCCAGAACAACAAAACAACTGAAGGAGGTCAAGGGTCAAGGGGATACAAATAGAAAAGAAAAAGTCAAAGTATCTTTAGTTGTAGATGATATAATTTTGTATTTAAAAAGGACCCTAAAATCTCTACTAGGAAATTCTGTAGCTAATAAGCATTCAGCAGAGCAGCAGGATTCAGAATTAACACACACAAATCAGTAGCTTTCCTATATACAAATGATAATGTGTGTAACGTATGTCTATCTGTCTATATGCACATATATAAACAATATATACACAATCAAGTGAAAGAATTATATAAGAAAAAAATTTTTAAGACATTGAAGAAGAGGCAGGCATGGTGGTGCATGCCTTTAATCCCAGCACTTAGGAGGCAGAGGCAGGCAGATCATTGTGAGTTCGAGGCCAGCCTAGTCTACAAAGGGAGTCTAGGACAGCTTAGTGACCCAGAGAAACCCTGTCTTAAAAAAGCAAAAAAAAAAAAAAAAAAAAAAAAAAAAAAAAAAATACACTGAAGAAGATACCAGAAGGTGGAAAGATCTCTCAAACTTACAGACCAGTATGATTAATATTGTAAAAGTGGCATCCTACCTAAAATCATCTACAGATTCAATGTAATCCTCATCAAAATTCCAACACAATTCTTCACATAACTTGAAAAAAATTCAACTTTATATAGAGACTCACGTAAATATAGTCAAAAACAATACTGAATAATAAAAAGAACTGCTGGTGGTGTTGTGGGGTCCACTTAGATCCAACACAACTCAAGCACCAGGTCAATGCAGATGACAAAAATTTACTGTAATCAAGCCCCTGCTGATTGATCGGGGCCACAGAGCAGGCTTGGGAGCTGAACAGAGAATAGGAGGGAACCTCGGGAGCTGGAACGTTTCTGCATGGTAAACGACACCGTCCTTCCAGCAAAGCAGCAGCTACAGAATGGGGAACGATCCTTACTAACTCTACATCTCATAGAGGGTTAATATCTAGACTACATTAAAAAACTGACCATCAAAACATCCCAGTAAGAACTGGTGTACGTAACAAGATAGAGGGCTCTCAAAAGACGAAACACAAATGGCTGGGGAACACTAAGGCAAATACACAACACCCTTAGCCCTCAGGGAAATGTAAATGCAAACTACTCTGAGAGTTCATCTTAGACCACTCAGAATAGCCAAGATCAATAAAACAAATGACAGCTCATGCAGGAGAAGACATGGAGAAAGGAAAACATTTATTTATTGCTGGTTGGAGTGCAAAATTGTACAGCTACTATGGAGATCAGTGTGGCAGTTCCTTGGGAAGTTGGGGACAGATCTCCCTCAGGATCCGGCTATACCAGTCTTGGGCATGCGCCTAAAGGACTCAACATCCTACTATTGAGACTCTTGCTCATCCATGCTTGTTGCTGCTCTGTTTATAATAGGCAGAAATTGGAAACAGTCTATAGGTCCATCAACTGAGCAATGTGTCCTTTGCTTTCCTAACCGTAGTCAGCCTTCCTGGAAGTACTTTGCTATGGAAAACACCGAGGAAGAAGGTGCGGGTGATGGAGCCAGCTCTTCCTATTCAAATGGCGGCTTAAAGGGCGAACCCCGGGAGCCTGCACATTGCTAGAACAAAGAGCTATGATTTTACTGATGTTGATGTCTTCCAACGTGAACAGTACCACAGTCATAAATGTGGCAGCTTTGAAAAAAGGCCATTTTGTGGTCTCATTTTCTTTGGTGTCCACCACACTGTGCGCGGGCTGTTTAGTGTCCTACTGTGATTAAAATAGCTCTGTAGGTGCCATGAATTTGTGGAATTGATAAAGATAAGGAAAACATAGAGGAAAGGCATCCCAGAGCCATGCCTACTGATATGGAGACGATGCTTCCCATCTGAAGACGCAAGACCGATTCAGTCTCAGACTTAGAGGCATTAACGTCTGCCAACTCTCCTCTGATCACTACTTCTCCACATGGGTGCCACACACCCAAGATACCAATGCAACACAAATCACCTCCTCAGGTTGGGCATCCTCAATCTGAAAATCCAAAATCTAAGTTTCTAGAATGCCAAGCTTTCTGAGAACCAACACGACACTCACTGTGCGTGGGACATTGCAGCTCTGACCTCATGAAACGGGCCATAGGCAAAGCACAGGTGCACTAAAAATACTGTGTGAAGTTATTTTCAGACTATGTATGTATATAGGGTATTTATGAAATACAGATGAGCTTCATTGTAGCTTAGGGGTTCTTCCCCCTCAAAGCTATTTCATCCCATACATGCAAGCGCATTCTAAAAATGAAACCCAAAAGCAGTTTTAGTCTCAAAGACTTTGGACAAGGCTGCTGTGCCCACCTTGTGTTGGTCAAACGTTCCTTTTGCTTAAGATTCTCCAGCCCCTTTCTCCCATCCCAGGAGCTTCCTCACTGCCCCCTTCACGTCCTTGTTCCTCAGAGTATAGATGAGGGGGTTGACACTGGGCGTGACGATGGTGTAGAAGAGAGTCCGAAATTTGCCTTGATCTTGGGAGTAGCTGTTGGCTGGGGCAGGTACATGTAGATGATGGTGCCGTAGAAGAGCGAGACCACGATCAGGTGCGAAGAGCAGGTGTTGAAGGCTTTCCTGCGCCCCGCCGTTGATTTAATCCTCAGCACAGCGGCGGCGGCAATCATGCCGTAAGAGAGAAGGATGAGGGAGAGGGGCACCAGGAGAAGGACCACCCCCAGGACGAAAGCGCAAGCCTCCACAAGCGTGGTGTCTTCACAGGACATGGCAATGAGGGCAGGCATCTCGCAGAGAAAGTGGTCCACCCTTCGATGCCCACACCGGGAGAGCTGCATCGTCTGAGGACACATGACAAACGAGTTTAGGAAGCCGCAGCACCAGGCCACACTCACGAGCTGCAGGCAGAGGCGCGGGTGCATGACGACAGTGTAGTGCAGGGGCCGGCAGACAGCCACATAGCGGTCGTAGGACATGACTGCCAAGAGGACGCATTCGGTGGAGCCCAGCACCATATAGATGTAGAGCTGAGCTACACAGCCGTGGTAGGTGATGCTCTTATCTGGCCCCCAGAGGTTCCACAGCAGCTGGGGGACAATGCTGGTGGTAAAGCAAAGGTCCAGGAAAGATAGGTTCCCAAGAAAAAAGTACATGGGCATGTGGAGCCTGGAGTCTATGACTGACAGGAGGATGATCGCGGTGTTGCCCAACAGAGTGAGGACATAAAAGATTAAAATAAAAGCAAATAGAATCATCTCCAGTCTAGGCCGATCAGAAAAGCCCACCAGGATGAAGGCCTGCAGGGAGCTGCCATTGTTTTTTCCCATCACCATCACCAGCTCTTGTGAAGAAACAACATAAGAATATGAGAGGAAAGTTATTTGACCTTTCTTTCTTTCTTTCTTTCTTTCCTTTTTTTTAAAAAAAAAGCATACACTTAAGTAATAGTCACATGCAAAGCTGTGTAACTGAAGGCCTGCGGGGGGGGGGGGGGGAGGACTGTGCAGCTGCCCTCATTGGAGGCCACTGTATATGAATAATGACAGAGAGTAGGAGCAAGCTAAAGTTCATGATAATAATACTCACTAAAATACGGTTTGAGAAATGACTCCCAGGGGATCAGGAGACCCCAGGCATTAGACAGCGTTATAGAATTCTAGGCCTGAGAATTGTTTCTTTGCAGTTTCTGTACAATTTGCCATTGTATATTTTAAATACAAGAATTTGGCACGTGGCAGAATAAGCAAAATTTATAAAAAAAAAAAAAACAAAAAAAAAAACAAATAGCATGTATAAAAATATGAAGGACCGGGGGGGGGGGGGAATGGGAGGATACAAGGGATGGGATAAACATTGAGATGTAACAAGAATAAATTAATAAAAAAGAAAAAAAATATGAAGGACCAGCTAATTCACGGATGATGCTAGGGAAAGCATTAAAATTCCTATCAGTCGCAGATAATGTCAAAGGCAGGGGAAGCAGACATCAGGCAACTCCTTCAAGGTGTGCGATTTGATTACAGTTGATCTTACCTACCTTACTAGAGCTTGCATGAAGAAAAGCCACCACAGAGGCAAGCCAAACAGCAGGCCAGACACTTACAGACCTGTCACTCACAGAGAGTCACCTTGACTCTTTGCTGTGAGAGAAGAGCATCCTCCATGGCAAAAAAGTTGAAGAAAAGTGAGCATAGATGGCAGCTCCATATCAAAGGGAGATTCGCGTGCCTACGAGCCGCTAGCCCAGAGTTACCGCTCTCTGCACTCTTTAACTACCCCTTTCTAACTCTCGCCCACCAGGACTGTGGTTAGCGTTGATCATTAGCACTCCATTTCCACTGACTGACAGGACATGGCAGCCTCTGGTAAAGCCAACGCTGTGACGAGGCTCAGTGAAAACAAGCTTCAACTTATTCTCAAAATCTTCTTTAAAAAAAAAATTAGAACAGTTGATTTGTCCCCGGGCTAAGACAGACCCATACACAGGCTTACTGTCCAAATTGGATAGCTTTTTTATTTAGGAGACTAAGGGGAGTGTGTTGTGGGTCTCAGCGGGAATGGGGAAATAGAACAATGTCACAGACTAGAGTACCTCAGATTCACCGTGTGGCTGAGCTGGATGCAGATGTTGTCTTCCAAGACAGAATTTCAGATTGCAAGTCGGTGCTGGGGGCCATTCTCTCTGGTGCTCTGACACAGGGAAATGTCAGCGGTAATCATATATCTACACGTGAGATTCCACAAATCCAGGTATCAGACTCATCAACACAGCAAAAGTGATGTCAAAGTCCTTCTTCTTCCCACCATGCGGGATACCTAAGATCCTGTCGTCTCTCCTTACTCCATGCCAGAAGTCAGCCAGGTGCTTTCCCAGGAACAAGGCAGTCACTTCTGGACACTTTTTGTTTCTGGAAATTCCAGTAAAAGTTTTGATGGAAGAATAAGGACAAAATTGTTATGTGACTCACCTATTGGCATGCTAATGGTAGAGTGTGGGGAAGAACTGAGTAGCCTTGGGCAGGCACAGCCACAGATGGCATCTCCTACTATGGCTAAGTGGGAAGTGCAGGCAATGTTCAAATCCTGGTGTCTTACCTCATTACTGGGTAGAAACTCCCTAAGGTTAAAAGACGAAAGACTGACGCAGGGGTAAAGGGGGGGGCTGAGGACTAACAGCTTGGAGAAGATAGACAGCATCATTTTATTCCTTTGTATGAGGAAACCTGTTGATTTGGAGATTTGGGACAGTCTGGGGACCTGAGGAAAATCATCACCTCTTTGCTTTCAGACCAAAGACCTCAGGGAATGGTATTCCCTGTAGGTGCCCCTCCTCCCTCCTCCCATTCAAAGGTAGAACTCCCAAGGTGACAGTGGTGGCAAGCCCCCAGCATGTGTCTCAGGGGCTCCAGAAGAGAAAAGTAAATTCTAGGTTATATGTAAATATATACATTTGGCCTGAATCCAAAAAGTTAATTTTGTCTTTTACTGAAAATATATTTTTTTCATACTGTATATCTTGATTATGTTTTTCCCTCCCTTTCCTCCTCCCAGTTCCTCCTGCCCAGATCCACCCCCTTTCTGCCTCTCATTAGAAAACGATCAGGTATGTAAGGGAAAACAATAATATGAAATTTTAAGTGTGGGGTGACAATCAGAGTGATGAGTTAGAAATACACCAGGGGAAGGAAAGGTGACAGGCACAGGGCACTCTAGAGTAGCCAAAGGACACGTTCTCTCTTCTCTGTACACTATACAGTATGTGATTTCCTTCTGCTTTGATAGTACCAGCCAAGGGTATGGAATGCAGCTGGTGCAGTGACAAATGACCACATAGGTACCGTTTTTCCACTCAGAGAGTGTGAATTTCAAAGGCCAAAACAGACTAGTGTCACCTCTGCAAGACGCTCATTATACGAGAACCCCAGCTCTCCACACAGATGCCACACGGCTACACAGATGCCACACGGCTACACAGATGCCACACGGCTACACAGATGCCACACGGCCACACAGATGCCACACGGCCACACAGATGCCACACGGCTACACAGATGCCACACGGCCACACAGATGCCACACGGCTACACAGATGCCACACGGCCACACAGATGCCACACGGCCACACAGATGCCACACGGCCACACAGATGCCACACGGCCACACAGATGCCACACGGCTACACAGATGCCACATAGCTACTTGACTGCAGATAACCTTTAGCTTTTCTTGATTTGGTTTGGGAAACAAAAATCTCACTATGCAGCCCTGGCCAACCTGGAACTCATTATGCAGATCAGGCTAGCCTTGAGTTCACTGAGATCTGTCTGCCTCTGTCTCCTTGGTGCTGGAATTACAGGTGTAAATCACCATATCTGACTTGCACTTAGCTTTTATTTTTGTTTTGTTTTGCTTTAAGTACTATCAGTAGTGCTACTTGCTTGGAGATAGTAATTTTTTGAGATGTGCAATATAAAATATATGTTTGGATTCTAGTTATTCACATTTTTTATTGATCAGAAAAACAATCTTGCATAGAGTTTGTAAAAGATGACTTTAGTGTCTAACTTTACTTATGAAGAAACTAATTTCTAATGATACTGGCTTGCTTAAGTGGCATTGGTCTCCCAAAGTAGAACCAGTTTTCTTTCTTTTTCTTTTGTTTTTTTTTTTTGTTTTTAGTTTTTTTTTTGTTTGTTTGTTTTGTTGTTGTTGTTGTTGGGGTGTGGTTTTTTTGTTTGTTTTTGAGACAGAGTTTCTCTGTGTAGCCTTGTCTGTCCTGGACTCACTTTGTAGACCAGGCTGGCCTTGAACTCACAGTGATCCACCTGCTTCTGCCTCCTGAGTGCTGGGATTACAGGCCTGTGCCACCAGTGCCTGGCCTTTCGTTCTTTCTTTCTTTTTTTTTTTTTTTAAAGCATTAAAAAAAAAATTTTTTTTTAAAGGGGTGTGCCACCACACCTGGTACGGCTCCTTTTTTTTTTTTTTTAGACTTATTGTTTATACAGTGTTCTTGCATGTATACCGGCACACCAGAAGAGGGCGCCAGATCTCATTATAGATGGTTGAGAGCCACTATGTGGTTGCTGGGAATTGAACTCAGGACCTTTGGAAGTGCAGACAGTGCTCTTAACCTCTGAGCCATTTCTCCAGCCCAGAATATCTTTCTTTACACTTCCCATTAAATTAAATAAAGCAGAACTTGAATTTACTAAAATGGAAAAAAAATTAATGAATAACTCATGTTTCAGTCTTCAAGGCTATAAATAACCAAGTTAAATACCCTTTTCAAGAAAAACAAAATGTGTTTTTACCAAAAATGATTTGGACCTCTGCTTTATGTATATTCCTTCAGAGCATAGACAATGTCTCTAAAAAGGTTTAGGGAGTGTTTTGCTCACAATGAAGTATTTCTTCAAAATTCTTCTGATTCTAGTCTCTGGCTCCTCTCTAATGTTTATTGGAACAGAGAAGGCAGTCCAGGATGATATGAAATTGGAGCTGTCAGTCCATTTGAATTAATTTCAAGAGTAAGTAAGTATATTTTCCATACCACCTGTTGCTTTAAAATTTTTTCACTTTGAAATTTATCTTTCAGTGTGGAAAAGATACATAGAAATCTTGACAGATTAACTTTGTCCTATTATTAATGTTACCTTGTACAAAAGGCATTTCAGACAGTACTCTACTGAGAACAAGCACTGGGGTGTGTTTCTGAGCTAGCAGTGTTTAGAACTAGTGGCTTCGTTTATAAAGGGGGAGTAAAGCCAATGGGACACGTAGACTGTTGCAGAACACAGCCTCAGGCTGTCTAGAAACATGTACAGACCTACGCCTTAACTTTATATGTTATGCAAGTTTGCAGCGGTAAATACGAAAGTTTATTACATGCACCGTGTTGGCAGAAGGTTATTGTGTAATTTAATGTTGATTTCTGTATCCCCCATATCTGGTTGCAAGCCTTGTTCTGAGAATCTCCTGTCTCAATGCTGTATAAACTGTTTCCCAATTGTCCCCTTGTATGCCAAACAAAACAAACAAACAAACACAAACAAAACCACAAAACAACAAACCCAGCTTACAGCCAATAGCTGAGCAGGGGAGAAAATAGGGCTGGACTTCCTGCCAGCTAGGGGAGCAGGAGGAGGGGAGTCAGAAGGGGACTCAGCCACAGGCAGAGGTGCAGGAAAGATGAAGAAGAATCATTTGGAGCAAAGAAAGAACTAAAAAGCAAGTAATGTGGGATCTTGGCAAAGATGGAGTCAGGATAACAAAAAGGATTAAGAATAGACTTAAACTGCTCAGGATTGTCTTGTAAAGCTTTATAAACAAATATAAAAGAGTCGCGATTATTTATGTGACAGCCAGGTTAAGAGAGAAACTAAGAGAGGCAAACACAGTTTTTAAATAAAAAAAAATAACCTTTAACACAAAGTGACCAATAAATATTCTTTGTGGAATATTCATTATATCTCGACTACCAATACATAAAACAGAAGTGAAATACCACTAACATTTCTGCTACTTTTATTTTATTTTTTATTTTTCGAGACAAGGTTTCTCTGTGTAGCCTTGGTTGGTCTGGACTCTCTTTGTAGACCGGGCTGGCCTCGAACTCACAGAGATCCGCTTACCTCTGCCTCCAGAGTGCTGGGATTAAAGGCGTGCGCCACCACACCCTGCTGCTACTTTTGATTAGTGTTATTCGAATGAAAAGCTTGCCATCTATAAGACCCTGGTCTATATCTATCTGCCATGGCTAAATAATTAAAAAATATGAATTGACCTAGACAGTGTCCTAAGCATCTTGAATTAAACAGCACAAACTGCACAATATGAGCTATACAGTATATAAAATATTGGACAGAATATTTTGTGTCCTGATGACTTTACAAAGTAAATAAAATAAAACCTATGTAGAATATGCAATCTAAAATAGAGGCTGAACATATTGACTTCGTGTTTGTTTGTAATAAACTGGGATATGCACCTCAGGACAGCCTGGAATTTACTAAATAACACTTTCAATTTAGGATTCTACTGTAATAGTCTATAAGCATTAGGATTATAGTATGTTGGGGCTGGAGAGATGGCTCAGCGGTCAAGAGCACTGACTGCTCTTCCAGAGGACCCGGGTTCAATTCCCAGCACCCACATGGCAGCTCACAACTGTTTGTAACTCCAAGATATGACACCCTCACGCAGACATACATGCAGGCAAAACACCAATGCACTAAAAATAAAGAAATTTTTTAAAAAGGGATTATAGTGTGTGCCACCACACCTTGGCACACATTTTCTTTTCTTCTTTCCCCGCCCCCACTTTGTTTTTTGCTGTTGTTAATTTGTTTGTTTTGTTTTCTGAGACAGGGTTTCTCTGTGTAGCCCTGAATGTCCTGGAGCTCACACTGTAAACCAGGTTGGCCTCGAACTCACAGAGATCTGCTTGCCTCTGCCTCCCAAGTGCTGGGATTAAAGGCGTATGTCACCACCACCCAGCCACATTTTCATTTTTAAGACATCTAAACAAGCTTGGGCACTGGAGACATGGCTCAGCAGGTGAGAGTACTTGCTGTTCTTGAGAGGGCCTGGATTCATTTCCCAGAACCCACATGGCAGTTTACAACCATCCCATTCATAACTCCGGCTTCAATGCATATGATGCCCTCTTTTAGCCCCCCCCCACCGCAGATACCAGGCATACACACAGTGCACATACATGTGTTCAGGCAAAACACTGATGCACATAAAATAAAAATAATTAGATCCTTTTTTAAAATGAAGAAAAAAACAAGCCTGCTTGTGCCTTTCTAAATATGATGATATCCTAATCCCATACAGAGGTTATGATCCTATAAAAGCTGAATGGGGACTCTCAAGACACAGGAAACCCAACATTTAAAGAAACTCGTTACATCATGTAGGATAGGTCCATAAATTATATTATGGTGACAGGAACAGTCACGTCTCACGTTAAAAAGACACACTCCCCTGACGGCTTGACTTTGCTGCTTCTGTATTTCTTCAAGTCACCTTTCTCTCCTAGGCTATTATTTCCCCACCCCCCTTCCCGAACCTTGACAGAGCTGGTCCTGTTGTTGAAATCCATACTCCTCTCCATGTAGAATTTAAACCTTAGATGTCGGTTGGTGTAGACCTGAAGGACACAGGAAGGTACTGGCTTTTGCTGTGAATAAATCTACCTTCCATTTTAAGGAGGCAGCAATAAAACAGAAGGAAACAGCGGCAATACTTCAAATGTGGGCAGACGCTTAGGTAAAAGTTGTGACCATTCTGAATATGAGTGGGCCTGCATCCATCCGCTCACCACTAGCTGGGTAGAGTAGTCATGGTGCCCAAGGTGGTTTTTTAAAAAAGAAGAGTCCAAGCAGCTGGGTCTTCAGTTTTCCTTGAAGATTGATCATGAGAGAAACATGCGGAAACTAGAGAAATTATGAATGTACAATGTGGAGAAAGCAAATGTCTAGGAAAGTAGTCCTATGAAATATATTTCCTCCAGGTGCCAAAAAGTTGCCTCTCTGTAGTGACAATTTTGGGAGCTCTGGAATTTTGGTTTCTTTAAAAACCACAGAAATATTATAAGAAGGCGTTTTCATTGTAAGCCCAGGTGTGGGGATATGGGGCTGCTTTGGGCAGTCCACAGCAGCAGATCATGATCTGCCTCCTGCTCTAGCAGAAGCATGGTTTTGCCAGCTGCAGATAATTTGTGATTGTGCGATGCTTGGAATTCTGGGAAAATTTCAGAGGGTATAAAAATGCTAGAGCCCTGATAGGTGGGGTTGGGTGTTGGTGGTTGGTCAGGAAAGTTGGTTGCAGTTTATTAGTAATTGTGGTCAAAGAAGAAACTAAAGGAAAGAGATTAGATTCAGGGATCCCTCTCTCTCTCTCTCTCTCTCTCTCTCTCTCTCTCTCTCTCTCTCTCTCTCCCTCCCTCTCTCTCTCTCTCCCTCCCTCCCTCCTTCCCTACCTCCACTCTACCCTTTTTTTCTCACCTATCTAGTGATAGAGGGTGAAACTGGGGTATATAGAGGGGGATAAAGAAGAACCCACAAGCCGGTCGGTGGCACACGCCTTTAATCCCAGCACTTGGGAGGCAGAGGCAGGCGGATCGCTGTGAGTTCGAGGCCAGCCTGGTCTACAAATCGAGGCCAGGATAGTCAAGGCTACACAGAGAAACCCTGTCTCAAACAAACAAACAAACAAACAAAGAGGAGGAGGAGGAAGAGGAGGAGGAGGAGGAGGAGGAGAGCCCACAAAATAGCAAAGACCAGCTACACCCCTATAATAAGAAAATTAAAATCTAGCAGAGCAGTGGTGGCACACACTTTTAATCCCAGCATTTGGGAGGCAGAGACAAGTAGATCTCTGAGTTTGAGGCCAACCTGGTTTACAGAGTGAGTTCCAGGACAGCCAACGAGAAAACCCCATCAAACACACACACACACACACACACACACACACACACACACACACACACACACACACCAAAAACAAACAAACAGTGTTTCAAGACAAGAAACAAACAAATAAATAACAAAATTAAAGCTACACAGAAAAAAAAAAATCTCAGTGTCTATTGATATGATTTGGTTATGTTTGAATCACACTGTTTTCCTGTGACATCAGACTGCCTATATCACACTCTTTTTTCCCCTTTGTCCTTTCTTTTATTTTAATTTTTTACATATACACTTGTATTATTACACATATATACAATAAACTATCTACAGCAAGAAGAACCATGAAACAATCAAGATTATATAAATGTTAAATTCATAGTGTTCTGGCTATTTGTATTTGGCAACCTTGAAGAGAACATCTTTCCTATCTTGGTGCATCTAAAATTCTGAATGTAAATCAATATCTATCATATCTCATCTTTATCAACTTAAAACATCTATCTAGACCTAAAAGCATCTTAACCCCAAAACAACTAAGTTTGACTGTAAAACTAAGTTATCTGGTCTTCAGCCCCTTCAGAGACTTGAGAAGGAATAAAATTAATTTTCTGAGTAGACAGGAAGGGCAGGTTAGCAGCTTCCCAAATGAGAAGATGACAGGGGCAGTTTGATGTCTAAGCAGTCACCCAAATCTCTTCATAACGTTGGAGCATCATCTTCAGCTTTCTGACCCAATATATCTGACAGACATAATTGCAGAGTCGATGGCCAAATTCTGCCAAGGCAAGGTAAGCAAGTGCTCAATAGTTCCTGCCTCGCAAACATGTCTGCCATGTCACACTCTTAGTTGTGAATCCTGGGAACACAATGAGACCACAGACTGTCTCAATTCCGTCTTATGAAATATATATTTTTTTGTTTGTTATCATGTGTATAGCTCTCTCAGGCACATTCCCCAGAGCAAAGATGGTTCCACACACAATAAATTAAGGGAAGCACAAATCCCACTAGCTTACTGTGCTCGGTAAACAAAGCCTAGACTTAATTATCTACACAAGACAGTCACCTTAAATCTCCGAGGAGGCGAGGAGGAGGAAGCCTCAGAAATTCTGTTCTGCCCAACCTTATCAAGTTTCCCTTCCTGGTGGATTGTGATGGCTCTACCTTCTGATCATGAGAAAGAACTGCATCTCTTTGACTAAGGTCTCAACTTTCCCGTTGCTGGCTCCTAGCTCTGTATCCCTTCCTCCTTCAGCCTGTGGTAAGTGGATGGCCATCAAGGGCTCAGCAGTGTGTAGTAAGACTGCCTTCTCCCTAGTGAATCTCACAAAGAATCAAAAAGAACATTCTCCCCGTCACTGAAGGGGGCTTGTAAATGAAATATAAAAAAACAGAACTTTAAAAATAAAAGCTGCTAGGAGATGTTCTTCGGCCTAATTGTACCCTCCTTGCACCTACCAGCTTACTGGTTTTCACATCCAAAAAGTAAGTTGGCCAGGAGATGTTGTGTGCTTTGAGATGCTAGTAAGAAATAAAATGTGAACTTCAAAAAAAACAAAGCACAAAGAACAAAGTCAGAACAGTGACTCCAGGACATGTTAAATCTCTGGTCCTAAAGTATTGGGCTACGTATTTATATAAAAATTATAAGGCGACAAACTAAAATTTCTGTCGCCTCATATTTCATAATAGTACGGGATAATAGCTTCATTAAAGCAAAATCTGAGCCAAATCTAAAGTGATGGGTATCATCTGAGACAGCAAATGGGATGTTTCACAGAGAAAGTATTTGACCTAGGAACCACAGAGGTCAGGAGTCCCTACCCAGCAACTGTGAGAAAAGGCAGGAAGCCACATGGGCAGAGGAGGCAGGTAGACATCAGTGCTTTTATTTGGAAGTTTTGACAGTGGTAGAGAGAATTACTCCTGTGAGAGAGGGAGTCGGGGATAACACAGAGGCATGCTGATGCTTTGGGGGTTCTTATGGGCTTTAACATAGGATGATAAACTAAGGACCGCAGATGGCTCAAGCGGATTCGTGTGAACAGGCTGGTGCCGGTGTAAGCAGGATCACCAAGGAGAGAGAGAGAGAATGAGTGGCTCCTTGATTGGGCATTTAATTTATTCCTGGAACTCATGAAAAATTCTTTTGGGGGAGGGGTTCAAGACAGAGTTTCTCTGTGTAGTCCTGGCTGTCCTGGACTCACTTTGTAGACCAGGCTGGCCTTGAACTCACAGAGATCTGCTGCCTCTGCCTCCCGCGTGCTGGGATTAAAGGCATATGCCAGCTCATGAAGAATTCTTATCTTTGTACCATCCACCAAAATGAGTGGCTCCCCTAGGCCTGGTCTTTATCGATCGCTGTGCTCTTTTCTGGGGAAGAGGACTTCTCCCAATGGCAGCTTTCCTCAGTTGCTTGTAATTCTTTTGTATATGGTTGAGGCTTCTGGGTTTCCCCCCATCAATTTTAGCATGTCTGTTGTCCTTGTCCTTGTTCAGCTGATGTCTAGTCAACATGTCAGTGACATGTTTCTGACATTCCTAAGAGGCATAGCTTTACAACAAACTCCCTGATCTTCTGGCTCTTAAAGTCTTTCCACCTACTCTTCCAAAATGTTCCCTGAGCTATGCAGGGGCAGTAGCATATTATAGATGTAGCCACTGGTGTCTGGGCTCCATAAGCTCTGTGTTTGTATTAGTTGTGGTTTTCCGCAATGGTCTTCCTCTGTTGCAAATAGAAAATTTCCTTAGTGGGGGGTGAGAACTACACATATCAGAATTTAAAGACAAATATTTAGCGTGTAGTTAAGGATTGTGGTGGCTTGGTAAAGCAGCAGTTGTAGGTTCTCCTCCAAAAACCCCGTGATTTCACTAGCCCTGAGTAGTTGGCTATGGTTTCCAGGACCAGATGTGGCATCCCCTCTTGTTGAACAGGAGTTTAGTCCAGTTAGGAAGCTATTGATTACTGCCAAGGCATGGGTGTCACTACTGCACTCTTAGGGTTTCTGTGTCATGCTGGTCCTATTTCTGGTCCATAGATCTCATAGACGCGTAGGACTATTGGTTGCTTCATCCTTTGGAAGCTTGCGTGGAGTCTCCTGGTACCATAAACGTTAGTCCTCAGGGAGGAGGCAGTCAGGTCAGTTCCAACTCAGGTCCCTCTGGGCCCTGTGTATTGTGTGCATGGTGTCTTCAGCAATAAGAACTCACCTTCCACCTCTGGAGGGCAACCAAGGGCACTAGCAATAGCCTGTAATGTTTTGGGAGTGTCTTGGACAACCCTGACCAACAACTCAAAAGGAGGCTTCTCATTCTTAGCAAAAGGGGGTTTTTCTAAGCGCTCTTTGGCTCTTGGAGGAAGCAATGTCAACCCACATGAGACATTTTCATTTAAACTATGAATATGTATACACAGGCTTAAATGTATTATAGACAGTTTTGTTTTTCAGGTAGATAGTTAATAGTTTGATTCGTTGTGATTTTTTTTTTAAGACATCCTTACTGTTATTTACCCTCCTCCCTCTTCCTGTATTTATCTTCCCTCTCCGCTAACTAGAGCCTCCTCTTTCCTATTTTCCCCATCAGGGCATTCGTGCCCTTCTATGCCCCTCTCCATTGCTCCCCACACCTGTACACTGGCAACAACCCCATTTTACTTTTTTGGCCTCTGTGGGTGCTACAGGTTATATACTCTACCTGAAGATTTGGAGCTAGAAGCCTCAGGTGAGTGAGAACATGCGTTATTTGTCTTTCTGAGCCTGGGTTTCCTCACTCAATGTGATCTTTTCTAGTTCCTCCATTTTCCTGCAAAGTTCATGAACATTTTTTGAGATTTTTTTTTTGTTAAATAATTTGAGGAGGGGGATATAATGTAATTAAAACATTTCTTTCCCTTTCTTTCTTTCTTTCTTTCCTTTTTCCCCTCTCTTCCAAATAGCCATCCTTGCTCTCTTTCAAATCCATGACCTCTTTTTTCATTAATTGAGATATTTCTTTTCTTTCATCTTTTGAGAACTCTCTGTTTAGGTCCCAGACCTGTTTTTTGAATGGGTCTGTGTTGGCAAACTTGCTTGTCAACCTGATCCTATATGAAATTAACTAAGGTTCCTAAAATGGAGGGACACATTTGTGAGAGATTTTTGCTTAATTTGGAGTGGGAAGAGTCACTTCTAATCCAGGAAGATGCACCTTTAATTTTGAGGTGGGAAGACCTTGAAGCTTATGTAAGGACATGGAAGGAGCATCATTCTTTGCCTGCTCGGCCTCAAGTCCATTCCTTCACTGGCAGTAGAACCTGCTTCTTCAGGATTCCAGCGTCTACTGAAGACCAGCCGAGACAGCCAGCCTTGTGGATTAAATAACTACTGGATTCTTGGAACTTCCATTCATAGGCAGCCATTGTTGGATTAGATGGACTGCACAGCCTCTAAGTCATTCTAATAAAGTCCCTTCATATATAGAATGAATGTGTGTGTATATATATGTGCATATATATATACATTCATACATATATATTCATTGTATAAGTTCTGTTACTCTAGAAAACCCTGACTAATACAAGGTATTTTATTGTTTGTTTGGAGTTTGTTTTGTTTAGTCTTTTGCTTGCTTGTTTTTTTTTTTTTTTCTCCTTTAGTTCTTTATAGATTCTGCATATTAATTCTGTCAGCTGTATGGCTGGCAAAGCTTCTCTCCCCTTCTGTGGATTTCCTCTTCACCCTGTTGGTTGTTCTTTTAGCTGTGCAGAAGCTTTTTCGTCTCAGGAAGCCCCGCTTGTCAGTTGTTGGCCTTACTTCCTGAATTAATGGAGCCCTAGTCAGAAAGTCCTTTCCTAGGTGATGCAATTCTTTAAAAATTATTAAGATTTTGAGTGTTTCCAAGGGAATCAGTGGTTGAGGAACTAGACGCCTTCACCCCAATTAGCACATCACACAATATAGGCACTTTCCAGAGCACCGTGCTGGGCCTCAGAAATAGAGTCCCTAAATGTGTGTCACTTTAAAAATACAAATATTTATCAACAGAAATCTTAGAAGTCATTCCTGGTGTATGCCTAGGAGAAGGATCAGTTTCAGAAAAGGCAGATGCCCAGCAAAGACAGCCTGCCGTAGAGACAAAATGGCACACAAAGTAAACACACAGAAGGGGAAAAATCACAGAAGAATGGAAAGAGGAAGAACTGTATTTCCAGGATGTGGCAATCAGTCTTCCTTGTCACCTTAAATGGATTTGGAATTGCCTGAGTCCTGTCTGTGGTGGGTTTCCAGAGAGGGTTACCGTGTAGGGAAGAGCTGTTCTGAAAGTGCTTCGTACCACCCAAAGGCCTGGATCCTGGGCTGACAGAGAGGACCAAAGAGAACAGCAGCGCTCCACCCCCACCCTCTGTCTCTGTGTCTCTGTCTCTCTGTCTCAGCTCTCTCTGTCTCTGTGTCTCTGTCTCTTTTTATATCTCTGTCTCTGTCTCTCTGTCTCTCTCTGTCTCTCTGTCTGTCTCTGTCTCTCTGTCTGTCTCTGTCTCTGTCTCTCTATCTCTGTCTCTGTCTCTCTGTCTCTGTCTCTCTCTGTCTCTCTGTCTCTCTTCTTCCTGACTCTAGACACGATGTAACCCGCTGCTTCCTACTCCTGTCACTATAGCTATGGCTGTTTTTGTAGTCACACATTCTCTGGTATGCTGGACGGTACCTTCAAATCGTGAGTGACAATAACCCTTTTCTCTAAGTAGCTTTTGAGTGCTAAGAGAAATGACCATAGTAGAGGCCCAAAGCATGAAGCTGCGGAGGGGAAACAGCCCTGTGGGAGTAGGACTGGACAGTCATGCTATATTCTGTCAAAGAATCCTGGTTGCATTTTTTCTGTCCTGAAGACTTGAGAGAGATTGAATTTAAAAGAAATTGATTAAGATGTTTAGGAAAGAAAATATTAAGAGGCTAAAACCCTGTCTGTGTCATCACAGCTGCAACTGATGGATAGATCAGGGCATAAACAGCAAGATCTACACGGGGAGCCGGGCGTGGCGGTGGCGCAGGCCCTTAACCCCAGCACTCGGGAGGCAGAGGCTGGCGGATGGCTGTGAGTTCGAGGCCAGCCTGGTCGACAAAGTGAGTCCAGGATGGCCAAGGCTGTCTCAAAAAACAAAACAAAACAAATCTACACTAGGTGGCTATGAAAGGTGACATATGGACAAGACACAAGACATCATCATTAAAGACTCTAATTGATAAAAAATGAAAATTTATTAAGAAGAGAGAGCCTAACTGGGAGTGCAGAGGAGTAGGCTCTCCAGTTTCAGCGGACACATCAGTGACTCTGAAGGACGTAAGGTAAATGATACAAGCCATTACACGTCGCTCGCAGAAGGCAGTCAGGACAGGAACTCACGCAGGGCAGGAACCTGGAGGCAGGAGCTGGTGCAGAGGTTATGGAGGACTGCTGCTTACTGGCTTGCTTCCCAAGGCCTGCTCACTCAGCCTGTCAGGTCCCAGGACCACCTGCCCAGGGATGTCTTCACCCACGATGGGCTGGGCCCTCCCACACCAATCACTAATTAAGAAAAGGCCCGACAGGTTGCCTACAGCCCAATCTTGTGGACGCATTTTCTTAACCGAGGTTCCCTCTTCTCAGATGACTTTTGCTTGTGTTAAGTTGATGGAAAACTATCCAGCACACTGGTGAATATGGGGTTTTGAGAGGTTTGCCATGAAGTTGTCTTGGTTTTTTTCCCCAAGACAAGGTTTCTCTGTGTAGCCTTGGCTGTTCTAGACTCACTTTGTAGACTAGGCTGGCCTCGAACTCACAGTGATCCGCCTGCCTCTACCTCCCAAGTGCTGGGATTAAAGGCTTGCGCCACCACACCCGGCATGCCAGGGAGTTATTAGAGTGGAAAAGCCTCATTTATCCTAATAATCCATACGATTCCCTTTAGGCATAAGTTATGCATGTAGCTACAGAAGGATGAAATGTGAGTTTCCCAAGTGTATCTGCCTTGCTGGGCTTCTTAGATCAACCACAGCTAGAGACTCCCCTTTTGTGTGGTCCTGGTCCCCTTTCGCATGGTCCTGGTCCCCTTTCGCGTGGTCCTGGTCCCCTTTCGCATGGTCCTGGTCTCCTATATTGTCACCTTGATGGGAAGCATCACCATTATTTCTTCTCTCCCTCATGTGTCCAGACACCAGTGTACTTTTTGCTGGATAGCCTCTCTCTCCTGGAACTCTGTCTCCCTCGTGTCACCTTGCCACAGCTGTGGCTTAACCTCTCGGACCCAGAGAAGACAACTGCTGCCCGCGGCTACGTCACAAAAGCCTAGGATCTCAGCTGAATGGACTGCAGTAACTGTGCACTGCTGGCAGTATTGGCCTCCGACCACTGCCCTGGAGGGCCTTGGTTACAAAAGGAGAGAACAGAGCGTAAAGTCAGCGGGCTTGTCAGACCGTTGCAGAGCATGGCTTCGAACACAGGTGTCTGAGTGTGAGATGCCACCTCACAGCCACAGGGCCTATCCTACTGTACTTAAGAATCATGAAAACAAACAAACAAACAAAAAAAGAATCACGATGCTGGGTAAAACGGATACAGATAAAAAACCCTTACATCACCTAACCAATAACTAGAAATTGATTGTGTTGCACAAGAGTACAAAAGCCAAAAGCAGTAGCTACTTGATGGATCCTGTTACTAAATGTGAGAGCCTTATTCACCCACCTGCATCCACCCCCACGGAACGCATGTTTCCATAGTGACTCGGCATCGTGTGGGATGCTCTTCCTTAGATGTTAAACATCCTCTCCTTCTTTACTTTCTAAGTACAAATGTCTGCAGGGCACTTTGCTTTAATACATACAGAAAAACATTATAAGTAGTAGTGAGAGGAAATTGTATTTTGAGGTGACTAATTTCAGTGAATGAGTGGTTTGTTAAGAGCCAAGATGATTCGAAGTTTTCCCTGAGGCCCTGACGTATGGAGAAGGGACACAGCTCCTTGTCTAAAGCCAAGAACGTGCTGGGCAAAGCCAGGGACAGCCTGCGGCCAGCGCCTTGGGGGCAGTCTGTGGCTTTGGGACTTGTCTTCACCTTGGTTATCAGGCCCAAGGCAACTATGTTCTTGCTCTGTAACTCACCTGAGATATCTCGTGTTCCCTCTGCACAACGTTGTGTGATTAGCTTCTTGCTGATTTCGTTCCATTGTGTGATAGTTTTCTGCTAATGCTGCCCCATTAGCCCTGAGAACTGTATATGAGGCTAGAGCTAATAAGATTGCCTGACATAGACATGGCGTGTGCAAGACCTCCTGAACTCAGCTCGCCTATCTGTATCTTTTCATCCCCCATCCTTCTTCCCAGTGACGTCACGGAAGAACAACCTGCTGGCCAGGTCAGTGGATTGCCTAGAATTCTCTTTGGATTGACCTCTCTTCATCTAGAAGACAATTCGCTTATGTTCTGGATACCTGCTATGGACTGAACATCTCCCTCCCTCCCTCCCTCCCTCCCTCCCACCTTGGAACATATCTCCATGTGATGGTATTTGTGGATGTAGCCTAAGTAAGTATTTGGGTCCACATAGTGTATCAGTATATTCTTCATAATTAGATTAAGACCCATGAAGAAGAAGTAAAAAAGACGAACTATCTATCTATCTATCTATCTATCTATCTATCTATCTATCTATCTCTTTAAAATGATACTAACCTATAATTCAGAAAGAAGAGTTTTGAAAATAAACCACCTCTGCCAAGCCAACAGGACTTGCCAGTCTTCAGAACTATGAGAAATAAACACCTGCTGTTTAAACTTCCAAGTGTGCAGCGCTCGTGATGACAGCTAGGAGGAATAAGATGCTTTTCACAAGGATGGTCTCTTTCCCTCACTGTTGGAGCAGCAGCCTGTTGCATACTGAGATGTGGACCACACCTAACAAGACTTGTCTCCACAGAAGTAGCCTCACCCCAGAGCAGGCAAGATGTGCAACCCTCACTGGAATAGAAAGGAGCTTTCCAGCTGATACATAGCTCATGACGAACCATATGTACCCTGAGCAGTACATCAGGAGACACTGAGAGTCATAGGAAAAGAGTGAGAATGGGGGGGGGGGGCACCAGGGTACCGGTTCAGCTATGGCTGAGTGACCAACATACCAAAGTGATATATAACGGTTTATAGTTTGGCATGTGAATATGCTTGTGTTCAAAAGATGTTACCGTTTCCTCATTTGGGTTTGTAAAAATCTTCATACAAACCTCTATAAAAATGAATGAACTATGAAAAAAATAATGACCTCAATGGGGTTGGAGAAACGGCTCAATAATTAAGAGCACTTGCTGCTTTTCCAGAGGCACCCTACACTCACGTTTTACACACACACACACACACACACACACATACACACACACAAATAAATAAATAAATAGATAGATAGATAAAATACTAAAAAATAAATCTTTAAAATTGTAGCTTGTTGTTTTAAATGAAAATCCCAGATCTTTCTATTTTGCCAATAAAGACTCAGGAGCCAGATGCTAGGGTAAAAAACCTACTAGCTCAGAGAGTCAGAGAAAGCACCTAGCTGGCCTTTCTAGTCAGCTCATGTCCCAATGAAAAGGCCCAAAAGATTCACTAGCTCAACTGACAGAAGAGGAGGAAAAGGCCAAAAAACAAAACAACAACAACAACAAAAACCCCAAAGCCAAAGGCTTGCTAGCTCAAAGCTCAAAGAGCCAAAGGCCAAGGAGCTGAGGAGCTAAAGAGCTAAAGCGCCAAAGACCCCTTCTGTTTCTACAAGCTGTCTTAAGTACGCTTCAACTCAAAGTCCCTCCTACTCTTTAATCCCTGTCAGCTGGGTTCTTGCTCCACCTCTTGACCTAGGGTTAACTTTATTAAATCCTGTGTTCAGAAAACTCTTGGGTTAAAGTTTCATGCTAGGGCTAGCTGAAACATCGTAATCACCAGTTTACAACAAACATAAAGTTCTTAGATTAAAGCTTTGTGTAGAGCTCTACCACACTAAAGAAAAGAACAGGTTTTTACAGTTCACAATCTCAGGGATCATAATGGAATCAAGGATCCTGTAGCCATAGCTTCACATTTTACGTAGTTCTTAGATGCTGCCAAAATAAAGTTAGTTAATTTGTTAAGCAGCAGCCTCAGTGCATTAGGGTCGAGTGATTCTGCTCATTTCTTTCTTTCTTTCTTTCTTTCTTTCTTTCTCTCTCTCTTTTTTTTTTTTTTAGACAGGGTGGTCTACAAAAGTGAGTCCAGGACAGCCAGGATTGTTATACAGAGGAACCCTGTCTTGAAAACCCTGTTCTAAAAATATCGAAAGTTTTGCTACAGTGGACATTAGACTTCTGATGGGAAATCCGTAAACAGGCAGCCACGGACTATTTCAGTCCTGTTGCTCGCATTTAACTCAGGCTTAATCTCCAGGGCAAAGGTGATTCTAAAGACAATATATTAAAAGAAATCCCTTCAGAATATTCCCCTGTCCAAATACACCCTGGCTTAATTATCTACATGACATAACTCAGGTCTCTGGGGATCTAAGTAATAAACCCAGGAGACCCCCCAGTGTCGTCAAATCCATTCTTCCTTCTGCAGCCAGCTTTATCTGCCCTTAAGCCCCTCCTTGTCTATGTGGCACATTTGACCCAGGCCTCAGTTTCCCCATTGCTGGGTCCTCACTGTGCTCCTATTTCTTCTTCAACCTCAAGGTAAGTAAGAGTATCCAGCTAAGGTCTTGTGAATGTAGTAAGTTTCTTTCTCCTCTGACAAATCCCACAAAGGATCATAAAAGACACTCTATCAGCTCAGAGTGGGCTAGTCTAGGAACGGAGATTTTTAAAATCAAGTAAAAGCATCTAGGATGCCGTGCTCTTCCACCTCATAATGACTTCCTCACCACCACCCGGGCTGACCTTCCTCACCACCACCTGGGCTGACCTTCCTCACCACCACCTGGGCTGACCTTCCTCACCCACCACCTGGGCTGACCTTCCTCACCACCACCTGGGCTGACCTTCCTCACCCACCACCTGGGCTGACCTTCCTCACCCACCACCTGGGCTGACCTTCCTCACCCACCACCTGGGCTGACCTTCCTCACCCACCACTTGGGCTGACCTTCCTCACCCACCACCTGAACTGACCTTCCTCACCCACCACCTGGGTTGACCTTCCTCATCGACCACCTGGGCTGACCTTCCTCACCACCACCTGGGCTGACCTTCCTCACCACCACCTGGGCTGACCTTCCTCACCCACCACCTGAACTGACCTTCCTCACCCACCACCTGAACTGACCTTCCTCACCCACCACCTGAACTGACCTTCCTCACCTACCACCTGGGCTGACCTTCCTCACCCACCACCTGGGCTGACCTTCCTCACCCACCACCTGGGTTGACCTTCCTCATCGACCACCTGGGCTGACCTTCCTCACCACCACCTGGGCTGACCTTCCTCACCCACCACCTGGGCTGACCTTCCTCACCCACCACCTGGGCTGACCTTCCTCACCCACCACCTGAACTGACCTTCCTCACCCACCACCTGGGCTGACCTTCCTCACCCACCAGCTCAGTTAGTTTCACATCCAAAAGATAGTTAGATTGTAGGATTTGTGTATTCTAAGATACTAGGGTAAATCAAATGTCAACCTAAAAAAATAAGCACACATAGTAGACCAAAACAGGATAATAACCATTCAAGGACAATTAAGTTGTACAGTAAGTATAAGGATATATAAGCCAGTGATATAATTTCTGACATAGAATATTTCATGGCGATATAGAAAAATGACTTCAAAAAATAAAATCTAGGCTAAGTCAGTAGTTCTGTGTACCATGTAGGAACATAAATAAAAAGAAGTTTGGATTATAGACAAAATATCACTTGCAAGGAAATCCGGGTAGCAAGCACTGCACATTCTGTGAGGAGGTAGACTAGATCCCCCTGACTTGAGCACTTTTGTGGGGTGGTATTTAGAGAAAGAATTAGGCTGATATTGTGGAATTTGATTATATATCCCAACCTGAATAGCCCTGTATACAACCTACCCATTCATTCATGGGCGAAGGAGTGAGGTGTGGGGCACAAGCCAGACCAGAATCAGGCCCAGTGTCATATGCTGAGGTTTTGAAGGTTCATATGACCTTAGAAATAATGAAGTAAGGACTGAAATTTCTGAAGATTATTCAAACAAGTCAATGTGAACACAAGATGAAAAGGATTTGAATTGAGTCTGGCTTCTGGCAGCACCTTACTTTTCCTTTATTCATCACTGGCCTTCACCTAGCAATGCTGTTCTACCTCATCATCAAGCTCTGCCAGTCTCTCCTCCGCCTGCTCCCGTCCGTCAGTGAGGATCTCTGATGAGCTTTTTGTTTGTTCTGTTGATTTTTATATCAGCATCATTTTAGCTTGATTTTTCTCCAGTAGTTCTATGTCTTTATTAAACGCTATTTTCAGATTTTAAATTGATTTTTTTTTTTTTAAATTTCATTCAGGTCTTTGATTTTGTTCCCTTAGAGTGCTTTCATGTCTTCCTTTTGTGTTTTGAACACAGTCGTAAGCATTCTTTTGACTTCTTCATCTGGAAGTTCTTCCAGACCAGTCTCTGGGGACACTACTGTGCAGTTAGTGATGTCTGGAGGTTTTTCATGTTGCCTGTGTTTCTGCACTAGAATGTGTGCATACGGAGTTAATTGGCTGAGTCCCACTTCTTCTTCCAATGGAGCAATTTACAATATTCAGGAGAGAGCTATGTTGTAGGCTTAGCCTGGTAGTAGGGCTGGAGGCTCTCCATTTTATTTTATTTTTTTTTTTTTTTGAGACAGGGTTTCTCTGTGTAGCCTTGACTGTCCTGGACTCGCTTTGTAAACTGGGTGGCCTCAAACTCACAGCAATCTGCCTGCCTCTGCCTCCCAAGTGCTGGCACTAAAGGAGAGCGCCACCACACCTGGCCAGAGGCTCTATCTTTAATGTTTCTCTTTGGGTCAGAAACTGCCCTGGCTCATCACCAGTCTCCTGCCTGTGTATGTAGTCCCCGTTCCATGTTGTGAAACTTCCTAGGCCTGTAGGTCTTGCTCTGGGACACCCCAGGCTTTCCTGGATCCAGCTGGGCATGTCTCTACAGAGCAGAGAATGTGAATTAAAAGACTGGTAGATTTTACACTCCATGGAAGGCAGATGATTCTAGCCTACATCTCCAGCAGGAGCCTTAAAACATGGGTTTTTAAAATGCACTGCACCCTTTCATAGCTCACTGTGTTAAAACAGAGTTTCAGAACTCATTAGAGATAAATTAATGCTCAATGGAGTTAATGCTTTTAAGAGTTTTTGATAGAAGCGTGCAATAATTGACTGTTTCACAAGCCTACAGAAAGGGTTATTGCAAAGAACATTAGTTTTGGAGCTACATACAGAGTTGAAGAAGCTGGCACACATTTCTCTAAACTTTAGGGCTTGGGTTGCTTTCAAATGACAACAGAGTTGTTTACAATATCTGCTGGAGGTGGTGTGCTTGCTACAATGCCTAAGTTGAGGAGACCTTCATTAATTTTTCCATGCGTGCACAAAGTACCAAAGCATGAATTAAGATGAATGATCTGTAAACTGCTTACATGTGAGAATGATTTCCAGTTTTATCCTGAAGCATTGCATGGCCACTGTGAACTCAAAGGCATGCAGTCCTCGGGGAAGACTGGGAAGTTGGACTCTTGAATGGCCCTGCAGTAAGCTGTCATGGCTGCAGCTGCAAACTATTGTGCCTCTGGTGTCATGTCTTGCAGACAAGGAATAAAGACCATGGACTCAGGAGTTTATCACTTCAACCCACACTGTTTATTAGAGGAGAGAGAGAGAAAGAGAGAGAGAGAGAGAGAGAGAGAGAAAGCCTCTGAGGATAGGGATATAAAGAGGATGTTGAGCCAGGTGTGGTGGCGCACACCTTTAATCCCAGAACTCAGGAGGCAGAAGCAGGCGATCACTGTGAGTTCGAGGCCAGTCTACAAAGTGAGTCCAGGATAGACAAGATAACATAGAGAAGCCGTGTCTCGAAAAACAAAAACAAAAACAAAAAAGCAACCAAACAAAAACAACAACAACAACAAAAGAGGATTCTGGTTAAGTGGCACAAACTACGTGTTTTAAATAGTTACGGACAATGGAAACAGGAGCAGGTAGGAAATAAAAAGATGACTTGTCCTCTTCTGCATAGATGACAAATTTCTCCTCAGCACTGGAGCTCCATCATGAGCTATCAAGGTTGTCAGAGGCCACCAGGCAGAAAACCTTGACCCTGGCAGCCCCGGCACAAGGTGGCCTTTGATCCATGGAGCATCTTTGATTCTCATCGGAGGAGTTTTTCCAAGTGGTTGAGGTCTCCAGGCAGTAAGGAAGGTTTACTGAAGCCACCTCCTAAACTGCCTGACTTCACTTTGTCTCCAACTGCAATCTTATAAGTCAGTGGTGGCAGCTCGTTTGTTCCTTGCTAACAGTGGCACCTAGAAATCAAACCCCCCCTCTCTCTCTCTCTCTCTCTCTCTCTCTCTCTCTCTCTCTCTCTCTCTCTCTCTCTCTCTCTCTCTCTCAGATAATATATCCTTGGCAAATATGTATCTGGAATTTAAATGTCACTCTAAGTATGAAACAAATACCATTCTAGAGCCATTTGATCTTTCCTGAAACAATTCCAAGGGCTTTCGTCCATGCTCATGATTGCGTGCTCTCAGCTCTCATCAGGGACCAGTAAGAAATCAGGAGCTAACGTATCGTGTCTCTCAGCTCCTCCAGGGATTCAGAGAGCCTGGAACCCTGCTATATTTACTGCCTACATGAGTGATGGAGCTGCCAATGTGAACAATCACAGGGCAAGAGCTTCTGTAGTCCTGATGGCCAGAGCATATCCTCACAGTGACAGGGCCAGGAATCAGCCATCAGAGGCTGTGAGCTTATTGAGAGAGTCCCCCCTCGCCCTCCTTGCAAAGCCCTTCTTCCTGTTTATGTCACCATTTTCTTCTATTGCTGTCTCCAGATGTAAAATAAATAAATAAATAAATAAAACTCCATCAGAAAATGAGCACAATCCTGCCAGGGACCATCTTAGTCAGGTATAGGTCCTTGGGACAAAGCATCAGTGGACAAAGACAGGCAAAGTGACACTCAGATCAAACTCCCCTGTGTTTGACTGTTTGTTTCTTCGCCTGTCTTGGTCCACCGACGCTTTGACAACTCCCATTCCCAAGGACCTATACCCAACTGAGACAGTCCATGGCATGTTCCCTTTGTAGAGAGGTCAGACATTCCTATGACGTGGGAATTGTGGTGGTCGTGACTGAATTAGGATGAAACCTACATTTGTGTGGGACTCCGGCAAATGAGCATCTTTATCTCCTCCAAGATCTGCAGCTGCGGCAAGCCTCACGCCCCACTCCCGTTGTAACAGATGCAGGAGGTGATGTTTAGAAAGACTGGCTGGCTTGGTGAAGGTCAGAGTGGGAGGGCTGGGAGGTATAGGTATTGCTCTGAGCCCTCACCTAGAATAAGAAGGGTCCGACAGGACTCAGCCTGAGAAAACGCGGACATAGAATGGGAAGACGATTCCTTGTCTCCCATCACAGTTACTCATCCAGACTCTCTTGGCTCATTGCAGCTTCCACAAGATGCCTCAGCATGAGAAGTGACAACCAGAGCGGCTTCTGGGACTCCCCAGAGGACTTCATCCTCCTGGGCGTTTCTGACAGGCCATGGCTGGAGCTCCCCCTCTTTGTGGTCCTCCTGGTGTCCTACGTTCTGGCTATGCTGGGAAACATCTCCATCATCCTGGTATCCCGGCTGGATCCCCAGCTCCACAGCCCCATGTACATTTTCCTGAGCCACCTGTCCTTCCTGGACCTCTGCTACACCACCACCACTGTCCCTCAGATGCTGGTCAACATGGGCAGTTCCCAGAAGACCATCAGTTACGGAGGCTGCACGGTGCAGTATGCCATCTTCCACTGGCTGGGCTGCACCGAGTGCATTGTCTTGGCTGCCATGGCTCTGGACCGCTACGTGGCCATCTGTGAGCCGCTCAGGTACGCCATTATCATGCACCGCCCGCTCTGCCAGCGCCTGGTGGCTGTGGCCTGGCTCAGCGGCTTTGGCAACTCCCTTGTTCAGGTCATCCTGACGGTGCAATTGCCTTTCTGTGGGCAGCAAGTGCTCAACAACTTCTTCTGTGAGGTGCCAGCCATGATCAAGCTGTCCTGCGCTGATACTGCGGTGAATGATGCCACGCTGGCTGTGCTGGTGGCCTTCTTTGTGCTGGTCCCTCTGGCCCTCATCCTTCTCTCCTATGGCTTCATCGCTAGGGCAGTCGTGAGGATCCGGTCCTCCAGGGGACGGCACAAGGCCTTCGGGACTTGTTCCTCCCACCTGCTGGTGGTGTCCCTCTTCTACCTACCCGCCATCTATATGTACCTGCAGCCCCCATCCAGCTACTCCCAAGAGCAGGGCAAGTTTATCTCTCTCTTCTATTCTATCATCACCCCTATCCTTAACCCTTTCATCTACACCCTGAGGAATAAGGACGTGAAGGGGGCTCTGAGGCGGCTCCTGGCAAGGACTGTGAGGTTATGTGGAAGGTGAGGGTCTAACCTGGGAAGAGCTATGTAACTTGCAGGACCCTGAGCGAGGACCCTGGGGAATGGGGTTGTAGCTCAGTGATGGTACAGCACTTGCTTGGCACGCGTGAGGTACTGAGTTCAGCTCTTAGGACTGTGGGAAGTGCTCAGGACACTAGGTTCTTTGAGAGATTTGAAAGCTTAAAAAAAAAAAAAACCATCCCAAAATATTTCACCTTGCACGTGATGATAATACTTAAAGTCCCACATGTAAGAGTAAGGTCCATTCTCAAAGCACAATTCTAAGAAGCCATAGATCTTCAAGAATTCGGTAGTGGCTGGCGAGATGGCTCAGCGGTTAAGAGCACTGACTGCTCTTCCAGAGGTCCTGAGTTCCATTCCCAGCAACCACATGGTGGCTCACAACCATCTATAATGTGATCTGATGCCCTCTTCTGGTCTGCAGGTGCACATGCAGGCAGAGCATTGTATACATAATAAATAAATAAATAATAAAAAAAGAATTGTTTAATGACTTGGTGTTCACAAATACTTCTTAGACTGATTTTTAAATTCTTAGCTCTTTTCCTTTGCTTCTTTTTCTTCTTCTTTTTCTTTTTTCTTCTTCCTCTTCTTCTATGTCTTCTTCATCTTCTTTGTCTTCTTCTTCCTATATTTACTCTATTGTTTTCCATTTACCTCTTTTTAAGCGTCTTTCTTCCTTTATAGTCACTCCGTAACAGAGCAGAGAATGTGAATTAAAAGATTGGTAGATTTTACACTGTGTATTTGCTTTGAGAGAATAATAAGTATTAATGGGAACTTGGGAAAACAGCTCCTGGTGGCAGGAAGGTAAAGCTTTACAAAGATTCTAGAATACAGCATAAAAAATAGAATTATAACAAAATGCAGGAGTTCTACTTTTGAGTACATACTGAAAGTATTAAAGCTACATCTCAACATGGTTACTTGGAGAACCACATTCACAGCAGTGTTGTTTCCGGTTGGCAAAATACAGAGGCACTCAAGGGACACTTTATGGGTGAACACAAAAGACAGCATTGTAAACACATATCATTAGTATTAGCTGGCCTTCTAAAACGTAGGAAATCCTGACTTAGTCTACAGGATAGATTAACCTAGAGGAAGCGGTGTGAGTCAAACAGCCAATAACAAAGTTACAACTGCTGTCCAGTGAATTTTCTTTGCAATAGTTAGACTACTTGGAATCACACAAAAAGTACCTAGGATGCCGAGTGCCGGGCTCTGGGACTGGGGCAGACAGGGCGATAATTGTTCAATAGGCGCTGACTGAGTTTGATCCAGGTAAAGACCTGAGAGGCAGATGGTGGCAGTAGCTAAACTGCATATAAATGCATCTAATATAACAAAACTGTATATTTAAATGCAGCTAAGTGAATTTGATGTCAGGTTCACTTCACCATGATAAAATCTGGGGCAAGAATGAGAGCTGATCCCTCCCAGTAGAAAGAGTTCACAGAGCTGGGTACACACATGTTACAAATCCGAGCTTCCAGCTGGCCGTCTGAGTCCCAGCATCCTTTGCCTAGCTGCACTCAAAGGAAACACTGGAGAGCATTTCTCTCACGTATAGTCTGAAAAGAGATCTGCCAGATGGAAGGAAAAGCATGACCTTTCCCGATGACATCACAGCGGCGTGTTTGCTGAATGCATTGAAGGTCAGAAGAACACTGAGCTCACTTTAAAAGGAGGCGAGGAATGGTAGCGGGGAAGAGGCAGAGGGGAATGTTCCCATGAGCAGATCCCTTGTTGACTCCATCAGGCTTTGGGTAAATACTTTCATCAGACCATGCATATTTTCACTCTAACAAGACTTGAAAATTACTGAGCAATATATAGAACAGCCATGTACTGGGAAATTATTCAAACACCTGTGGAGAACAGCTCACTTATGCAGTACCACAAAGGTGGTGGGAGTTTTGGGTTTTTGTTATTGTTGTTGTTTTGTTTTGTTTTTGTTTTCTTGAGACAGGGTTTCTCTACGTAGCTTTGGCTGTCCTGGACTTGCTTTGTAGACCAGGCTGGCCTCAAACTCACAGCGATCTGCCTGCCTCTGCCTCTGCCTCTGTCTCTCTAAGTGCTGGGATTACAGGTGTGCGCCACCATACCCGGCTAGCAGTGGGAGTTTTGAAGATGTTGCCTTGGACTTGTTAAAGAGGAATCTTGTTTATATTCAAATTTTGTATTTTTCCACATAGGAATACATAATGCCAGTGGCCGTGGAAGAACAGAATGTGAGTTTCCCCAACACGTTTGTTTTGGTGGGCTTCTCTGATCACCCGTGGCTGGAGATCCCTCTCTTTGGGGTGCTTCTGATCGCCTACATCTTCACCCTGATAGGAAACAGCTCCATCGTCTTCCTCTCCCCGGTGGAACCTAGACTCCAAACACCCATGTACTTCTTCTTCTTAGACATCCTCTCTTGCTGGACCTCTGTGCTGTGTGCATCATTGTCCCACAGCTGCTTGTCAATCTCTGGGGGCCAGAAAAGACAATTGCCTCCTGGAGCTGCATGACACAAGCCTACCTCTTCCACTGGACCAGCTGCACGGAATGTGCCCCGCTGGCGGTAATAGCTTTTGATCGCTATGTGGCCGTCTGCTGTCCCCTCCGCTATGTTGTCTATCATGCATCTCTGGGTATGTGTGTGGCTGGCAGCTGTGTGCTGGGCCAGTGGCCTGGCCCATTCTCTGGGGCAAGCGACACTCACCCTCTACCTTACCCTTTGTGCGAAGAATACACTAGACCACTTCTTCTGCGAGGTGCCGGCTTTGATTAAGCTGACGTGTAGTGACACCACTACAAATGGCCTGTCCCTAGCCTTGGGAGCGATTCCCTTTGGAATGGCGTCTCCTCTAACAGAGCTCATCTCTTACACCTTCGTTGCTAGGGTGGTGCTGAAGTTACCGTCAGCTGAGGGGAGGCGCAAGGCATTGGGCACATGCAGCTCCCACTTGCTTGTTGTCACTATGTTCTTTGGACCGGGTACGTACACGTACCTCCAGCCTCCAGGCAACAAGACTCAGTCCAAGTTCCTCTCCTTCTTCTATTGTGTCTTCACTCCACTGCTTAACACACTCATCTACACACTGAGAAACAAGGATGTGAGAGAAGCCTGGAGGAAGGTCCTAGTATGCCAGGGTAGGAGGAAGTGCCTGAAGGCTGGATGATCTCTGCCTGCCTCATGAAACAGCCACACGGAAGTTAGTGCTGGCAGATTCGCTTTTCCAAAAGGATAGAATCCCAGGCCAAATTTCTCACCCATTAATGTCAACCACCCTGATGACCACAAACTTTTTTTTTTTTACTAGAAACTTCTGTCTTCTAGATATTTCTATCCATAGAAGGAACAAGGAAATGGTCTGTAGATCTACCTGATAGTGAAAGAAAATCATTGTCTATAAGTACCTTGCCCTGGGCCGGGTGGTGGTGGTGGTGCACACCTTTAATCCCAGCACTCGGGAGGCAGAGACAGGTGGATCTTCATGAGTTCGAGGCCAGCTTGGTCTACAGAGTGAATTCCAGGACAGCCAGAGCTGTTACACAGAGAAACCCTGTCTCAAACAAACAAACAAACAAACAAAACAAAACAAAACCCTTCCCATAACTGCTCTTTGGCCACATGCTCTTAGAAAAATGTTGATGGAATTATTTGAAACAGATACATTCTCCTTGGTGATGTGGCAGCTGGTAAGCCATCGAATCCCTTGTCAATATTTCATAGCCTACATTCCTGGAATAACCCCAATTAACCTCATTGACTCACCAAAACCAAAACAAAACAAAGCAAAACACACACACACACACACACACACACACACACACACACACACACACACACACACGAGGACCAGATGGGAAGAACAAGATCATCAGAAGTGAGAGGGATATAATAGGGTAACAGGGGTGTGAATATGGTTAAAAATAAATTATATGAAAAAAAAGAAACACAACAACAACACCAGGCCTGGTGGCGCACGCCTTTAATCCCAGCACTTGGGAGGCAGAGACAAGTGAATCTCTGTGAGTTCAAGGCCAGCCTGGTCTACAGAGCGAGTTCCAGGACAGCCAAGGCTTCACAGAGAAACCCTGTCTGGAAAAAATAGAATAAAATAAAGTAAATTATATGCATGTATGAAACCCATTAGTGTATAAATTAACATACACTAATAAAACAAAAACATTGGAAAATATCTAAGAATTTTAAGTAGATTTTCATTAGATTTCTCCAGGTACCTACACAAATTATTTTAATGTCTCCTGTCTGAGAATCCTATACCTCCCTTTTTCCTCAAACACTTTCCCAACCTACAAGTGATCGCATCCTTGCCTCATCTATACCAACATAATTAGACTTCACTGTCTATGTTACATGATCATTGTAACGTCGCCATTATAAAACTTCTTCACTTTTCTCAAATCATTTAAGACAAACATCACTCAGTGTCTTTGTGTGACGTTTGCTTTATCGCTTACCTCTGCTTAATTTCCCCATGTCACTATACTTTTGCAAACCAGAAAGAGGCCCTTTCTTGTGTACAGATGGCATCCATGAGGCTCCACCCACTTAACACTTACCTGCTGAGCAGCAGTAGTTGACCAGGGCTTTAGCTAAGAGAGAGTACAGATTTGTCTCTATTGCATCAGCTTTAGTCGTACGCCAGAGCCAAGGTGACTCCTGCCTTTGGAGTGTTGTATTAACTCATCGTCTTAACAAACACCTGAAAAAAAGTATCTTAAGGAAAATATTGGTTTTGCTCACAAATCCAGGGTGTCACCCATGAGGACCTCATGGCAGCAGGTGCTCAAGATGGCTGGCCGTGTCACGTCCACACTCAGAAGCAGAGAAAGAGGAAAGTGAATGCTCAGCCCACTTCTCCTTCTTATTCAGTCCAGGGACCCAGCCCATGGGGTGATATATCTCCTACTTAGATAGGCTTTCCTGCCTCAATTAACCTAATCTGGAAATCCCTCACAGATGAGCCCAGGTTTGACCCAAGGTGAGTCTACACCCTGTCTAACTGACAATGAAGCTTCACCACTATAGGCTCCACCCCTTGTCAGTTTGACATCCAAACACACCACTTTTTTTGTTTTTTGTTTTTGGGTTTTTTGTTTTTTGTTTTTGAGACAGGGTTTCTCTGTTTAACCTTGCCTGTCCTGGACTCACTCTGTAGACCAGGCTGGCCTCAAACTCACAGAGAGATCCATCTGCCTCTGCCTCTCAAGTGCTGGGATTAAAGGCATGTGCTGCCACTCCTGGCTCAAACACACCACTTTTAAGCTATAACCATCTACCTCTTGTCTCAAGAGGGTCCTATCCATCTTATAGTGCAGAGTACAATCAGCCAAACTTCAAAAATTCTCATAGTCTTTAGCAATTTCAACACTGTTGAAAGTCCAAAAATTTAAGTTTCATCTGAAACACAGCACAATCTCATAACTGTGAATCCATGTATAAGAATAAAAAATAAATTATATATATTAATACAAAGTTGTACAGAATAACTGTTCCCATTTCAAACCAGAATAGTGGAAGCATAGAAGTCAATGATCAGATCCAAACCAACACTGAAGCCCCAAGTCCTGCAGCTCCATATCAGGCATTCAGCGACCATGATAGAATCATCTTGACTCCGAAAGGCTTGACTAGTCCTCTGCCTCCATCATGGGCCACCTGCAACACACATAGCTTCTCTCTTGGGCCAGTGCTACTCCATAGTGCAGCTCTTCTCCGCAGACGTTCCCTTAGTTAATTGCATCGCCAACATCCTGCTCGCAACCTTGAAAGAGTCCAACCTAGCCTGGCTTCAATGGCTTTCGGGAATCCTGGCAGAAAAACCCATGATGCTCTCAATCTTGCATCTTTAATGCCCAAAAAGCCACTGCCTCAGGGATGACACTGTCAAATTCTGCCTCCCTCTCAGGATGGAGTTTTTTTCCCCTTGCACAAGAGTTTCTGTCACCATTCGTGTGGTACCCTAGGGAAACACTTTCCTTGGAAGCTGTTTTTGAGCAAAGAAGCCCTCCAGGGGCTCTTTAAGTTTAGGCCTCCTCCTCCTCCTCCTCTTCCTCCTCCTCCTTCTTCTTCTTCTTCTTTTTTTTTTTTTTTTTTTTTTTTGTCTTTCAAGACAGGGTTTCTCTGTGTAGCCTAGGCTGTCCTGGACTCACTTTTCATCTTAAAGTTCGCTACAATTTTTTTTTTTACTAAGTAAGCATATTAAATGTGAATTTCTGTGATTTCCCTCTTAAGTGTCTGGCTTCTAATCCTAAAATAGTCACTTTAGAGTAATAAGAAATGGAGAAAAGTTGCATCTTTATGCATACTATCTGTATTTCTATTGTATAATACAGCTTGTTACATATGTGAACCCATGTGTTTCCACACACATACTGTGTGCTTCTGTGATCATGGAGGACTCTGTTCAAGAAAACAAGATCAAGAAAACAATACGATGGCTCAGTGGATTAAGGCAGTGCTGCCAGGTGGACAACCTGGGCTCCATCCTGGGAGTAACACAGTGGAAGGAGAGAACCAACACCCTCAAGTGTCTCCTAATCTCCATATACACCATGGCTCATCTGTGTCCATGTACATGTCTATATTCAAACAAATAAACAAATGTTTAGCTTTTGTTCTTTTTTTGTTTGTTTGTTTGTTTTGTTTTGTTTTTCAAGACAGGGTTCCTCTGTGTAGCCTTGGCTGTCCTGGACTCACTTTGTAGATCAGGCTAGCCTTGAACTCACAGAGATCCATCTGCCTCTGCCTCCCGAGTGCTGGGATTAAAGGGGTGTGCTACCATGCCGGCTCCTTTCTTTCTTTCAACATAGTAGCCTGGCATGGCGGTACACACCTGCAATTCCAGCACTCAGGTAGCAGAAACAGGTTGATCTCTGTGAGTTTGAGTCTATCCTGACCTATACATGGAGGTCCAGGACATAGTGAAACCTTGTCTCAAAACAATACAAGACAGAACAGTGTGTTGTGGGCATGGCTGCTTACAATTGTGATCCTGGCATTTGACAGGCTGACCAGAATTGTCATGAATTTGAGGCTAAACCAGCTACATCCTGAGGTCATGGCTAGCCTGACCTATAGGGTAAGACTCTGTCTCAAAACAAGAACAGCAACACACCCGCATGTATCATTCAGGGCTGAGGGAAGCTCAGTGTTCTGCAGAAACAGAAATCCAGAGCCTTGGTCTGTAGTTCTGGTATGTTTTTTCAGCACCTGGACAGCGCCTCGCAAATCTCTGCTAAGTCCTTGTTCATAAACCTGCAAGTAGATAAAAGGAATTAAACAACAGCAACAGCAACAACAACAACAAAGTCTCAAAAGTTTATTACTGTTAGTTTTCCCTACCCATATTTTCTCCTTTCTCTTTCCCTCCCCACCCCCCCCAAAAAACCATATGGAAACCTACTATTGTAGAAGCTTCTTACAATATATACAGATATGATAGGAATCTAAATGGAGTTACCAAATAAATCATAGTGAAGACAATGTCCAAACTGGACATTTTGTGCCATCAAGTAAAATCTTCCATGCCAGGAATGGTTACATCTTGTTAACTCATTAGCCAAACGGGTCCCATGGGAACCCCAGACATCTCACACTATTGCTAAAGCCACTGGTTGCTCCCCACAACATGATGGTAAAGCCCTCTTCCTCATTCACCCTGCATGGGTCCCGCCACAGAGTGTGACCAACATAGTGACATCAATCACAAACATCTTCTTGGTCAGGGTGGTACTTTGTGTACACTTCCCCCTCTCAGTGTTGAGGTTTTGTCTGGTTTGAGCCTGTGTGGGTCTTATGCTGTCACGGTCTTTGTGAGTTCATATGTGCATCAGCCCTTTGTGTCTGAAAGATGCTGTTTCCTCAGAGTCATCTACCACTCTGGCTCTTTCCTTTCTCCCTCCTTTTCTGCATGGATTCCTGAGGCTTGAGGGAGGGGTTCAATGAAAACATCCCACTTAGGGCCAAGTGCTCTAAAGGCTCTCACTCTCTGCACATTGACCAGTTGTGGGTCTCTCTGTTAATTCCCATGCACTGCAAGGAGGAGCTTCTCTGATGAGAGTTCAGCAAAGCATTGATCTACTGGGAGGAAGGGGGCAGGGGCGGGGAATGGTACTATGTCTCCAGGAGTTATTTTATTGCTTTGTGCTTTTTGTTTTGTTTTGTTTTGTTTTAGCAAAATAATAGTGGTATATTTTCCCCTGGAGGCCATGACCTACCTAGTCTCTTTAAGTAAACAGAAGGAACGTAAAGTTGAAAAGATTAATAACAGAAAATGAAACAACAGAACAACAAAGAACTATGGAAACAGGTAAAGGTGCTAAGGAAGAAATACTCATGGTAAAAATCATGTTTTAAAAGGCAATAAACAGCTGGGTGCTGTGGTGCACACCTTTAATCCCAGCACTCTGAAGGCAGAGGTAGGTGGACTACTGTGAGTTTGAGGCTAGCCAGGTCTACAAAGAAAGTCTAGGACAGCCAAGGGTACACAGGGAAACCCTGTCTCGAAAAAAAAAAAGAGGGCAATAAACAGAAGTGAGGAGATGAGTCAAGTTAAAAGTACTTTCAGCTTTTATGGAGCCAGAAGTTCCATGCCTAGCACCCACAGCTGCATGTGACTCTAGCTCCAGGAGAATTTGATGCCCATCCAAGACTCCTGGAAAATCTCAAAAGACCTCCCACCCACAAAAAGGGACCTGGTGGAACTCTCCTCTAGGAAAAAAAAAGTGGAGCTTTGTCATAGGGTGTAATATATTGAATAAGAATGGCCCCATAGGCTCATAGATTTGAATGCTTGGCCATCAGTGAGTGGCACTACTTGACAAGGATGAGGAGATGTGACCTTGTTGAAGGAGAAACTGTGTCTCTGGGGGTAGGTTTTGAGGTTTCAGAAGTCCAAACCAAGTTCAGTGGTTCTTCCTGTTGCCTGTGGATCTGGAACTCTTACTGTCTGCCTGCATTCCGCCATCCTCTCCGCTTTGATGCTAATGGAAGAAACCTCTGAAAATGTAAGCCAGCCCCAATTAAATGCTTTCTTTTATAAGAGTTGCAGGGGTTGGCCAGGTATGGTAGCACATGCCTTTAATCCCAGCACGGTAGCACATGCCTTTAATCCCAGCACTTGGGAGGCAGAGGCAGAGGCAGGTGGATCTCTGTGAGTTCAAGGCCAGCCTGGTCTACAAAGAGAGTTCCAGGATAGCCAGGGCTGTTACACAGAGAAACCTTGTTTTAAAAAAAAAAAAGAAAGAAAGAAAAGAAAAAAAGAGTTGCAGTGGCCATGGTGTTTCTTCACAGGAAAGGAAACTGACTAAGACCAAACTTGGTGCCAGTGAGCAGGGTATGGCCATCACAGGCCTGACCATGCTGCCTCTTGGTGGAATGTGAGCTTCGAAATGTTGAATTAGAAAAGCAGTTGAATTGGCCCTCATGGGACATATCCACAGGCACATGGAAGACAGTGCTGAGGGCGATTTGAACTGTGGCAGTCCAGCTAAAGAGGCTTCAGAGGAGGAGAACATTAGTAAATGGCCTAAAGACTGTTACTGAGATATTTTGGCAAAGAATATGGCTGCTTTCTGCCCTTGTATAGAAAATGTACCTGAGGCTAAATTTGAAGACTTCTGAATTAATGGTGTTGGCAGAGGAGATTTCAAGACAGCCTAGTGTTAACTGTGCCATGTGGTTATTAGCTCTCACTCTTGTGTAGATCTAAGCAGCAAGCTGAGCAAGTAAAACTATAAGATGCACAGTTTGAAAAGGAGAGCCAGGAAGTGCAATGGAGCTAAGTCCTGTGTTAAAGGAGATAAAATTTTAAGGAAAAGCCGATGCTAAATGAAATAAAGCGAGTGGTGACCTCAGGGCAAGACAACTCCCCACGCCCTCAGCTAAGCTTCCAACTTGTGAAAAGGAATTAAAGAAAAGCTCAGCAGTGAAGGGAATTACAGTTAAAAGATCGCCTTGAAGCTGGGCGGTAGTGGTATACGCCTTTATTCTCAGCACTTCGGGGCCAGAGGCAGGCAGATCTCTGTGAGTTTGAGGCCAGCCTGGTCTACAAAGTGAGTTCAGAACAGCTAAGGTTATGCAGGAAAACCCTGTCTCAAAAAACAAAAACAAACAAAGTAGCCCAAAAAACAGAAGTGGCCCCCCCATAGGCTCACAGATTTAAATGCTTGGTCATTAGGGAGTGGCACTATTTGAAAATAAGTAGGAGGTGAGGCTTGCTGGAGTAGATGTGGCCTTGTTGGAGGAAGTGTGTCAGTTGGGGTGGGCTTTGAGGGTTCAGAAGCCCAAACCAGGCCCAGTGGTGTTCTCTCTCTCTGTCTCTCTCTGTCTCTCTGTCTCTCTGTCTCTCTGTCTCTCTGTCTCTCTCTCTCTCTCTCCCTCCCTCTCTCCCTCTCTCTCTACTGCCTGAAGATCTGAAAGCAGAACTCTGAGCCACCTCTCCAGCATGCTGCCATGTTTCTTGCCATGATGACAATGGACTAAGCCCCCCAAACTATAATCCAACCCCAATTAAATGCTTCCTTTTGTAAGAGTTGCCATGGTCGTGGTGTCTCTTCACAGCAATAGAACCTGACTAAGACAAATAATAAAAGTAGCAGCAACAACAAAAAAAGGCCAAAAAGATGGCTGCTCTTCCAGAGGACCAGGGTTCAATTCCCAGGACAAACATGGTGGCTCACAACTGTCTGTAACTTCTGTTCCAAGACATATATGCCATCTAAACACCATGTCCATAAAATAAAAATAAATATGTATTTTTTAAAACACTAACTCATTTACAAAGACATGTTCATCAGAATAACATTAGACCTAGCAACAGAAACACTGACATCTAGGAAAATACTGGGTGGTGCAGTCCAAGCTCTGAAAGAAAATACAGCCAAACAAAATTATTGTATCAGCAAAGGTAACTCGTGTTCTTCTTTTAAAAAAATATTTATTTATTTATTATTATATATACAGAGCTCTGCCTGCATGTACACCTGCATGTCAGAAGAAGGCATCAGATCACATCATAGATGGTTGTGAACCACCATGTGGTTGCTGGGAATTGAACTCAGAACCTTTGGGAGAGCAGTCAGTGGTCTTAACCTCTGAGCCATCTCTCCAGCCCCGTAACTCTTGTTCTTAATTATGTGTACATGTGTGCCTGTATAAGCCACGTGCATTTGGGTGCCTGTGGGTCACTGGATCCTGTGGATCACTGGAAGCCGGCATTACAGGCAGTTGTCAGCTGCTTGACATGGATATCCAGACCTGAATTCAGGTCCCCTGGAAGAGCAACAAATGCTCTTAACCTCCAAGCTAGCTCTTTATTCCCAATCTCTCCCGCTTCCTTTCTTAAGATTTATTTTTATATGTGTGTCTGTGTCTATGTTTACCACATGTGTGCAGGTCTGGCAGAAGCCAGAAGATGGTGTTGGATCCCCTGGAGCTGTTTGTGAACATCCTAAGGTGAGTACTGGGATTTGAACTCAGGTCCTCTGCAACAGCATCAAGCACGCCTAATCACTGAGATGTTGCTCCAGCTCCCACCAAAGAAATCTTCTTAAGTTAATAAAGAAACAAAAACCTTCTAGGATGCTGGGTGTGGTGGCACACGCCTTTAATCCCAGCACTCGGGAGGCTGAGGCAGGCAGATCGCTGAGTTTGAGGCCAGCCAGGTCTACAAAGGGAGTCCAGGGAAGCCAAGGCTAACATGGAGAAACCCTGTCTCAAAACAAAACAAAACAAAACAAACAACAACAACAAAACAAAGTAAAAAAAAAAATCTTCCAGGGTAAGCACGAACTAAAGCAAGTCACAACCACCAAGACAGCACTGCAGAGGATAGATTTTTTTTTTTTTTTAATTCTACATACTGGAGAAAAAGAAAGGCAGCCACAGAACAACAGATCATGAAATGACAAATTTCCTAAGAAGAATCGACCGACAAGTGAGAACTAATGGAGAACCAGACAGCATCCAACTCAGTAAACCCATAGCATGCATGTGAGAGAAAGAAAAGGGCAAACAATTTATGAACTGCCAGATAAAGTAAACAAAATTACAGGCATCATTAAGTTGCTCTCAATAATAATCCAAATGGTACACAGACCGCCAATTAAAATATGAAAACAAGCTGACTGGATGAAAATACAAGATCCAACTGTTGGTTGCCGAATTGGTAAAGACTCACTGAGATTGAAGGACAGAGGGTGGGATACTGTATTCCAAGCAAACAGAGGCCAGAAACAAGAAGGAATAGCCATTCTTGATCTAACACAGCAAATATCAAGCCAGAATTTGTAAAAAGAGTTTTTAAGCCAGTTTGTTTTAGTAAAAAGTTCATAATATCAATAAGACATAACAATTGTGAATATACCTGCCCAAATGTTAGTGTATTTAATTCCATAAGACAAACACCAGTCTATACCTATAGATAAAGCCAGTTTCAGTAATAGTGGGTGACTTAAGTAGGGAGATGATCCAGGTCAGCACGAACCCCCAAACCCTGAGGCTGAAGCTCTATCAGGTAGATGAGACATTCACTGCAGAACTTTCCACCTTAGACCTTCAGGATGCACGTCCCACTCAGCACCTATGAATGCTCTCCCAAAGACACAATGTTCTGGGCTGTAAGTCAAAGTTTAACAAATACAAAACGACAAATTCTTGTATCTTATCAGATCATAAGTAGAAACTATGTTACTTATTAGAAGTAGGTAACAAGAGAAATGACAGGCACTATAATTAAACATTATGCTCCTGAATGGCCTGTGAAGTCATTCAAGAAAAACACGAGGGGGGGGGCTGCTGGGGGGGGCGAGTTAAAAAATTCCTGTAATCAAATGAAATGAAAACACAATTTTGGTATGCAGCAAAGGCAGTTCAAAGAGAGAAGTTTTTAGTTATGAGTGGCCATATCAGAAAGTCAAGAAATCTCCAATCAATAACCTGAAGATGTACCTCAAGGTCTTAGAAACAGTTAAAAATTATTAATACACTGATGCCTTCAATCCCAGCACTCAGGAGGCAGAGGCAGGCAGATCTCTGTGAGTTCAAGGCCAGCCTGGTCTACAAAGAGAGTTCCAGGACAGCCAGGGCTATTACACAGAGAAACCCTGTCTCGAAAAAAACCAAACCAAACCAAACCAAAAAAAAAAAAAAAAAAAAAAAAAAAAACAAACCTATTAATACATGGCAATAAACTGTGAGTGTTCTCTGTGATCACCATGGCCAGCAGAGTAACACTCTGCTCATGACTAAATAGCTAGTGTTGGTTCAAACGTTGGTAGTCTGACCTTGAGTAGTTTGTTTTAAACATATTTAAGCACAGCACAATTTGGTAAACATTGTCCTGGTGATCATTAACTCAATTCTAAGTGCACAATAAACCATCCATAAAGCTCCTTGAGGAACAAGGTAAGCCAAATAAGGAGCAGATGTGACTACCCCAAACTCTTTGTATAGTGCGTGTGAACCTTCCATAAAGATGGATTCTATAAGGCACTCAGGAGGCAGAGGCAGGTCAATCACTGTGAGTTCGAGGCCAGCCTGGTATAAAAAGTGAGACCACATCAGTCCGGGCTTTTACACAGAGAAATCCTGTCTCGAAAAAAACAAAACAAAAAACATGGGTCCTATTGGACTGAGAAAAACAAGCTCATGATAAGGGTCTGGGCGATGGGGGGTGGGGCTGGCGTGCAGTCTGGTGTAGTGTCAGCCACACAGATAGTGCAGAAGTCCATAGACTGTTACCTATATCTGTTCCCAGCCTTCTAGGTAAATGACATGTTATGCATCCCTCCCTTTGAAGGAACAACCCTGTGAGTTTAACATTCCTGGTTCCCTCGATGCTTATTTGTAAACACAAGGATCTCCATGCCTCCTACAATAAATAATCAAGAGATAAGCTCATGAAATACAGACTAAAGGAGCTATACAAAGACTAGATGATATTTTGAAAAGATAGACAAACTTGACAGATCCTTAGCCTAATTAAGCAAAGGAGAGAAAAGACTCAGTACACATTGACAATTTCTTAGATTTTATTTGCTTAATTTTACGTGTATTGAGTGTTTTTGCTTGTGTGTATGTATGTGCACTGTGGGTGTGCTTAGTAACCAGGGGAGTCAGAAGAGGGTGTTGGATCCCCTGAAACTGAAGCTACAGACAGTTGTGAGCCACCGTATGGATACAGAGTCAAACCTGGCTCCTCTGCGAGAGCATCAGGGGCCCCTAACTGCCGAGCCAGCTCTCCAGCCCCTACGGTTTTCTTTAACTAGAGGGGAGAGGTAACTGTCCAAAAGCACTCTCATTCACAGTGGTTCCACAGCCAGCTCTTATTCACAAGATTTGCTGCTCATGACTTAGGATTTGTCCTCCACACGCGGTCTCTGTGTAGAGTTTTCATCCCTTCCATGCAACAAATGGGCAGGACAGCTCAGACAATGCTATAGCAACCAGGAACAAACCTGAAGGTGGATTCCTCTATGTGAGTCACTGTTCTAAGCACTTTACAAACCAATATGTTTCTCCCTCGAGCTGGGTTTAGAGGGCAATATTAGTATCTGGCTTTTTGTTTTTTGTTTTGCTTTTGTTTTGGGGTGTGTGTGTGTGTGTGTGTGTGTGTGTGTGTGTGTGTGTGTGTGTGTGTTGTTTTTTTTTTTCAAGACAGGGTTTCTCTGTGTAGCCTTGGCTGTCCTTGAACTCACAGCGATCCATTTGCCTCTGCCACCCAAGTGGTGGATTAAAGGCATACGCCATCACTCCTAGCCAATATTAGTATTTCTGATGCTCTGCAGACACCAACAGGGAACAGTAAAGTCAGGTGACCTGCCTACACACTCAGAGGTTGCTTTCCGTGCTGAAGCCCATTCAGCTTGCTTTCTGTCTCAACCACAGGTCACACAACTTTACAGTGGCTCCTCACCAACCTTAAAGAAAAGAAGGAGAAGAGGAAGGAGAAGAAGAAGAGGAGGAGGAGCAGGAGGGAGAGGGAGGAGAGGGAGAAAGAAGAAGATGAAGAAGAGGAGGAGAAGGAAGAGAAGAGGAAGAAGAGGGGACGGGGAAGAGAGGAGGAAGAGGAAGAGGAGGGATAATCCTTCAATGCCCCATGACTGCTCCATTTCCTCTGGCCTTCTGGTCTTCTAGGATCTACTATTAATTGCAAATACTATAAACTCACGCTACATCAATTATAAGCAAATCCCTTAGACACTAATTAAATAAAACATCAGGGATAACTTCCCAGCCAGAGGAGAGCAAGCTTCTACACCGTGTCTGGGGAGAAAGAGCAGAACCCTCCTGGAAAAGAGCGCAAAGGATGAGGTCAAGGTGAGCCTGGGGAGTAATTGTGAAATCATAGGGAGGTGTGGTATGAGCTGCATTGCTGCCTAACCACCCTGACTTTGGCAATAAGCTGACCTGTCTATATAAGGGTAGAAGCTGCTCCACCATATCAAAGTGTCCACAACACAAGGCTGTTGCCATTCTGTAGCTTTCTTGTGGCCAGAGGAAAGCACAGCTGGCCCCTCGAGTCTTCCCAAGTAACCTGCAGCAAGGAATAGTCCTTCCCACTTCCACGCCAAGAATGACCTCCCTTCACCCACCGAGCGCCAGGTTCAGGTAGGCATGAGGTCTCCGCAAGTTTATTAAAATAAGCAGGATCTTCCGGGCACACCTTCTGCATTTGCACTCCTCCCCCATACTGCAAAGAAAGCTCCCTCCCTGAGCCGGGTTCTATGTACATGCCAGAGAACCATGAAAGTTAAGGCTCAGTCCCGGGGTCTAGACAAGCTAGAGTCTGCATCATAGAGAGGTTTTGTGACATCTCCTTCCGGATAAAACTTAAGGTAGAGGCTAGCTTGTAGAATGAAGCCTTTGCCAGCCAAAAAACCTGTAATGGTAAGAGCATTTATTAGCCTTTACCTCATGCTGGGGACAGTCTAAGAGGAATACTGCCATTGAGCCAGGACACAACCTTATGTGTCCCACCTTGTCTGGAAAGAGCACCTATTGACATCAGTGAAGGAGACTGCTGCCACCTATATAGACTTCCCACCAACGCTCATCCTCCTGCAGTGTAATCCTGCTTACGGTTCCCCTGCAGGAACTGGGGCCTCGACTTGACTGCCCAGGCTGGGAAATTTTAAACTGATATTCAGATTGAAAGAGGGCCTAAGAAGAAAGGAAATCTCATGGCTGTGTCTGTTTGCCCATCTCAGGAGCCGCTTTCTGGAAACTTCACATACTGCTCTGAGTTGGATTTCTCCTCTTTAGTGGTGGAGTAAGTCACAATTCTATCAGGTCCCAAGGGAATTTTAACAGCAACTGTTAAAGATGAGATGATTTAATAGGCAAATGATTTAATAGATGGTAGATAGGTAAGTAGAGAGATGATTGATAGATGATTGATTGATAGATGATAGATAGATAGATAGATAGATAGAGATAGATAGATAGATAAAAACAAGATCAATCTGAGGATTGTATGTCACAGAGATGATGGGTGGCACGTGCCCTAAGAGTGTATCTGCATGCCTGTACCCTCACCCTCCGGCAGGCACAGTCCAAGTGCTGTCATCAAAACTCCCACAGTACATTTCCAACTTATCTCTAGGGAAACTTTACTTGAAGTCATTTTGCTCTTAGAACCTGATTCTTAGAAAGATGCCATCGCTGTGTGTGTGAGGAAGAGGACGCATTGGTATTGGCATTGGCATTGGCATTGGCATTGGGAGCACAGCTGACAGGAGAAGTTTCAGTTGTTGTCAGCTCACAAGGTCAGGAGAGGGGAAGCACCTGTCAAAATCACAGCTAGTGGCTCAGGTCTAGAGGAACTCTGCTCTGGTGTGACTATGCCAGATGTGGAGATTATTGCGTTAGCCCTGGGAGGAAACTTTCACCTCAGGGAACACTTGAGGCCGAGGGACGCACATGTAGGTGTGACTGGATGGCAGCCTCCCAGGAGAGCCAGAAATGCAGAGAATGGGGAAATAAAGAGCTGGAGAGCAGAGTAAGTGACAGGTTGGCATTCGGCTGTTTTGTTCCCAAAGGGGCCTGCCAAGGACACCATAGGACTGTGATCCCACCACTACTGCCATGGAAGGCAAATGAATCTAGCCTACTTCTCCAGAGGGAGCCTTAAAACATGGGTTTTTTAAATGCACTGCACCCTTCATACCTCACTGTGTTAAGATAAATTAATGCTCAATGGAGTTAATGCTTTTAAGAGTTTTTGATAGAAGCGTGCAATAATTAACTGTTTCACAAGCCTATAGAGAGGGTTATTGCAAAGAACATTAGTTTTGGAGCTACATACAGAGTTGAAGAAGCTGGCACACATCCCTCTAAACTTTAGGGCTTGGGTTGCTTTCAAATGACAACAGAGTTGTTTACAATATCTGCTGGAGGTGATGTACTTGCTGCAATGCCTAAGTTGAGGAGACCTTCATTAATTTTTCCATGTGTGCATAAAGTACCAAAGCAAGAATTAAGATGAATGATCTGTAAACTGCTTACATGTGAGAATGATTTCCAGTTTTATCCTGAAGCATTGCGTGGCCACTGTGAACTCAAAGGCACGCAGTCCTCGGGGAAGACTGGGAAGTTGGACTCTTGAATGGCCCTGCAGTAAGCTGTCATGGCTGCAGCTGCAAACTATTGTGCCCCTGGTGTCATGTCTTGCAGACAAGAAATAAAGACCATGGACTCAGGAGTTTATCACTTCAACCCACACTGTTTATTAGAGAAGAGACAGAGAGAGAGAGAGAGAGAGAGAGAGAGAGAGAGAGAGAGAGAGAGAGAGAGAGAGAGAGAGAGAGAGAGAGAAAGCCTCTGAGGATAGGGATATAAAGAGGATGTTGAGCCAGGTGTGGTGGCGCACACCTTTAATCCCAGAACTCAGGAGGCAGAAGCAGGCGATCACTGTGAGTTCGAGGCCAGTCTACAAAGTGAGTCCAGGATAGACAAGATAACATAGAGAAGCCGTGTCTCGAAAAACAAAAACAAAAACAAAAAAGCAACCAAACAAAAACAACAACAACAACAAAAGAGGATTCTAGTTAAGTGGCACAAACTACGTGTTTTAAATAGTTACGGACAATGGAAACAGGAGCAGGTAGGAAATAAAAAGATGACTTGTCCTCTTCTGCATAGATGACAAATTTCTCCTCAGCACTGGAGCTCCATCATAAGCTATCAAGGTTGTCAGAGGCCACCAGGCAGAAAGCCTTGACCCTGGCAGCCCCTGCACAAGGTGGCCTTTGATCCATGGAGCATCTTTGATTCTCATCGGAGGAGTTTTTCCAAGTGGTTGAGGTCTCCAGGCAGTAAGGAAGGTTTACTGAAGCCACCTCCTAAACTGCCTGACTTCACTGTGTCTCCAACTGCAATCTTATAAGTCAGTGGTGGCAGCTCATTTGTTCCTTGCTAACGGTGGCACCTAGAAATCAAACCCCCCCCCTCTCTCTCTCAGATAATATATCCTTGGCAAATATGTATCTGGAATTTAAATGTCACTCTAAGTATGAAACAAATAGCATTCTAGAGCCATCTGATCTTTCCTCAAAAAATTCCAAGGGCTTTCGTCCGTGCTCATGATTGCATGCTCTCAGCTCTCATTAGGGACCAGTAAGAAATCAGGAGCTAACGTATCGTGTCTCTCAGCTCCTCCTGGGATTCAGAGAGCCTGGAACCCTTCTATATTTACTGCCTACATGAGTGATGGAGCTGCCAATGTGAACAATCACAGGGCAAGAGCTTCTTTAGTCCTGATGGGCAGAGCATATCCTCACAGTGACAGGGCCAGGAATCAGCCATCAGAGGCTGTGAGCTTATTGAGAGAGTCCCCCCTCACCCTCCTTGCAAGGCCCTTCTTCCTGTTTTATGTCACCATTTTCTTCTGTCCTATTGCTGTCTCCAGAAGTAAAATAAATAAATAAATAAATAAAACTCCATCAGAAAATGAGCACATTCCCGCCAGGGACCATCTTAGTCGGGTATAGGGCCTTGGGAACGGGAGCTCTGGAAGCGTCAGTGGACAAAGACAGGCAAAGTGACACTCAGATCAAACTCCCCTGTGTTTGACTGTTTGTTTCTTCGCCTGTCTTGGTCCACCGATGCTTCGACAACTCCCATTCCCAAGGACCTATACCCAACTGAGACAGTCCATGGCACGTTCCCTTTGTAGAGAGGTCAGACATTCCTATGACGTGGGAATTGTGGTGGTCGTGACTGAATTAGGATGAAACCTACATTTGTGTGGGACTCCAGCAAATGAGCATCTTTATCTTCTCCAAGATCTGCAGCTGCGGCAAGCCTCACGCCCCACTCCCGTTGTAACAGATGCAGGAGGTGACGTTTAGAAAGACTGGCTGGCTTGGTGAAGGTCAGAGTGGGAGGGCTGGGAGGTATAGGTACTGCTCTGAGCCCTCACCCAGAATAAGGAGGGTCAGACAGGACTCAGCCTGAGAAAACGCGGACACAGAATGGGAAGACGATTCCTTGTCTCCCATCACAGTTACTCATCCAGACTCTCTTGGCTCATTGCAGCTTCCACAAGATGCCTCAGCATGAGAAGTGACAACCAGAGCAGCTTCTGGGACTCCCCAGAGGACTTCATTCTCCTGGGCGTTTCTGACAGGCCATGGCTGGAGCTCCCCCTCTTTGTGGTCCTCCTGGTGTCCTACGTTCTGGCTATGCTGGGAAACATCTCCATCATCCTGGTATCCCGGCTGGATCCCCAGCTCCACAGCCCCATGTACATTTTCCTGAGCCACCTGTCCTTCCTGGACCTCTGCTACACCACCACCACTGTCCCTCAGATGCTGGTCAACATGGGCAGTTCCCAGAAGACCATCAGTTACGGAGGCTGCACGGTGCAGTATGCCATCTTCCACTGGCTGGGCTGCACCGAGTGCATTGTCTTGGCCGCCATGGCTCTGGACCGCTACGTGGCCATCTGTGAGCCGCTCAGGTACGCCATTATCATGCACCGCCCGCTCTGCCAGCGCCTGGTGGCTGTGGCCTGGCTCAGCGGCTTTGGCAACTCCCTTGTTCAGGTCATCCTGACGGTGCAATTGCCTTTCTGTGGGCAGCAAGTGCTCAACAACTTCTTCTGTGAGGTGCCAGCCATGATCAAGCTGTCCTGCGCTGATACTGCGGTGAATGATGCCACGCTGGCTGTGCTGGTAGCCTTCTTTGTGCTGGTCCCTCTGGCCCTCATCCTTCTCTCCTATGGCTTCATCGCTAGGGCAGTCGTGAGGATCCGGTCCTCCAGGGGACGGCACAAGGCCTTCGGGACTTGTTCCTCCCACCTGCTGGTGGTGTCCCTCTTCTACCTACCCGCCATCTATATGTACCTGCAGCCCCCATCCAGCTACTCCCAAGAGCAGGGCAAGTTTATCTCTCTCTTCTATTCTATCATCACCCCCACCCTTAACCCTTTCATCTACACCCTGAGGAATAAGGACGTGAAGGGGGCTCTGAGGCGGCTCCTGGCAAGGACTGTGAGGTTATGTGGAAGGTGAGGGTCTAACCTGGGAAGAGCTATGTAACTTGCAGGACCCTGAGCGAGGACCCTGGGGAATGGGGTTGTAGCTCAGTGATGGTACAGCACTTGCTTGGCACGCGTGAGGTACTGAGTTCAGCTCTTAGCACTGTGGGAAGTGCTCGGGACACTAGGTTCTTTGAGAGATTTGAAAGCTTAAAAAAAAAAAAAAAAACCATCCCAAAATATCTCACCTTCCACGTGATGATAATACTTAAAGTCCCACATGTAAGAATAAGGTCCATTCTCAAAGCACAATTCTAAGAAGCCATAGATCTTAAAGAATTTTTTTAATTACTTGGTGTTCACAAATACTTCTTAGACTGATTTTTAAATTCTTAGCTCATTTTCTTTGCTTCTTCTTCTTCTTCCTATATTTACTCTATTGTTTTCCATTTACCTCTCCTTAAGCCTCTTTCGTCCTTTATAGTCACTCCAGCTGTCTACAATATGAACCTGACACAGAGCCTTAGTTAAGTTATAGTAAACATCTGCTCTTCATGGACTGAAATCTTGATAAATTTTGTATTTTCCCCCCAAACTATCACAAGAACGACATGACCATAACCATAGATGATTTTCTTCTTCGTGTGGTTCAAACTGCTTTTATAGACAGTTTCCCCACCATGACTGAGAACTTCCTGCCATGGGGCTAGACAACTCCCCGTTAGGGTAGACCGGTGGAAATAAATACATCTAACCTCTCACCTTACAGATAGGCATGTTCCAGTGGAGAATGGCAAAAAACAATACAATCAATATAAAAACAATAAAACCTCACCTAAAAAAAATTCCAGAGCTGAAGATGTTTAGCTTTGCTCCCCAGAGCCACACACAGAAGGTGATTATTGTAGCTAACATTTGTAGACGGCATCTGTGGCGCTGGTGATACACTGAGTGTATTTAAGTACCAAGCTGTGCAGTAGCGGTCCTCATGGTACCATTACCTTTGCAATTCCCCATTTCATTTAAGAATCAATTGTTAAAGGTTGTAGTAATTGCTCTAGTTATTATGGAGTTATGGTAGTCAAGGAAACTGGTTCTTGCAAACATCCTACTGGCTGCTTCCTTTGGTGACATGGCGCTATTGCAGAAACCTTGTGCTTATTTGCATTTGGTTTTCTTTCTTTTTTAATTAGGCCATTTTTGAAGATTTTGTTTGATTTTCTTTTAAATTATGTGTATGTATGAGGAGCAAGATGAGTGCAGTTGCTCATAGAGGCCAGAAGAGGGCATCAGATCCTCATGGTGGATGTATATATGGTTTTTGTTTCGTTTTGGTTTTCACTTTTATTTTATGTCTATGATTTATACAGCATGCACCAAAATCTCTCTCTTCCCCCCAGTAAAATAAAACAAACAAACAAAAACTTGTCACAGAAGCTGTAGCAGTATAGCCTTTTGTACACGTATGTTTACTTTCTAATGTTCATTGCCAAGAGTCATGGGTCTGGTTGGAGGCCTACACTATCATTACCGGATCTTCACTGGGACTGCTGTCAGATATCCTGTTGTTGCTGTGTGTCAAGGAGATGTTTTGTTCTGTTTAGGTTTGGTTTTGTGGTTTTCCAGACAGAGTTTCTCTGTGTAGCCTTGGCTGTCCTGGACTCACTTTGTAGGCCAGGCTGGCCTCAAACTCACAGTGATCCGTCTGCCTCTGCCTCCGGAGTGCTGAGACTAAAGGCGTGCGTCATTCTGAATCTTTGAATCTGCAGGTCTGGCCTCTTCATGTATTCCAGCAGGTCATATATAGGGGAGATGTTGAGGTGAGGTTGACTCAGAACCCTGGATCAGGGCCTTGTCCTCAGGGCAGGGCCAACTCTTCCCCCTTCCCTGTGTCATTACAGCAGAGCCAGCTCTCCTGCTCCCGTGTCATCAGGGCAGGGCCCACTCTCCTGCTCCCGTGTCGTCATCAGGGCAGGGCCCACTCTCCTGCTCCCGTGTCATCAGGGCAGGGCCCACTCTCCTGCTCCCGTGTCATCAGGGCAGGGCCCACTCTCCTGCTCCCGTGTCATCAGGGCAGGGCCAGGAGTCAGCCCTGCCCTGATGACATGGGAGCAGGTGAGTTTTTTGTTTTGTTTTGTTTTGCTTTGTTTGTGATCCCAAGTGTGGGATGTGGAACAGGCTTGCTTAAGGTGTGCAGTGCTTTTTCTGCTAAAAACAGACTTATGAGAGAACGGGTGATGTTTGTCCACTAGAAAAGGAACTGCCTCTTACCGAGGCACGGTCTTTGCCAACTGATAAAACATCCTAGTATGGACTCTGAGAGGAGATATATAATATATATATATATATATATATATTAATGAGCCCCAAACAAAAGGTGGGGCTTTTTGATCTTGGCTGCTCATCACTGCACTTCGAGGAGATGCTCCTTGAGAGAACAGCTCCAGTGAACACTTCAAGGTTATAGGTTCTGGCTGCTGCTCCAGATTCCAGCAGCTGCTGTTGTAGTCACCTCTGCTGAATTACTGGTGGTCTGCTGGAATCCTGCTGACTACACCAGTGGAGTTGCTCCAAGGAACTGAATCTAAAAAGATCTACTTCTCCTGTTCCCATTAATTAACCTCTTTTCTCTCCTATCTAGGGTAGGTGGGATAAAAGGGAGGTATAAACATTAAAGAACCCCAAATAAAGTAGGTTTAGAAAAGTTCAAAGCCTACAATCCTACCTCCCAAATCTCAGTGATGTGGATTTCTTTTTTCTCATTAGTCGAAGTTGAATTATTTTGCAAAGAGATATTTTAAATGTGTAAAGTGATTTATTTTTAGTAGTTTGGATAAATAACTTAAAAGAATTCTAGATACATTTTAAATTAAGAAAGCAGTGCATACATACAATAAATACAAAAAAATAGGTTTTTATGAATCTCTGAGTTTTCAGGTAGCAGGCAGATTGCTGTGGGTTTGAGGCCAGCCTGGTCTACAAGGTGAGTCCAGGACAGCCAAGGCTAACACAGAGTAGCCTTGTCACAAAAAAACACAAAACAAAACAATGACAACAAAAATAAGCACAAATAAATAGCTACCACAAACTTGCCATCTAGTGCACCCAGTTACTTATGGTAGAGTCAGTTAACAGAAAGACAAGAATAATGATATGAGCAAACATGAAGAAAACGAGAGAGGATATAAGTTTAAAAAGCCCCAAAAAACAGAACAGCATAGGAGGAAGAAAGACCAGAAAAATGTGTTTTCTAGAAGTTGGTTCCATGAGGTCACCAAGAGGGACCACCCAGGGCATGATGGGAACCACATCCTCTGGAAGTTTCACATTATCAATGTCTTCACTGGGGAAAGCACGTTTGGCTCCTCCCATGAGCCTTTGCTCCGGACCCTGAGCTAGAGAGCTCTGGCTGAGGTCCTGATGGTGGAGGAGGCTTGAGAGCAGTGAAGAACAGAATACACTGGGGCGTGGCGCAGCCCCGCTTCCACACCTACCAAGAAGGCTCGAAGACAATAGTCATCTCAGGCTTTTCTTCCTGAAGCGCTTCTAAGGCACGTTTTGTTTCATAATTAAAATACATCTCATCCAAACTGTAAAAACAGAAGGAAAAGCTTTGCGTTAGACTTCTGAGAAAACTGCAAATTCAAGCAGAGAAATTCTGAATTTTGTTCAGTGGTCGCCTTCCCCTCTGCACCCTGCACCCTGCACCCCGCCCCTATCATGTGACCCTCTTCATAGAAAGCACTCACAGAAGGCTCTGCAGGAGGCAGTCCTCTGCCCCCTGACCCCATCATGTGACGCTTGTCCACCTGACACGCTCACTGTAGGCTCTGCAGGAGGCAGAGGACCCCCATCATGTGACACTGTCCACCTGACACACTCACTGTAGGCTCTGCAGGAGGCAGAGGACCCCCATCATGTGACGCTGTCCACCTGACACACTCACTGTAGGCTCTGCAGGAGGCAGAGGACCCCCATCATGTGACACTGTCCACCTGACACACTTACTGTAGGCTCTGCAGGAGGCAGCCCTGCTGTTTGAGAACCTCACAGAGCATCACCACGCCCAGATCCCCCAGGTCATTGTTGCCCAGGTTCAGCTTCCGAAGGCTCCGGTTGCAGGTCAGGATAGTGGAGAGATTCCAGCAGCAGTGGGAGGTGAGGCTGCAGTTGTCTAACCTTTGAGAACGGGAGGGTGACGTAAAGAAGATATCCTCATCCACCCATCCCTTCAGGTCTCCCAAGATCTTAGCCTGCACTGGTTCATGTGCATAAAAACCCCAGCTTGAAGCAGCTTCGTTAGGCACTGTGGCTTCTCTCCCCTCTTTTTTTTTTTTTTAATCCCTGAAGCAGGGTTTCTCTGTGTTAGCCTTGGCTGTTCTTGACTTGCTTTGTAGACCAGGCTGGCCTCGAACTCACAGAGATCCGCCTGCCTCTGCTTCCCAAGTGCTGGGGTTAAAAGCATGTGCCACCACAACTTCTTTTGTTTGTTTGTTTTTTGTTTTGTTTTGATTGACTCGTTGGTTTCAAGACAGGGTTTTTCTGTATAGCCTTAGCTGTCCTGGACTCATTTTATAGACTAGGATGGCCTGGAACTCACAGAGATCCGCCTGCCTCTGTCTCCTGAGTGCTGGGAAGTTGTAGTTTCCAGCATTAAGAACTTCTGAGCTCCACACCATCTATAAACCTCCTAGCTCTCTCTAATGAGCTGACACCAGGAAGACTCCTTACTCCTGAGACACAGATCTGCCTCATGGTCACCCCACGGCCTGCCTCACACCACATAGTCCATCGCCTCAAACAGCCCATGGACTCACTCCAGCATCTGTAGCTTGCAGCTGGGGTGCAGCAGTCCCTCACAGAGGAGCTGCAGCCCCGCGTCTCCAAGGGCATTGCCCCGTAGGTAAAGGTGTGTGAGGTTCTGGTTGGTTTTGAGCACAGAGGTCAGAGCTGAACAACAAGCAGAAGTAAGGCCAGAATTCACCAACCTGTAGGGGGAACAGAGGAAAGGGTCTCAGTGCCCAGGCTCTCTCAGACATTGTGTGGTGCTTTGAGCTGCACCCGTCACCCTCCAGCCTCTGAATCCCACAGAAGAGGTGGGCAGTGGTCTCAGCACGTACTCTGCTTGGAGGGGGGGGGGGGGGGAGAACATGCGCATGTGTGGAAGTCAGAGAAACAACTTTGTGGAGTTGGCTCTGTCCTTCCACTCTGTGAGACCCAGGAATTGAACTCCGGTTGTCAGTCTTGTTGGCGGGAACCTTTACCTCTGGAACCTTACAACAATTCAGGAATTTTTGATTCACCACTCTTGGGTCAAGTTGAACACTGACTACAACCAAGTATTGTTCTTTTTTTCTTTTCTTCTCTTTTTAAGTTTTTCTTTTTTGGTTTTTCGAGACAGAGTCTCTTTGTGTAGCCCTGGCTGTCCTGGACTCGCTTTGTAGAGCAGGCTGGCCTTGAACTCACAGAGATTCCACTGCCTCCCAAGTATTGTTCTTTAAATATGTGTTCCCCTGCAGACCCACAGGTTTGAATGCTCGGTCCCCAGTGTTGGGGGCCCTTTAGAACATTGTGGGAACCTTCAGGAGGCGTGGTCTGGCTGGAAGAAGTGAACCTCTACAGGGCATGTTCTACAGCCCAGATTCAGGCCCAAGCTCTCTGCTTCCAGATCCACCCAGAGATGAACAAATTTCCCTCTGTCACCAGCTCACCTGAATCCTGGCCTAGTATGTGTGAGGTCCTGAGTTTCATTCCTAGCAGCTCAGAGAAGAGGACCATGTCATAAGCATGTGATTAGAATGTTGGTAATCGTTGGGGCAGAGGGATGAGTATGTTTAATACATGATAAAATGCTTAGGAAACCAAACAGCCACACACTGTCGGCCCGTGCCCTGGCAATAGCTCAGCGCCGGCCAATCCAGCTGTGATGGTTTCTGTACCGACTGTTGACTTCACAAGATCTAGAATTACCCTCAAGACAAATCTCCAGGCGCATACATGTGTGAGGGATTTCCTAGATTAAGTTAACTGAAGCGAGAAACCCTACCTTAGGTGCTGGTAGCACCATCTCATGAGCTGGGGACCCAGACTGAATTAAAAAGAAAAAGCGAGGTCTTTCTTTCTGTTTCCTGTTTGTGGCTACAACATGGTCAGTTGCTGCATGCTGCTGCCACTGTGCCTGGTCCCCTAGATGAACTGCACCTTCTTCACGTGGTGAAACAAAGCAACCCTTCCTTCTTTAAGAGTGTTTTGTCAGGTGTTAGTCACAGCAACAAGAAAAGTTGCGAATCACTAGGTAGCTTTGTTCTGTGTGTCCTGAACACAGGCTGCTACATGCTACATTCACTTAACTCCATGTGGTTTCTCTACCTGTCAGCCATCTTCTTTGTTTCACAAAACCATCTTGCAATGAAAACCAAAGAAGTTCTAACACTATTAACTACCTATTTTGTGGGATAATGGCACATTATCTCATTATTACAAACTCAAGATAGGAGTGTTGTTTTTATCCCCCTTTTTTTGTTTGTTTCTTTTTGAGACAGAGTCTCCTGTACCCAGTAGGGTCTCTAACTTGCTGTGTAGTCTAGGATGACTTTGAACTTCTGATCCTCCTGACTCTACCTCTGGAGTTCTGGGATTATGAACAAGCACTCTACTTAAGAGGTGCTGGGGACCAAACTGAGGGCTTTGTGCATGGTAAGCAAACACTCTCCCAACTGAGCTATATCCCCACCCTCTATAGCTTTACTTTTAAGTTAAAAAAAAATGGAGATCAGAATAATATTTGAGGAACGGTGAGATGAATCAGTAGAAAAAGGCTCTTGCTGCCAAACCTAATGATCTGAATTTGATTCCTGTGACCCACATGATGAAAGAAAGCAAGGAACAAGGTCCTACAAGTTGTCTGACCGCTACATGCATACCATGGCATGCACAGGTCCCCTACACACACGCACATGCACACACACACACATGAACACATGCACACGCACACCACACACATGCATGCACACACATATATGCATGCACATGCACACACCATAGAAAATAAATAAATGTAATAAAATTATTAACCAGACTAATTACACGAAAAATAACAAGAGGATGAGAGCTTTCTACTTGTCAATGGGAAGATCAACCAAACTCCCATGAGAAAGATTATGAATGAAAAAGGAAAAAGCAGAAGAACAGGCCAGGCCTTGGAACATAAAACTAACTCCATACAACTCAGAATGAGGGAAACTGGGATGGTAATTGGTTTTTATCCAAAGGGAGGAAGGAGGGAGGGAGGGAGGGAGGGGAAGAGAGAAGAAGGAGAAGAAGAAGAAGAAGAAGAAGAAGAAGAAGAAGAAGAGGAGGAGGAGGAGGAGGAGGAGGAGGAGGAAGAGAAGGAGGAGGAAAAGGAGGAAGAGGAAGAGGAGGAGGAAAAGGAGACAAGAAAGGAACTGAAAGTAGTGAAAATATGTAACTGATCTCTGTGAACTTTCATGAAATCTCTGGAAAGCACCCTGATCAGCAAGTTAAAGAAGGGGCAGGAATGGATCTAACATTGGAGGAGGGAAGGGTGTTATAATAGCTAAAGGAAGTTGCATGTGCCCATGTGCGACACTTCTGTAGCACAGAGGAAGTGAGACTAGAATATATTCCAGAGACACTATGCTAAAGTTCAAGAGAAGAAAATAATAATACATAAAATGCCTAAAAATTTTAGTTTGTTCATTCCGTAGTTGTGAAAGAAACACACACATACACACACACACACACACACACACACACACACACACACACACACACACACACACACGGGGGTGGGAGGGAGGGAGTTACATATACAAGCATATGTTCTACAGAGTGACTTGTAACAGTGAAAACATAGAAATTTTCCCAAAAGCTCTTGACTTAATGGGTGGCTGGAGAAGTGATGGTTATGGATACAATGGGGGCTCGTGCTCCAAACTAAATCTTCATAAAGCCATATGGAAACATATCCAGATAAGTAAAAATTGAGTCAAAGAGAAATCCTTCTATTGTGTTTGTAGTTTGAACAGCTAATTACACTGCTGGGTTGAATTCTGTCCTCCCAACACTTTGTATGTTGAAATTTCAGTTCTTTAAGATGTGATTATAGCTGGACACCAACCCTCACGGATGTGATTGGTTAAGATGAAGTCATCAGGTGGGCCCAAATCTAGTATGGCTGACATCCTGATCAAAACAGGAGCTTCTGGCTGGAGAGACTGCTTAGCAGTTAAGAGAGCTTGCTGTTCCTCCAGAAGGCCCCAGCTTTGTTCCCAGCACCTGTATCAGGCAGGTTACAACCACCTGTAACGCTAATTCCTAGGGGCCTGATGCCTTCTTCTCTTCCCCTTGGCATGGCACTCACATGCAATAACCTCCCTCAACACACACTCATATACACAATTAAAAATAAATAAATAAAATCTTGGAACCCGAATTTGGGACTCAGTGTTACACACAGAGACATAGGGAGAACCCTGTATAAAGATAAAGGCCACAATCAAGTGATCCATCTGCAAAGCCAAGGTGCCAAGGACTGCAGTAAGAGACATAGAAGAATACACTCTTGCTCACGGCCCTCACAGGGACCAACTCTGACAAGGCCTTTAACCCCTGCCTTCAGAACTGTTGTCCAAGCCATTATGTTTTGGTTACTGTGTTATAGCAACCTTAGGGAACTCATACATACAGAATATTTGGATAGAAGGATAAATAGTCAGATAAACATATTGGTGAGTATACGCATGGATCGATATGTGGACCGATAAAGCAATTGACAATGTATTGACATGTGCGTGGATGGGTGTTTGCATATAATTCAGTGTCTGGAATTTCGCTTGCCAGATCTGTAAACAGCTTTCTCCAGAGGCAAAGAAAAAGAATTTCACTTTTAACATCACATACCTAATTTATTATATTAGGTACGTTTGGTTCATTATATTAAGCTAAGGATATGCTATTTTTGTAGCCAAAAAAAAAAAAAAAAAACCCTCATAAGGGGTATCTGGGTGTGAGATCTGTTCGGGAAGACATCTGTCTATGAGTAGTCATTGGTGCTTAGAGGTACATAAGATACCTCAGAAAGGGTAGACATAATTAATAGCAAATCAGCAGCAAAACCTGCAGGTCACAGGAAGAGCCAAAGCAGAATTTACAGATGAGGGACCCGTCAAGCCAACAAGGAAGGCAGCAAATATGGGGAAAGGAGCTCAGGGAGGGAATGAAGAACAAAACTAAAGCTCCAGACACAAGCCAAGCTGAGGGCTGACAGGAGTGGGAGCAGCGCGTACTACAGAATACACTACGATGTGGTTGACCACCCTTCCCCATAGCACTGTGTGTGAAACAGGAGCTCATCTGCCATTGGCATCCACGACAGAACTCTGAGGTACTGAGAAAGCTCAGAGGCCAGATCGTATCTGCCAGTCCAACAAAGAGCATCAGAAGCCACATTGCCCTGGAAGAGCCATGGCAGCATCTGTAACATTCTACAGAAACAATTAGGTAACGTCTAGGACTGGGCTCACAGGATAGACCCAAGGAAGTATCAGAGCTTACAATTAATATTGGTTGCTAATCAATTATGGATAACTGATTGTCCCTTAGGGAAAAGTCTATCTTGTTAGTGCTTGGTGGTTTGGTTTGGTTTTGCTTTGTAAGACATGGTCTCGTGTAGCCCAGGCTAGTCTCAAAAACACTCTATGTAACTAAGTATGACCTTGAACTTTGGATCATCCTGCCTTTCCCTCCCAAGTGCTAGGATTACATGGGTGTACCACCAAACCCAGTTTATCCTATACTAGGGATGGATCTGAGGTCATGATACATGCTAAGCAAACATTCTAACAACTGAACCACATATCCAGACTCATTTTGTTATATATATATATATATTGTTTTTTTTCCATGAGTCACGGTCTCATAGTAAGCTCCTAGAACTCACTATGTAGACTGGCCTCAAACTCATAGAAATCTACCAGCCTCTGCCTCCCACATGCTGGGATTAAAGGCCTGTACCACTATGCTAGGCTTGTTATAAGTGCATCCTAAATATTTACCTAGCTGCCATTTCGATCAGCCATGTGAATAAAGACATTCGGTTTATTAGTTTTATTTACAGATATTGACAGAATGACCATTTGTCCTTTCCTGACTGATTTGACAGGGATGAGGTAAGGTCAGGAGCAGACACTGAAGCTCTGAAGAGAGTGCAATTGCAAAACCTAACCAGGCTGAGGGGAGACTGCTCACAAAGGTGCGGGCTGGGAACTACACAAGGGTGTCTACTTCCCAGCCCGCAGCCACAGGCAAAGACCTGATGCTCCGGAGCCACGTTTTCACCTCTTCAAAATACAGGCATTGGGGGATGGAGAAATGGCTCAGTGGTTAAGAGCACTGCCTGCTCTTCCAAAGATCCTGAGTTCAATTCCCAGCAACCACATAGCAGCTCACAACTGCCTATAACTCCAAGATCTGACACACTCACACCAATGCACATAAGTTAAAATTAAATAAAAAAAAAAATACAGGCATTGATAACTACTTCACTCTATCTTCCTGAGGTCAACTGAGCTGATTCACACAGGGATCATGAAAGAACAGTGAGCGGCCACTAGCTGGCATTCTGTGTTTCTATTTGCTGCAGGATTCAAGCCTCAAAAGCTTGATGTGGGGCCGGCAAAATGGCTCAGCTGGTAAAGACGCTTGCTGACAAGCCAGATGACCTGAGTCCCATCCCTGGGAATCCACATAAAAGTGGAAAGAAGAGAACTGACTCCACAAAGTTGTCTTTTGTCCTCTACATGTGCACTGTGGTACACACTAAATAAGCAAATAAAAGCATAAATTAATGTGGTAATTTTTTTTCTTTTTTTTTTTTTTTTTTACTTTAAGAACTACCAAACAGAGCCAGGGGTGGTGGCGCACGCCTTTAATCCCAGCACTCGGGAGGCAGAGGCAGGCGGATTGCTGTGAGTTCGAGGCCAGCCTGGTCTACAGAGTGAGTCCAGGATGGCCAAGGCTACACAGAGAAACCCTATCTCGGAAAAAAAACCAAAAAAGAACTACCAAACAGAAGGAAACCACCCTGAAAACAGAGTATCCCTCCACAAAAGGTAAAAGTCTTCACTGTGTCTTCAGGTCTGGATGCCAAGAGAACGATCCATAATTCAGCTGTTACCCGAGATAGCGTGACCAGACTGGTGCTGATGCTGCGCTACATCACAGCTGAGGGTTTAGAGCCATCTGTGACACCTAAGTAGGATGTTGTCTTTGGAACCAGAGACTGGAGCTCTGGCTCCAAGCCCTGTGGAGAAGGGCACGCACTGGGGCTCAGAACCAAAGCAGCTCTGTGAGAGTGAGCAGAACATCAAAGCATGCCGAGGACATGTGTTGCACATGCAGTTTGCATCCTTGAAAGTGCTCGCACATTGGATGGTTCTTTCTTGTGCATCTTCAGAAGCAAGTTTTGTGCTCAATGGGAGAAATAGGGCTGCCAACCCCTAAGAAGCCCCGACTGTACAGCCACAAGTCAGGAGGACCTACCAGTCATACAACTGTCCCCCCAGTGTCCTTGGGTAGCAGGATCCAACGTACCTCCACGGGTACCAAAATTTGCAGATGCTCATGTCCCTCATGTAAAATGGCAGAGTGTTTGAGTATCGCCACAGACTGTAAATTATCTCAAGATGATTTATGATGCCTCTCATGGCATATATACTATACTGTAAGTAGTCCTTATGCTGTGTTGTTCAGAGACTAATGACAAAGAGGAAGGCTCATAGATGTTAAGTACAGACATAGTTTTTCCTAATAATTCTCAATCTGCAGCTGGTTAAACTCATGGCTACTTGAATCTGCAGTGCAGCATCCCAATTGTGTGCTGTATGCATCTGGTGCTTCAAACCCCTTCTGATGCTGATGCTGCAATCCCCGCCCCTAGCGCCAGGTGATGCGCCTTTTCTAGAGTTGGCGCCACCCATGGTTTCCATGTAAACTCTCTCTGAAGAGAATTGGACTTTCCACGGAGACACAAAGACCAACTTACCCCAGCTTCTGCAAGTTACACTGTGGGTCCTTGACTTTTTCACACAAAACTCGAACTCCTGAATCGCCCAAGGCATTTTCTCCAACGTACAGCCTGGTCAGAGAACAGCTGGAGCTCAGAACCGATGCGAGATCCTGACAACACGCAGATGTGAGACAGCAGCTGACCAACCTTCCATGCAGAGGGGACAAAGTCAGTGCCGTCGCTCATGTACTCTGTACCGCCAGCTAGGAGACCGTACTGTTTCCCTCAGCCAAAATCTGCACCCTGGCTCTACACAGCTCTCATCCCCTTCCCTGTTTGGTGAAACAGAACCTCTGTCCTACTCCTTTCACTTGGTTTTGGTTTTGGTTTTTGGTTTTCCGAGACAAGGTTTCTCTGTGTAGCTCCGACTGACCTGGTACTCACTTCATACAGAGATCTACTTGCTTCTGCCTTCTGAGCGTTAGGATTATAGGAGTACAGTGCTATGCCTGCCCCTTAAGTGCTTTCTTATCCCTTATGAACTCAAGTCTCCTGGAAGTATTCAGTAAGGACAGCACACAGTGAATGAGCTGCCTCTGCTGCTGCTTCAGCACCGGTTTCTTCTATTTAGTGTGAGGACTGAGGGCTTATTATGAGCTCTCGAAACTCTTCTACCATGACGCCTTGCAGTGCTTTTACTTTCTGAGGTACCTTCATGGCAGACAGTTTATTTGATTATTTATAAACACACACAGACACATGCACAACACACACACACATGCACAAACACACACACACATGCACAAAAGTGCATGCACTTGCTCATACACACCACTGCCATATTTCCCCCATGTAGCTTTCCCCCACAGAAATCACTGGCTGACTAAATGACTGGCAAACTAGCAGTAGGGAACACAGGACGTCCTCCAGGCCACTGAGAATAGTCTCATCCTCACATACGAGCTGATAGCAGTGAGGGAACTCACCAGAGTTTCTGCAGGTTGCAGAACAGATGCGTCAGGCCCATACACAGAAGTCTCACTCCAAAGTCCCCCAGGGCATTGTCACTGAGATCCAGCTCCACCAGCTTCTGGCTGCTGCTCAGGACAGAGGCGATGTCCGAACAGCATTGATGGGACAGTCCACAGCGCCCCAACCTTCACACCAAGAACAGAATCAGACATCAGAGCGTGGCCTTTCTCAGGGCTCTAGATCTTACATGTGCCCCAGACCCACATGTTCAAACTATGGCAAGTGGGAGCCCAGAGGAAGACACATGGGACATGTAGGCACTGAGGGGGTGACCTTAAAGGGATATTGAGATACTGTCTTCTCTCTGTCTCTTTCCCCCTCACTCTTGCCCTCTTTCTCCTTCTTCCATTAGTCATCACATTGTGCACAGACTCCCATATTGCATAACGCTACATCCACCTCTATCTAAATCTCATCACAGGCTCGAACCACAGACTCGCCTGACCATGGGCTAAAACCTGGAAGCAAAGCAAATTTTTTCCTCCTTTTAAGTTGACCATCTCAGGTATTTATCAAACGGACAGAGAGACGACTTGCACAGCCCCCTTCACTGCTAGTATTTTCCCGTCTGGCTGTGGTTGCTGCACCAGGCAGGAGCAGATGTGATGTGGAGCTACCAGAGTTTGTGGGCAACACACAGGACACATTAGAAGTGAGCGTTTCCTCGCCTGGGCATGGCTCAAGGCGGTGGTGTAGAGAGCCTTGCGGTGAGTGCACCAAGCACAAGTTAAGCTCAAAGGCACACAAAGGCGCGCAAAGGCACGCAAAGGCACGCAAAGGCACGCAAAGGCGCACAAAGGCACGCAAAGGCACGCAAAGGGCACGTCCTGGCTTGTAAATGAAAAGTGGGAGGAGCCTGGAGCCCCGGTCTTCAGGAGTATCTAACCATTGAAACACCCTCACTAGGCATGCATGCATCACTGGAGTTTTCATCTACATGGCAAAAAGTCTTTGCAGGTGTCATGACAGCACTCTCTCTACACTGAGGAGAAATTAGGTGTTCTCATAAAGTTCCTGTTCTGCTGGGTGGGGCAGGGACACCCAAGCCACAGCCCCAAAGACGCAAAGAGGAGAGAAAAGGAAGAGAAACTAGCCTCTCCGTGCTGGGCTGGCCATCAGCTTTGCCCCAGTCTTCGGTGAGCCACAAAGAAGAGCTGTGTGAACGTCAGCAAAGCGGAAGCAGAACCCAGGACCAGTGCTTGTGTAAACCTCAGGCCTCTGTCAGCGCCTCACACAGCTGAGATCAGCCATTGATTATGATGTGTGATTCTTTTTGCTGGGGCTTTTCCCCTCAAGAGGCCTGGGTCAGAAGCTTGGTCTTCAGTGTGGTGATCGAGGTGCGGAAACTCTTAAAGGGTGTCAATAGGCACAAAATAATGATGTCACCACAAGCTGCCCTCAAAAGGAATTAAAGGAGCTCCCTTAGGAATTCAGTTAGTTCCCCAGTGAAGTGACTTAGTGGACAAATGTTCCTGCCACCACCCCAACCTAATGACCTGAGCTCTAGTTCAGAATCCAGTTTCCAAAGCTGTTCTCTGAGTTCCACATGCATGCTGTGACATGTGACATGTGCAGGCCCATGTACACACATACATAGATAACAACGCACAACACACTTTTTAAAGACAAGAAAAAATTGAAAAAAAAATTTATTTTTGGTTTTTTGAGACAGGGTTTCTCTGTGTATCCCTGGCTATCCGCTGTCCTGGACTTGCTTTGTAGACCAGGCTGGCCTCGAACTCACAGAAATCCACCTGCCTCTGCCTCTCGAGTGCTGCGATTAGAGGTGTGTGCTACCACCACCTGGCTCAGAAATGTTATTTTGAAATTGTATTGTTTTTTAATTTTAAAAATTCTTATTTGATATATTTAAAGTTAAAATAGAGCATAGAATGGACTATTTGAAGTTCAAAGGTATAGGACAATAATATAACTTATAGGCCAGAAGGGGAGGCATTGAAGTATACCATGGAATAGGCTTTGTATAAATACTATAGTAAGCTAAATATGTAGGGAATAAGTCTAAAAGAAAAATCACCAAAATAGCACAATGAAAATCTGCAGCTGATAAGACAACAGAGGAAAATGGATCAGAAATTTTCAGTAAAACTCAGAAATAATAAAATAATTCTCAATAATATAAAGCTACTCAAAAAGGAGAATATGGGAATTAATTTTTTTACATATTACGGATGTCTTACCTGCTTGTACATCTGTGTACCATGTGCCTACAGTGCCCACAGAGGCCAGAGGAGAGTGTTGGATCTCCTGGGATTAGATTTACAAATGGTTGTGAGCCACTATGTGGGAACTGGGAATCGAACCCTGGTCCTCTGAAAGTAAGTGCTCTTAATCACTGAGCCGGCTCTCCAGTGCCCCTCAAATAAGAATTTCCTAATTAATCTACCTTTGATATGGAGGAGTTGAATAAAAGCAGTTGCATGGGCTGTTGGAGAAATAGCTTGGCAGGAAAGAGGTCTTGTACTTGCATAGGACCCAGGTTTGGACTCCAACACCCACATGGTAGCTTACAACTATCCACTGCTTTAGCTCTAGGGAATCCAATACCTCCTTCTAGCCCCCAAGAGTACCAGGCATGCACATAGTGCACAGAAATACGCACAGGCAAAACATCCATACACATAAAATAGAAAAATCTAAAAGAAAAGAAAAAGAAGATGCAGAGAGACATAACAGTCAATACTCTGATGCCCACTTTTGTTGTTGTTGTTTGTTTTGTTTTTTGTTTTTGTTTTTGTTTTTTTGAGAGAGGGTTTCTCAGTGTAATCGCCCTAGCTGTCCTGGAGCCCTCTTTGTAGTCCAGGCTGGCCTCAAACTCACAGTGCTCCACCTGCCTCTGCCTCCTGAGTGCTAAGATTAATAAGGTGTGTGCCACCATGCCGAGCTCCTGATGCACACTTTAAAAAAAAAAAAAAAAGATTTATTTATTTATTATGTGTACAGTGTTCTGTCTGCACATATACATGCACACCATCAGAGGGCACCAGATCTCATTATAGATGGTTGTGAGCCACCATGTGGTTGCTGGGAATTGAACTCAGGACCTTTGGAAGAGCAGCCAGTGCTCTTAGCTTCTGAAGCATTCCTCCAGGCCCTGATGCACACTTTTCAAGGCCGACATGCCTTGGTGTTGCAAAGACCATCGCAAGATAACATGCAGTCTTCCCCAGTGAGCTGACAGGCTAAGCTTACTGAAGCATCCAGCACACTGTTCCTAGCCCCAGGCTGGCCAAGAGAGAAAGCGAACAGCAACCTACATAGGAGGTAAAGTTGATGTTAAAAACACAGTGTTGGGTGCTGTGTAGTAAGAGCAAGAGAGAGGTACAGAAATGCCCTAGAGAAATGAGCTTAAGGACCAGGCATGCCAGCTCACACTCTTAGCCCCACTATAAAAGCTGAGAGAGGAAGATTGCTGGAGCCAGAAAGTATAAGATCAACTTGAACAACATACTGAGACCCTATCTTTTAAATAAATAAATAAACAAAAAATTAAAAGCTGTATTACTTGTTAAAAATTCAAATGCTACGTGTGTCCATGCTATGTGTATGTGTGTGCTAAGTAGAGCTGGAAGTATGGTTCAGGGATCCAGCTAAAGAAATGACCCAGGGACCCAGCAGGAGGGCAGGATGGTCCAGGGACCAGCTGGAGGGATGGTCCAGGGGCCCAGCTGGAGGGATGGTCCAGGGCCCCAGCTAAAGGGATGGTCCAGGGGCCCAGCTGGAGGAATGGCCCAGGGGCCTGGCTAAAGGGATGGTCCAGGAGCCCAGCTGGAGGGATGGTCCAGGAGCCCAGCTGGAGGGATGGTCCAGGGCCCCAGCTAAAGGGATGGTCCAGGGGCCCAGCTAAAGGGATGGTCCAGGGGCCCAGCTGGAGGGATGGTCCAGGGCCCCAGCTAAAGGGATGGTCCAGGGCCCCAGCTGGAGGGATGGCCCAGGGGCCCAGCTAAAGAGATGGTCCAGGGGCCCAGCTGGAGGGATGGCCCAGGGGCCCAGCTAAAGAGATGGTCCAGGGGCCCAGCTGGAGGAATGGCCCAGGGGCCCGGCTAAAGGGATGGTCCAGGAGCCCAGCTGGAGGGATGGTCCAGGGGCCCAGCTGGAGGGATGGCCCAGGGCCCCAGCTAAAGGGATGGTCCAGGGGCCCAGCTAGAGGGATGGTCTAGGGGCCCAGCTGGAGGGATGGTCCAGGGGCCCAGCTGGAGGGATGGTCCAGGGGCCCAGCTGGGGGGATGGTCCAGGGGCCCAGCTGGAGGGATGGTGCAGATGCTCAGACTTGGTCATGTAAATCACAGAAGGCTGAACATGTGGGTTATACTAGGGAGGCCATAGGAAACACACTTTTCATCCCCACAACCGTATCTGTGATGAAGCTTCCCAGTTCTTGCCCAGAAGCCTGGAAATGGAAATGGAAGATATGGCCTCTTTTGCCACCGAGAAATAGCTCTTTTCACTTCTTCATCACGCCCTACCTACAGCTTCCCAAACTTACCTCTAGCCCATTTAGCCTGCACTAGCTTACACTAGCCCATTTAGCTTACACTAGAATCAAAATGTGTCCCTCCAAAGCTTCCTCTAGCAATGTTCCACCCCACAGGGCCACAGGGTGTGACCATATTTGGAAATAGCTACTTCAAACAGGTATTTGCACTGAATCCTCAGTGTTGGCCTAGTCCAGCTGCACTGGTACCAGTACAGTACAGTAAGAGGTGAGAGCACAGACACACAGCTGGAACGGGATGCAAAGACTCAAGGACTCAAAGAGGGAAAAAGCCAAGGAGAAAGACTCAGAATGAATCAACCAGTGGACACACGACTTTGGACTTCTAGCATCCAAACATTGTTAAAGCCATTAGGGCTTGGCTCTTCGTCCTTTTTTTACAGTAGCCCTGGGCACAACTGACCAGGCCTCCACCTACACCCCCATGTGCGAACTTACCACAGTCTCTGAATGTTACAGCTTGGGTGCTGGAGTGCCTCACACAGCACCCTCATGCCTGGATCCCCCAGAGTATTGTCACTGAGGTCCAGTTCAGTGAGGTTCTGGTTGGAACTTAGAGTGGAGAAGAGGCCTCGGCAGAAGCTAGACGTGAGGCAGCAGTTCACCAGTCTAGAATGGCAAGGAAGATGGACAGAAAAGAGCATTAGTGTCTAGTAGCGACAGACTGGACAGGGGTCCCGGCACCTGTTCATAGGAAAGTCTTCTGGATGTCAAGACACTGGTCAGAGAACCACTGTGCATTCAGCGAGGTGGGAAGCGGGCCAGCGAGCCTCCGGTACAGAGTTTCCTTTGGAGATGCAGAGAAGTAAGCCTTTGGCTTATGGCAAACACGCTCGGGGACCTCCTTCCCCCATTAGACAGCTGTTGTGACCCTGACTGGGACATGCAGCTAAGTGGCCCAAGGAGCACCTCTAATTCAGGCTGCCCAAGTACATCAGGAGTGTTGTCAAAATCCCCGGGCTAGGCTGCAACCACAGAAGTAAAGTAATGAATGGCTCCTCACTTCTCCTCCTGGGCCTTAGCAGAGTCCCCGCCTTCTTCCTCGGTGTGTGGTCCCAGCCAGCTCTCTTATCCTCTCTCCGCCTTGTGTTAGGGCCCTAGGGAGCAAGTCTGCCTTCTTCTCCTATCTCCTTTCTCTTCCCCTCTCCCACCGGTGTGGCCTGGATGTTCACCCTACCCTTCAGAAACTCAATCGATACCCTCGTCTCAGAATGCTGGGGGTCAAAGGTGAGGCCTTTGGAAGACGGTTGGTCATGTGGGAGGGCTCTCATAGAGACTACCAGCAGCCTGTGAAAGAGAGAATTGGAGAGCCGCCCTCCTCCCACCAGGTAAAAACAGCATGTGGGGTCCTCTATCTTTAGACTTCCTGTCCTCCACAACTGTAATATCTAGACCTTTTATCTTCAAAACTAGCCTAGTCTCAGACATCCATTACAGCAGCAAGGGCTGAGGTAAGGCGGACATGGAATACAAGCAATGGACGTTTACAAACATTTCCACGCAACGCCACAGCCCACCTGCTACCTCGTGCTCAAGTGATATTCTCCCCAGATGCTTGTTTCTTAGTTTAGTGGGTTTTGCTCTCAATCCCGTTTATTCACCTGGCATGCGTCACTCTCTACAATGAAAGGGTGGCCGTCACCTTACCACAAGGCTTGTCCGTTATATTTGGAAAATAATCGGTCAGAGAGGAGAGGAAGGAAGGAAGGAAGGATCAAGAGAAGTAACCAGGAAGTATAAGGCCTGTACTACCATCTGCCCGGAGCCCAGTTTCCTTACCTGGAAGCGCAGGCGGCATAAGAGTCTGGGAAAACACACTGGACCTGGCCTAAGTGTCGACTTCTTTCCTTCTCTCCTTCCTCCTCCTTGGGTGAGTTGTGGAGAAACCCCAAGGAGAGTGTCTTTACCCTGTGACAGTTCTTAATACAAAAGGAAGAAACCACGTGGTCCATTCTGGTAGAGAGGTTGATCTCAATTTTGGGAAAGTGGTCCATGGCGCTCCTCACAAAGTCTTCCTCCTGCATCTCATACAGACAGTAGAACAGTTCCAGCTGGCTGGGCTGCCTCTGCAGCTTCTTGGCCTTGGCCTTCTCCTCGATCCATCTCAGCAATTCCAGTCTGACTTCCTGAGAGATCTTGCAGCTTAATTTCTTCTCCAAATAGGAGGTTCTCTCCTGGTTTACAAGGCCAAAGAGGAAACGGACAACAAATATCAGATAGCCCTTCTCAAACTTGCCGTAATTTTCTAGGAGGACCTTCACGTCTCGGTTCAGAAGATCCGAGCAACCTCCTGGTCCCTTCCTCACGGTCATGCCCCCTTCCTCCCCCTCCTCCCTCTCCTCCTCCTCCAGCAAATAGTACATAGCAGCAAAGAACTCCTGGAAAGTCATGTGGCTGAAACTGTAGAATCTCTCGCAGTCCACTTCCTTCTGGAACACGTTCATCCTGAGGAAAGCAGAGACATCTGCCTTTTGCAGGCCGTGTTTCCTCAGATCACACTCCTCAAATAGGATTTTCTGGTTCCAGATTCCATCCGCAGCCAGTGAGCAGAGGCCCTGCAGGTAGCCCGAGAAGAGGTGCTCCTCGATGCCTGCCCGGGATTGCATCAGGCTGGAAAGGAAAAAGACATAGACGGCGGTGGTGGTCTTGGATGTCTGGGCCAGGCTCTTCCCAGTCTCCATCTGCTGTTTCAGCCCTGTGCACACAATCCAGCAGACCAGGGGGATGAAACACATGGTGAAGAGAATCTCGTTTTCTTGGATCAGCCGGAAGGCCTCCCTGGCCTGCAGCTCATTTGAGAAGTACTTAAAGAAATACTCCTTCCTTTTGGCCTCAGAGAAACCTAGGATCTCGACATGGCGGGGGTGGTCCAGCAGGTGCTGCAGCTTCTCCAAGGCCACGGGCCTTGTCGTAATAAGCAGAGAGGCTTTGGGCAGCAGTTTCTTCCGGATGAGGCTGCTCAGCAGAATGTCTCCCCGGACAGCCTTCTGCCAGTCTGTGCAGACCTCTGCAATGTGCTCATCAAAGGCCCCTTGCAGCTCATCAAAGCCGTCCATGAGGAAGAGGATCCTGGAAGGCTTGCGCAGGATCTTGCACACAGGTGGGTTCGGGTCAGGCCAGCAGCTGACAATCAGGTCTTCCAGACTCCTTGGTGTCCTGAGGCTCACCTCTCGGCAGTGGATAAAAAACAAATAATCGAATTTGTCTTTGAAGAGCTTGCCAGATGCCCAGTCCATCATAATCTTCCTGGCTAGTATTGTTTTCCCTATGCCTGCTGCTCCCTGGAACACCACTGTGTGCACGGGCTCTGAGTGCTCGTCCTCAGGCTCAAACAGCAACTCCAGCTTGATGGAACTCATGGGGCGGTCCCACATTTTAGTCCTGCCGATGGTCAGTAGCTCGTGCTCCCTCTCCTGCTTGCTTGGATGCTCCTTGACCAGTTGCAGCTGAGTGTAGCGTTTGTCGATGTCCACACTCTCCCCCAGGCGTGCGTTCCTATCTTTGATACAGTAGAACCTGCTTCGCACGTGTCTTCTGTACATCTTACAGTAATCTGTAGCAGAGACAGAAAGGGAGAATCCAGGGAAAGCCCACACATATCTCTTCCCCAACAGGAAGCTACTAACAGACCTAGGCTCTCACAGGAAAAACATTGAGAATTGTGAGGATTCAAGAACAACAACATCAAAAAAAAAAAAAGCAAAGAGGGCTGACTGTCAAAGATACAAATGTGCTACATAGCAAGGTCTACTCACTGAAGCAATAGCAGCGTGACTGTTATGGCCACAGCCGACCATTTTATGATTGGAATTGAAGCCTACTCCAAAGGGAGGAATTCATATCTGGTACTGAAAATCCAGCCAAAGGCCTGTGTGGCTGGGATCCATAAGCCTTAGTGGCAATATGTTCTCCAGGCATCTTATTGTATCTGCTACAGTTTTCCAAATGTGTGTAGGCAACATAAAATGCAAATAAATATTAAAAACATGTCTGTGTGCCTAAAAGGAAAATCACTGGCTTATACTCTAGAGGAAGTAAGGATTGGGTGAGAGAAATAGGAGGTGTAATTCTTCTCCACTGCTCAAGTATATCAGGACCTCAGAAGGCTGTTTTGGTTTTGGTTTTGTATTTTTTTGTTTTTTGTTTTTTTGTTTTTGTTTTGTTTTTTGTTTTGTTTTGTTTTTTTTTTTTTTTTAGACAGGGTTCTTTGGACTTCAGAACTCTGATGTCAGTTACTTTCGACTCATGATAAAGCAGAGAGCCAGAGCTGTGGGCACAGCCTCCAGCTAGAGAACCTTCTACCTTGAGTCTGAAGCCCGTATCTACCTGAGTAAAGCCCTCCCCTGGGACTTTAGGAGACCCTGTAGATGGACATCTGCTTCTTGCTTCCTGAACCGGGACCCTGCAGAGTGCCCAAGCTCCCCAGCTTTCCAGTTCCTTAGCCTCCCGTTCCGAGTCTCAAAACAAAGTTGAAAGCAGCAGCTCGATGCATACCTTTCTTCTTTTTACAAATTGAGATGCGGGAAAGATATCCCAGTAAACCCATCCACTCCTCTTCAAGGCTGTCTTCCTGGCATACCACAAAGAGACTGGAAGGACATGTAGTATTATCTAAACACAAAAGGAAAAAAAAAACAACACAAAGTTCATCACACAGTCCTCAAGCAGAGAACAGAACTGAGCCTCGTCTATGGGGTGAGTCAAAGGCCCCTACCTCATATTCCTTCTGAAGTAAACATGGCTTAGCCAGGCCTGACAGCACATACCTGTAAGCTCAGCACTTGGGAGATGGAGGGAGAAAGATCAGAATTTCAGACTTATCCTTAGCTATGTAGTGAGTTCAAAGCCAGCCTGGGCTACATGAGATCATGACTCAAAGAGGAAAAACAAACAAACAAACAAAAAAGTAAGAGGAGAGTGTGACCAGCGTATGGCACTTCGTGCTGTTGGTTCTTCTTACTCCCACCTTCCACCCCCAACACTAGAGAAGAAGATGAAGAGAAAAGGATAGAGAAGAAAGAAAAGAACTCCCTGAACAAGTCAGAGGTTGCAGTGTGTGTGTGTGTGTGTATGTGTGTGTATGTGTGTGTATGTGTGTGTATGTATGTGTGTGTATGTATGTGTGTGTATGTATGTGTGTGTGTATGTATGTGTGTATGTATGTGTGTGTGTATGTGTATGTGGGGTGTGTGTATGTGTGTGTATGTGTGTGTATGTGTGTATATGTGTGTGTGTGTGTGTGATATTATTGCTAGATTACTTCCTGCTGATTAGGGGCATCAAGCTTCTTGGGGCAAGTTTGGTCTTCACCGTCAGAATATCTAATTTCTCCTTCTTCCTGTATCTTCTTTGTGCATGACTACTTAACAAGCCATGACCAACAGCTTCCAACAACCCACCCCACCTCTCGGGTGCTCTAGCATTTATCTATCCTCAAAAAGGTCTCCAGAATTCCAAATGTCACACAGTCACAGAAACTATCTGCAGCTGACAAAAAAACACACCTCTGCTAGAGCACGTGGGAAATCACAGCCACCTGCTGTGAAGCAGTCCCCCACATCGCCATACCTGGGAGTAAAACAAAAACAGTCTTATAATATTTCTGGGTTTGTTTTGTTTTGTTTTGTTTTGTTTTCGAGACAGGGTTTCTCTGTGTGGCCTTGGCTGTCCTGGACCCGCTTTGTAGACCAGGCTGGGCTTGAACTCACAAAGATCCGCCTGCTTCTGTCTCTGCCTCTCCGAGTGCTGGGATTACAGGCGCACACCACCATACCCGGCTCTATTTCTGTGGTTTTTAAAGAAACCAAAACTCTAAAGTTCTCACTCTGGGAGCAGGAAGTAAACATGGCTCAGAGTCGCAGACCATAGTTTTGTCATAGGAAGCCCAGTAAACATGATTCTGTTTGCCTCACTTTGAAAGGATAGCTGTCAATCATCAGACAAACATGAATGTCTTCCCCAGGCCCAGGAGTCCATCAGAGAACATATGAGATCTAACAGTGTTTCCTTTGCTGTCTCTGGTACCCTGATTCAGAGGCCATGGGAACAATTCTCAATGTTCACCTTACAGGCTCAACCTCCTGTGACCTCAGCTGCACGTATGTAGCCCATTTGGGTCATATCCTGTGCTGTCATGTCTGGATTTCTGAGTCTTCAGGAGTGAACACTAAGTCACCAGCCTAATAAGTATCTCAGAACAATGGCCAACTACGTTCACACTGAAAAGTCTGAAGCAGCTCTTTCTGTCAGTGCTGAGGCTCAGGCGTCGCTTCTATGGAAAACTCAAAGGCGATTCCAACAGGTCCCTACAGCCAAGAAAAATGGGTCCAAATAGTCCAGACTTGCTTCCTAGGGGAAATTTAGGAACACAACAAAAGCGTCCACCAGGAAAAACACATACAACAGATCAAGGACAAGGCAGGAGCCTAAGGGTCAGGTCCCCACTCCTGTGGAGATAAAGTCATTCTGGAAGATACTGCCAGGGATGTAGCTCAGTGGGAGAGTGCCTTCCGAGCATGGATGAGATCTATCTCACACCACATAAGCTGGGCATGGTGCCAGGACACACTCCCAGCACCCAGGAAGTAACTCACTTTAACAAAAAAAAAAAAAAAAAAAAAAAAAGCTTTAAAGACTGGTGATAATTTTCGCACTTAAAAAAGCTGACATCGCATGGCTATGCTTTTATAGTCTTGCCTGGCTCTTTGCTCTGGCTCGGCTGGCTCTGACTGGGGAGCCCTGGGTCATCAGAACCTCTCCCTGGCTCATCCCATCCGTTTAAAGCACTAACAGTACTAGTAACTACGTCATGGGGTTATGGAAGGAGGAACCAACCCCATTAAAATTGCCTCATACCAGGGGCTGGCGCGGTGACTCAGTGGTTAGGAGCACTTGTTGCTCTTCCAGAGGACCTGGGTTTAGTTCCCAGCAACCACGTGGTGGCTCATAACTATATGTAACTCTAGTTCCAGGAAATCTGATACCCTCTTCTGGCCTCCTCAAGTGCCAACACAGGCATGGTGTACATATAGACACGGAGGAAAACATTCACACACACATAGGGCGGGCCGTGGTGATGCACACCTTTAATCCCAGCACTTGGGAGGCAGAGGCAGGTGGATGGCTGTGAGTTTGAGGCCAGCCTGGTCTACAAAGTGAGTCGAGTCCAGGATGGCCAAGATAACATAGAGAAACCCTGTCTCGAAAAACCAAAAAAAGAAGAAGAAGAAGAAGAAGAAGAAGAAGAAGAAGAAGAAGAAGAGAAAACATCTAGAAGTTCCCAGTAAGTTCTTCTGCTGCCAAGCTTAATGCTTCACTCTTGCTGTAGCCATTCTTATTGTATGCGTTCTCAGCACAGGTACAAGCACAGCTGCATCATGATGTGCAGATTGACTGCCACACAGCCCCATCCCTTTCCTCTGTATCACTGTTGCTTTTCTATACACCTTCTCATGTCCAACTGACCCAGTGGTGTGGGGTTGGACCCCTGGGCCCTGTGCAGGCCGGGCAGGCACAGTACTAGTTACCCCTACCCCCAGCATCCTTAGCCGATGACTCCTTGTGATTGCTCCCTTCTGCCACTACAACTCAGTATCCTCTGCCTGTGAGTTTCTGGTTACCTTGAATTCCTTCTGTCAGTTGGGAGACTAGAGATGGACCTCATCACTATGTAGACTCATAGAGCATGGTCCCAGCCACACCAGGCTCCTGGGAATAGGCAAATACTGTGATTGGAGCTTTTACAGAATTAGAAAAAGCACACTGGGTGCAGGAGAGATGGCTCAGAGGTTGGGAGTGCTACTTGCTCTTCCAGAGCACCCGGGTTCAAATCACAGTACCCACATGGCAACTTACAACTCTCTGTAGCTCCAGTTCTGGGGGATATGACACCCTCACTTAAACATACATGCAGGCAAAACACCAATGTAAGTAAAATGAAAATATTTTTTTTTAAAAGAAGCCAGGTGCTGGTGGTAGCACAAGTCTTTATTCCCAGCACTCAGGAGGCAGAGGCAGGCAAGTCTCTGTGAGTTTGAGGCCAGCCTGGTCTACAAAGCAAGTCTAGGACAGCCAGGGCTACACAGAGAAACACTGTCTTGAAAAAAAAACCAGTCCAAAACAAAAAGCAGGAGGAGAAGAAGGAGGGAGGAAGAAATGAGTGCGGAGGAGGAGGAGGAGGAGGAGGAGAAGAAGAAGAAAGAAGAGAAGAAGAAGAAGAAGAAGGAAGAAGAAGAAGAAGAAGAAGAAGAAGAAGAAGAAGCACACTGTTTCTTCAACCACGAAGAAGAAGGAAGAAGAAAAGAAGAGAAGAACGAAGACAGAGTAAGAAGAAGAAGAAGAAAGAAGAAGAAGAAGCACACTGTTTCTTCCAACTCTGTCATATCCCACCAGGAGAAGAGAAAATGGCATAATAATAAATTAGCACTGTAAACATGCTAACTTCTACGTAGCAAAGGACATAATCTCCCACCACTTAGAAGGCAGAGAAAAGATTATTCTGATTTTAAACAAGAATAAATTAATAAAAAAAAATTAAAAAAAATAAAATAAAATAAAAGCAGCTGTAATAGGAAAAAAAAAAAAAAGATTATTCTGATTTTAAAAGCCAGCCTGGAGTAGTTTTGCAATTTAAGGGTAGTCTGGGATACATGAGACTAACTCAAAACCAAAGAAAGAAAGGTGTTAATAAACACAGTTACCCATTGGTAGAAGAAGAGACAACCAAAATGCTGTGTGTGTGTGTGTGTGTGTGTGTGTGTGTGTAAATATTCATTATTAATCTTTTGTTAGTTAGTTTGTTTTTTGTTTGTTTGTTTGAGAGAGAGTTTCTTTGTGAAAACCCCCTGGTTGTTCTTTGTAGATCAGGCTGGCCTCGAACTCACAGAGATCCACCTCTGCCTCCCAAGTGCTGGGGCTAAAGGTGTGTACCACCACACCCGGCCAGCTAGCACTAATCCTGACACAGCTGAAGACATTATGCTCAGTGAAACAAGCAGGCCACAAGAGACAAACAGTTCATGGTTCCACCTGTGTGAGGCATGCTTGGTGGTAAAGTTCACAGGGACAGAAAACAGAAGGGTGGTTGCTAGGCAATGGGGTGCTGGAGACTGGTCACCTGGTGCGTTGGGAGCTTCTGTTGTGCAAGATGAGGAGCTGTGGAAGTTGGTTGCACAACAACATGAGTTTCCTTATTACTAAGCCATATATATTAGATTTCTCAAATTCTACATTTTATGTCATGTGTACTTTACTGTAAGGAAAAAAATGTCTTGTTTACTCACTCGACTCTGGCTGGTCCTTCTTAGCTTTTTCCCAGAGGTCTCTCCTGTTGATCGCTGCAAAGATCCATACAGCCATGGCCCATGCCTTCTCCTCTCCATTGAAGTCAATCATGAGTGTGGCTAGATCCAAATGGTCTGCCTTCTTCTCTCCATCTGGCCCCGGGGGAGTGGGATGCAGCCATTCTCAGGCGGGTAATCTTCCAAATGCATTTTGAATTTCTTAAGATCCACATCTTCAAGGTCCTCTAGATACTGGGCCAGCTTGCAGCGGACACTTGTCATCTTCATCAGCAGCCCTTTCGAGGATCTTTGATCTTGGGCCCACACTGGCACAGCAGGAATGAGAACCCCATGTGAGTCTCCACTTCCAGAAAACGAAATGATCAGCAACTCAGAAGACTAAAAGCTAATACTGAAACATCACAAGGTACCCTATAGAATGGTACAGGTCTTAAAGTTTCCTAACTTGGAAAAACTCAAAGGAAAAAAAAGCATCACTTGACTGTATGAGTCACCATCTGTGACGTAGTAAGTAATAAGTAAGCCGGATGCTTACCAGAAAATTCTCTCAGCTTGATCCAGGAGTATGTCCTGAGCCATGGAAGAAAAGTTCCTCTGTAGAGATTTAAAAAAAAAAAAAGCCCATCAATACAGGCAGCTACAATAGACAGAGAACAAACATCCGTGAGGTCGCCAGAACTGTGGTCCCATGATGACAAGGCTAGGACATGGACAAGCTCTTCACTATTTCTCAGTTTCAACTTCCCCCTTCAGTCACTAAGAAAGCAGAAAACATTGCTTTCCGATTTCTTTTCATGGAAGGTTCTAGTTTCTTGTTTCTATTTTCATCTGAAGGAAAGGGACAAAGGGAAGAGAACGCCAGGAGAAAATAAGCTTTGTAATGAAAGAGCACTAGAGGGGAGGACTCCCAGCACTGAGGGACAGTCCTCACTGCTGCTGTGTTTCCCACTGATCAGGTGGGACTTGGTGCACATATAGCAAAGACTAAATACATGTCTCTTTAATGGCTCTTTGAGAATTTCACAAATAGCCGGGTGTGGTGGCACACACCTGTAATCCCAGCACTCGGGAGGCAGAGGCAGGTGGGTGTCTATAAGTTCGAGGCCATCCTGGTCTACAAATCGAGCCCAGGATAGCCAGGGCTACCAAAGAAACCTCGTCTCAAAAAAAAACCAACCAAACAAAATTCACAAATATAACGGGCATTGTGACTCACATTTAGTAAGAACTGCTCATAGTCAGATGCGACCCTGATTTTTTTTTTTTTTTCTTTTCCTCACCTAGTTTCTCAACTGAGGCATCCAAGTTCCTTCTGCTGACTAGTAGACACTAAGGGGCTTTCTCAGACTGAGCTTGGAAAATGGTAGTCGCCTACCTTGCATCTCCTCTCCCCGTCTCATGCGGCACCTCTCCACCTTCCCTTTCACTGTCCTTAATGCTTTTGCTGACAGCTGCCCCAGCTCCACAGACCCTCTACCCTGCAGTTCCCGGTCTGTTCCAGGGTTCCTCAGTCCCCCGCTTCCTGCTGCTGAGACGGGCCACAACAGGTCTGGTCCTTATTTTAGCTGACCCCTGTCTTCCCGCACTTTTGCGCACACGAATCCCACCCTCCCACCGCCCTGAGTGGATGCTGTTGAGACCTGGGAAGCTATAATTGTTTCTTCTGCACCACCCCTACCCCCACCTCCCCAACACTCACAAATAACGACAAACAGAACATCCCAGAATTGCTTTAGACTTAGCGTCTAGAAGAAATGCCTAGTCTCATGAGCAAGAAAAACCATGCCATTAATACAGCCTCCCGTTCCTTCCCTGGACCTTTCATCCACACTGTCCCGTGAAACTGTACTCACCCCCGGCACCAGCCTTAGGTGCAGATAAAGGGGAAATGAGGTGAATTTATAGTGACTACTGTGACACTGGGAGACAGGAAGGATGTGGCTTCAGGAAGTGGACGAGCTTGCATCACTGTCAAAAGCAGACTAACAGTTACTCATCTGGATGGGTTTTCCAAACCCGAGCAATAGAGCTCTGAGTCTAAGCCTGGGCTGCAGACCAGAATTCCCCCAGGTTCTTGTGGAAGCCTTTACACACAGTAGGAGAAAGTGAAATCTCAGGGCTCAGCACACAGTACAAGCAGCGCAAGGGGAGTTCGGGTCCCAGCAGAGGGGGAAAGTGAGCAGTGATGAGCAGACCTGGTGTTTGGAGAGTTGAGAACAGGGTCAGGTTCTGAAACCCCAGATTCCATTCTCTTTCTCCTCACATGGAGATGGGCAGTGGGCAGCTACAAGTGTTGGCCATTTCCTGTCATCTTTAGAGGCAGAAGTCCTACTCCACCTGTCCGGTTGGTGTGGAGAGTTGGCTGTGTCCCAGGAAAAGCCAAAGAGCTTGGCTTTCTCTACCCTTGAAGAATAAGGAGAAAGATGGCCACACTGACCTGCATCCCCTGCTCCTCTTGGTGGCTGCAGGATCAGAGCCTGACAAAGGCATGAGCTCCTGCATCTCAGAGACTGCAGATACAGAGGTGGAAGCAACAAGAATTCAACTGCTAAAGCTGGGCAGGAAGCAGACCAGACATGCTCAGGAAGATGGGTACCTGAGGTTTTTTTTTTTTTTTTTTTTTTTTTTTGAGACGGGGTTTCTCTGAGTAGCCTTGGCTGTCCTGGGGTCACTTTGTAGACCAGGCTGGCCCCAAACTCACAGAGATCCACCTGCCTCTGCCTCCTGAGTGCTGATTACAGGCATATGCCACTGTGCACAGCTTGATAATATTTTTCTTACAAGTCAGGTTGACTGAGCTATTTTTTTCTTGCATGTAACAAAAGTCCACACCTTTATAAAAATAAATATATAGGTCAGTAGAAGAGGATAGAAAGTACAAAACTAAGCCCAAGTTTATGTAACTAACAAATTTTTGACAAGGACAGCCAAGAAGATAAGAAGAAAAGGATAATCTCATCAATAAATGTTCTCTCAGTCAGACCAAGTGCAAATCTGTAATACCAGCCGCTCGGGAGGCTGAAGCAGGGCACTACAGGTTAAAGGCCATCCAGGGCATATTAGTGAGGCCCTGACTCAAAATAAAAAGAAGGGAGGGTAATGCAGCTAGATGGGACAGCCTTACCTAGCAAGCCAAAGACCCTGGGTTCCGTCCCTAGGACGGCAAAAAGCAAAAATTAGAAAGAAATAAATGATTGGCCTCCAGAAAACTGGATAGTTAAATGCTGAAGAATAAAACTGGACCCTGCCTGATCTCACACCATGTTCAAGTCCACTCAGAGTGATAAAGATGTAAACATCTTTACCTAAATGCCTGAAAGACAAAGCCTGTTAATACTGAGGATGGTGAGCCGGGCGTGGTGGCGCACGCCTTTAATCCCAGCACTCGGGAGGCGGAGGCAGGCGGATCGCTGTGAGTTCGAGGCCAGCCTGGTCTACAAAGTGAGTCCAGGATGGCCAAGGCTACACAGAGAAACCCTGTCTCGAAAAACCAAAAAACAAAAACAAAAACAAAAAAATACTGAGGATGGTGAGGGCATTTAGGCATCTCCTGAGAAGCAATACAAGGAGACGTAAAATAGACTATGAGAACCAATCAAACTAAAGAGCCCTGAGGACACAACGAGCAGAGTGAAGAAGCCACTAACAACTTTGAAGAAGACATTTGTAAACCACATATTAGACAAGGGATTAATGGTAGGCGCCTTTTTAAAAACTACTTCAATTTATTGCAGTTTCTTATATTCCTTTCTCCCTTTTCCTCAATCCCTTCCAACATCCCAACACCAGGTAGAAGAGAAAGAAGCTTGGTTTCCTTAGCTACTTCCTGCTGCTAGAGTTGTTGGGTTCCTTGGGGCAAGTCCAGTCTTTGTTTCAGGATATCGCTGACTTTTCATCGAACTGTTTCAACAGCAGCCAGGAACAGCAGGAAGAGGGGTGAAGCCTTCTTTCTTGGACTCCCCCTCTCCCCCACCCCACCCCCGCCACTCTGATATTTATTCCCTCTCAGAGTCCTCAAAATTAAACTATCTGCAGCTGGCAAACAGTTTGCTGCTGAGAGCAATCTGTATCAGCCCCATATCCCACACCTGAGATTAAAACAAAAACATGTTTACAAGAACATAATTGAGTCTTGAAAGAGACAAAACTTTCACTACATTTTCCCCTTCTACTCTGAAAAAAAAATGTTTTTTTTTTCCTAATATGAATGAGTCTTGTTGTTGCTTTCTTAAAAAGAAATCATCAAGGAATCAAACACTTTTTGCATCAACAGGTTCTTCTATAACCTGGTAACTCTCGGCTGCTCTTGTCTCTATTGGCCCATACTTCTTGCTGCTGAGCCTCGAGCTAGGACTCCAAAGCTGCTTCCTAAGGGCAAGAAGCTACCTAGTGTGCCCCTCTTAGACCTGCATTCGCTAGTCAAATGACCTCCTTTACCACAGCGTCCACAAATCCTTGAGAAGCATTCTTGCTGAGAACCCAATACTGCCAGAAATGGCTCATCTTGCCTGGTTGGTCAATACTGTAGCAAAACAAACAAACAAACAAAATGTCTCATTTAGAACCCAGCTGAGCATAAAAGTACTTTTCTATAGTCCTAACACTCTAGAGCCTGAAGCAGGAGGATTCTCACAAGTTTGAGGCCAGCCTGAGTTACACAGTGAGTTCCAGGCCAGCCTCGGCTATAAAAGCCTGACTCAGAAAAACAGACAAAAAACATAAGACATTAGCGCCAATGACCAAAGATAATATATGTTGGCTAGGGAAAAGAAGAATGCCTCAATGCTGTTGAAAACATAAATATGTATAGCTGTGGTTGGGAAATATGTATTTAGACCCATGGGAGGGTCTAAATAAGTTAGAAATAAAACATCAAATGACTCAGCAATCCTTCTGGTTATACCTGCCAAGGAAATCAACTTACCTGCCCCTCACAGTGCTCCCTGTGCACTGCTATTTGTATTAAGATTGAGAAAGCTCAGGCTCTTTTATTCTATTACCAAAGCACACAATTGATTAAGGCATTGCCAGACTACTTGGAACATGGTCGAACCACCTTTGCTTTTTATAGCAGGGTGTGAGGGTCCCACCTGCTTTGCCTCCTTGCCAGGCATGTGGTACCGTAATTGTCCGTTTTAAATATGAAAACAGATATGATATGGAGAAGTGTATTATATAAGCATGGGAGAACAGAGAATTGGGAGGGGCACCCCAGAGAGAAAGAGAGAGTGGGTGTGGGTTTGCTCTTTTTTGTTTTGTTTTGTTTTGGTTTTTGGTTTTTTTGAGACAGGGTTTCTCTGTGTAGCCTTGGCTGTCCTGGACTCGCTTTGTAGACCAGGCTGGCCTCGAACTCACAGTGATCACCTGCCTCTGCCTCCCGAGTGCGGGGATTAAAGGCATGTGCCACCATGCCCGGCTGGGTTTGCTCTTTTTATAATCCTGGGCAGGGGCACACCTAGTGGCAGGCAGGTACTGATATCATCATAGGTTGCTAGGCAGACTGGGGCAGTAAGCGAACAGTCAGTTTTGTTTACAGAGCCACTCTAGTAGGTTTCTGTGGAACTAGAGAAGTCAGTAGAAATGTTTTGAGGAGGAATTGTGCAATTATGAGCTAGCTGGTTGCAGCTACTTCAGAATGTGGGTAACTCAGAGAAATGGGAGGCTCCTGAAGAACAGGTAGTGTTCCAGCTCTCAGGCTCAAGACAGCCCCCCAAGCTCAAGACAGCCCCCCAAGCTCAAGACAGCCCCCCAACTCCCAAGACAGCCCCCCAAGCTCAAGACAGCCCCCCAACTCCCAAGACAGCCCCCCAAGCTCAAGACAGCCCCCCAACTCCCAAACATGGCAACCACTCGAGTGGCCCAGCCCCCTAGTCGTTGCCTCTCCTGTAAGACAATGAACAAGAGTGAAAGGGACCAAGTAGCACTGAGAGACGGTTCCAGTGTTTTAAAAGATACTCTGATGATAATGACATTTGGTCAAGAAAACATTCACCATGCTTCATTATTCATTTCAGATATGAGAATATCAAAACTGACAAATATCACCAGGCCACAAAGTAGAACCCAGTGGTTCTCTGTACGCCTCATGGAAACAACGCGCCACACAGAGGCACTAATGAAAGAGTAAAAGACTGCCTTTATTGAACCCCAAAAACCTACTCTGAACAGTAAACTGAACCTGAGGGCTAAATTGCCATAGGTTGTTTAAAGTCGAATAAACTAGAGGAAAACAAAAGCCATGTAAAGTTCACACTAATGTCCAGGGTGGTAGAAAGACAACCTGCTGAAAAACAAGAGAAAAGACTCAGGTCAGGAGCAGCTGGCTACGTGGTGCCCAGGGCAGGCTTGCTCCTGCGGTTAGAGGAGGCTAAGCCGATGCCGTGGGCTTTTCCGAATACACAAACCATGAGTGGCAGGCACACTCTATACATCAGCATTCTGTTAGTACAGGCAGCTTGCAGTCACTCTGTGTCCAGCTTTACCCTGTCAAATACAGGCTGCACGAATCCAAACGTGCCAGGGGGTGGTGGCACACTCCTTTAATCCCAGCGCTCAGGAGGCAGAGGCAGGCAGATTGCTGTGAGTTCGAGGTAGCCTGGTCTACAAAGTGAGTCTAGGACATCCAAGTGAGACAAACCCTGTCCAAAAAACAGGAAGAGGAGGAGGAGGAAGAGGGGAGAAAAAAAAGAATTATTCCTGCAAGCCAGGTATGGTGGCACACAGCTGTAATTCCAACACTCGAGGAGGCAGAGACAGGAGGATCTCTATGAGTTCGAGGCCAGCCTTGTCTCCAAAGGAAGTTCAGGACAGCCAAAGCTACACAGAGAAACCCTGTATCAAAAACAAACAAAACAAAACAAAAAAAACAGGAGCTGGAGAGATGGCTCCGCAGTTAAGAGCAAGGACTGCTCTTCGAGAAGGCTTGGGTTCAATTCCCAGCACCCAGATGGCAGCTCACAACTGTCTGTAACTCCAAGATCTAACACCGTCACACAGACATATATACAGGCAAAAACACCCATGCATGTAAAACAAACAAAGAAACGAACAAAAAGAATTAACAGGGGGCTGGAAAGATGGCTCAGTCATTAGGAGTACTGGTTGTTCTTCCAGGGGACCTGGATTCAGTTCCTAGCACCCACATTGTGACTCACAGCTGTCTGTAACTCCTGCCCCAGGTGACCCAACACGCTTTTACAGCCTCTACACACATAGTCGTGTGTAGTGTGGGCATTACACGCGTAGTGAACAGACACACATTCAGGCAGAACACCCGTACTCAAAAATAAAAATAAGAGTTTGAAAAAAGAATGAACAACTTCAGCTGCATAAAAGGCATTTTAACAGCTCAGTACCTCCCTGGGGACTGAGTACTGCAGCAGGAAGGAAGAGACAGGGAACAGCCAGTCCATCACTGCTGAAAATCTCACAGGTCAGCACTGCCCTCCCAACTCCTAAAAGAGCTGTGCAATCAAACATTATGAAAGTTATTCCGGGCGTGGTGGTGCATGCCTTTAATCCCAGCACTTGGGAGGCAGAGGCAGGTGGATTGCTGTGAGTTCGAGGCCAGCCTGGTCTACAAGGCAAGTCCAGGACAGCCAAGGCTACACACAAAAAAAAACCCTGTCTCAAGAAACCAAAAAAAAATATATATATTTATATATATATTTATATATATATATATATTTTTTTTTTTTTTTTAAGAGAGAGAGAAAAGAGCATTGTGAAGGACAGCCTGATGGTGTGCTAACACTTGTTTACGGCATCAAACACAGAGAAGGGGGGGGCCGGAGCTTGCCTGGACTCTTCATCCCTACTGACGAGCATTCCCGGGGCTGGAAGGTGTTCAGCAGGCCGCAGGAGGAGAAAGCTAATTACAACGTCACTCAGCCACTACCCTTACAGTCACAACAGCAGCCTTCCAGACAGAGATACTGGTGTGATCATGGCACACATATTATGAGAGTAATCAGCCACTTTTTGATTGGCCTTAAGGCCCTCTCGCTGAGAGGGTGAACCCATACCTGACACTGCAAAAAAAACAAGAACCTAGGACTAGATAGGTCATGGGTCTATGGGAAAATCTAATGCTATCATTCTGTGAAAGAAACATAGCAATAAAAATGACTCCTAATGATGTGCTCCAACAACCCTAGACCAGACTCTTGATTAACCCTCACCAAAGGGGCTTCGTCTTGCCATAAGCGTGACTTAACACAGAGACCCACAACTGGACAGTGTGCAGAGAGTGAGATACTTTGGAACACTCAGCCCTAAATGGGACGTCATCATCAAACCCCTCCCCTCAAGGCCACAGAGATCTGTGCAGAAGAGGAAGCAGCAAGACTGCAAGAGACAGAGCTGATGGGTCATGTCAAGGGAGTATGGTCTTCACAATACAATAGGGCTGATGCATATATTAATTCACAGAGATGGTGACGGCACACACAGGCCTGCACAAGTACCAGCCAGATGGGTTCACAGCACTGAAGGGTGAAAGCGAACATGGTCTCACCCTGAGCCAAGACGCTATTGTGACGATACCTGCCCACCAAGGGAAACAGAGCATCACTGGGTATGTCAACGAAACACCAGGGCAGGTACCCTGCCGAGCAGTAGTTGGCCGGCACAAAAGGAAGGCAACACTACTTTTATTGGCTTTTTGTCTTGCTTTTGGGTGTCTTTCTTTTTGCTGTGGTTTGGGAATTGAAAGGAGAGTGGCAGCTGCCTGTGGCACAGGGGACAGGAAGGGACATAGCACCGAGTGTGTGCAAGCTTCAGGTCTGTGAGACGGGGAGTCCTGGAGACGGTTGCACAGCACGCAGCGCGTTGCCCTTAACCCTGCCCAACTCTCACTGCAAACAGGTGATCCCGAACTTTACCTTACACATATTTCCTCCTCTGGTGGTCTCTCATTTACTCCAAGGACAGGAGGGGCTGTAAGACTGTCAGGGCAAACACGAGCAGAGATGTCCACTTTCCCGGCTTGCCTGTGCGTGTGGAAAGTACTCCACATAGTGAAACCTTTAGAGAAGCAAGGAGGGGCAAGCAAAGCGCGGATACTCTTAGGCCACCACTAGAGAAGGAGCCTGGGAGGAGGAAAGGGAGTGTCGCCTTCGTGTGGCTGTGGCTCTATGACAAGGGGCCAGGGGACACAGATATGTACCTGGCATGCGTGATGCTCTGGGTTACACCCCCCCCCTAAGTGTCAAAAAGAATAATAAATGTTTGTTGAAAGCCAGGTGTGGTGGTGCAGGCCTGTAATCCCAGCACTCTAGAAGGCAGAGGCAGGTGGATCTCTGTGAGTTCGAGGCCAGCCTGGTCCACAGAGCGAGCCCAGGACAGACAAGGGCTATACAGAGAAAACATGTCTCGAAAACCCAAAATAAATAAATAAATAAATAAATAAATAAATAAATAAATAAATAAATGTATGTTTGTTGAGTTGTTGCTCTCCATTCGCTGGAAACCACATCCCAGAAGGGGAGTGGCTCCCAGGTACCTGGAATCTGGGAGAAGCTCAACTGGGGAGACCCTTAGCCAACCTTGAGGGAGTTAAACAGAATGTGGAATTCGCAGGTGAGCCACCCATGCTTTGATGTCACCCTCTTTCGTAAATTCTAAATCGAATTTGCAAGCAAACCCCAAAAAGGCTTTGGCCACTGTGGACCACCATCGTGACAAGCTAAGAGGGTATGTATATATGATAGGAGCAGGAGGTTCTGTGTGGTCAGTGTGGAGAGGAACCCGCTGCTGTGGGCCAGCTGAGTAGCACAAGTTAAATGACAAGAAATCTGTGGTGTGCAGCGTCATCAGCCTCCAGAGGCTCACACCAGACGGAGCAGAGCAGAAGAACTAGATGTAAGAAGGAAGGCTGGCTTCTGCTGCCTTGGCTGTCCTGGACTCGCTTTGTAGACCAGGCTGGCCTCGAACTCACGGCGGACCACCTGCCTCTGCCTCCCGAGTGTTGGGATTAAAAGCGTGTGCCACCATGCCCAGCCTAGAATAACATTTTCAACCACAGATGATAAAGGTTAGCGCATGTGTTTGTACCTCTGACCACCAGCAGGTGGCGCTGTGTTGGGAGGTTGTAGAACATTTATAGAGCATAGGACCTAGTTGGCAGAAACAAGTACCCCTGGAAGATGTCACACATTTCTGGATCAGAGCTGCTCTCTGCCTCGAACAGGCTGCCACCACACACTCCCACAACTGTAGATGGAGCTACTCCAGGTACCTTGCCTTCTTCACCATGACCGACTGAAATTCCTCTGAAACCATGAGTTAAAATAAACCTCTCCATGGCTGGAGAGACGGCTCAGCAGCTTAAAACACTTGCTACTCTCATAGAGGACCTGGGTTTTGTTTTCAGCTCACAACCTTCTGTAATTTCAGTTCTGGGGATTCCAATGCCTCCAAGAGTACCCCACACCCGTAATGCACAGGCATACGTGCAGCAAAACATTCATACACATAAAATAAAAATAAATAAACGTTTAATGTTAGAATAAAAAGGTTTCCTTCTTTAAATTTTGGGACCCAAACTCAGGTCCCCTGAAAAAGCAACAAACACTCCTAACCACTGAGCCATCCTTCCACCCCCTTCCAATTTTTTTAAAGACAGGTTCTCATTACGTAGCCCTGGCTGGTCTCAAGACTGGCTTTTAACTCCCAGAAATCTGCCTGCCTCTGCCTCCTGAGCTCTCTAACCATTTTTCAACAGAGTGGGGGTAAGGGGGAAGTCGTTATCTCAAATAAAAGTAATAGCAGGGCGTGGTGGTGCACGCCTTTAATCCCAGCACTTGGGAGGCAGAGGCAGTCGGATCGCTGTGAGTTCTACAAAGCAAGTCCAGGACAGCCAAGGCTACACAGAGAGACCCTGTCTCGAAAAAACCAAAAAAATAAAAATAAAATAAAATAAAAGTGTTGATTTTCTTAAAGAAACCATCATGGAAACTATAAAAAATAATGAAAGAAAATACAAGAGGAGAAAAGGCATAAATAGAACAAAAGGGGACATGTGTAAAGCAGACAAGACACAAATCGCAGGAACAAAGCCACTCACAGCTAAGCGGGTGGAATCCATGTGGTTTTCGGGTGGTGACTCCCCCCCCCCAAAGGCTTGGTACTTAAAGCCTAGTACTTGGTGTGGTCATTTCCCTGCAAGTGTGCCCTTGAGAATGACTGAGGTAAACCCCGTGGAACCCATGGGCTCTTGAAGAGTTGGTAGAAGAATATGCCTGGCCCCTAAATATGCTCTGACTTCCTGAGCTCAAGATGTGAGGTCTGCTTCCCAAACTTGACATGGCCCCTACCATCCATGAGGTGACGACACAGCCAAGGAAGCCACAGGAGGACCAACCTGAACACGTCAGCCCTGACTTTTAGCGCTCTCGCTCTCTCTCTCTCTCATCTCTCTCTCTCTCTCTCTGTCTCTGTCTCTGTCTCTCTCCTCCCCTCCTCTCCCCTCCCCTCTCCTCTACACACACACACACACACACACACACACACACACAGACACACACCATCTGGGCTGAATGCGATCAACAAGACATCTTTTACTTTCCCCCTTTTTTTGAGACAGGATCCCACTATGTGACCCAGACTGACTGAATATGTGATCACCCTGCCTCAGCCTGTAAAATTCTGGGATTGTAAGCCTGCCCACTGCACCTGTCTAGCTTCTTGGGTGTTATTCATATTTGCTTTATTAAAACAAAAACAAAAACAAAAACAAAAAACACCCAAAATGACAGAAATTTTTCACTGTATGTTAACAATGGAAGTGTGGTTTGGTTGGTGGAGCACTTGTCTCACTTGAACAAATCACAGGGAGTGATCACCAGCTGTGTATGAGCTGGGCCCAGGAGCAAGCGTCTGTAATCTTAACACTAGGGAGACTGAAGCCAAATGATCAGATACACAGTGTAGTTTCAGCTACATAGCTAGATGGTGGCCAGAGCCTGGGATACATAGCACAGTGTCTTTAAAAAAAAAAAAAAAAAAAAAAAAAAAAAAAACTGCAGAGATTCTCAGTGCTTCAATGAGAGCACTCAGTTCCCACAGCCACATGAAGGCTCACGACCATCTGTAAGTCCAGTTCCAGGCGGCCCACCACTCACTTCTGACCAGCATCGACATTGTATGTACATGGTACACAGGCATCTGTGCAGGTAAAACATCTGCACACTCAGGGAGGCAGAGGTGGATGGGCCGCTGTGAGTTCGAGGCCAGCCTGGTCTACAAAGTGAGTCCAGAACAGTCAAGGCTACACAGAGAAACCCTGTCTCAAAACCAAACAAAAACAAAAAACCCACCCCCACACAAATATAGACAAACAGATAAACTAATTAATGGGAGAAGAGGAAAAGAAAGAGGACCCCATCTGTTACTGAGGAGGGCCTAGCACCATGTTCCCAAGTGCCCTAGACCCCAAAGTATGAGCCAGATGAACCTATTTTCTTTATAAATTACCTGGACTCAAGTATGTAGTTATAATAACAGAAAGCAAACTAAAAGAAGCAGCACTCTCCAGCATCCTTTGGAGGATGAGGTTCCCAGAAGCCTGTCTCTGCCCAAGTTCTCATCATACGGCTGTGCCCACAGGTGCATCCAGGTGCCCACAGAGCATCACGCCTAGTTCCTTTCTCATATTCCTGAAATTGTTTTGTTTTAGTCAAGGTGCGTGGGGGTGGGGTGGTTTTTATGCATATCCATACATATGCATGCAGAATTCAGTAAGTGAATTTTAAAGTAGTAACTGAAATGAAAAGTATTGGTCCAAGGCACCCCAAGACCAAGTTCTCAGCTCAATGGAAATTTACTTGCCCCAGAGGGACAAAGGGCAGGGACTGAGAAGCAAGGGCAGGACATGGGGGTTCTGGATAGAGGACATGCCTCTGGATAGAGAGGAGACAGACGTGACCCGCAGGCAGGTGATGGTTTATAAAGGTAAAATAATAAACCCTGTGTTAGCGTGAGACGTTTCATTTTAGTTGGGCATCTTAATTAGGTGAACCAATGGTGGCTTTTGATTGCTGGATCACAATGCTTTGATTGGTACCTTGGTAGTCAGCCTCAGGAGGAGGAAGTGGAATTAACCTTGGCAGCCAGCTTTAGGGATGTCATCTATTGGTTTTAGCAAGGCAGAGGGAATGAGGAGAAGGGGCGGAGCCTTCGCCTTGCTGGGCTGGTTAGAGCCCCTTTAGTAACAGTGACCACATCACACCTGAGACACTGAGAACCCCACACTCTCAAGGGCTCTGGAGGGCGAGGTTCCCAGAAGCCTCCAGCCTGTCTCCACACAAATTCTCACCATACTGCTGTGACCACAGGTGCATCCAGACCACAGAGCATCATGTCTAGTTCCTTTCTCATGTTCCTGAAATTGTTTTGTTTTAGTCAAGGTCCTCTAGAGGAACCAAGCACGTGTGTGTGTGTGTGTGTGTGTGTGTGTGTGTGTGTGTCCTTGATGGTATGGTGTGAGTATGGTCCTTGAGGGTAGGTGTCTCAACAGAGTAGCCCAGAGTAACTATCTGGGGGTGAGGAGGAGGAGTAATAACCAACAGTGCACACAGCAAGGCACCTCAGGAGTTCCAATCTATTGCCAGAAGCCTGGACAGTTACAGTCCCTGTTCCAAGAAGAAAGCTTGGAAAACAGTGTTTCTACCATTCTGCAAGATGGGTTCTCTCCACCCTGTGGGGAGGCTCCTTGAAACAGAAAATAAGCAACTCAAAACAGCTTCAGGAAGTCCCTGGAACTGTTCAGATTCACTAGGCTCCTCGAACTCACACGAGTGAGCCGTAGACAACCGCTGGGAATCCCTCTCAGACAAGCCAAGCTGCAAACAAGAAGCAAAGATTAGCCAGGCTGCCCTGAAGAGTTGCGGACCAGCTGAGCCACCAGGATGGGATACCCTCCAGCCTGTGGCACTGCTCTAGGTTTCCAGCTTCGGCGAGGTGTCACCCATGCTGGGAAAACCTTCAGCAATGCCAGTGTCTTTGAGTCATTTCTGCTCCTGTAAACAACCCTAATAAAACTAGCTGGCTCGCCAGGCACGGTGGTGCATGCCTTTAATCCCAGCACTAGGGAGGCAGAGGCAGGCGGATTTCTGTGAATTCAGGACCAGCCTGGTCTACACAGCGAGTCCAGTACAGTCAAAGCTATACAGAGAAACCCTGTCTAAAAAAAAAAAAAACTCACTGGCTTACCACTGGACTTTGGTGGTATCCATACTTTGGTCAGTTGTGGGCTCCTGATCTGGGGTGAGTAGACATGTGTGTGTTGTGTCTCCCCAAGAAAAGTCTGTCAGCCAGGGGTAGTGGTTCATGCCTTTAATCCCAGCACTCTGGAAGCAGAGGCAGGCAGATTGCTGTGAGTTCAAGGACAGCCTGATCTACAAAGTAAGTCTAGGACAGCCAGGGCTACACAGAGAAACCCTGTCTTGAAAAAAGGAAGAAAGAAAGAAAGAAAAAGAAAAGTTTCAAGTTCTAAAAAAAGATTATTAGCCAATGTGAACATTTAAAGCACTGCAGTGGTGTAGCTGTGCTGTTGCTTCCCTTTTTATGAGCTGAGATTCTTAAACCAAAGAAAAGGAACTGGCCTCCACCTGCTGTTGCAATGCTTTCCTGACCACCGTGCTGCACTTCCGTTTTCTGGAGCCTCCCTTAGGGGCTGCTCCAACTGAGCTCCCTCCCTCCCCTCTTCCTCTTTCCCTTCCTCCAGCTAAGCATAACCTGGCCAGGTTTGCGGGATCTCCAACTCCAGTGCTTTTCTAATTGCTGTGCTGGGGAGAGGAGAGAGCACACTGCTTGGGCCCACAGCCACCTTAGGCTGCTTCCTGTTTGCCTACTGGTTATCAAGGATGTTGTGACAGTCTACCCTCCATCACCATGCCAGATGGAGAGAGTGGAAAAGAAAAAGAGAGAACCAGAGAATAAAAACTAGCTACTGAAAACAAAGCTGTGTGATCTGACCTACTGAGGTTTCCAGGAGAAAGGCAAGGATGAAGGGGGAGGGTTGAACCAGGCATGGTGGCGCAGACCTTTAATCCCAGCACTCGGGAGGCAGAGGCAGGTGGATCGCTATGAGTTCGAGGCCAGCCTAGTCTACAAAGCGAGTCCAGGACAGCCAGGGCTAAACAGAGAAACCCTGTCTCAAAAAAAAAAAAAAAAAAAAAGAAAGAAAGAAAAGAAAAGAAAAAGAAAGAAAAGAAGGAAAAAAGAAAGAGGAGGATTGTTATTTTGGGGGGGGGGGCTTGCCTAGCACTTAGGCTCATAACTTGCTACATAAATTTCCCTGTATTAACCTGGGTAGTAGTGGCACATGTGTTTAATCCCAGCAGTTGGAAGGCACAGGCAGGCAGATCTGAGTTCAAGGCCAGCCTGATCTACATATTGAATTCCAGTATGATCAGGGCTACACAGAGAAACCCTGTCTTAAAAACATCCAGGCAAGCTGAGCTGTAGCACTTAGGAGGCAGAGTCAAGCGGATCTCTGTGAGTTTGAGGCCTGCCTGGTCTACAAAGTGAGTCCAGGACGGCCAGGCTACACAGAGAAACGCTGTCTCAGAAGGAGAAGGAAGAGGAGGAGGAGGAGGAGGAGGAGGAGGAGGAGGAGGAGGAGGAGGAGGAAGAGGAGGAGGAGGAGGAGGAGAAAACAGTTTCTCTGTATTCCAAAAAAATTAGCAAGGTCGACACTGGTAAAGAATGTGGATTTATTTACATTTTGGCCTAATAGGGGAGAGAAAGGTTTCTAGTTTCTCTCTGCCTTTCCAGATCAGAGTTGGAGGTTTATAGAAAAGGTGAAACAAAAGCCAGAAATACACACGTCAACTTAACTATGAGACAAGCTGTCAGAAACGTGTGAAATGCCTTCCTGTGGGCAAGCTTCTCCCCTGGTGGCAGGGCCCCTGCCTTGGATTCCAAGAGGAATGTTAAGTCATAGGGGTCCTTTGCTTTAGGGCTCCTGTTACACTGGTTTCGATCCCCAGCATTTGGGGATGGGAGGGTTCTTATTCATTATAGGCCACCAGGTCTATGATACAGATGTGCTAAGGGGAGGAGGAAAAGGTGAGTGGGTGGGTAAGGACATTTTAAACAGTTTCATGTAGCCCAGGCTAGCCTCAAATCCCTTCTGTAGTCAAATATATATAACCTTGAACTTCCAATCTGCCTGCCTCTGCCTCCTAAGTGCAGGTCAGGGGTCAAACACAGGCCTTTGTGTATACTAGACAGACGCCTTACCAAGCGAGCCATGTGCACAGCCCTACACAGTTCTTCCTTTGAATTTATGTAGGAAATGTTCCCATTAGGTCCTGAAATCAGGATGCTACAGGCCAGCAGCACACCTCCCTCCTCAGAAGACCGTCAACACTTCCAGGGAAGAAAGGACTTGAGATTTCACACTCCTGTTGCCCAGCCCTGTTATCATTGAAGCCCCAAAATCCTGCTCAGGGAGGCTCAGGGACTGGTCCCCTCTATTGCTTGGGAAAGCAGCCAAGGGCCTCCTCTGGCTCCAGGAGTCCTGACTCTCTGGAAAGGGATGCAATGCGGAGACAGGTTGCTTGTGGAGGGTCTTGCTCTATGGCTCTTACACAGGGCTATTATGTTCACTTCCAAAATGACCTCATATTCTTCAGGCTCCTGAGGACAGAGGCTCTGTGAAACGATGCCTCCACTCAGATGGAATAGGCAACACAAACAAGCAAACAACAAAAGCAAATGCAGCTCTCGCCTCAAAGGGCGCCAGCATGCCTGTGGTGTCTGTGGAGCCATGCTGGACTGTGACCCTTCCTGACAAGTCTGAAATCCACTCGAGTCACAGCAGCGGTTTTGTTTTTTTTTTAAGGACTGGGTAGCATAGGAACTGTATGCTGCCCTCTGTTGGTCAGGACGAGAACTGTCGGGAACAGCTTCTTGCTGCATGCTTGATTTCCCTGATTCTTCTAGGAAGAATACCCAGAAAGTTGCGTCTTTTAGTAATAGTCTAGGGTTGGGATGGCCTTGGACCCTCAAAAATAAGATGGCGGCTCTCTTAAGACCAAATGCCCTCTGCAGTGTTCAACGATGCCAACCAAGCTCTGCTCCTCTGAGGCGCAGGGGTCGGGCGGAAGTGCTTATGTTTCAGTATCCCACCAGAACCAGCCAACTACAGGATGGTGTGCCAGAGGGTAAGGGTGAGGGCATAGTGCCTGCTACAAACCACCATTTTGGTTCCAAAGCTGCATCCCAGCTGGGCCAGTATTTCTCTCTCAGGTCTGCTTCCAGTGACTGGTTTTGAGATGGACTGGCTACCGCCTGCTCTCCCCTCACTCTGTATAGTCAGCGGGCCCCTGGCCTAGCGACTGCATTGAAGGGTTGCATCATAAAGAGCTGCAGAGGAGGCCGACCTAGGGGCAGACCAGCCTTAACCTTTGTTGGGGCGCGCATAGCCATTCAGAGGAACTTTTGGATTCACACCTCTTTGCCTCTGCTCCGCCATGCCATTCAATTTAAAATAAGGAAGTAATATAGGATAGGTCTATTGGTGGACAAACCTTTTCCTAATTGCATGGTTGTTTTTGGAATTTATTTATTGAGTAAGAAGTTTGAGAGGAGTTAGGCCTAAGAAACTGGTACGACTGAGTTCTGTATTCTGGTGGGTTCTCTCTCTCTCTCTCTCTCTCTCTCTCTCTCTCTCTCTCTCTCTCTCTCTTCCTTTTGGTGTTTCGAGACAGGGTTTCTCTGTGTAGCCTTGGCTGTCCTGGACTCACTTTGTAGACCAGGCTGGCCTTGAACTCACAGTGATCCACCTGCCTCTGCCTCCCAAGTGCTGGGATTAAAGGTGTGTGTCACCATGCCTGGCTAGGTGGATTTCTATGAGCTAGTCTACATAGAGTTCCAGGCCAGCCAGGACTGCACACACACACACACACACACACACACACACACACACACACACACACACACACGAAAGAGCTGGGCGGTGATGGCACATGTCTTTAATCCCAGCACTGGGAAAGCAGAGGCAGGAGGATCACTTTGAGTTCGAGGCCAGCCTGGTTTACAAAGTGAGTCTAGGACAGCCAGGGCTACACAAAGAAACCCTGTCTTGAAAAAAAAAGGGGGGGGGGCTGGAAAGATGGCTCAGAGGTTAAGAGCACCTTCTGTTCTTCTGAAGGTCCTGAGTTCAATTCCCAGCAACCACATGGTGGTTTACAACTACCTGTAAGGCGATCCAGTGCCTTTTTGTGGTGGGCAGGCACACATGTGGGCAGAATACTGTATAAAATAATGAATAAATCTTTAAAAACAAAGAAAAAAAACTTTTCACTCAAGCTGGACCTGGTAGCAATGCCTATAATCTCGGCACTCTGGGAGGCAGAGGCCAAGTGTATCTCTGTGAGTCCGAGGCTAGCCTGGTCTACAAAGCAAGTTCAGGACAGCCAAAGTTACATAGAGAATCCTGTCTCAAAACAAACAAAAAACAAAACCAAAAACTTTTCACCCTAGAAACTAGAAGGTGAAGTTCTGGCTAAGCTAGTCACAGCTCCAACAGCTGTGGATGAATCTAGACATTATTGAAACAAAAACCACAGCTCTCACTCAAGAAGGATAAGAGTTCATTTATTCCGAAGGCAAATGGGAGCGACTATGGCGCATCCAGTGTGATAACAGGAAGGAAGAGGTGGGAGCAGATAAGAATCTGACCTCAACAGACCTGAGAGTGTTTCTTAGCACACCCAGCAGGCAACAGCCCCTGGGCTGCAGGAAATGGAGAACAGGTTAGCTGGGACCCGTTATGGAGGGTGTGAGTGTTAGGAATGAGGAAGTGGATACAGCTTCAGGCGGAACCGCCAGTAGTCTGCAGTCTGCCCAGCCTAAAACTGATTGCCCAAGACAAGACCGAGCGTCCTAGGAGACAGACTGTCTCAGCAGACGTTCCTTTCTGGACTGATCAGTAATGGTTGAGCAAGGTCACCTGGAATCTCATAAGAATTCTGTTTGTAGCGCCCCACGCAGTGGTACATTCCTGTAATCCCTGCATGCAGGGAGGCCAGCCTGGTCTACAAAGTGAGTCCAGGACAGCCAGGGCTACACAGAGAAACCTTGTCTCGAAAAACCAAAAAAGAAAACAAAAACAAACAAACAAATCAAATACATTGGTTGGTGAAACATGAAGTGGGCAGTTACAGCAAAACTGAGAGCTCTCAGTGCAAACTTCAGCTGCTATCTGATGGCACTAGGCTTTGGAGTTGATGGAGACAAGAGTTTTGTTACTATAGTCCAAAAGGGCCCATCATGGTGGTGCATACCTTTAATCCCAGCACTCAGGAGGCAAAGACAGGCAGATCTCTGTGAGTTTTCAGCCAGCCTGGCCTACAAAGTGAGCCCAGAACAGCCAAGGCTACACAGAGAAACCATCTCAAAACAAACAAACAAATATATTCTGATGCTTACAAAACTCAGAGGGCCAGCAGAGCTACTGCAATTATGGAGAAGAAACAGCAAATGATGCTTTAAGCACCAAGCCAAGGGTCCCACAGGGACCTGGGAGGAGAGTGAGCATCTGAGAGATCTAGATTACCCTTCCTCCCTGTGAAATGGCAGGTTAATTTTTTTCCCAGCAAAAAGACACTCCAAGCACACAGAGATAAAGTGATGGAGTTTATCACTGGGTGTGGTGGCGCAGTCTAAGACAGCCAAAGCTACCGAGGCCAGCCTGGTCTACAAAGTGAGTTTCAGGTAAGCCAAGGCTACACAGAGAAAGCCTGTCCCAAAAAACCAACAACAACAAAAAAGATTTTGAGTTTGAGTGCCCAACATTTCTCAAGGAGTTCAAGGAGCTTTGCCAGAAACAGAATGAAAGCATTGTTTACATAGGTTGAGCACTGTGTCTTATACATGTTTTATTTTTTTGTTTGTTTGTTTGTTTTTCAGCCCTGGCTGTCCTGGAACTCACTTTGTACACCAGGCTGGCCTCAAAGCCACAGAGATCTGCCTGCTTCTGCCTCCTGAGTGTTGAGATTAAAGGTGTATGCCACAACCACCAGGCTTACATATGCTTTTATCTGCAGATGGCTTTTCAGGTTCCCACCCCCCAAGTTACTCTTCAAGCAATTTAACAGGTTTCACAGAAACAAAAACTGCAAGTTTGGGTCCTTATTGGTCAAATGGGAAGACGTGCAAAGCAGAAATCCTATCACAACCGTCTTTGAGGCAGACCAGATGCTCTTCTCTCAGGGCTCCAGGCAAGGCCCTGCTCCTTCAGCTAAATTTACTTTCGTATAACTTAGCATTTTCTAAGCAGGTTTATTGGTAAATCCTCTATAACATTATCCTGTTTTTGTTTTCTTTTTCATCCACCTCCACCCAGACAGGGGGAGACACAAAACTAGGAGTCATGGACCAAGTGTTTTGGTCCCATAAATTCCTCCAGATAATGTGTTCCTGAATCTATTGATTGTAGCCTGTTTTGACTCAATTATAAGGTTTGGTGGTGGGGAATTAATCGCTATTAATTGTCTGCTACTAGAAGCAACAAATTAAAAAAAAAGGGAGAGTAATCTGAATACTTGGGAAACAGAGACAGAAGAATAGCTGTGAGTTCAAGGTCATTCTGGGCTACACAGCAAATTCCTGGCAGCATGCAGCTCCCCTGTGTAGCACAGTCAGCAGTTCAGAGACTGAACCTTCCTCTCTACTTGGAGGTGTTGGGATCTTTTTATTTTACTTTATTTTATTTTTCTGGTTTTTCAAGACAGGGTTTCTCTGTGTAGCCTTGTCTATCCTGGACTCGCATTGTAGACCAGGCTGGCCTTGAACTCACGGCGATCTGCCTGACTCTGCCTCCCAAATTCTGGGATTAAACACCTGCTGAGGTGTTGGGATCTTATGAGACTTATCCTAAATACTGCCATTTTGTTTTCAGACTCCATTTTGATCATAAGGTGAAATTAAGTTCAGGCTCCCAGGCTCTAGCGGAGCTTTCCAGATGGCTAGCCAATTTACTCCTTAGTCATCTTTTGTTCCCTCAAACATAATGGTTATTCCTAACCATGAAGGAACAAGTGATTCTGATTGATGAAGAGTGTGACTGTAACTTGGCACAGATACTTGTGGTGTTTCAGCTTTAAAACTTGTTAGCATTTTGGCTTGGGGTCGCGCTCTAGTCTGCTGCCCTGCCTGGCCAATCAGAAGCAGCCTGAGCACAAGTTTTTATCATCTGCTTAAATACTTACAAAGATGAAGTTTTGAAGACAGCCACCTCCTGAGTCTGTGCTGTTGTCCCTGACTGGCCAGTTTTTGCTGTCTAATTCAAATAAAGATCTTGCTCTGTTGGACTCTCGTGCCTGCTTGGGCTGTCTTGAATTTTCAGACCCCAACAGAGGGAGGACACCATTCAAGCTACACCCACTTCTTCTGGTCTGGCTCACTCTTTAAAAAAAAAAAAAAGTTACATTTTATATGCACATTGTTGTTCAGGCAAGCCAGGAAATCCTCGATGAGAAAGCAAGAGCATTCATTTCCAGAGTGGCTGCTTAAACACGGCACAGCTGATGCCCTGAGTCTGCCCCGAGACCAGCAGCTAACAGGGTTCTCTCTTCAGGCCATCCTGGTTTCCACTTTCCCTCCTTGGTAAGTTTTGGCTGAGCCTTTGTAGAGGAAGAAGTCCAGACCATCGCAGGCCTTCCTAAGTGTCCAGGCTTGTGAGTTGCTCTCTACTTCCATAAGAGTGAGCTGACTTCCACATACACTTCTTCTTTTTTTTTTTTTTTTTAAGATTTATGTATTATTATGTATACAGTGTTCTGTCTGCATGTTCACCTGCAGGCCAGAAGAAGGCAGTGAGCCACCATGTGGTTGCCGGGAATTGAACTCAGGACCTTTGGAAGAGCAGGCGGTGCTCTTAACCATTGAGCCATCTCTCCAGCACTCCCCCCACCCCCAACATACACTTCTGCCTGAGTGTTTGCATTAGTTCCCAGCCTGCAGAGAAACAGAAGTATAAATCCAGCATGGAGATGCAGCACAATGTATGCGCCTAGCATTGGCAGGCCAGAGCTCCATCTGACACAATGAAAAAAACAAACAATAACAACAAAAACAAGCAAACAACCCCTCCCCCCAAAATTCCAAAACACGCATGATAGTGCAGTGATATGAAAGTAGGACCCAGCTATGATGTTGATGGCAGGACACAGCCATGATGATGGCAGGACACAGCCATGATGATGGCAGGACACAGCTATGATGATGGCAGGACACAGCTATGATGGCAGGACACAGCCATGATGATGGCAGGACACAGCTATGATGATGGCAGGACACAGCTATGATGATGGCAGGACACAGCTATGATGATGGCAGGACACAGCTATGATGGTAGGACACAGCCATGATGATGGCAGGACACAGCCATGATGATGGCAGGACACAGCCATGATGATGGCAGGACACAGCTATGATGATGGCAGGACACAGCCATGATGATGGCAGGACACAGCCGTGATGATGGCAGGACACAGCCATGATGGCAGGACACAGCTGTGATGATGGCAGGACACAGCCATGATGGCAGGACACAGCTATGATGGCAGGACACAGCTATGACAGTAGGACACAGCTGTGATGATGGCAGGACACAGCCATGATGATGGCAGGACACAGCTATGACAGTAGGACACAGCTGTGATGATGGCAGGACACAGCTATGATCTCAGTGCTTGGCAAGCGGATGAAGGATGGCCAGAAGGTTCTTTTTGGCTACATGAGACCATGTCTTAGACACACACATACAAAAGAGTTAGCCGCCTGTTCTATATGTCTGTTGTGATAGACACCATGACCAAAAGCATGGGAGAGGGGTAATTGATTTCACCTTACAGGTTATAGCTCATCATCAAGTTAACTAAGGCAGGAGCCTGGAGGCAGGAACTGAAGCAGAAACCAGGGACAAACGCTTAGGTGACACTCCCTCAGCTAGCTTTCATACACAGCCCAAGCCCCCCTGCCTAAATGTAGAGGAATTTGAATCCAGAACATGGCTGCTCGAGCAAGAGATCATACCCAAAGACCGTCTAGGTCTGTGTGATCCATCTGGAATATAGACAGGCTTTTAATTCCAGGAGACAGAGGCAAGCAGACCTGAGTTCAAGGCCAGCCTAGTATAGAGCAAGTTTCAGGTAAAGAAAAGCTTAGATCCAGACGTGGTGGTACACATCTTTAATCCCAGTGCTCAGAAGACTGAAGTATGCAGATCTCTGAGTTTTAATCAGTCTATTCAGGAAGTTCAGTTGGGTCAGTGAGTTGAGAGGCAGTGCAGGGGAGTTGAATTCATGGCGGTACAGTTCATGGGATTCAGAGGCAATTGTTACCGGAAGAGTTTTACGGAGAGAGGTTGAAGAGAGAACAAACTAGACATAGGTAAAGACAAAAGGAGCAAGTGAATGAGAAGGAGCCAGAAGATTAAAATAGATTCCTATAGTTAGTTTGAGGCCAAGCAGAACACATCAGAGGCAGAGAGAAGTCAGATTTAATGAATCAGCTAGGAGAGGAATTTGAGCCAGCTGGTTAGAGCTCGGAAAGAGCTAAAAGGTTGAGCTTATTCAGCAGGAAGTCTCAAAGGCTAAAAACATTCTAGTCCTAGATTAAATTGTACAGAGCCTAGAAGCTTCCAGGACTAGGCCTAGGTTAGCAAACAGAGGCAATAAGCTTGGGAGACAATTCCATCAGGTGAGTAAGTTACTTTTCACACTTAAGGATGGTGTCACCCACAGGCCATAGTGAGCTAGGCCTTTCTACACCAATTAGCAATAATAATGATGCTGATTATAAAGACGCACAGGTTGTTGGGCCGGCCAATCTGATGGAGGCAGCTGAGGGTCCCTCTGTCCAGGTATATCTAGTTGATAATCAAGAGCACCTGTCACACCATGCCAGCATTCAAGTGTTTAGTGGCAGAGAGGCATCGATGTTAGAAGTGCCAAGCAGGTAACACATTTGAAAGTTCCAAGTGCCTGGAGGTGTGGGAAAAGTGGTTATGATAAACAGCAGCTGAAAATTGTCTTTTGCTCTGTGCTGAGATATTTTTTGTTTTTCAAGACAGGGTTTCCCAGAACCCTAGCTGTCCTGGACTCTCTTTGTAGACCAGGCTGGTCTCCAACTAACAGAGATCCGCCTGCATCTGCCTCCCGAGGGCTGAGATTAAAGGCATGAGCCACCACGCCCGGCTTATGCTGAGATATTTGTAACTACAATTTTTGCTTTATCCATAGGAACCAGGTGTTTTATCAACCGTTTATGAATGGAAATCATTAGGCGATGATCTCCCCCCATTTAAGGAAACAGATGGGGGGGGGTACTCTACACCTTCACCTGGTGGAGGGATATTGTGGGGTAAGCACCAGAGAAGACTACCTAGACACAGGCTTAAGCAAATAGAAAATCTTTATTAGCTGGCTGGAGACTACACTGGGGTTTTGGGATACCAGTGTAGCCCCAAGCCTTTCTCAGGATGAGCTTTTGAGCACAAAAGAACATATCGTGGGTCGACATACTTCAGTTAGCCAGAAGCAGGAACTACAGAAGCCAAATATCAAAGTTAGTACATTTAAGAGACTTTGCCAGAACTGTGGACTTTGATAGGTCAGCTCTCTGTTTTCACTTTGGCAGGTGGTGCTGTCTGCATGTTGAGTTTCACAACCCGAATGTCACTTCCATCATGGAGACAGTTGTGCTAAGGTCTGGGGGCCTATTTCAGGGACAGTCTGCTCACATAAGTAAATGGACTAGGTAGAAATTAACAGGCCACAAGTGAGTCTGCGCTCTTACATGGAAACACAATATATGAAGGATGAACAATCCAGGATGAGTGTGTGGAATGGAATCAGGAAACGTTATTGGACCTCATCATACGAGGCTGTAGGATCTAAGATGCATCCAGGCTGGCCTCGAACTCACAGTGATCTGCCTGTCTGCCTCCCAAGTGCTGGCATTAAAGGCGTAAGCCACCATGCCTGGTCTTTGTAAATCTCTTAAAGCTTCGTAAGCTTCCTGATGCCTGACTATCCACTCATAGGCTGTGAGCACTCTGCCCACACCAGACACTGAGAAGGTAAGGCTAGTTCTTATAACCTGAGGCAGAATGACTGAGGTATGAGAGAGAAAGTATGCTAAAAGTCTAGATTGCCTCCAGGGATGGCCTGTGCTTTCCAAGAGGACAGCTCCTTAAAGACAGTAAGTAAACTGCTTACTCAGGACCAAAACGCTATTTAACCTTCAGTTACTAGCACCAACCCTTTTCTTTGTTTGGTTTTTCCGAGACAGGGTTTCTCTGTGTAGCCTTGGCCATCATGGACTGCTTGGTAGACCAGGCTGGCCTTGAACTCAGTGATCTGGCTGCCTCTGCCTCACCCAGTGCTGGGATTAAAGATGTGTGCCACCACACCTGCCCGACTACCAACCCCTTTCTTAAATTTAAATATCCATCATAAATCCATCTCTGTAGTTTTTTGTTTTTTGTTTTTTGTTTTTTATGTTTTTACTGTTTTTTGCTTGGTTTGGTTTGGTCATTGTTTTTTTGTTTTGAGACAGAGTTTTTCTGTCATAGCCTTGGCTGTCCTAGATCCACTTTGTAGACAAGTCTGGCCTCGAACTCAGAGATGGCTCTGCCTCTGCCTCCCCGAGTGCTGGGAATAAAGGTGTGGGCCACCACATGTTTTTACTTTTAAAAAAAAAATTTTTTTTTAATAAATTAAATCTGCTTTTCTTTTTTAAGATTTACTAAAAAAATTTTTTTTAAAGGATTTACTTATTACATATACAATGTTCTGGGTGCACATTGTACACCTGTACACCAGAAGGCATCAGATCTCATTATAGATGGTTGTGAGTCAGCATGTTGTTTACTGGGAATTGAACTCAGGACCTCTGGAAGAGCATACAGTGCTCTTAACCACTAAGCCATCTCTCTAGCCCTGTTTTTACTTTTGTTAACCTTTCATTCATCCTTTTTATTTTTTTAGACAGGGTTTCTCTGTGTAAACATGGCTTTCCTGGAACTCTCTGTAGTTGGGGCTGGCCTCAGGAAGCAGAGGCAGTCAGATGGAGATGGAGGCCAGCTTGAGCTGCACAGTAGGACCACATGAGACTCTATCTCAGAATGGGGAGGGGAACTGGAGAGACAGCTCAGTCAGGGATGGTTAAGAGCACTAGCTGCTCTTCCAGAGGACCCAAATTAATCCCAAATACTCACTTGTGGATTTGGGGACTCTATAACTCCAATCCCAAGGAATCTGATACCCTCTTGTGGTCTCTATAGGCACTGCATGCCATTATAACAGACACATGCAGGTAAAACACTCAAGTACATAAAACAATAAAAATAAATAAATTTACATTAAAATGTCTCTTTATGGGGCTGGAGAGATGGCTCAGTGGTTAAGAGCACTGTCTGCTCTGCCAGAGGCTCCGGGTTTAATTCCCAGCACCCACACGGCAGCTTGCAACTGTCTGTAGTTCCAGTTCCAAGGGATCTGACACCCCCCACACCAAATGCACATAAAATAAAACTAAATAAAGTATAAAATAAATAAATAATTTTTAAAACGTCTCTTTACTGAGGCCATAACACATTCGGCCTGAGTGAAGGTCACTAAGGGAAAAGAGAGCCCTTCAGACTGCAGCAGGAATGGAGTACAACTGTGCCTCTGTCCCTACGGCCAGTGACAATCTAGTCACACCTTCTGCCAGTGGGCTGTTCCCTAGCCCACAAAGCAAGGCACCTCAGCCCTAGTTCTTTTCACCCTTCCCCACCTGGCTAAGTTCTCCTTTTGGGTGATGGGGCCCATGTTTTTTGGGTTCCCTCCCCATCAGCTGAGGGGGTCCCTGCAGGAGTGAGACAGGAAAGTGGACCTTGCAGAGAGTGAAAACCCAGTGCAGATTGCTTTCATCAACTTCTTGGAGTCTATTGCCAGGTGCTTGGTTCATTGTCAGCATATTTAAAACACAGTACAATTTGCAAAAAAGCTTTCCAGGCAACCACCAGTCCAATTCCAGGTGCACACTAGGAGAAAATCTTTTGTAAGGGCCATGAGGGTGGGCTCTACAGCTAAAAGGCCTAGAACCTAGCGTGGTCTTTGACTGGTAGCATAGAGATCAGCAGACCATAAAGTACACCTGACATCTCCCCTAAGGACGGGTAACAGCCCAGGGAGAAAGAGTCTGGGATATTCATTCTGAGGAATGTGGTCAGGTCTGCCTCCACAGATAGAAAAAGATGACCAGGTCATTAACAAAAGCCACTCCCATCCTCTGGATAGAATGCAGGTGTTTGATTTTTATCTCAGCTAAGGAGACAGCCCTATGTAACTAACATTCCTGGTTCTTTTAGTACTTTGCACTGAATGCAAGAACCTCTGTGTCCCAAACAATGAGCCATCAGCAACCTCTTACCTCCTCCACCTCTAGGAGTACAACGGAAGTTTCCAGAAGATGGGGTGGAGGGAGAAAGGACACGTTGGGATAGGGATGGATAACACAGGGGGAGAAGGGGATGGGCACACACCTGTTTTGAAGATTCAGCAATCTTGATGGACTGATTTAAAGCTTCTGATTGTGCTGAGTTGGGAATGTTATTGACCCAAAGCCGAATTTTCTGGGCTATCTCTAGCCCCCTTAACAGCCATTCCTGGCCACTTCAGCGTCTGACCTAGCATCCTCAAGATCATCTACTCAAGCCGGGTGCGGTGGCGCACGCCTTTAATCCCAGCACTCAGGAGGCAGAGGCAGGCAGATCACTGTGAGTTCGAGACCAGCCTGGTCTACAAAGTGAGTCTAGAACAGGCAGGACTACACAGAGAAACCCTGTCTCGAAAAACCAAGCAGTCCCAGTCCTGGCTGTTCTGGACACCTCCAGATGACAGGTGTGCAAAACTGTGCCCCATCATTTAATGTGTGCAAATAATAAAACAACCCCCCCCCGCCCCACACACAAACCCACACACAAATGAGAGGTGTCATTGATTTGGGCTTAGCATATTTCAGCCTAGCAAGCAAGCCTGTCTTCTTGGCTTTCTCCCCTATTTTTTGTTAAGGCATCTGTCAGTTAATGACAATATATAATTTTAAATGCTTTTATTAACCCCTATTAGTTATAATGGGTTTGTCATTTTTCTTTTTCTTTTTGAGACAGGGTTTTCTCTGTGTTAGCCCTGGCTGTCCTGGACTTGCTTTGTAGAGCAGGCTGGCCTCGAACTCAGAGATCTGCCTGCCTCTGCCTCCCTAGTGCTGGGATTAAAGACATGCACTTCCCACGCCCACTTCTAGCTTTTTCAAACTGAGTTTTCTTAGGTTCCTCTTGTGTCACTCTGAGTTCTGCCTCAGTGACCTAGCTAAATTTCTCTCTCTGTAATCCTTTCAGAGAGCTGGGTGTCTAAAGGCCTAAGGGCCTTTTCTGGTGGGCCAGCTCAAGACTGGCTAGATCTAGCTCATTTAAGATGCAGCAAAGCTCTCCCACCTGCAGGATCAAGTGTCTCCTAGCTCCTGACAGGTAACAGTTACCAAGGACCATAGGAGGGATGCAAATTTTCCACGCTCCTGGAAATCTTCCAGAAACCCCCAGGGGAAAAAAATTGAACATTCCTATTTTATTAGTAGATTTTCCATCTTTCTTTTTTCCCCTTAAGAGTCTGAGTCAAGCGTGGTGGCATACACCTTTAATCCCAGCACTCAGGAGGTAGAGGCCAGCCTGGTCTACAAAGCCAGTCCAGGACAACCAAGGCTACACAGAGAAACCCTGTCTCGAAAAGCAAAAGCAAAACAAAACAAAAAGAGATAAGAGTCTGGCTATGTAGCCTAGGCTGGACAGCTACTACATAATGTAGCAGCATAGTGCAGGCTAGCCTCCGACTCTCCATCTTCCTGCCTCAGCCTCCCATGTGCTGGGACTGTAGGCATGCGCCACAGCATATGGCTCCCCTCATTTATTTAATCCCCACACCCAAGGCATGAGAGGTTGGCTTTCAAGTCTGTCTCTCGTTCTTGGCAAGAGGAAAAGTCTCCCTCACTTCAAAGCGGTCACTCTTGTCTGACTAGTGGTAATAGAGATGGGGACATCGGTGGGACAAACATGTACAGGTGACAACAGAGCAGGGTTTATAAGCAGAGTGTCATCACACGGCTTCACCCAGAACTCCTGACCGAACCCTGGTTGGTATAGAGTGCTGCCCCAGAGCCCCAACGCCTCAACTCCTTCGTTTCAAAGACCACCTTTGCGAGGACGTCCCCACCCTACTCTTTAACACAGTGAGGTGACAATTCCCAGACCCTGCTCAGCGCTCCCTTCTTGAAGCTGCTGCGGCTGCTTTGGATTCTTCCTGTGGCTAAGCGAACCAGAATGTTCATTGCTTGCCCTTTCCGTGGCCAGCACTGTGTACAGATGTGCCCTGGGATCCAGGTGGGAGTTTCCAACTGCAGACGCCTTGTGGATGCTCACAGGACACCTTTCCTGAATGACCGAGAAACGAAGCAGACAGCATCAGTCTTTTTTTTTTTTTTTTTTGAGACAGGGTTTCTCTGTGTAACCTTGGCTGTCCTGGACTCACTCTGTAGACCAGGCTGACCTCGAACTCAGAGAGATCCACCTGCCTCTGCCTCCCGAGTGCTGGGATTAAAGGTGTGCGCCACCACGCCCGGCCAGCATCAGTCTTCTATATGAGGCACCTGGAGCACAGAAAGGTTAGGTAGGCCTGAGATCACCTGACTGGGCCTTGATGGCCATCACTTAACAGCGGTGCTCTGGTTCCCGAACCCAGTCTACTAGTCCTCCTTGTGCAGGGCTCGATGAAGAAGAAACAGAAGATAAAAGCATATTTGGAGCCACTATCACACAGTGTGAGAAGAGACCTGCATGCTGAGAGGTGTGAGGTCTGGAGAAGGAACTGAAGGAGAGCTGTGTTTAGGGAAAACAAAAAAGCAAAAAAACCAGTCCACCTGAGGCGTATCAGCCACCTCGCCATCTCACCATCTCTCGTCCCTGCTTTTTACCTGCCTGAGGCTAAGCAAGACTTTGGTTTTAACAGTAGCCCTTCAGGATGCACAGCTGAGGTAATCTCCAGGCTTGCCTGGGGATCTCTGGTTGCTCTAGGCTGTGCTTCCTGGCTCGTGTTCTTGAAAAGGGACTGGCAAGAATCTGTAGATCTAGATAGAGGGTGCAAACCTCAAATCCCAGCCCTGGGTGAGCCTTGCTTAGATCAGCGGCACCTGGAGAATAAATAACCCCGTTCACTCATCCACTTGACTCAATATCTACTAGTTGGAAGTAATCATCCCAATTAGAAGAAAACGGAAACACGCAGGCCCACAAGACAAAAGCAGTGTGCCGGTGGTGGAGTGTCTCCATCCGTCCCTTCTTTAACGGACCTGACTTCCTTCCACTTATCCTTGAATCAGCACAGTAGCTCCCGGCTAGGCAGAACTTCCTTTGCCTCTTCCCTTTGACAGTCCGGTTCCATTGTCCAGACTTGGAGAGGAAATGGACTCTACTCAGCACAGGGTAGATACAGCAAGAATCGGCTCAGATGCCCTTGTTCTTGGTGGTTCCGCACTCTCTGCACTCTCCGTGACTGAAGTGGAAGTCTATCGTGTCTCTCTAAACAGTGTATCTTTCACTAAGCCAGCAACAAGCTCCCTGATTCACACTCTCAAGACTGGCAACCTTCTCTCTTCGTACTCACCAGGACCGTCCTAGTGCTCAGAGGGACACGGAGTGCTACAAGCCTCCTTAAACAGAGATCATCTACACGGCGCGAAGGCGCGGGCCGACGCTTCGGGCGTGCACAGTGGATCTCCAGCCGTGCGGATCTGGGTAGCTCTGGAAGCGCCGGCTTTCAAATGGAATTTTGGCTGGAAGGGGTTGGGCCACACGGGCACACACTGGATGCGCGTGGTCAGAGGGAGATCCCCCCCCCCATACCCGCCCCCACCACCACCACCACCTCATCTCTCCTCCTCCCAATTCTGGCATTTCGCCAGCGCCGCCAGACCAGCCCTTCCTTGCGCCCACACAAGAGGAGCGGCGCCCCAGGTCGGCCTCCCGGGCTGGTGGCCGCCCGAACAGGCTCCCGGCGCCCGGGTCCCGCCCGGTCCCGCGCGCATCCAGAACCCGCCGCGAAGGCTCACAAAGCTAACGCCGGGGCCCCGCGTCCAGGCCGGGCGAGCACGGAGCGGCGCGGGGCGGGGCGGGGCAGGGCGGGCCGCGCGGGCCGGGGGTGTCGGATGTCACCCCCCGCTTACACCTCGGCCGGGAGGCGGGGAAGCGAACCACTGAGATGAGGAGACCTCCTCGGTCCTAGAGCGGTGCAGGAAGTGTCCCAGGGGAGGGAGCCGGAGGGCTCCGGCCTTTCCTTTCCGCGGCGGCCCGGCCTGCGCGGCCCGCCAACCGGGACGCTGCGCAGCGGTGAGTATACCATGGCCGGGTTTTCCATGTCCTGCTGCCTGAACCCGGATCCTGCTCCCCACTTCCCGCGCTCTGATCCCCAGCCCTGCGCCTGGGTTCTGCTCCCTGTTCTCCGCTTCCCGCGCCCGGGCCCAGATCCCTGCTCAGCGCCGCGTCCTTATCGGTGCCCTCAGGGATGAAGCAATACGATTGTCTTTCAGGCGTCTCCCTTCCCTCCCAAGCCCAGCTGATGCTTTCTAGATGATCCCGAGGCAGGGTTGGCCTGGGCAGGGACGGAGTCTGGCTCACGCAGAGGAGCCGCCTTGGCCGAGACGCCAGAGAGACCCGGCTGGAAGGTGAGGATCTGCTGTCCCAGGCTTCGAGGTGAAGAGCCAGCAAGGCTGAAAGAGTGTAAGCGACCGAAACCCTATAGCTCTCCTGGCCTAAAACACCCTCCTCAGTTCTTCCCTCGGATCCTGCTCCTTCTGTAACTGCTTAGGGCAAGCCCCGCCCCTGCGGGAGCCCTCCCCTCACTAACGGTAGTTCATTCATAAAGCTTCCGCTCCCGAAGCTCCTGCGCGCCAGGTGCCAGAGTGACAAAGAGACACATGCCTGTCTGGCCTATAGGCTCTCAAGAGAGCAGCCCTACAGCTGAACTGGGTTCTGAGGGTGGGACGCTGGGTCCCCTGCTGTGGGACTGACTTGAACCATTCAGGGCCCAGCGGGTGGGAGATAGTGGGCGGGGAAGCTGCGAAGAGAGCGGGCGGGGCTCAGATTGGGTTCTAATACCGGAGTTAATTGAGAGAGTAGTCTCGGGTTCACAGCCTGTTGCTTTCAGAGTGTTTTATTTTTGTCTTTACTTCGGACGTCAAAGGGATACAGAAAAGTTGGGGTTCCAAGCGTTGTTCGGTTGCTTGGTGGCTTTTCTGGTATCGCTTATTTTGTTGCAAAGTGGTGCAGCCCTCCTGAGAAGCTCCACCAGGTGAGCTTGGTTGTAAAGAGCTGGTGGCCCCGCCTGGGGCTCCTAGAGACCTAAGGTTAGAGCCCCGGGTGCCTCCCTTTGCGGGTTTTCCTCCCAGAGTTGGGAAGTGTGGGTCAGAACGCAGGTCAGGTGGCGTTGCCACGCTATAGCTGTGCCCCTGGTCAGCTTGCTGGCTCCCGCAGCCCCACCGTGTGTGTGTGTGTGTGTGTGTGTGTGTGTGTGTGTGTGTGTGTGTGTGTGTGTGTGTGTGTGTGTGTGTGTGTGTGTGTGTGTGTGTGTGTGTGTGTGTGTGCGCGCGCGCGAGCATTCTGTAGCAGTCAGAGTTCCTAGAGAGCTGAAAACCTGGCCATGACTGCCTCCCTCATGACCAGGAAGGGCTGTGAAGTCCCTTTTGTTTTGTTTTGTTTTGTTTGTTTGTTTTGTGGGGCTTTTTTTGTTTGTTTGTTTTTGTTTTTAAGAGACAGGGTTTCTCTGTAGCCTGGACTTTAATAGACCATGCTGGCCTGGAACTCATAGAGATCCACCTGCCTCTGCCTCCCTAAGTGCTGGGATTACAGGCATGTGCCACCCAGCCTGGCTTCTGGCTTCTGGCCTTTTGCTCTGTAGTTGTTGTATTGTTTTACACACACACACACACACACACACACACACACACACAACTATAACAAGTAAAAAAAATTTTAAGCCAGGCATGGTGGCACACGCCTGTAATATCAGCACCCGGGAAGCAGAGGCAGACAGATTGCTGTGACTTGGAGGCCAGCTTGGTCTACAAAGGAGTTCAGGTCAGCCAAGGCTACACAGAGAAAAGAAATCCTGTCTCAGAAAAAAAAACACATTTCTTTTTAAAACTTTTTCCCCTCCCCAAGACAAGGTTTCTCTGTGTGTAGCCTTGGCTGTCGTGGGCTCATTTTTGTAGACCAGGCTCGCTTCAAACTCACAGAGATCCACCTGTCCCTGCCTCCCGAGTGCTGGAATTAAAGGTGTGCACCACCCTTGCCCGGCTAACATTTAATTTTTAAAAATATGTGTATACCTGTGCAGACATCTTTGTGTGGGTATGTGCACTTGAGTTTAGTGCCCGTGGAGACAAGGAGAGGGTGTTGGAGACCCTGAAGTTACAATTGCAGGGTTTTGTGAACAACTGGGAGTGGGTGGTGGGGAAAGTAGTGTGCACTCTTAACCACTAAGCTGTCTCTTAGCCCCCAGAAACAAATGGTCTTTAAATGTAGGAGAAAGATGGTGCATAAGGCTTATCATAAAGCGCTGGTATTTGAGAAAGAGGAGCAGTTTTGGTGCTCCTGGCACAAACCCAGGACCTTGCAACTCCTCGGCCTTGCAATGGTGATTTAAGTACAGGGATATTCCTCTCTCGTACACGTCTAAATCCCTTCTGTGCGTAGGAGTTTTTGTCCCTGCCCACACAACACAGGCTCTGTTGGGTTCTTGGTCATCCATTCTGTCCTTGGTAGAGTGACATTGTTCCTCTTTTCCCTTGTTTTTTTTTTTTTTTTTTTTGTGACAACCTCAAGAACAAAGACAGTGACTTTGGCTCCAAAGCTTCAAGACTGTGGCCTCCAGGAGGACCTGTCCACCAAAGGTATCACAAACCTTGGTTACACGTGTCTGCTTGTGGCCTTGTCCTCCTTGGATACTGCAAATGCCAGTGTCCTGTTGAAATGCTAACACTTTCCTCCCAGATTTCCTGCCTTCCTCGCTGCCACATTAGGGGACTACCTGGAGTGATGTTTGTGTGGGGAGGGTCATCTTTCTGCCCCCATGTGTAAGGACCTGCCTCACCCAACACCGCTTACCCTGGGATTCCTCAGAGGGCTGGTCTCCCATGGGCTCTGCCTAGCACCCCCCTCAGAAACCACCACAGGAGACCAGAGCATTGAAGCCAGCGATTTCTGTTTGGAAATAGGGTCGTCTTCTGCTGCTGACCCCCATCAAATCCCATCATGCCCACAGCCCTGTGCCCACGAGTCTTGGCTCCAAAGGAAAGCGAGGAGCCCAGGAAAATGTGGAGTCCTCCTGGAGAGAACCCCAGCCCTCAGGGGGAGCCTCCCAGCCCGGAGTCCTCTCGACGCCTCTTCCGCCGCTTCCGGTACCAGGAGGCCGCGGGCCCCCGGGAGGCCCTGCAGCGCCTCTGGGAGCTGTGCCGGGGGTGGCTGCGGCTCGAGAGGCACACGAAGGAGCAGATCCTGGAGCTACTGGTGCTGGAGCAGTTCCTGGCCATCTTGCCGTGGGAGATCCAGAGCTGGGTGCGTGCCCAGGAGCCTGAGAGTGGAGAGCAGGCTGTGGCTGCGGTAGAGGCTCTGGAACGGGAGCCAGGGAGACCCTGGCAGTGGGTGAGCACGGGGCGTCTGGGAGAGGGAGCCCTGTTGACCCTGTGCGATTTCCTGACCACGAGATAAGAAATTCTTGTCTAGACCCAGTATTTGGTTTCCTAAGTCAAGACCAGAAAGGGAGCCGGCCTCCCCAGACCTGCGCAGAGCCTATGCGTGGGGCTCTGTCATAGCCTCTCCACCTGGTCCTGACTTGTGCTCTCTGGGACTGCAGCTCAAGCACTGTGAAGACCCGGTGGTAATTGACGATGGCGATGGGCCTGGGCCTCAGGACCTAGAACAAGATCGCATATCTACAGAGTCCCAGAGCAACCCTGATACCCAGCCTGTGGTCCTAGCACAGGGCCCGGGGCTCCTAAGCAGACCGCCATGCCAGCCTAGCGAGGACCCAGGTATGTAGCTTATAGTGTGAGTTGGGGAGGTGAGTTCTCGACTAAAAATGGGCAGTTTTCTCCTGTCTCCTCTGAGCTAGGAACTGTTATTGTGGCCTTGGTCCTTCTGCGAGCATCCGACCCAGAGCCTTCTTGGTGTTGAGTCCTCCCATGGGGAAGGGCTGTGTGAGTGCATGGTGTGAGATTTATGGTCTTCTTTGAGGGTGTTCTTAGTGGAGACGGAGATAGACCCTGTAGGACCAGGACCTGTGTCCTAATCTGAGCATGGCTCTGTCGTCTGTCCTCTGAAAACCACATTTGCTTGGCTGAGTTACCTAGTACCTATAGGCACATCCAAAATCCCCTTGAGAGAACGGTGGCCTCACCTGCCCATGGCCCTAGTACCCGGTGACAGGGTTTGAGTACCTGTTCAAAGCATCCAGCAGCTGCAAAGAGGAGGATGTGTCGTGCACAAAGCCCAAACCACCGTTCTTTTGAGTTACAGTAGGTCACCTCTTGGTTCCTTTAGTTTGGGGCCTAAGGTAATGGTTCTCCAAAGCCTCTCAAGGCCTCAAGGCATGTTCCTCTTATAAGATAGGCATTGCCACAGTACTCTAGTTAATAATAGGAAAAGTGCATTCCTGAGGCTTAGACAGGGTTTCTCTGTCTAGTCGTTTTGGCTGTCCTGGACTCCCTTTGTAGATCCAGCTAGCCTCTCAGAGATATCTCTGCCTCTGCCTCCAGAGTGCTGAGATTAGAGGGTGCACCACCACACCCATCACATTCTTGAGATTTTTTTTAAAAAGATATTTCTGGCATCGAATCTGTTCAGTGAGCTGGGAGGTAGAGCACCTGCCTGCCATGTGTAAGTCGTCCCCAGTTTGGTTTTTGCACATCACCCACACTAAAAGCAAAGGTTTGTCTTTTTTTTTTTTCTTTTCTTTTCCTTCCTCATCCTGTACTTTCTCTTTTCTTTTCCTCTTCTCCCTTCCTCAGGCTGCCCTCAGACTCCGGAGTCGCCTGCCTCAGCCTCCTGAGTGTTGCAATTGCAGGCCTGCTCAACCATACTTGACAATAATAGTCCTTTTTAAGAAAAAGAAGTGTGGCCGGGCGGTGGTGGCGCATACCTTTAATCCCAGCACTTGGGAGGCAGAGGCAGGCTGATTGCTGTGAGTTCGAGGCCGGCCTGGTCTACAAAGCGAGTCCAGGACAGCCAAGGCTACACAGAGAAACCCTGTCTCGAAAAAACAAAAAAAAACAACAAAAAAAAGGAAGTGTGTGTGTGTGTGTGTGTGTGTGTGTGTGTGTGAGAGAGAGAGAGAGAGAGAGAGAGAGAGAGAGAGAGAGAGAGAGAGAGAGAGGTGGGGGAGGGATTTTTCTGCCTGCAAACTTTTACTGACTTCTGTACAAATCAGAACTCTTCAGTCTCTCTGGCGAAAAGTGAAGACAGCTGTGTTGCTTTGGTGGGGCTGCCTATGTCCTGACAGACTGCATTGCTTACTTAACAGCAGTTTGTTTTCTTACAGCTGTGAGGCTGGCGATCTGAACTGAAGTCAGCCTTGGGTTCTTATGAGCTTCCTTGCTTTAATGAATAACAACCACTTTTTTTTTTTTTTTTTTTCTGAGACAGAGTCTCTCGTGTAGCCTTGGCTATCCTAGACTTGCTACCCTGCCTGCCTCTGCCTCCCGAGTGCTGGGATTACAGGCATGCATCACTAGGCCCAGCTTAAACAACCACTTCTTGCTGTGTCTTCCATGTGGATAACTGTCTTCTAGCTAGCCATGCAGTTATGTTGACCCTGGGCCCGTGCTAATGACCTCATTTTAACTTAATCGATTCTTTTAGAGAGCCTTCCTCCAAATACAGTCACATTCTAATACAACCAGGGTTAGGATTTGAGCCTGTGAATTTGCAGGGAACATAGTTCAAACATATCAGGAAATATAAGGAAAGAGCCACTCCCCCCAAATCAACAGTCCTGTGCTAGCAGCCTGTATATACACATGAGCAATGTTGGGGGAGGAGTGCCCAGAGAGGCCTACTATGCGGAGTCTTCTAGAACCCCAGTTGTATCCACTTTGGCTGTGGGTTGCTTCCTTGGGCCGTACTCAGTACAAGATTTCCTGATGCACAGCAATTGGGAAAACATTACACATGGTTTACTAGAGATTCCCGTTATGAAGCTTTCCCCCACAGCTAGCCTGTGTGTAGGTTGAATGAGACATGAACCCACCCATGACAGTGGCAGGCGTTAGGGAAGAAAAGTAAGACTTGTCCTCTGGATACCACGAAGAACTCTTCAACTCTCCCTGGGCAATCTATGGTACTGCAAGGTGAGCTATGTATTGAGACCAGGTCTCCTTAGCCTGGACCTCACTGTATAACTTAAACTGGCTTCAGAGTTTGGCTGTTAGTGCCTCGGCCTACCAAATGCTGGGATTGTAGCTCAGCCCCTGCCCTGCTAAGGTTTTATAATTCAGTATCTGAGCAAAACTTCTCAGGCTCATCCTTGCTGCATGTGATAGGATTTCACCCTTTCTATGACGGAGTAGTATCTCAAGTGTCTGCACTTTTGCTTGCATATTCTCTCTCTCTCTCTCTCTCTCTCTCTCTCTCTCTCTCTCTCTCTCTCTCTCTCTTTCTCTCTGTTGTTTTGTTTTTGAGACAGGTCTTCCTGATTGCTATGAAACTTGTTATGTGGACTCAGAGAGCTGCCTGCCTCTGCTTCCCAATTGCTGAAAAAAATTTTTTTTTGTTTTTGTTTTTTCAAGACATAGTTTCTCTGTGTAGCCTTAGCTGGCCTGGACTCACTTTGTAGACCAGGCTGGCCTCGAACTCAGAGCTCTGCCTGGCTCTGCCTCATTGAGTGCTGGGATTCAAGACATGCGCCACTGACCATATTTTAGATGCTGAAACAGGTTCCCAGATCTACAGAGGTTGACTAGCAAACTGATCATGCCGTCCTAAACCCATCCATACCCTGAGATAGCCCCATTGTCTGTCTGCAAAGACTACCAGAGTCTTTGTGGTTTGCAAAGTGCTTATTTTGCAAGTTAAGGCAGAGTGGGGCTTATGCAGAGCACCAGGAATGGCTTCCTGTTGGTACTCCTCTGCTTTTGTTTCCTTTCACAATCTGCAGCACAGAGGCACCTCTGGAAATTTGGGAGGTGTTGGGGACCAGGCTTGGCTTCCTTTGGGACATCTTTTTTCATCTCTTTCAGTTCCACAAGATGTTTTCCTTGTTCAGGAGCAGAGTGTCAGGGATGTCCAACCGGTGACCACCTGCCAGCTGCCCCCGGTGAGTGATGTCCAAAACAATGCATCTCTGAGCCATCCCACAGGACAGTTTTCTCAGGACTCTGGCCTACTTGCTGTTTGCCCCAGGATGCTCAGTCTTAACCCAAAGAACCAAGTTGAGCAGGACTGGGCTTTAAGATGCCTGTTGCTTCTGTTGATTCCTGCAGCTCCAAGTGTGGCTTGCCCTGCTACTCCAGGAAACTCGGCAGATGTACATGCAGAGCCCCCTGGAGTAGACGTCTCTCCTTTTCTAAACTCACCAGTGAAAAGGAGAAACCACGAGGAGGGTTGTAATGGGGCGCACTTCTCAATAGTAGCTACATGTCAGAAAGAAAGCATAGCAGTTGCAGCATTGTCACATGACTATGTGTAGGTCACATGGGGCTTCCTTGTGCCCTGACTCTGTTCTTGGGGCCAAGTTTGCTCACTTCAGTGTTCTGAGGAGCATGGCTGGTGTCTGGAGTGGGTGCAGCTGGGACTGGTCTCGTAGGTGGAATGCTCACTTCTTTTTTTCATCTGCAGAGGTTCTCAGCAGACCTATTAGCTTTTCCCTTCTCATTGCCCTTTCTACTGTCTGCAGGCTACTACAGTGTAACCACCCCCTGGGGAGTGTGGCCCCGTGGGGCACAGGGCTGCACCAGTAGAAGACTGTTAAGAACAAGGATGTGGGGCTGAAAACCACTCAACGATGCTTAGGGTTGTTGAGTTTGAGGCAGGTGTTGAAATATTTGCATACATAAAATGAGAACTTAGAACAAGACCCAAGCTTATGCATTTGTCTTGTTTTGTGTTTGTTTTTCTTTTTTGTTGTTTTTGTTTTGTTTTGAGACAGGGTTTCTCTGTGTAGCCTTGGCTGTCCTGGACCCGCTTTGTAGACCAGGCTGGCCTTGAACTCACAGTGATCCACCTGCCTCTGCCTCCCGGGTGCTGGGATTATAGGTGTGCACCACCACGACCAGCTCTCGTGTTTGTTTTTCGAGATAGAGTTTCTCTGTGTAGCCTTGGCTGGCCTGGAACTCTCTGTAGACCGGGTTAGCCTCGAACTCAGAGATCTGCTGGTCTCAGCCTCCCATGTGCTGGGGTTTGTTTCATGTATATTATGCAACTGAAGTTCATTTTATGTTTTTGTTTTTTAAAGGATTATTTGTTGGTGCCTACTGCCATGTTCCTCGCCATCAATCATTTATTTGGAGGCTAGCTTGGGCTGGGAGTTCTCTCTGCAGCCCCAGCTCATACCCTATCCGTTTTTTTGTAGCATCATTTTCTATGCTGTGGCCTGAATATTTGGTTCCGTGTGTGTGTGTGTGTGTGTGTGTGTGTGTGTGTGTGTGTGTGTGTGTGTATTGGAGACAAAGTTTTCTCTGTGTTATAGACCAGACTGGCCTCACAGAGATCTGCCTGCCTCTGCTTCCTGAGTGGTGGGATTAAAGGCCCAGCCCACCTCCATTCTTTTGTAGAATTAAAAGAGAGTGCTTTGGGGAGGTGATGAGGTCGTAAACTCAGAGTCCTCATGAATGAATTGGTGAGTTCCTAGCCACTGAGAGGCCCTTGTCTACCAACAATGACAACAAAAACCAGAAAGTAGAAGGGGGTGGCCCCAGCAGAGCTTATCCTTGTCATTCTAGTCACGCCCACACAAATGTATGTGCATCTACATGCATACAAATAGGCCTCAGAATACAGTGAAAGTCCCCCACAGCTAGGGGGAGGACGGAGGACGGGGACACGACGACAGGGGCTGACACAGCACTTAGGATCACTGGCTGCTCTTCCAGGGGATTTGATTCCTGCACCCACATGGCAGCTCACAGCCATCTGCCACTCTACTTCCATGGTATTGCGTGCCCTCTTCTGGCCTTCTTAGGCACCAGGTGTTCAGAGCATACTTAAAACACTTTAAAAATCTTTTTAATGTTTTTAAAAACAAACTAACAAACAAACAAGGAAGTGGCACTGTACAGATGGGGGCTGAGGATGGGGGGCTGTGACACATTCCATGGGCCCCTAGCTGCAGACAGACAGCAACTGCAAAGTGTCCATAGGACCTGAGGCCCAGGAATTCCATAATGAGACTTTGGGAGTAGGGAGAAGATTGTTCTTTCTGAACCTTCACTGTTGTGGCTAACTGGACAGGACAGAAACTGTCAAAGGGGAAGGGAAGGAAGCTAGTCCCTGAAGAGAAGTCTCTGCCTCAGGTTCCCAAGTGCTAGTAGGGTCATAGGTGTGCAGTGTGTGCCACCATGCGTGGCTCTCAAGTCTTGCTGCTTCTCAGCAGCTCTGCTGTGAGAAAGGCAATGTGGGGCAGATGATTTTAGTTTCCTCTGTTGGCTTAGTCTGAAACTGTTAGAAATGACCCAATCCCTCCTCTTCCTCCTCTGGTCCAGGACATCTCAAGAGTTTTTTTTCTACCATCCCACCCACCTTTCTGTTTTTGGAATTATTTTGTATGTGTGAATATGTCCCAGGTAAATGCCTGGTAATTACAAATGCTTGTGAGTCACCACGTGGGGGCTGAGAATCAAGCCCAGGTCCTGTAAAAACAAGGGTTTTGTTTTGTTTTTCTGTTTTTTCTGTTTCTTCTTTTGATTTTTCGAGACAGGGTTTCTCTGTAGCCTTGGCTGTTCTGGCCTCGAACTCACAGAGATCCACCTGCCTCTGCCTCCTGAGTGCTGGGATCACAGGCATGCACCACCATTGCCCAGCTATTCGACTGCACCAAGTATTCTTAACTGCTGAGCCTTCCATCTGCAGCCCCTTCCTGTTTCCAGTGGACTCTTTCAGAGGCCACTTCCCAGATGATTGCTGTGTTTTCCATGCTTTAAGTAGTCTTGTGTTCAGGTCTCATCCTCTTTGGAGAAGGCTCATTCCTAGGAAGTCGTGTTCTATAAAGGAGGAGGTTGGTGGACAGGATGTGTGGCATCTCCTTTGGCCTAGTTACCACACGTGGTAGGAGAGAGGGGAGGTGGGGAGAGCATATCCAGTCACCATGAGGCCTGCTCTGTATTTTTAGAAGTGGCTTGTTTTGGAAAGGCGTAGGCAGGTAGTTCTTTTTTTTTTTTTTGAACAAGCATAATATTGCTGGAATTTGGTCTACCAATTTATATAGTTGGGAGAGAGAAAATGTTCAGTGCTTAAGAGATTGTAATAGCCAAAGGACTGCAACATAGAACTGGCAAGCCAGTTTGTAATAGTTGTTGTTTTTTAACAATAAAAACATTTACTGCATGCCTTTAATCCCAGCACTTAGGCAGAGGCAAGTGGATCTCTTGTGAGTTTGAGATAATCTGGTCTACAAAGTGAGTTCAGGACAGCCAGGGCTGTTACACAGAGAAACCCTGTCTCAAAAAACAAAAAAATTAATAATTAACTAAAAATCCACCAACAGATTAGGCCTGGGTAAGCCCGTGAGCCCTGGGCCAGCTGGAGGTTCCTCATTTGCCACCCATGTCTTTGGTGCCCACCCAGTAAGACAGTCAACCCACACAGCTCCTTCCTCTGTTAATGTACACACTTGAAGGCAGTCCGGCTCAACGGCCGCTCTTGTTCTGATTGTGCTGTGCTGAGGAGGCTGCCACTTCGGCAAGCTGACGGAAAGTTCTGGCATGGCAAGTAGCAGTTCGTCATTGCAGAGGGCGCAGAGCCATCCTCCTGTTCCTGGTAAATACTTTCAAGATGTTGGCCAAATAGAGCCCCTCAGAAAATGAATTGCTTCCATGGTCTAAGAAGGGGTTGAGGTGACCACTGTTGGTTTCCTCTGAGTCAGGGTTAGGTGCACTGCCTCAGGCCTTGTGGCCATCTTCTCCCCAAGCACCACAGATTTGGCATGTTTTATATGACTTGGTTTTACCTTTATTATTTTTGTTCTGTTTTGCTTTTCGAGACAGGGTCTCTCTGTGTAGCCTTTGGCTATCCTGGACTCACTTTGTAGACCAGGCTGGCCTCGAACTCAGCGATCCACCTGCCTCTGCCTCCCGAGTGCTGGGATTAAAGGTGTGCATCACCACCACCCAGTTTATGACTTGGTTTTGTACGTGTCATTAAGCTACAGGTCAGTACTACAGCATCTGGGTTTTAGTCTGGACCTCATCTTAGACAGTGTATTGAGATGTTTTCTTTTTCTTTCTGTTTTTTGTTTTGTTTTGTTTTTTCCGAGACAGGGTTTCTCTGTGTAGCCCTAGACCAGGTTGGTGTCAAACTCACAGAGATCTGCCTAAATGCTGGGATTAAAGGCATATGCCACCACACCCAGCTGAGGTGTTTTCTTAAAGCTTTTGTTTTCAGTTCAGCATCTGCCTGCTTGATAGAGTAGCAAGCCTGTAAGTGTCAGCACTGGGCGTGGATTAACTAGAGCTCCCAGTTGGCTAGGCAGAAGATGTGAGGTTGGAGTCAACATCTTTTGGTTTTGACTGGCAGTCCTCCTGAGGAGAAAGAGGTGTTGCGGATGGCTACTGTGAGAATGTTGCATGGTGAGATTCTGACTAAGCAATCAGCTCTGTGTCTAGGCAAAAGGGAAAAGATTGAGTGTCTATAAAAACCTTAACAACCCAGCATGGCAGCATACACCAAGTACTTGGAAGGCTGAGGCAAGAGAATTCTGGTCTATACACTGACAGCTTGTCTTAAACAACAAAAACACAAGAGGCTGGAGAGGTGGCCCAGTGATTAGGATCACTGGCTGCTCTTCTAGAGGACCTGGCTTCATTTCCCAGCATCTACACAACAGCTGACATCTGTCTGTTAATACCAGTCCCAAGGGATCTGATGCCCTCTTCTAGCCTTGGTAGGCACTTCAGGCATGTAGTGCACACATAACAGGCCGGTAGACAACTCATACAACACACAAAAAAAATTTTTTTTAGAGCTGGGCACGGTGGCACACTCCTTCAATCCCAGCATTCAGGAGTCAGAGGCAGGCAGATAGATGTGAGTTTGAGGCCAGCCTGGTCTACAAAGTGAGTCCAGGACAGCCAAGGCTACACAGAAACCCTGTTTCGAAAAACAAAACAAAGCAAACAAAAAAAAATTTTTTTTTTAATTAAACCTTTTGCTGGTTTTAGTGGCTTAAAATAACAATCGAAAATACAAGGACAGTAACTGGCATTATGTAGCGTAATCAAAATTACAATAAAAATTACTCTCAAGAAGGAAATTAGTGTAGTGACTATAGAGTAAGCAAAGGGTGTTTAGCAAGAATCAGCAGTTCTGGAGAGATGGCTCAGAAGAGCACTTATTGCTCTTGCAGAGAACCCATGTTCAATTCCCAACATTCCCAAGGTCGCTCACAACCATCTGTACCCAGTTCTAGGGGATCTCATGGCCTCTTTTAACCTCTGGGAGCACTAGACACTAGCATGGTACAGATAACATACATATGGGCAAAACAGTCAGACACAAGAAACCTTTTTTCAAATTATTATTATATTTTTTTAAAAAGGAATCAGCAGTTTAAGACTCAGGCAGACCCTTGGGCAAAAGTAGCCCATGTCCAGCCAGCGCTAGCTCTCTCTGGTCAGAAAGACTCCCAGAGCCAGTGCCCACATCCCAGTGACAGCAGCAAGTAGAAAAATGGAGTCATTCTTTTTGTTTGGCCTCAGCATCCTTACCAAGCATCCGAAAGGTCCTCTCCAGATCATAAACAGTTCTTCCAAGATCCGTTCCCAGTAAATGAAACCACAACCTCGAGCCAGCTAGGTAGTGGGTCTTCTCGCTACAGTACAAAAGATGGTTTTACCAAAGAGGATTTTTCCCTTTTCAGCCTTAATAAATTCTTAGCAATTCCTAAGACTTCCCAGGCTTCAGGGGAAGGTGGATCTGAAACTGCAAAGAACTGAAGGATAGGCTTTGGGCCTAGCAATGTTCAGAGTTCCCATAAGTTAGGTGAGGTTTAATTCCATTTGTCTTTTCTACCAACCCGGAGGGCTGGAGGTGGCTGGCATGGTGAAAATGTCATAATACTGGATAAACTCCCAGAGAGCTTCCTTCCCCCTTTGCCCATATGAGGACCCTTGGTATTTTAGTTTTTCAAGAGTTTCTCTGTGGAGCCCTGACTGTCCTGGAGCTCACTTTGTAGACCTCAAACTCACATAGATCTGCCTGCCTCTGCTTCCTAAGTGCTGGGGTTAAGGGTGTGTGCCACCACTGCCCAGCAAGAAACCTTCACTTTTAAGTAAAAAAAAAAAAAAGCAGGCTCTGATCAGAGACCCATTCTGCCACACCTTGGTCTTGGTTTCTAGCCTCTGAAGTCATTAGGCATAAGTGCCCTGTGTTCCATGCTTCCTGAGCATGGTCTTAGGGCATCACACAAAGGCCCTGCTCCTCCCCAGCTGACACAGCCCTGCTCTATACTTTCAGAACCGAGTTTCACCATTCAAGGACATGATCTTATGCTTCTCAGAAGAGGACTGGTCCCTTCTGGATCCGGCACAGACTGGTTTCTATGGGGAATTCATCATTGGGGAAGACTACGGGGTTTCCATTTCTCCAAGTAAGACCTAGATCCCCATGCAGCCAAGTATATGGATGGTGGGGAGGCGGGGGTGGCCTCACTCTGAGTGAGAGACACTACCTGTGAGGTTAAGGTGCTGTGGCTGAATCTGATCTGTTTAATCTTACCTTGACAGGAAGCTGTCTGTGCAGGACTCACAGGTAGCCTGTGGGTGACCTGGCTATCCTAACACATGTGTATCAGACTCTTATGCTTTCTGTCCCACAAGCCACATGACATTATTTCAGTGTTTCCATCACATTCTTGCTCAAATAGCCCTTTTATATGTACCCAATGGGCCTCAGAGAGATGGTCCTAAGCCCTGGCCTGCTCTGTAGTATACTGCCTTTTTTTTTTTTTTTTTTAAAGTATTTTATTTAGTTTATGTACATTGGTGTGAAGGTGTCAGATCTTGGAGAGACAGACAGCTGTAAGCTGCCATGTGGGTGGTGGGAATTGAACCAGGTCCTTTGGAAGAGCAGGCAGTGCTTTTAACCGCTGAGCCATCGCTCCAGCCCCTAGTATGCTGCCTTTAACCCTTCCCCAATCTTGTCTTCTATGTACGTAGCCTCAGTTCCAGCCCATTGGCCGTCTTTCCTCAGTCTCTTTTTGGGCTGGACAGGGGTTACCTCACTGGACCTGCCCTAGCTGCCTGCAACAGCAGGTCAGTGTTACAGGTGTCCTACCTCTTTGTGAACAGATGACCCTGCAGTTCAGCCAAACCTCTCACCTGAAGAGGAGACTGGGCTACGGATTACGGAGTTGCCAGACCTCCAGGGTAAAGAAGTCCCCCAGACTTCCTGCTTAGGTATGTGACAATCAGGGGTGGGTGGGCAGCGCAGTAGAAAGCCGCTGCAGCCATAGCATCCGCAGTGTCCCTCCACAGCTCCCACTCTTTGGCATCTTGTGTCCTGCCTTACCTCTGGCTTCTTGTAGGAGAGCAAGGAGTCTGGATTTTGCTCTCCATTGAGATTGTATTCCTCAAGCAAGGACTGTAGAGAAGGGAAAGGCCTTCTGTTGTCCATAGTGGTCGCACATCTGTGGTAAGGTCCTCTCCAGAAAAGTGGTCAGACGCTATGGCTGAGGACTGGGCACAGAGCACAGCTCCTTTAGACACTGTGCTCGTCTGCTCCCCACTACCCACACGGGTGCTGGGAGAATTTCACGGGGTGAGATTAGCTAAGATTCACTTCACCATGTCTTTGTGTGCCCATAACATGTGGGTGTGTGCATGCTTGTGTGTGTGTGTGAGTGTGTGAGTGTGTGTGTGTGTGTGTGTGTGTGTGTGTGTGTGAGAGAGAGAGAGAGAGAGAGAGAGAGAGAGAGAGAGAGAGAGAGAGACACCTGTATTGTGGAGGGAAGTAGCCTTGAATAAAATCAGCAATAACCTTGGCCCTCCATCCCCTCTGGGCCCGCCCATCTCTGTCCTTAGGCCCAGCACAGTCTGTGGAAGGTCTGTACTGGGCAGTCTGTGGAAGGTGGTAGCTACCTTCGGGTCAAGGCTATTACTTGTTTGGCAGAACTAGAACCTACATTGATTCTGTCCAGCTCTAGAACCTAGGTTCCTGCTGTTTGCTCATTTGCCTTCAGGTTCATTCACTCAGCAGAATGGCCCCTTGATGGCTAGCCCCAGGAGGGAGCACAGCGCCTGCAGGTCATAGCCCCCTCGTCTTCCTTAGTTGTTTCTGACTAGTGACCCATCTATATGACTAATCACTTTCTCTATTTCCTTTGGAAAGACCTTCCCAGTCTCCAGCCACTCCAAGTAGAAGAAAGAAGGAAATGGGAGGAGCTGCCGGTGCCAGAGCCCCAGGCCTGCCAGCAGGTGGTGCTCACTCAGAGTCCTTGCCCAGGTGAGGAGCCTGGTAGGCTGTGTGACCTGGTGGTGGGCTGTGTGACCTGGTGGTGGGCAGTGTGGCCTCGTGGTGGGCTGTGTGGCCTCGTGGTGGGCTGTGTGGCCTCGTGATGGGCTGTGTGACCTGGTGGTGGGCTGTGTGACCTGGTGGTGGGCTGTGTGACCTGGTGGTGGGCAGTGTGGCCTCGTGGTGGGCTGTGTGGCCTCGTGGTGGGCTGTGTGGCCTCGTGGTGGGCTGTGTGACCTGGTGGTGGGCAGTGTGACCTGGTGGTGGGCTGTGTGACCTGGTGGTGGGCTGTGTGACCTCGTGGTGGGCAGTGTGACCTCATGGTGGGCTGTGTGACCTGGTGGTGGGCTGTGTGACCTTGTGGTGGGCAGTGTGAGATGGGGGAGAGAGCATGCCGGGCATGTGTGGTTCTTGCTGACTGCTGCTGTCGCCTTTTGTTCTGGTTTCGTCTGTGCTTCCCCATCCCAGCAGCTGCTCGTGGCTTTTCCCTGGGTAGATTGTCTAGCGCTGCTCTAACCCTCTCTGTGTAGTGATCATGGAGAGCCAGAATCCCAGGATGATCTTGCTGTTAAAGAGCAGATTTTCGAATGCAGAAGCTGCGCTGCTGCCCTCCCTGGACGGAGTCTTGAGTCATAGTAAAAGCAACCGCTCCAGAGGCTGACTAGTGTCCTGCCTTTCTTTAACATCTTCGGGGACCAGATGGTCTTCTAAGTATCACAGGCAGGCTCTGCTGAGCAGATCTTTGAACACAAGATCACAATGGCTTTCTGGAGTTGTCTAGACTCACACATATTCTCTCTCTCTCTCTCTCTCTCTCTCTCTCTCTCTCTCTCTCTCTCTCTCTCTCTCTCTCTCTCTCTAATTTATTTATTTGTATTTTATGTACATTGGTGTTTTGAGTGCATGTATGAGGGTGTCAGATCCCTGGAACAGGAATTACAGACAGTTATGATTATGATCTGCCATGTGGGTGCTGGGAATTAAACCCGAGTCCTCTGGAAAAACAGTCGGTGCTCTTAACCATGGAGCCGTTTCTCCAGCCCCCCATTCTCTCTTGTGATGCTTTTTAGGCAGGAATGGTATGTCCACCTTATACAGCACAGGGCATGCTCCATTGGTGCTGAGCTCCCCGTCATGTGTAGACAGTAGATTCTAGAGTGCCCTCACAATGCTGGAGTCTGGCCTCCAAACAGGCTGCACCTTCCCCAGTAGCCTCTTCAGCGCTCTCCTCGTGGCCTCTGACCCTGCCTGCCACGTGGTGCCAAACCTCAACTTCTCCATGATCCCTCATGCCTTCAAAGCCAGCACCACTTGGGAAGCTCTTACACATTGCAAGCTCAGTTGACACCAGGACAAGGTGCAACCATGGCTCCCTCTGGGCTTACAGCCCCTGTGTGCTGCCCCTGAGAAAACACTTCCCAGAAGACTCCACCTCAGGGGTGTTGGTCTCTTGTTGATCATGCTGACTTCTCAGCTCCCACTGACGGGCAGTAACTGTCCCAACAAAGCAGGGGTTCACTTTACTTTAGTAGAATCACAGCTGATTCTTCCCAACGGACCAGAACCCCTGAATCATAATACAGAATAGCACAAAAAACTGGTCTTTTGTTGCCTTCCCTGCTCTCAGGTTTTAGTTTCCACAGTAGCTCACTAAGTTCTGAACTCTCAGACTTTCCAGCCCAAGTTCAAATACTACCGCAATCTTCCCAGAAACCATGGCCCGTTTGTCACAGCAATGTCCCAATGACCTGGCACCAACTAATCTTAATCTGTATTCTATTGCTAATAACACAATATTAGCCAGAGTAAATGATATAACTTTAAAATTTTGTGCTTTGTCTGTGTGAATATGTACAGTGAATCCAATATTTATTACGTATACAGTGTTCTGTCTGCAAGTATGTCTGCATGCCGTAAGAGGGCACCAGATCTCATTATAGATGGTGTGAGCCACCATGTGGTTGCTGGGAATTGAACTCAGGACCTTTGGAAGAGCAGTCAGTGCTCTTAACCTCTGAGCCATCTCTCCAGCCCTGCATTTTACTTTATTAAAGGCTTATTTTAGTTCTGATCCAAGGTCAGGGCTTACATACAGGTGACATCATTCTTCCTGTTGGTCTCAAGGTGGCAGAAGCCATCACATGACCAGAGACCCAGCCCAACTGTCTTCTGTACAAAGTTGCTCTTGAGATAGATCTTCACGAGTCCATTATTCATATGAACAGTAAAGCTCCTCTAAGCTCTGCAGATCATGATGTTCATTTGCACTGAGGTCCTGAAAGCTGAGGTTACTGGCCCACAGTGCAGTAGTGCTCAGAGGCTGTGAACAGTATACTCGGGCTGTTGAGACTCAGACTCATCTCTTTGCTCCACATCACCAAACTCTGTATTTCTTGTAGTTTGGTTGATTGGTTTTGTTTATTTGTTTGTGTGTCCTTACTGTTCTTGTTGTTTTGAGACAGGGTCTCTCTGTGTAGGCCTGGTTGGTCTGGAACATGTTATGTGGTCCAGGCTGGCCTCAAACTCAAAGATCTGCCTGCCTTGCCTCCCAGTGCTGGGATTAAAGGCGTGCTGCTGCCTTGTCCAGCTTGGTTCTCTTGTTTGTTTTTTACTGTGCTCTGGGCTTTGTGACTGCTAGACAGGTATTCTACTAAGCCATACATTCCTAAAATCTATGATTTGCTTTTCCTGTGGATTTGTGGAACTGAGGGTGTGTCAGAGACTACAGGTATATCTCAGTTGTAGAACCTGTGCTTGGTATGTACAAGTCCCTAGATTCAGTCCCCAGAATCACAGAGTAGGAAAGTCCAGCTTTGGCTCCAAAGGCATTGGCTATTGCATATTTGCATGCCCTACCCCCTTTTTCTTGGTGTGCTAAGGATTGAACACAGGCTATCAGGCATGCTTGGCAAGTGCTCTACCACTGCACCACTGCCTCAACTCAACCCTCACCCTCAGGGGTGGGGGAACCAGAAACAACAAGCATTACTTATATCTTGCCTTTTACTTTATTATTATTTTATAATAATTATCTTGCCTGCTGTGTGTATGTGCATCACATGTGTGCCTGGGACCCACAGCTACAACAAAAGGATGTTGGATTCCATGGTACTGGAGTTATGGATGGTTGTGAGCCACCTTTTAGGTACTGGGAATTGAACTCTGGTCCTCAGAAAGAGTAATAAGTGCTCTTAACCACCGAGCCATCGCTCCAGGATGCCACCACAGCCCCACTCTTTCCATGTTTGAAGTGTTTGGTTTTCATGACTTTGTTGAGAACGCCTCGTCCTCATCTGGACTGAGTGTGGACTGCGTACCCGCAGTGGTAGTAGGATGAGAAGAGTGCAAGTTCGAGGCCAGGGCGAACTCAGGGCCGAAACCTCTGTTCCCCACCTCTGCCACCTACAAGAAAGGACGAGAGAGGACTGTCTTCATTTTCTTTCTTTACAGCCTCAGCTCTTCACATTCCCCGTATGTGAGCTCCTAGCCACAGGCTCTGCCCCACACATAGCGGGGCCATTTCTCTTGGCGTCTTGGGCAGCTTCTTTTCTCGCCTTTAGCTTTTTCAGTCTCTGAAATAGAAGTGTCATAGCTGCTTTGTGAAGTCAAAACGTTTTGCATGCCAAAGCACTTAGACTGAAAGCTCTTTTTCCCCTGCCTTAGTCTGCTGACAGCTGATTGGAGGTGACAGTCCCTAGTACAGATGCATCACACCAGCACACAGATACCACATGCACAGACCATGCACAGTTCAGTGGAAACTGAGGCCAAATTCTAGTTAGCAAATATCTGTATAAGTATGGTGGAATCAAAAGATATATTCATTCTTAAAGAGAGTAGCCTGGGCATTCAGAAAAGGACTGGCCCTCTTTTTTGTAGATTGGGGTTTATGTGGGAGTTGAGCTATGTGGAAGAATGGAAGAGGGTCTGTGGGCCTGCAGCACCTGTCAGCACCTGATGATTGTGGAACAAAAGAGAAGCCACTTGGCTTAGAAATAATTTTATTCTGATTTTTTTTAACCATATACCACATATAATACTTACTCCCCCCACCACACACTGCTGCCTATGCACCATTCACAAGCATACACTACACATGTGGCACAAACACCCCACTTACATCTCCACTTTTGTTTGTTTGTTTTGGTTTTTTCTAGACAGGGTTTCTCCCTGTCTGAAAAACAGAAAGAAAGAAAGAAAGAAAGAAAGAAAGAAAGAAAGAAAGAAAGAAAGAAAGAAAGAAAGAACCAAAAAGGAAAAGGAAAAAAAAGAGAGAGACAGGGTTTCTCTATGTAGCCCTGGCTGTCTTGGACTTACTTTGTAGACCAGGCTGGCCTCGAACTCACAGAGATCCACCTGCCTCTGCCTCCCGAGTGCTGGGGTTAAAGGTGTGCGCCACCACCGCCCGGCCTACATCTCTGTTTTTGTTCTCCCTATGGAACTATATAGCCTGGATGTCTGTGTTCACCTCTACAGCATTGCCTCGTCCACTTTTTCAAGTAATTTCTTGCACTGTGTTCGTGTACGGGCCAGCACAACTGTCACCCATTCCTTCATCTTGATATGGGGAGGGGCAGGGTGTGTTTTTGAGTAATTTTAGCTGACTTTGGGCAGGGTCACCATGCTTGTGCCACACCAGTCAGCAAGCATCTCATAGGAGTGGCTCATGCAACAGAGTTCTTGCCTCGTTCTGAATTTCAGCACTATCAGAAGGTTCGTTTTCATTTTGCTTTGGGCTTGCTTTCTTTTAAGACATTCTGGTTATACAGTCAGACTAGCCCAGAGCCTGTAGCTTCCTGCCTCGGCCTCCAGGTGTGGACCACCCTCTGAGCTTTGCTTTGTTTCTACCAGAGGCCACAAGCCTGGACCTGTCAACCGTCCTCTTCAGCATAGCTTTCTCTTTTCCTCTTACATCTGTTCCACACCCACTGGTACTGTGGCCTCTCAAAAGGCCCCATCTTCAAATACAATTACATCCTGACGTCTTGGGAATGAGGGTTTCAGTGTGGCAATTTCGGGATGATGTAGTTAACCCACAGCGCTCCTCTCCTGGGTGTCCTCAATTCATGTCCTTCTCACGTGCAGAATGCATTTACCTGTTTCTGTTGTCCCCATTGCTCCAAAGGCTGAGAAGAGAGGGTCACTTGAGCCCAGGAGCTGAAGCCCAGCTCGGATACCACAGTGAGAACTCACAAATTTATGACAGCACCAACTTCTACCCAAACCAGTGTGACTGAGACTTTATGTCTTGCCCTAAAACAGGTTCCTTTCCAGATGTGAAGCAAGTAAGCTGAGTATCAGGACGAAGGAAGACAGATGCTCTCCTTCCAAAGCAGAAAAGACAAGAGAAGTCCCAAACACATGTACTAAGGGGGCAAGTTCTACTAGGTTCTGAGCTGAAGGAGACTTTGGCTTGGTGCCGGACTAAGGCCAAGGCAGGCTTGACACTGAGCAGAATTGTGCCCAGTCCCCAGGCTGTACTCTATGAGCCCTTGGTGGCAGTGCCACCACCATTGGCCCCCAAGGAACCGTAGGGTCATTCTTGCCCTTTATCATAGAATAATGCATATGTTTGCAGCAGAGCTACGTTAGCCTGTACAGTAGAAAGCCACAACGGCAGCCTTCCTCTGCTGTGCCCTCTTTGTTCCATTTGGTATAAGGTCTCCTTGTTGGCCTCCCTCCGTACAGTTCAGAGGGTGCAGGTACCAGGCAAGGGGCTCCTCCTGTACAGCATCTCTCAAGTGGCTGGAGCTCTGTTCTGGCTGCTGAGGCGATTGGCAAGGCTCCAGGAGGCCCAGGCACTCTCTACCTAGTGTCTATTGAGCCACCTTTTGTCTTCTTTCCAGAAAGCATCCTTTTCTTTTGAAGTATCCATCCTGCTGTGGTTTGGGTTTGGCTTGAGAATGTTCTCAGGGTGCCTTTTAAAGCTTAGTCCTACAGTGGCAATATGGGAGGCAGTAGGATCTTTAAGGGGTAGAGCCTAGTAGAGGGTCCTCAGGTAACTGAGTGAGCCACCTTTGGAAGAGAGAGAGAGGGGACTGGAGAGATGATGGCACAGAGGTTAAAAGCACTTGCTGCTCTTACACAGGACCTAGCACACACATGGCAGCTCACAACTATGCTTAATTCTTGTTCCAAGGGGTCCAGTGTCGTCCTGGCCGCTGTAGACACCAGGCACACACACGGAACATGCATATGCATTCAGGCAAAATACCTGAGCACGTATAAAAAAAAAACCATCTAAAAAAATTTTTTTAAGGGTTGGAGATATGGCTCAGCAGTTAAGAGCACTGGCTTTTCATCTAGAGGACCTGGGTTCAATTCTCTGCACCCATAGAGGCTCAGTAGTCTGTAACTACAGTTCCATAGGATTCACCATTCATCTGGCCTCCATGGGCACTGCATGCACTTGGCACACAGATGTACATGAAGGCAACTGCCCATATACATAAAGTCATCATCCTTTAAAAATTATTTTAAAAAACAAACTGGATATGGTGGTGTACGCCTTTAATCCCAACACTTCGGAGCCAGAGGCCTCCTCTACAAAGCACGTCCAGGACAGCCAGGTCTCTCTTACACAGAGAAACCTTGTCTCAAAAAAAGCAACCCATCAAAGAGGAAATGAAGGATTCTCACCTGAATACCAGTTTAAAAAAAAAAAAAAAAAAAAAAAAGTAGCCTTCAGCCCTGAGGAGCTAAGTAGCTTCCTGATAAGTGACATGGTCATTGTATGCCCAGGGTGTGTGTGGGGTGTCAGGTGGTGGATGGGGTTTGCTATGCCTAGGTATGAAGGCAAAAGGTCAACCTTAGATGTCACACACATTCCTCAAATTATCCATATAAGCTGGGTAGTGGTGACACACGCCTTTAACCCCAGCACTCAGGAAGCAGAGGCAGACGATCTCTTTGAGTTTGAGGCCAGCCTGGTCTACAAAGCAAGTTCTAGGACAGCCAGAGCTACACAAACCCTGTCTCTAAACAAAAAGGCAGAGTCTCTCATTGGAACCTAGGGTTCACAGCAAGCTCCAGGGGCCTAGCTCTCTCCATCTCCCACTGTTGTAATTACTAACATATCCCACAGTACCTGGCTTTTGTGGGTCCTTGTTTGTGTGCTGAGCACATTCCCTAGGCATGGTGTGATCTCTGGCTCTGACATCCTGCCATTGCTATCGTCCATCAGTGATATGGCCAGGGGAAGCCCTCACCAGAGCCTCCAAAGCAAGGCTAGAACCTTTATAAGGAGTTGCCTTTTATTGCCATAAGGAGAAAACCTGGCTAAAACAGCTGTGTGAAAACTTTGCCCATCCTGACGAGTTCTTGTTCTTGCTTTTCTTCACCATCCAAATTTTGTTTCTCCAACTTTTAAAAAATCTTTGTTGTTTGTTTATTGGGTTTTCTTTCTTTTTTTATTTTTTAAAGATTTATTTATTACATATACAGTGTTCTGCCTGCAGACCAGAAGAGGGCACCAGATCACATTATAGATGGTTGTGAATCACCATGTGGTTGCTGGGAATTGAACTCCGGACCTCTTGAAGAGTAGACAGTGCTCTTAACCTCTGAGTCATCTCTCCAGCCCCGTTTATTGATTTTTCGCAACAGGGTTTGTCTGTGTACCTCGGCTGTCCTGGACTTGCTTTATAGACCAGGCTGTCCTTGAACTCAGAGATCCACCTGCCTCTGCCTCCTGAGTGCTGGGACTATAGGCGTGCGCCACCTTGCCTGGCTGCTCCAACTTTTAATATAAGCAGCACAAAGAAAGAAAACAGGGTCTTCAAGTGTTTGCTTAGAAATCTCTTCAGCTAAATATTCTTGTTACCACTGCTTCTTGTCAGAGAACGCCTCTAACAGTTTAGCCAAGTTCTGCCACTTCCCCTTACACTTCATTACCTTGTTCTGGCTTCTCTCTGAGAGACACCCCCAGGAGCACATTACCTGGTAATGCCCTGTTTTTATTAGTCACCTCTTCACGTCTGTCATCTGATGTAAGTATCATCTCAAGGTTTACTTCCTCTGTCTGCTAACCTAGGCCTCATCCTGGAAGCTTCTAGTCCCCATACAATCTAATCTAGGCATAGGATGTTTTCAGCCTCTGAGACTTACTGCTGAAGTTCACCCTTTCTAGTTCTTTCTGAACTCTAGCTGGCTGGTTCAACTCAGCTGTTCTGGCTCAAACTCCTCTCCAAGCTGACTGATTCAAAGTGACCTCTCTCAGCTTCTGACTGAATTGCTGTGCTTGGCCTCAAACTAACTCTAGCCATCTCTTCTAATCTAGCTCCTCATTTTGTGGTTCATCTGTCCTTACCTGTGTCTATCTAGGCTTGTTCTCTCTACAGCTTGTCTCTGTAAAACCGCCCTGGTAAAACCCTTTCTGAGACAGGGTTTCTCTGTGTAGCCTTGGCTGTCCTGGACTTGCTTTATAGATCAGGCTAGCCTTGAATTCACAGAGATTTGCCTGTCTCTGCCTCCCGAGTGCTGGGATTAAAGACCTATATCACAGTACTGGGCTTGTGCCGCTCTCTTAAATTGCCTCTTGTGACACAACTGTACCCATCCTTTCTAGTACCAAAAGCTGTGAGGCTGTCGCTGTCACAGCTCACCATAGAGGAGTGTATTTGTCTTTAATGTGTGTGAATGTGCCAGTGGTGGCCAGAAGAGGGCATCAGAGTCCCTAGAGCTGGAGTTCTAGGTAGTAATTACATGATCTTTGTGCTTGAAACCAAACTTGGAATAGCAGCCATCACTTTTTACTACTAAGCCATCTCTCCGGCCTTCTTTTCCAGGTTCTAGGTTCTTCATATAAGTCAACTTGCCTTTCCAAAAACTGTCTCGAGTGAGCGCAGCGGCATTCTGCCATCTTGGGGATTACTTTAGCAGCAGTTGTTTAGTTGGGGCTGTCATAATTTCTCCTCCCAGTGCATAAAGAACAGGCCTGTGTAGTCTGCTGTAGCACACCCCCCCCCCATTGACACCTATAAGTAACTAATAAAGTTGTCATTAACAAGGCCTCAACGGCACCGTAGGTCTAGTCTGTGAGGTCTAAAAAATGTTTCACACCGTGAGCTGCCTGCCTACCAGCAACCTAGAGAATGGCGCATCCGTAGACTTTTCAGCCATACTGATATGGCCACACAGGCTAGAAAAGCCACCTGACCAGAATGAGGAGAAACAGGCTTCGAAGCCTAGCTTCTATCTCCCTTAAGCAGACTTAGGTTGGGAAACAGAGGGTCAAGTCCCACTCTATCCTTCCTCTTGGGACATGTGCCCAGGATTGTGAGTGCATAACCCAGAGTGCAGCACTTATTAGGGTCCAGGAACAAAGGGGGGCACGCTCACCATAATTAATATGATCTCTGGCCCTCCTGGGTCCTTAGCACAGTGCCTAAGTAAGTGAATAATACCAATGTGTTAATATTTTTTTCACAGGTAAGTGCCAGTTCTTAGAATTTTAAGTCCCAGCGGCTCAGGAAGAAATGCTTTGAAAGTAAAGGATTAGGGAAAACAGCAGGAAAGCCAGAAAGAAAGATACAGTTGCTACACACAGCAGCCTATGCTGGGCAGCCAGACCCTCAGGAGTTACCAGGAAACACTGCAACGCCAGGAGGTCTGGACCCCCAGTTAAACCTTTTTGAGTAGGCTTCCTAAGGGCTGGGGCGGGAAATAGTCTGGGCAGTTCCCACTGACCATACTGGTTTCCTGTAGCAGCAGGCGACCCACCACCCCTAAAGAGCAGCCTGGATCAGGAGGTGACCATCGAAATTGTGCTGTCCAGCTCTGGGGATGAGGATTCCCAGCACAGCCCATACTGCACAGAGGAGCTGAGGAGCCCTACGGAGGACCCCCACAGTCTCCCGGCCTACCGGAGCAGCACTGGGGCTGAGGGTGAGGTGCAAACCTCACAAAAGTCTTATGTGTGTCCAAACTGTGGGAAGATCTTCCGCTGGAGGGTTAACTTCATCCGGCACCTGCGCAGCCTCAGGGAGCAAAAGCCACACAAATGCTCAGTGTGTGGGGAGTTGTTCAGTGACAGCGAGGACCTGGACGAACACCTGGAGACCCATGAGGTCCAGAAGCCCTACAGGTGCACTGCCTGCGGAAAGAGCTTCCGCCTCAACTCTCACCTGCTCTCCCACCGGCGGATCCACTTACAGCAACCAGTGAAGAAGAGTGAAGGCGATGCATCGGAAACAGAGGCCAGTGGTGCCCACTCCCTGCTGGAGAAAAGCAAGGCCAAGCTGGGCTTCCAGTGTGGGGACTGCGAGAAGAGCTTCCAGCGACACGACCATCTGGTGAGACACCGTAGGCACTGTCACCTGAAAAGTGAGGCCCGTCCCCTCCAGTGTCGGTACTGTGTCAAAACTTTCCGGCAGAATTGTGACCTCCTCCGCCATGAGCGCCTGCACATGAAGCGTCGCTCCAAGCAGGCTCTAAACTCTTACTGAGGGGGGTGTGGTCCCATAAGCTAGCCCCTGCCCCAGCCCGGAGCCCTTACCACCTGCCCTTTGCTCTCAGGTAGTGTCCAACTTCTGGTGCCATGCCTCTTCCTCTCCAGGTGAAATGTAGCCCCTGATCATTCCTTCTACTGTGCCAAACCCAGGGAGGTGAGGCAACTCGAGCCTCAAGACCTGCATCGTAGAGACCTCCAGCTCTCAGAAGGACTGGGCTGTCCTTATCCCAGTGGCTTCTAAGGTTGGGGTGCATACAGAAGGGAGCTAGCCAAAAGCACTGACCGTGGTCCTGTCCTCAGAAGTCAGCCTGAGCAGTCACTATGTGCAGGGGAGTGTCCCACAGATCTGCAGATGGCCAGGCCACATTTTAAGTTCATGCATCTATCCCAACATGTCTTTGTGCTCCAAAGATCCTTCATAACTGTGTGATAGAAACAGACTAACTGCCCATCACCACTCAAATTTTTCCCCGTTCTGTCTAGGAATTAAGAGCTTAGCCCCTCGAGGCTCTTCTGCTGGGTGAGCCAAGCTTCTGTGCAGTCTTGTCCTTCAAGGATAGTGACTCCAAGGCAGTTCAGTTTCCTGGTACTGTTGTAGCTAGTACTAAACATAGGCTCTTCTAACAGCACATGACATTGTCACAGTTGTGGAAGCTGCACGGCCAGGGTCTGGTGTCAGTGGGGTTGGTTCTTTCTGAGGCTAGAAGAGGAGGTCGTCCTGCATCTGATGGTCACCAACCCTTGTCTGTACCCCTGGGCTTATACAGAGCTCTCTCCATCTTTGCCTTCATCTCTAATATGTTGGTCTCCAAACTTCCCTTTTTTACAAGGATCCCAGTATTAGGGTTGGGGCTCACCCTGTCAGCTGCAGCAGAACCCCACCTTCATCTGGAGTGGCCATTCTCACATAAAGTCACAGCAAGGCCTTCAACACTGGGGTTCGGGTGGACACAGCCACAACTCCAGATGGTCCCGTGGTGCTGTTGCTGTTTCTGCCTCAGACGATCCATGCAAACTTGAGGCTGCCTGCTGGCCGGCCATTCCTGTGGATGGTGGTTCGGTCCCAGTGGTCTGCTTTCAGAGCTGCTGTCGTCTGCAAGGGAGAATCTTCATCCATGGCCTTTAATTCAGAGCCTGAGGTTTGGGAGTGGTTGTTGGTAGGAAACCCCAAGTAATCAAAAGCATAGTCACTGTGCTGGCACACTGGTGTTGGCCAGGCTCAGCCTGACTGGCTGGACCTGAGAACTGCAGCCAGGCTGGTTCTGTAGGCTGCGCCAGCTCTCAGCAGTCAGGAGGTCTAGGAGAATGAATTCAAGGCCTCTGGTGCTCTCTGTCCTGATTTCCACATCAAGAAGCCTCTATTCCAGACCCTCTCAAAGAGTGTAAGACTGCGGCGGCGGTTTCTTTTTTGCCCCAGAAATAGTAAATGCAATAAAACCATTTGGTCACACCTTGAACAAGAAATAAACTGTTGAAGTTTTTAGTTTTTAAATAGCTTTCTTCTCTTCTTGTGTCTTGAAAAGGGAGAAGCTGGAGGCAAGGATTTTTGTGCTTGACAATCAGTGCAGGGGTTAAAGGAGGTACCCCAAGCATATGCCAAATACTGCCAGGGAGCCCTCATTGCTGGCCAAAGCCCACCAGGGGGCCCCCATAACTGGAGGATCACTTCTACCTGTTAGGAGCCCTGGATGATGCAGTTCGAATTCTCAGGTTTCTTCCTCTGGTGGGGGGAGATAAGAATTAACCTGTTTTGAGGAACAGTGGCAAACCACTAAGCATCCTGTCCTTAACAGACCAGATTGGTCTTCATCTCCCTCAAGTGCTGCTGTCTGCTGAGAAGAGCCAATTCACCAGTCCTCACGGGGGGGGGGAGGGTACCTACCTCTGAGAAGCCTCCTCCATGCTCCTCTGATTCCTTGGCTGTCCACAGTTGGCTCCAGTGTGTGATAAAGACTCACTGAGTTAAGATTCATGTTAGACTTCCTTAAACGGTGGGAAGCTGGTTATGGGAACATGGGTTTGTGATCCCAGCAACTCATGAACTGGAAGCTGTATCACCTACACCAATTGAGACTATTTCTCAAAGTTTTGAATGGTTGGAGGTATAGCTTGGTGGTTAAAAGAAAACAAAAAACCAAAAACAAACAAAACCAGCTGCCTGACCTCAGTCCCCAGTACCACAAAAACATCATTTGAAGGCCTGAATGGCAAGTGGGCAGCTTTTAGGAGTGCAAAGAAGGGAAGGGACTGTTTCTGGGGACAGGGGAGTGAGTACATTCCCAGTCACAAAGCAGAGGTTCCATCCTCCTGCCCTTCTCCCCAACTCCCCCTAGCTGGGTAATAACAGGTGAGAACAGTGGCCCAAAGGTCCCTGTCAGTGTGGCAGAGTGGGAAAGAAGGAAGTAAACTCATTTGTGGAGATCTGCTCCACGTTCCGTCTGCTCAGGGATGTCCCCTAAGCCAAAAGCAGCATTTCCATCAGGCAGTAGGCAGAAAACTTCTATCTCCTTTCTGGTTCCATCAAAGCCCAGATACTTTTTTTCTTCTTTTCCTTCTAGTACAAGAAATTAAACCCAGAGCCTCCTGCTGGCAGAACAATTCCCTGCCATATCCCTAACCCTATTTTCACTTTCACCAGCTGACTTAAGTGCCCAGGCTGGCTTTCAGTTTATGAACTGCCTCCTAAACTTCCTGAGTAGCTGCGCTGTGGGCCTGCTTTGGGTTTGTTCATAGGATGAGTTAGTTATCCAGTCCCCGAGTGATAATGGCTCTCTCGAGAAGCCCAGACTTAGAAGGGTCTTTCTATACATCAATGGCTGTCCTGGACCAGGCTGGCCTCAAACTCATAGAGATCCTTCTGCCTCTGCCTCTGCCTCTGCCTCCCAGGTGCTGGGATTAGACATGGGCCACCACACCTAGCTCTGATCATCTCTTTTTAAGGTTAATTTTTTGAATTTTTAAATATTTTATTTGATATGTATGGGTGTGTGTGTGTGTGTGCCGTGTGCATGCTTGGTGCCTGCTCGAGGCCAGGCCAGAAGAAGTCATTAGAGTCCCTGGAACTAGAGTTACAGGCAGTTAAAAGCCACCATATGAGCAGGGCAGTGGTGGTGCACATCTTTAATCCCAGCAATCCGGAGGCAGAGGTAGAACTCTGAGTTCAAGGCCAGCTTGGTTTATAAATTGAGTTCAGGACAGCCAGTACTACACAGAACAAAAAGAGCCACTATGAAAGAGAGAACTTAGTGTTGCTTACATTCCCAAGGACAAACTTTTAGCAGTCTCACCCCTAAAGAAAACTAACTCTCCCTCAGCAGCTTTAATATCTCTGCTGGGAGTGGGGCTTTGTGAGCCCTCTCCCAGTCCATGCTGAAGTGTTGACTGGCCTCAGGCAAAAACAACAGCTCATGAGTGCAGAAATGTCCAGAAGACACTGTTTCACAGGAGCCCCTCCCTGGCCCTCTTGACTCTTAGACTCTTTTCCACCTTTTCCTTGACATTCCTTGACATTCTCTGAGCCTTGGGTAGAGGGGATTTGATAGAGATGTCCAGTTTGGTTTCCTTGTTGTTTTGGGTATTGTTTTCTTTTGTTTTTTCCAGAGCTGAGGACAGAACCCAGGGCCTTGTGCTTGCTAGGCAAGCGCTCTACCACGGAGCTAAATCCCCAACCCAAGATATCCAGTTTGGAAGCGAACCCTCAACTGTCACTTATTCTTTGCACTTGGATAATTTGTGGCTGTTTGTGCTGACCTCTGACCTCTGTCCACTGTGCATATATACATATACATACATGGTATTGCATAACATCAGTTCAACAAAATAATAGATTCTTCCATAAGGTTCATGACCTCTCTAGCCACAAATTCTTGGCCAAGTTGATAGTGCTGTTGAATTGGGCAGCTAATGGTTACCCTCCCCCCCCCAAGACGTTTGTGCCACTGATGCACCAAGGAGCATCAATGAAAAGAAATTTAAGAGTGTGTTTGTGTACCTGAGTGTAAATGCCTGAGACAGTCACAGGAATTGAATCCACCTGGAGTTGTCTGTTCTGAGCCTTCTCATACTGGGTTCTGTGAACTGAACTCTAGTTCGTGTTTTCTCTCTCTCTCTCTCTCTCTCTCTCTCTCTCTCTCTCTCTCTCTCTCTCTCTCGTTTATTTATTTTTTCTTTTTGGTTTTTTTTTTTTTTTTTTTTTTTTTTTTTTAAGACAAGGTTTCTCTATGTATCCTTGGCCTTTCTAGAACTCACTCTGTAGACCAGGCTGGCCTCAACCTCACAGATATCCGCCTGCCCCTGAGTGCTGGGGAACTCTAGTTCTCTTTTAAAAAGGTATGTGTCAAGCCTGGTATGGTGGAGCACGCCTTTAATCCCAGCACTCAGGAAGGCAGAGGCAGACGAATTACTGTGAGTTCGAGGCCAGCCTGGTTTACAAAGTGAGTCCAGGATAGCCAGGGTTACACAGAAAAACCCTGTCTCAAAAAAACAAAATGTGTGTGTGTGTGTGTGTGTGTGTGTGTGTGTGTGTGTGTGTGTGTGTGAATTCCTCTTCGTTAGCATAGCTAATGCCATTGATTAAACCGGACTCTTCAAGAGCCAACTTGCAATTATATAAGTAACCACCTGATGTCACCATGAGCTCAAAATATTTTAGACTAACAAACAGTAATCTGGATTGAAAAGGGGGGAAAAAAGACAAATATGGGAAATGATAATGTGGGGCCTGAAAAAAAACTCCATCAACTAATTGAATCCACATGGGACGGTTTGTTCAGGGCGTCCAGTGAGTCACTTATGGGTGGATCCAGAAACAAAAACTCAGAGAACAGACCAAGAATCCCTCTGGGTAACAGGCTCAAGATTGTGATGCTCACTTTCGGGGCCTCAGGGGTGGGGTGGGGGGAGGGATGGGGGGGCACAGTGATCTTGGTTCTGGTCATCTCAAAGAGGAGCAATGGTTGCTACTGAGGGAAAATGCCCTTCCCCCTACTTTTAAGGTGGGTCCTATGTTGGAACTCCCAGAGTGGAGTGTGGCTTCTTGCCTATGACCAATGACAACATTGCACCAAATATGTCCAGTCAAAGTTTTAGAGACCAGGAGATACAGGGGAAAAGTGTTTGTTCGGCTATAGCAGATACTCAGTGGAAGGAAGGGAATGGTCCTGCAGCTCTTCTGTAAGCAACAGCTTGCCTATGTAGCAGTTGGGAAAGTGCTCACATGTTTAGCCGTGAGAACATTCATCAGGAAAATCTGAGCTCATGAACACAGTGACCTTCTATCATCTGTCCTCAAGAGAGTCAAGACAGCAGACACTGGACAGAGTCTTGGGATAGGATCCTGTGTAAGAGAAGCACTGTTGCTCTCCAGGAGAGTGCTGACTGCCAGCATCCTTTTTGTTGTTGTTGTGGTGGTTATTGGTTTTTTGTTTATTTTATTTTTTGGGTTTTAAAATTTTATTTATTTTTTGTTTTTTCAAGACAGGGTTTCTCTATGTAGCCTTGACTGTCCTGGACTCACTTTGTAGACCAGGCTGGCCTCGAACTCACAGCAATCCGCCTGCCTCTGCCTCCCGAGTGCTGGGATTAAAAGCGTGCGCCACCACCTCCTGACCTACAAGCAATGTTTCTTTAGTAATATACTATAGAGAGATAGTAGATGGTATTCAGACACTTCAGAGATCTGGGGAATATGGCATTTTAAAGATTTTTTTTTTATTTAAAAAAAAAAAAAAGGCTTTTCTGGAAGATACATCTGCTCCTGGCAGCACCTACAATCTGCTTCAGAAATGATGGGCATCAAAGAAATACACTGGACAAAAAGCTGCCCTTATCTCAACTGCTGATTGCAGGTTGTCTGTCCAAACTGAACAAGCAGGACTCTGGGAAGTTGTTCAACTTTGCAGAAACTAGGTAGGCTAGTCCTTCAAAATTCCTGCCTCACAGAAAAGTCTGTCAGATATTCTGGGCCCATAGACTGAAGACTGGATGCCTCAACAACACAGAGAAGTCTCTGGCGACTGTCCAGAATGAACTTGCACTGGAGAAACATCCTTTGTGTACATGTAAACATTTTCCCATTTGCCTTCAAAGAAAGTAAAACACTGCTTGGATTTAAAAAAAAATTATCAGAAGGTGATTGTAAGGAATATGAAAAAAATAGTTTTCTTGATTATTTTAAAGGTCACAAAAATATTCATACTGGGCAATAATAACCCTATGTATGTGAGAAAAATGGTGTAGACTTCAGATTCCCCAGTTTTCTTAGATTATAGAAAGAACACATACCAGAATACATGCTATAAATAGTAATGTGGGGGAAGTGTTCAGCTTTTCAGTTTTCTTCAAAGACATAAAAAGACTCAGGGGTGGGGCCGGGGGGGGGGGAAGCCTATAGCTCTAAATAATGTGGCTAGGCTTTCAAGTTTTACAGTTCTTTTTGAAAAGCACAGAAGGACTCTAGAGAGAAGTCTAAGAAATGTCAGGGGCTGGAAAGATGGCTGAGAGGTTCTTCCAAAGGTCCTGAGTTCAATTCCCAGCAACCACATGGTGGCTCACAACCATCTATAATGAGATCTAGTGCCCTCATCTGGTGTACAGGCACACATACAGACAGAATAATGTATAAATAATAAATAAAATCTTTAAAAATAAATAATAAATGTTAGAAGAGCTGGGCGTGGTGGCACTTGCCTTTAATCCCAGCACTGGGGAGGCAGAGGCAGGTGGATCGCTGTGAGTTTGAGCCCAGCCTGGTCTACAAAATGAGTCTAGGACAGCCAAGGCTACACAAGGAAACCCTGTCTCGGGAAAAACAAAACAAAAACAAAAAACACCTTCAGTTTTCCCATTTTTGTTAAAAGATGAAAGAACTCATTCAGAAAAAGACTGTTGGAGGGCCCAGCGTGGTTGCGCATGCCTTTAATCTCAGCACTCAGGAGGCAGAGGCAGGCGGATCGTTGTGAGTTCGAGACCAGCCTGGTCTACAAAGCGAGTCCAGAATAGCCAAGGCTAACACAGAGAGACCTTGTCTTGAAAAAAAAACAAAACAAAACAAAACAAAAAGCCTGAAAAAGACTGTTGGGTACACAGTCTACTGACTTTATTTCTCATTGAGGGTACGTGACAATGCACACTGGAGATGGGCATGCATTGTTTGCAAGATATTTGATCCCATTGTGAGCCCTGAAATTGTGAACTGAAAAATCCTGTTTCTTGTTCGGTGTGGTTCACCTTTAATGCAAGAGCTTTCTGTACACAGGAGTAAATAATTGACCCTAGGTCAAGAGGCGGAGCAAGAAACTGGCTGACAGGGATTGAGCAGAAAGGAGGGATTTTGAAGGAAGGTATGGAGAGGAAGAAAGCTTTTGGCTTTTCCCTCCTGGCCTGACAACTGAGCTAGCATGTGTTTGGTTTTTCGCTTTTACCTCTGGGACGTGAGCTGAGTAGGAAGGTCAGTTGGGTGCTTTCTCTGCCTATATGAACTAAGTTTTTAACCCAGCATCTGGCTCCTGAGTCTTTGTTGGTAAAATCAAATGATTTGGGATTTTAATTCTTTATAACAGCATTGACTTTATAATGTGAACATGTCTCAATGCCTTTCCTCTTCACTGGCTAAGCAAGTAACCACCTTAAGAATAAGGATGGGGAGGCCGGGCGTGGTGGCACACGCCTTTAATCCCAGCACTAGGGAGTCAGAGGCAGGTGGATCACTGTGAGTTCCAGGCCAGCCTGGTCTACAAAAGCGAGTCTAGGACAGCCAAGGTTACACAGAGAAACCCTGTCTCAAAAAAACCAAAACCAAAACCAAAACAAGAAAAAATGAGTATGGGAGCCGGGCCTGTGGTGGCACATGCTTTAATCCCAGCCCTTGAGAGGCAGAGGCAGGTGGATTGCTGTGAGCCTGGTCTACAAAGTGAGTATAGGACAGTCAAGGCTACACAGAGAAACCCTGTCTCAAGAAAAAAAATAATAAGTATTGGTCTCCACAGTTGTGGGGAGAGTGGGAACTGCCTCAGACAAGAACTCTGGGGCCCCATTTGATCATTCCCCCTTCGTGGGAAGGCCCAGAGGCACACACAGAAGGGGAAGCAGGCAATGGGAGGTGGGGGTCAGAAGACCAGACATTCAAGATAATTTGGGGGAGGTCAGCCTAAACTACATGAGACCTGCTCAAACAAACACACAAACAAGAAAGCAAGTCTGTGTAATCTATGACCTTCACCAAGTAGTCAAAGAATATTCACACATAATGACCCGTGGCCCAAGGAGCTACTCGCCTATCCAAGGGTCAGCATTTTCTTATACACATACTCAAAATGAAGGCCGGTTGCTATTCAACCTTTGATTTGGAAAAAGTCTTGCCATCTTTTAAGTCTTAAAAACAGAGCTCATTCCAAAGAGCCTGCTAAGACCCCTTGGCCTGTCTGCCAAAATGCACTTGGAATTAATTAATACTGCCCACACTGAAAAGACATCCAACAGCTACTAGGCCTGCAGACAAAGAAATCACAGCGCTAGCCCTCCAAGCAATAATACCTCGAGAATATTGGTAGCCCCTTTTCTTTAAGAGAGGGATTGAAGTAATTAAACAGCACTGCACACATTCCATACAACAGGATGGAAAGAATGGAGCTCGTGAAGTCTGGCCAGGCATTAAAAACAGTTGTTCCCTCTGTGGCCCGGGATGACAAGCTGTCTAGTCATCAGCACATAATGCTGCCAGCCTCTGACATACACGGGCCCCTTGATGAGCCCTCCCTGGCTGTGAGGCAGAGACCTGGCTCCAGTGGATGTTCCCACAAGTCCTGCATAGGCAACAGGCAGCAGAGTATCCAGACAGCTTCACCTGTGGGGACTCCCTACCCGGAAATGCTCAGCCCATGTTGGACAGGCATGACACATGAACACGTGCAGCCATGTGCCCAGGAAGGTCTGGGAAACCGAGGGCTCTCCTGCTAGGGAAGGTACGGATGCACCACAACATGGCAGCAAGTGCCACACTGTCCCTGAGTCACAGCAGCTCCTTGCAGTGCCTGAGGGAGGAGGAGGGAACAGTTTAGTTGGCTCAACAGGAAGTAAAGAGGAGCAGGGAACTTCACAGAAGGAAACAGACAAGGGACCCTTCAAATCTGTGTCCTCAGGGCAGCACTAACACAACTTTACAAGAGGCCATTCCCTGGGAATCCTTGGCCCCAAGGCTGCTCTGGACAAGAACTCACAGGTAGGTGGTAGGTGACGTGTGGTCTATCTGCACAAAACTGCCTGGACTGGAGACAACCACCAACACAGTCCTGGCTGCAGCCATGTCACACCAGGCACACCAGAAGAGCAAATACAGAGACCCCCGCCTCCTCGCCATTTCTACACCGTCCTTAATGTCAGCGCATTATGGAACCAGCACGGACTACAGCAGTTTAGATGCGCTGACCACGTGGCTGAGTCTCCACACGCACACTCAAGGGCTCTTGGCCTCGTGATGGTGGTGATGGACAGCTGTGCTGTCAAGACACCTAGCTTGGGACACACTCTGTGTGCCCACTCGTGTTGCACCGCACTGGCTGCTGTCTTCATACAGATCTGAGAAAAGACGATGCTGCGCGGCACGCGGTCATATGACCCCGGGATCTGGGGTGGACACGGGAATATGAGCACTTACAGTCAGTATGAGCAAGGCTGTGTGCTCTGAACTCGTCTTACACTGACTCACCCAGAAACTGCGAATTTTCCTACAGTGAGAAATTAGCAACCACTTCAGAGCAGAGCTGGGATAAATCAAGCTGTCTGCGACTTTGAACAGTTCCTCAGGCTGAGCCATTAACATGCTGCGGAGAAGGTAAAGGGGAAAGTTGGCTTTACAACAGCGATGCTCTGGGGGCCGCAGGAGCATGCTCGGCTGCAATCCATCACACGCAGAGCTCACAGACCACCCTAGTCTCAGGGCCCAGTTGCTGCATTCCTAGGGGCTCCCAGTGGTCTGGGGCTGGCAGGGAGGGTGTGTGTGAGACTCTGGTCTCATGGTCCACACACACTGTGGTGTGCATGGGCTTGCTTGTGTCACTTCTGAGGCAACTTAAGGGTAACTGAGCCAGGTTCTCAGGTATCTGTGGGCCTTGAACTACATCTGGCAGCTAGCTGCTGGTGACAAATGGCTGTCCTCAGTTGAGGGCTAACACTGGTGCTTGACTACACAGGTCCAAGGCTGGCCCAGGACTCTGCTGCACAGCTCAGTCACAGGTGACCACAAAGTGAGGCAAATGTTGGAGGCAGATGGATCTTCACGACACACGGAGGAGACAGAGGGAGGATGTGCTGAGGACATGGCTCCCAGTCTCAGCTGCCATGTGAGAGTCACATGCTGCTTCTCAAGCCACCATCTATTCCAATGCAACCTTAAGTACAACCCTGCTGTGTGACGGGGGACAGTAACAATCGCACTACTAGACACCATGACTAACATGGTAAGGATGTAGCATGTGCCACCTTCATGCTACACACAAACAACAGACAGACAGAAGGACAGGCAGCCCCTAGGCTGACTCTCTTATTCCTCTGACATGATCCAAGGGCACCAGCTTCCCAGCCGAGACCGAAGCTACTTCATACTTGCTTCCCACTATGACAAGGTAATAAAGGTGCACTGTGGAAGACACTGTCTGGAGAGATCACTTAAGGAAGGGCAGGGCTGCAGCCAACTATACCTGGCCTGAGAACACGGGAAGAAGAGCACAGCCTCACTGTACCAACAACACCCTCGTCACACCAGGAGTCTGGGGCCCTCTCCCCACCAGCAAGCAATCAGTTCCTCTGCAGGGAGTCCTCTGATTCAGCTCAGCTCTGATGTCTACTGCCCTGAGACTGTCAGATCCCAAGGATGGGGGCTCAGTCCTCAGGTGTGTCCACTTCAGTGCCAGACATAAGGCCCCTCCTGGTGACCAGCTGTGCCACCTTCCCGGTGACAGCAGTTATGTCAGGTTCCTACACCTCCCCTGTGGGTTCTATGGTTTGCTCAAGTACTTCCAGGAACATAGGGAACACTAAGTGGTGGTGACTGGGTCATCCTGGGGATAATTACCAAGGATACAGACACAGAGACACAAGAAGAGGTCAGGTATGGGCCCAGGGGCTTCCATGGCATCTGTGGGCACCCATCCCTGGGAGCCTCCAACGCTTCATCTCTCAGCAAGCTACTTGAAAATGTCCCTAGGGTTTTATGGGTTCTTCATTAACGTGGGAGCAGTGATTAAACCACTGGCCATCGGTGATCCATTCACCCTCCACCCTTCCTCTGATGAGAGGCTAATGGTCCTCACATTCCGGTTTTGCCCTGGCTCTTCAGTAACCAGCACCACCTGAAGCTATGTTAGTGGCCGTGGCTACTGGCCACAGAGGCACTTGGGGAATCGCTTCATTGTGGGATTCCCAGGGTTGGAAGAGTGAAGCAAATGCCCTGTGCCTCAGTGACTTTCTCCAGCATACATCATAAGCCAGGGAACGAAGCTCATTAAATGCACAGTGACTGAAATAACAGTTTCTCTCTGACCACAGTGGAGTCAGAATAGAAATGTGGAAATCCACAACATTCACAGATGTATACAAATTTATCAGCACGCTCTGAAACAACCAATGAAAGGGGATTAGTAAATTCTTAGAGACAAAAAGAATGAAAACACTACACAGGAAACAAACTGAATCCCCATGGGACAGATCCCAGAGTCTAGGTGTTTACATGAGATCAGGGACTTGTCATGTTAGGAACACAGTCAGAAGATCGACCCCTGACACAGCAAGGGCATAGGCCAAGTCCATCATGCCCTCATGATCAAATGCTCAGAAATAAAAGAGAGAACCTTCTTTAAACAGGCAACCCAGTTCATAGGATACACACAGCACCTAACAACAGGGCACCCATATCACGGAGGCCATAATAGTGAAGGAAGGGGCTGCAGAGATGGTGCAGTGGTTAAGAGCACTGGCTGCTCTTCCAGAAGATGTAGGATGGATTCTCAGAACACACAGGCTGGCTCACAACTGTCTGTAGCTCCAGCTTCAGGGTATCAGATCCCCTCTTCTGTCCTTGAGGGAATAGGCCATGCACACGGCTCCACAGACATACAAGTGCCTAAACACTCATAAACATAAAATAAAATTTAAAGAAATATTTAATAGAGAAGGCAGGAAAGGAAAGAAATGCAACCGTCTTGGAAAGGATACACTGAAATGACTCCTGCATGCTGAGGATGTTACCTGACAGCAGAAACCTGAGACTGAGCTAATCAAGTGGGCAGGTCTGAGCCCTGAATGCAGCGCAGCTGAGCAACCAACATGACAAAACCCTGTAGCTCTCTATAGCAGCAGCAAAGGCCTGCAAGAGGAAGCTGAGAAAACCATCCTGTTTATGACTGCATCCGAGACAAGGAAACAGCAGCCTACCAAAAGAGGTGACACGGAAAATGCAGTGTTTGCCTGAATGAATTAGAGACTGAAATACACAGAAAGATTCCCTAGGTGCCAGGTCAAAAGGCTTCCAGCTGTCCTGGTCACAGAACCTCCCAAAGGGACGCAGAGCCAGTGTAGGCTCGGTCAAATGCAAGCTGTGGTTGGTAAACAAAACGCACAATCTTCAGTCCTTATGGAAGGGACCCTGAACACCCAAAGCGGTTGTCCCTCACACTGGGAGCTCGGGGTGGTGGTGTACACCTGGGATGCCAGCACCTGAGAAGACGGACGCTCAGGAGCCCATATTGGCTACTCATTGAGCTTGCTGGCAGCCTGGGCTACCTGCGCAGAAACTTAAAAACTGAACAACTGTGGTATGTCACACTTACCAACTTCACAGCTTACTATGGAGCTACAGTAATGAAAACACAGACCTATAGACGAGAAGAAACAAGAAAAAAGAGAGAAACCGAGACCTCCTTGGCTAATGGAGGCTTGACAGGGCTTCAAGAAGACCCAAAGGTGGAAAACAGTCGGTTTACTCGCCGTGTGGAAGCCACCTCATTTCGCATGCAAAGTGCACTCAAAATGCACTAACTACGTAAGATGTAAAAGGCAGAAGCGTAAGAAGAAAAGCAGAGCTAAATCTTCAGGCCCTGCGTTTGCTGATTTTTGTTGTTGTTCGTTTGGCTTTTTTGTTGTCTTTTTTCTTCGAGACAGGGTTTCTCTGTGTAGCCCTGGCTGGCCTGGGACTCGCTATTTACGTCAAGTTGTTCTCAGTCTCGTAGAGATTCTCTTGCCTCTGCCTCCTGATTTCTGGAGATTAAAAACACAAACCACCATTGCTGGCCTAGGACAGTGTGAGCCTTAGTTCTCTCCTTCTACCAGGTCGTCGCGAGGATCCAACTCAGGCCGTCAGGCTTGGTGGCAAGTGACATTACACACTGTGCCACTTCAAGACCAACATGGCTGCAGGCCGCAGCTGTGCAGTGTGAGGAGCTGCACCAGCCTTCAGAGCAGGACATCACATCTTACACACAGCAGTCTCCATTCTCCACCACAGTGTGTGTTAGGGCCAGCTGTGCCTTCCTGCACACAGTCCGCCAGACCTGATCGCCTGGATTTCCACCGCTAGCTTCCCAGTAAAAGGCAACGTGGAATGAAGAGCCTCCCACCTCAGGTCAGGACACAGAAACACAGACAGGAAGAAACCCTGTATGGACCCAGCATACCTTGCTTTCAGACAGCAATCTGCACTTCCTGTTTTATCCTGTCAAACCTTTACCACCAACAATGTGTGCTGTGAAGATCCCATGAGCCAAGTGCAGCCACAGTTTTGAGGGAGCAGACACCATCCCAGTTGTCAGTTGAGAGCCTTGCCAATCTGCCAGGGGACTGGTTTCCTTCAGCCTTCTGGGCTTTCTTCCCCTAGCCGCAGTGACGCGGCAGCTGGTGGCCACAGACTGAGCACCCACTCAGCTCACTCCCACCCCTGTGGATTCCTGGCCACTCCCCATTAGCATCCCCAACTGCAATTCACATCACCAGGACACAGCTCAACATAATGGCTTTAATAGCGTCTGCAACCAAAACCACAGTGGGATGGAAGAGGATTTCTTGCATTTTTGTTTTCCTCAGAATTTAACTCGTTCCTACTTGGGCTAGAGCTTCAACTGCACAGCCAGGGACTCTTCTCTAAATAGGAAGCGTGTGTTTTCCCTTGAAACCACCGTTGCATGTAATCTAGGCTGCACCTCCTGACCAGAGCTGAGTCCCCACCTGCCCTCAGGCCCTGCTGGCTTCACAGACTCCGTTCCAGCACCTCTGCCCTCAGTGTCCCAATGCCAAAACTTCCACATGAGGTTCTCAGTGTTGCCATCATGGACCACTCCAGGACGTCTAGGGACTGTCAAAGACAGGCACTGTGCAGCCCTACCACGTTCTTGGCTTGAACTGTGTTCAGCCTGACATCGATGCTCTGGCCTTTTGGCCTTTAGCTGAGGGACGACAGAGATTCACAAACAGGAGGTGCCTCTCGGACTACACGAGCATCTTTGCAACTAACAAGAGAAATTCACCTAAGTACAACTGGGGGGCTCAGACATTGTCATAAAGGTGGGCATGGATAGCCCGCAGACCCAGCCTCCCAAGGCCAATGCACTCTTGTCCCAGTGCTCAGGAGGGTACTAAGAGGAAACTCAGGGATGTGAGCCTTGATGAACTAGGCTTTCTCAAAATCATACAGGAATAAGACCACAGCTGGAACATCTTGAGAACACTGTGACCAGTGACCTGCAGAAGACGTTGCTCACAGCTGGCAGTGTGCTTAGGTCATGCTCACCAAAAATGTTGGACCATGAAGAAAAAGGAAAAGGAGTCTATGTTTAAAGTATCTCATAGAAAGGATGGTTGGCCGTTCATATCTACCTCCCAGTGCAGACAGATAGTCCTGTGCTTGAGGCCTGTCCCCCACAAATAGAACCCCACAGATGAGGAGCAGAGCTGTCCCATTTCTGAATATGGATACAGGTCCTGGTTAGAACAGACAGGCATTATGGGAGGTCCAGGGCAGTGTGAAATAGACTTGACATTTTATTTTGTTTCTTGGGTTTTGTTTTTTGTTTTTTGGTTTTTTTTTTTTTTTTTTTTTTTTGAGACAGGATTTCTCTGTGTAGCCTTAGCTATCCTGGAATTCTCTTTGCAGACCAAGCTGGCCTAGAACTCACAAAGACCCACCTGCTTTTGCCTCCCGAGTGCTGGGAATAAAGCCGTGCGCCACCACTGCCTAGCAGACTTGACATTTTAATGTTTTAATTTTTAAAAGAATTAATTAGCTTCATGTTATTTGTATGACTTCTTTGTCTATGTGTGTGCATGTGCATGTGTGCATGCAGTACCCCTAGAGACCAAAAGAAGGCGCTCCAGATGATTGTGAATCACCATGTGGTTCCTGGAAACCAGCCCAGGCCACAAGGAGGAGAGCAAGGGCTCTAACTGTCACGCTGTCTCTCCAGTGCCCACTTCTCATTTCCTGAATTATTAACTACTCTTGTCTGGGTGTTACTTTTGTTGTTGTTTTGTTTTTAGGGTCTCTCTCTCTTCAATCCAGTCTGGCCTTGAACCTGTGGCAGGCAGTTTTGCCTCAGCTTCCAGAGTGCTGTGATGACAGAGACAAGCCATCTCATCCTACAGGTACTCTTATCTTCCAAGAGAGCAGACTGAAATATCTGCAAGGAAAGTGACACACTGCTGAGGTGCTTCTTCCCCAACGAAAAGAAAGGCACCGGCACTGTCGTGCAATACTATGGAGAGGCGAGTGGAAAATATGTGTGTGGAATATTTCAATTTTCTCAGGAAAAGTAGAAAACTTCTTTCAGAATCTGATGTTGAACATGAGAGATCTGAGCAAAATAGTTTACCCTTAACTGTATAGTGTACATACATATTTGCAGAGCAGAACATGTGTTCATGTACAGCTCCACAACATACAGTAGCTGTATAACACACAACGCATGGACACAGACAACATGCATACTGCACAGAATAGACACCTAGTGTACAGAAGAGACATAGCCCATGCAGTGCACACACACACACACACACACACACAGCACACACACACACACAGTGCAAACTCACATGCACACATGCATATTCAATGGGTGGAGGTGGCTAACAAGGCAATTGCATTGCAGAGGGTGCGCACACTATGAGTCTATATGCTATGAAACTAGGGAGCTGGGATGTGCACAGCAAACCCCAGGACCAAGAGGCTCCTTTTAGCACAGTGGTTCTTAACCTTCCTAAAGGTACGACCTTTAATACAGTTCCTCAGGTTGTGATGATCCCAACCATAAAATTCTTCTCTCTGCTACTTCCTAACTGTAACACTGATACTGTTATGAGTCATAATGTAAATGTCTGATAGGCAGACTATCTGACAGACAAGCCCCAGATGGGCCGTGACCTACAGGTTGAGAACCACTATTTACTGGTAGGCACTGCAATCCAATGGGACCTGTCTTCAGGCAAGACAAGGATGAGACTCGGGCGGAGAGGACAGAGATGCTGAGCTGGACTGCTGACACGGTGAGGACCTGTGTCAGCTCCTGGGCTTCCCCCTCAGACAGTAGTGGCCAGTTCCTCTGCAGCTGCAGCTGCTCGCCTTCCGGGCCTCCCGTGGGCAGCTCTTGGGGTGATATGAAGCCCATCAGTCTGGAAGCTGGAACGGAAAGCTGAGGTCAGTGATGAAAGCTTTCGGAAGGCGCAAACCACACACAAGCCTTCAGAGCATCAGAGGGGCAATTGAAGTAGGCCACCGGCTTTGGCCTGAGGTGCATGTCCCAGTGACCATACGGGTATGAATGGGCCTTGGTACCTGGGCCCCAATTGAGCTGAATGGCCCACATCAAGGTGAGTTTGCAATGCTGCAAGCATTCAGGGCTAATTCTCTAAGTATCCCTTGAGAGAAGGGCCTTTAATCCTCAAGTGATCTATTTCTTAAAGATGTGGCAGACAAAACGCAAGAACGGGTGAACCCTGGTGAGCCACACAGCACCAGGAAATGTAGGGACACTGGAGCTTGTCCACAAAACACTGTGGTTCCAGAGAGCACAGGAAATGGCCAGTTCCTGGAGCCATGTGGAGCTACATGGACAAGCCTGCCCTAGTCTTCGTGAGTCAGAACCACCCACCCTGTGGTCAGGCAGGACTCAGCTCAGTGGGGCAGCTCTGCACCTCTCCCAGACCACAACACCTGCATGCTGGGGACTCCCTGTGCCCAAGGTAGGACAGCTAGCAGCAATGGTGCAACTGGCCCAATGGACTGGCTCCTGGAGGCTGCCAGGTGTCACCTGTTCTTTATGTACAGAGCAACTCCAGCCACAAACCCTGAACTTCATAGCCCAGGTAAGGTCTGCTACTGAAGTCTGAGCTTTGCCCCTCCCTACAATTAGGGGCACCTGGAGATACAGCAGCAGCCAAGTGCATTTACCAGGCTGGGAGGACACGGGAAGAGCAGAGTGTGACAAGCAGCCCCTCCTATGGCTTTCATGCCTCTCTTAGCTAGATAAGATAGAGCAGCCTGGGGGTCGCTGCAGCAGGACAGAAGAGGAGAGGAAAGGAGGCACACCAAGCAGAGCTCTCACTGGGCCTGAGGGGCGGAACCAAAAGGAGCAGTGACTAGGACATGCCTGTGGGCCCCAGGAAGGAGTCAGGTGCTTCTAGCACAGCACCGCTTCCTTCTCTCCGAATCTCTTCCAACAGCCTTAAAGGAACCTACTGAGAGAGCAGGGATGGCTGAGAACTGACTACTCTCTGAGGAGGAGAGCAGGCAGGGTGAGGTCAGGCCCACAGGCTTGGTGGATGAACTAAGGTAAACATCCTCTACACACACACACACACACACACACACACACACACACATACATACACACACACACACATACATACACACACACACACACACATACACACACACACACACTGCACACTTCAGTGTGTAAACCAAGTCTACCAATTAGCAGCATCAGGACCCATCACTGGGACAGTGGTTTTCCTAACATTCTAAACAAAACTGGCTGCAACAGCCAAACTTACAGGATTATAAACCTGCACTTGCCAGGTGCTGACATGGTGCTGGTGGGTATCAGCCTGCCCAGCCACAGCCCCCAGGGCTCATTGCTGAGCTCCTCTTCCATGGGAGATCCCGCTGGTATAGCACTTCCTTATAGCGAGTGCACACAGCTAGCTGGGCTGGACGCTACAAAGGGCAGAAAAGGCAGCTCATCCATCCTCAACCTCAGGAGCTTATGGTAGGCAGGCTTGGGGCGAGCACTAAGCCCAGTACGAAGAGGGCTCTTCCAGGTGGGTGAGAGGGCAGAGCATACCCAACCAAGGGCCCAAAGAACCCCACCGTGTGCACTTGGGTTCCTGTGCCCTGTGCCGTCTGGCTCCGTTATCTGGGGCACAGTGCTCCTCTCAGCCTGTTAGCTGTGTACACCGTCTGTGGTGGTCACACTGCACACAGTGGCCCTGTGCTGCTGAGGCCTTCCTCATAGCGTCCTGGGATTCTCAGCTGCAGCATGGACAGAGGAAACAGAACTCCAGAGCTGCTGACTATGGCTACCACACTTTTAAGTTACAGGGACTTTGACTGAAGCTACAGGAGGCACCCAGACTGACTGACTGACTGATGCAACAGGAGACCCGGGCTGACTGAAGCTACAGGAGACTCTGATTGACTGAAGCTACATAAGACAGCCAGACTGACTGAAGTATTCCCAGTGACTGAATCCTCAGGACAGATCCTGCCTGATGCTGCAAAGATTCTGCCTGAGAGGACTCAAGAGCTTCAGTAACTGGGACTTTGCTTCACCAAACAGAAAGCTGAAGCAAGCCTCTCCTCATCGATGTGACTGAAGCCCCCACAGACACACGGGGTCTGGGATGTTCTCCATGAGCTGTGGGATCAGCTGGAACCCATCTAAGGCACACAGCTCAGCCACCTCAGGCTGGTTCCTGACTCACTGTGGATTCGTGTTTTGATACATCTGAGAAGAATTTCTGTGGCTCTGGACAGCATGGTTTCTGTCTCTTTAGTCTAAGGATCTGTTTATTAACAGCAGCAAGAATGGTTCCTGCTGAAAGGATGTGAGACTGTACGTACCAGGAGGCATTAGATGGTCTCAAGGGAAGTCAGTTGGCAGTGGGGACAGACACTGCTCCACAGACAGCCCTAGGGCACACAGCTCAGAGTAACAGTACCAAGCCCGACCCAGGCAGATCTCTCCTGTGGGGCCCACCTGGCCTCACATTCCACATCTGCACTTGGAGAGCCGCTCCTCTGACAGGGCTGCAGGCTCTATGAGGCCTGAAAAGCTAGTCCACAGGTCAGAAAACAAAATGCACATTAGAAGTTGATGACTGAGCAGATTTGGGGTTGGGGCAGCATAGCACTCTAATGCTAAAATCCAGAGTTCATATGCTGCACACTCCAGACACTCTGAAACTGTCTGTGACAAAATCATTGAAGAAAATGTATAAAATCACCCTTGGCGTTTGTGCATCAGACAGGCGTGAAGAGCAGTGACTCTCACGTGTAGACTTGTGCTCCATGATTTCAATACTATTCACAAATATTCCATGATCTGAAACTCAGAGTCTGAGGCGCCTGTTACCACGTGACTACAAACAAGAGACCCTGGCCTGCACCATCCTCAGACCTTCATCACTGCAAATCTGAAGAGACTCTAAGCTCACATGTCTTTAGATGCAGTAATCGAGCTGTGTCTCCTTGTGACAAATGGCCAATCTTCCTGCTCTCCTGGCCTGGACCCTTGATACAGGCAGCCTCTGGGGGCTACAGGAAGCATTCACTACAGAGCCTCTGGGGAGCTTCCCTTTGTAAAGTTTAACTCCCAGCAGCAAGAGATTGCCATGCACCAACACTGCCCCCGTGTGGCCGCATGCACACAGCACACTTTCAGAAAAGCTGGGGCCAGGGGCCTCAGCCAAGGCTGCCTTCCACCTACACAGTTTCCCCCTCCCAGTGGTAAGATAGAAGCTAGCTGAGTGCTGCAGCACATGAAGGTGTGGGCAAGGTGCCCACCCTCCCACCAAGCTGTGGCAAAGAAAACCACTGAGTTCCCACCTACTTGGAAGCCATCTTCCCCGCTAAACCTCAGAACTTGTGAGCTTCCTGCCCAGACCAGCCAGCTGGAAGGCACACCCGTGCACTAGAAATGAGGTAGTGTTTCCCACCAAGCACACTCAGACACTTCCGGGAGTCCCAGGAGACATCCAACAGCATGGACTGTCATGCTCCAAGGGCTCCATTCATCCCACATTGTGTCCTGTGATGCCACTTACCTGTGCCCCTCACAAACGACAGCCCCCAGTAACTCAATCAAATCCCAGCACGCTTTTGCTAAGACTGTGGATACAAAGTCATCCCTGATGCCAACGTATATAATAAGGGGGGCTGGCCTGCTGGAATAGGGTACTGATCAGGAGAGAGAACAGGAAGCACACCGTTGCCTTCCTAAAGATGATGGTCTCTGGACAGCGAAACACGGGCAGCTTGTGCACCAGCCTAGGCCTTCTGGCACGGGGTGCTCAGCAGAACTCTCATCAAACAAGACCCACTCGATGCGTGTCTATCTCTCAGTGAGCCTATGACTTCAGGAGTTATGGAAAACACCTACCCAGTGAAGTCATGAAAACCCCCAGGAATCTCTTTAGAAAGTTACCTCACTTGTAGGCCCGTGTCACCTCCTCAGTCCTCCCTCTACTTGGATAGCTGCCACCTGTGGTGGCGGACACCTTTAATCCCAGCACTTGGGAGGCAGAGGCAGGCGGACCGCGGTCTACAGCCTAGTCTACAAAGTGAGTCCAGGACAGCCAGGACCACACAAAGAAACCCTGTCTTGAGAAAACAAAACAAACAAACAAACAAAAGACATTATAATGTCTCCTACCTACAGCCCACATACATACACATACATGGATACATTTACACACACAACATTTGCTTCCTCCACTGGATAGCTGCCATATTCCCATGATATTATAATCTCCTCTAACCGAAGCCGGCCCCTCCAAACCCAGCAGGCACGTGTGTAGACACATCATTTCCCCCTCACTGATCCTCCCACTGGACAGCTACCACGTGGCCACCATATCACAAGCCTCCTCCTCAACATCGTGTACGGCTACATGCGTCATCTCCTCACTCTGCCTCCACTAGGAGAGATCCCACTTCTTGCTTCTCCTCTGCCTGTGCGCACTGGACACTCTAGTCTTGAGCGCCTCCCTTGAAGGGCAGTTTGGTCGCACACTGACAGATTTCCTGCTTCATATTGTATTATGAGAAAAACAACCCGCTGAACTAAAACAGTCGTTTTATTTTAAGGGTGTCTTAAAATAAACAGAAAAAAAAAGCTATGGATTCCTTCAAAATTAATAAAGATTAGATATGACCAAGGGAGACCTCCTGAAGAACTAGGCTGCAGACGTAAGGAAACCAAGAAAAACAACCAAGCAGGTAACGGAAACTGCTGATTCTCCTCATGGGAACGGCTCTGAGGCTGCTTGAGACGTGGGAAAGTTCCTGCACAGCCAATACATCTTGTTGATTACAGAATCCTCAGAATTTACCATACCATCCTTTCACATGGCATGGATGAAAACTTATCATAGTTTGATTATACAGTCCAAACTAACTGATAAAGTGAAGACCAAAACTCAACAAATGGAAGTGGGGAGAAAAAACTGGTCTGGGAAGATGGCTCTGTGGAAGACAGCCACCAAGCAGGAAGATCTGAGTTTGATCCTGGGAACCAATGTGGTGGTGCACACGTTTAATCCCAGCATTCGGGAGACAGAGACAGGCTGATCGCTGTGAGTTCAGGGCCAGCCTGGTCTACAAAGTGAGTCTAGCACAGTCGAGGCTACACAGAGAAACCCTGTCTCAAAACAAAACAAAACAAAACAAAACAAACAAACAAAAAACCAAAAAGGAAAAAAGAAAAAGAAAAAAAGAAAGAAATGATCAGAGATACCTCAAAGTTGCAGAGCCCTAGCCAGGCCTCTTAGCAACCAACCTGTCCTTGCTCACACCAAGGGGAACCCCCTCATTAAAAATAAAACACCTCACACTTATACCTCTGGAAAGCTCCACAAGAAACAGCCAGGAAGTTTACAGCCTGATGTCACTGGAAAAGTGAGGGAGATTTTCTCAGCTGCAGGAGACACTTCCTTCTGTACAGAAGGCTGCTTTGTCTTTCTCAGGGAGGGCTTCAGCAGGACAGTCTGCGTTAGGAGCCCCTCCCTGGCACGCCAGGGCCATCCCAGGGGCAGTGTCTTCTACTTGGATAAACCACAGTGGGGCATAAGCAACAAGTTCCTGAACTCTAGCCAATGATGAGCCTTCCACCATAACGCCAGGAGACACAGGAGCAGGTACTGATCCCTCCATGACTCAAAAGACCCACCTATACCCCAGTAAGACTAGAGTCACAGGCTAGAGCAGCTCCAAGCCATGCATGTGACCTCTGAACCCTGGAAAGTCACAGGTGGGGCTGGAACATGGGCTCAGCTGTCTAAGAACACTGGACCCAGGGGACTCAGGTTGTGTTCTCACCACCCATATCATGGCTCACAACTGTCTAGAACTCCTGTGCCAGGGGATGTGATGCCCTCTTCAGGCCAACAAGGGCGCTGCATTCATGAATTGCACAAACATGCAGGAAAACACACATACACAAAGCAATATCTTTAAAAGCTCTTGTCTTGTACCTCTCAGAATTAGAGGAACCCCTCAGCCCAGCCATGGTTTCTAAGGTGACAGTTACAGTCAGGGAGTCATACAGAGCACTACTCAACTCTGAGGACGGCCGTGTCTCGTCCTCCTGGACAGAAGGGGCTTCCTATGACTCAGCTACAACCTGACCTGCTCAAGTGACAATAGTTTGTTCAATGCCTGGGTCCATGTAAGGAAAAACCCAACCCCAGTTTCTCCTATAGTCCTGTCACACGCAAACGCATTTGTGTATGTGGACACTAGCTAGGTGTCTCTGGTCCACTTACACTGCAACCTTATCTACTTGAAGACAGTCAGTTCCTAAGACGCCTTCACTTCAGATGCCAACCCCAAGCCCAGGCTACACATGACCCATTGCCCAGAGGTCAGGGGTCACCATCTTCTCAGACTGGATTCATTTTCTTAACCTGCTTACAGAACTCAGGGAAACACCTATGTTTACTATTTGATTATAAAGGGTCTTTGAGGGCTGGAGAGATGGCTCAGAGGTTAAGAGATTTCAGAAATCATATATGAGGCAACAGGGTAACACACGACTGCATTGCGAGACTCCACAAAAAGTCTGTGTCATCAGTCACCTGCTCCACAAGGTTGTTCTCTGAGCAGAGCACTGGCAGGTACTCCATGAGTGGGCAGCGAAATTGTCCCCACATTCCCCAGAAAGTCCCCACGCCTAGCAGCCCAGAAGCAAAGAAAGAAGCTGCCATGGTTCCAGCAGCTGCTCCTTCAGCTCCACCACAGCTTTACCTCACCTCCTGGACCTCTGTGTACCTGCTGGTGAAATAACAGACCTCAGATCAGTACCAGCTCTAACTCATTCTACCATACAAAGAGACTAGGACAGAAAACCAAAAGCTGAGGGAAGGAACAGCAAGCACTTGTCACCATGACACCACAGACGATAAGTACAAGAAGTGTGCCCGTGTTTGACAAATTCAAAGGAGGAACATATGGCCACATCTGTTCCCACACAGATTTCCAGGATGTCTTTTACAGAAAGCCAAAATAAACAGATATTAAGCGGAAGGGCAGAAAGGAGAAAACCGTTCCCGCCCATGCAGCAGAAGCTGCCCGTTCAGGGTTGGCCCCCATGGCCTTCCCACCTGCTTAGACGGATACTGTTCCCAATGAGTCCTAAGGAGGGGCTCTTGCTCCTTGAAGCCAGACCCTCCACAGGGACTCCACCCATCCCCATCCTCAGCATCACTGACTTCACTCTTTTCTGCACCAGGCACACGCACCTGGTGTGAGGGCCATATGGTGACTGCTTCAGGCCTAGGGCTGTAGGTCTTTGTCACTGTCACTAACAACCACAGATAACTCATAACCAGCGTGAGTGAACTTCACCTACAAAATTCTGTCAACTGGGCAAAGGCTACAGTTTGTAGCCAATCCCATTAACTTTGTCAACAAGCACATGGGAGGCTCGGGTTCTGGGAGAGTGGGAAAGGACACTGCAAAACAAATCATAAGCAGCAGACCCTTCCACATAATCAGAGCAAATCCCAGCCACGCCCACTCCAGTGCCTCATTCTGAGGCTCCTCGCTGTCCTGATCTGAACTGCTTCACCACCTTAAACCGTCTACTTACAAGCTCCTTTACCTTCCCAAATGCTGGCCACCCCAGCTCTCTGGAGAGCCTCCCGAAGCCAACTCAACCTGTGTACCAAGGTGGCCTTCCCAGAAGTGAGCCTTGTGCCCGCCATGGACACACAGTGCACACACAGAAAATGAGCCTGACTGATGCACGGCTTCTGAGTTCTCTGTGTGGCGTCTGCCTTTGTCAGGCTGTAACTGGCCTCCACTAGGTCAGGTAATAGAGTAGTAGCCCCGAGGGGACCCTACAAGTAACAGGCACAGTTGCTTTGGGAAGGCATGGCAGACACCCCTGCCTGTCAAGCTCATTCACATAAATGACGTTCTCCGGGAATAGGCCCACGTCACTGACTGTGACTCCTAACACACTGGGGTTGACATAATGGCTCTCTTTCAGCATTTCCATCACGCATGTGCCCTTGAGAAAAACTCAACAGCAAGTAAACAGCCTCCTTTTAGTTAATTTCCAAGGTAACACAACACGTGACGCTGCACACCTTCCACTACAGGGCTGAGAAGGGAACAGTGGGGCAGTGTGTGCGAGCGGGGGCGGCAGGACTGGCTTTTTCCAGCACCTGCCCCTGCTCTGGAGCAGACCCTCTTTCCACTCCCTCACAAGTTCCCATTCCTTCCCTGGGAGGCGCAGCCATGCTGTCTGAGGGGGTTTCAACCAAACACCACAGCTAGCTTCAGGGCAGGCTCTAGAGAGAAGTAAGACCGTCCTCTGTTTCCACCTCATCTCCTCCACAGTGCCAACTCCAGCCTTTCCTGTTTGCTTCTGGGGTGGTTCTGCCCAGGATGCGCAGTTTCCATAGGTCTGTGTGTGGCTGAGGATCTGCATCACCTCACTTCCCAGTTGGGGAACTCCATGGACACACACCTTGTTTCAGGCCTCTTCCCAGGCCTCATATATCTGACGCTCTTAATAACACCCAGAGGCCAGCCATCATGTGAAGAAGAGAGTTAAGCACTCATTCAAACAGGGCACCGGAGGTCATGTTCTCGTGACTGTATCAGGGGCAGGGTTGCCCCAGTGATCTTGAGAGCATATGTCCCTGCTGACCCTGACCCGTTTCTTAGGGACACCAAGTAAAGAAGAAATTGCTGCGAGGGAGTGTGGGACTGGGAAGAGAAGTGGGCGGTATGCTTAGGATATAAAATAAATAAATAAATAATAATAATAATAAGAGAAGCAATCACTGTTTGGGTTTCATACTTTTATGGAATGACAAACTACCTCTATTCTCACATTAAAGCACAGAATTCTGGGACCCTAAAAAGTCCTCAGCAGTGGACAGAAGAAGAACATCCTTTAATCCATTCAGTCTGATAATGTCAGCCTTAAGATCACCTCTCATCCCAAGGTTGGGGTTCAATCTCTCAACATATTCCTACTTCAGTGCAGATGCAAGCCCAGGTTGTGTCACCCCTCTTTCTGATGACCAGCAACTATAAATCAGGGTCCCAGGGATCTTCCTGGACTTGGGTTTCCCCTAGAAGCTCATGTTACTCAGAGAAGCACCAACTGATATTTACTATTTTATTATAAATGGCATTGAATGGGGTCTAGAAAGACCCAGCCATCGCTCTCCCTAGGCACCACCTCCAGGATCCCCTGAATGAGTCTTCTACGAATGTTATGGACATTCTCTTCTATAGACACGACTGATTAGACACTGGTCATTGATGACCCACTCAGCCTTCAGTCTAGAAGCTGAGGGCTAGGCTGAAAGTCCCCAGCCTCTGGTCCTGATCATGCCTTTCAGTGACCAGCTCCACCAGGAATCTACCCTAGAGGTTGTTGGAATGGTGCTGGGCTCATAAGCATGGAAAATAGCATTTATCACATAGACAAATAATTTTAAGAATTGTTGTTTTTTTTCCGCCCGCTCCGCCCTCCCCCCGAGCGCCGCTCCGGCTGCACCGCGCTCGCTCCGCGCTGTCAGGCTAGTGCTGCTGTCCCCTGCCGCCACCATGATCATCTACCGGGTCCTCATCAGCCATGACGAGCTGTTCTCCGACATCTACAAGATCCGGGAGATCGCGGACGGGCTGTGCCTGGAGGTGGAGGGCAAGATGGTCAGTAGAACAGAGGGTAACATCGATGTCGCGCTCATTGGTGGAAACGCTTCCGCCAAAGGCCCGGAGGGCGAAGGTACCGAAAGCACAGTAGTCACCGGTGTTGATATTGTCATGAACTATCACTTACAAGAAACCAACTTCACAAAAGAGGCCTACAAAAAGTACATCAAAGATTACATGAAATCACTCAAAGGTAAACTTGAAGAACAGAAACCAGAAAGAGTAAAGCCTTTTATGACTGGGGCTGCGGAGCAAATCAAGCACATCCTTGCTAATTTCAATAACTACCAGTTTTTTATTGGTGAAACCATGAACCCAGATGGTATGGTTGCTCTCCTGGACTACCGTGAAGATGGTGTGACTCCCTTCATGATTTTTTTTAAGGATGGCTTAGAGATGGAAAAATGTTAACAAACTGGACCCGTCACCATGACTGGCTGCTGCTTACCATCTGTACCATACCAGGACTAGGACAAATGCGACTGATGGCATCTTGAGCTTTTATTTTGACCATGATTTATTCGGAGTGGAGGCATTGTTTTTATAAGGAAAAAAAAACATGGCTTGTAGGTTGTCTAAAAATAAAGTGCATTTAAATTGAAAAAAAATTTTAAGAATTGTATGTCAGGTAGTAGATAAAGTTCTAAAAAGATGTTTCCATATATAGCATAGTCAATGTAGGAAGAGAAGGCAGAGAGCCCTAGAGAGAGGGAGGACGGAGCAGCAATAACATGCACAAATGAACATGTACCTGGGAAAACAGGCTCAAAAACAGATCTGGTGATTACATGGACATGGAACTTTCGATGAGTTTGGGTTTTACTTTTGTAACTCAACTTCTTTTCTTTTTTCAGACAAGTCTTGCTTTGTGGTTCATGTTTGCCTATAACCTCCGCTCTTTCTGCCTCAACATCCCCAATGCTGAAATTACAGGTGTGCACCATGAGTCCAGGCGTGAGTAAGAGATTGTCTCCATTTAAATTTCTCCATGAGCTGTCATCTCTACTGTGACCTAGCCTCAACAGAGTTTCATACTTCGACCACAAGAGTCATAGTGAGGTCCACCATGGGTGGCTTAGATCAAACAACCCTCCGACTCCTGTTTCTACCCCGCCCCTCTTCCCAATGCATACTCTCTATGTGGACCTCAGAATTTCCCAAAACTCATTTTGCTCCCTTTTAATTTGACCCGTGGTTATTTCTAGGTAAGCACCATAACCCTAGAAACGTGCCTCCTATTATTATTATGTCTGGGTGGCACAATGAGGTAAGATAGAGATGACTGGCCAGGAACTGGAACTGCTCTCAGACAGAACCCCACAGTCCACAGGTGTGTTTCCCCTTGATCAGGAAGAAAAGGTGGATTATTGTATTTCCTTTTAGAAGTATTTTTATTGGTTTGAATTTTTGAATATTGATAGAAATTTTAAAAAAGATTTTAAAAAAGATTTTAAAAAATAAGAAATATTTAAAAAATATTTTATTAAAAAATGATAGAAATATTTAAAAAATAAAATTAAAAAAATTTTAATTTCTGTGCATTGGTGTGAGGGTGTCAGATCTTGGAGTTACAGACAGTTATGAGATGTCATGTGGGTGCTGGGGATTTAAGGTTATATTTTGCTACCACATACTGTGTATGTTTTTTTTTTTTTTTTTTTTTTTTTTCGGTTTTTCGAGACAGGGTTTCTCTGTGTAGCCTTGGCCATCCTGGACTCACTTTGTAGACCAGGCTGGCCTCGAACTCACAGCAATCCGCCTGCCTCTGCCTCCCGAGTGCTGGGATTAAAGGCGTGCGCCACCACGCCCGGCCTATACTGTGTATGTTTTAACTCTGGTTTAAGCTATTGTATATATGCATGTCATTTTAAATGCAATGTGAAGTTCTGGTCCTTAAAAGCTACTATTGCAAACTGTTTAGGACAACTAAAAGATGCAACTTAGTTGTCAGTCACCTATAAATAATCACACTTGTAGTCATGTTAGGTACTAGTTTAATTAATTACAGAAATAAGCTCTATTTAGCCTCCTGTATGTTTTCAAAGTTAAGCTAGAAACAAATAGCTAGAAAAAAGCAACATTTTTCTATTTGGATATCCTGAAATAGAGAGGTGGTCTTCAAACACTTTAGAGATCTGCAGACCTTAGCGTTTAAGATGTGTTAGTAACAAAAGGCTTTCCTGACAGAGACGCATGAGCTCCTGGCAGCACTTCATCCTATTCCAAAAACGATGATGGGCACCAAAGAACGACCACATGGAGGTGGCTTCAAATACAGCAACAACACTGGACCAAACTGTCTTTTACCGCGACTGCTCACAGCACGCTGCCTAAACCTAGTCAAGCAAGACACTGGAAAGTGCATCGCTCCACTTTGGCAAGACAAGGTACGACAGTTCTTCAAAATTCCTGCTTCAGAGAAAAGTCTGTCAGATCTTCTTGCTTGGCAGCTGAAGACACAGGAACCTGGGCTGACTGACCAGGTAACCACCAATCATTTCTTCAGTTTTGGAAGAGGCTTGCTCTGCACTTCCTGTTTACTCAGGTAGAGTTTATCCTTCTCAGGTCTCTGATAGTGATGAAGACTACAGAATTACGATCTTTTTAAAAAAAAAAATTTTTTTTTAAATGGAGGTGGGGTATGTTTATTATAAAAGAACAAAACTCCATTTTTGTTGTTGCTGTTTGAGACAGGGTTTCTCTGTGTAGCCTTGGCTGTCTTGTACTCACTTTGTAGACCAGGCTGGCCTCGGACTCACAGTGATCCGCCAGCCTCTGCCTCCCAAGTGCTGGGATTACAGACGTGTGCCATTATGCCTGGCCCCTTCCATAGGATTTTTAAGGAGGAAAAGTATTATTCTGCTGGGAGAGAAGATACTAGGTCACAAAATGACAAGTTTAAACTCCAGGTCTGTCCTCATTTCCTCCAGAAGAACACACTGAAGCAAGCAAACAGGCAATTCTGTAATGTTAGAAACCCTATGGAGTTGATTAAAATCTAAACCTGTTTTGCTTTTTAAAATTGAACATATCAAAAATTACCTACTAGGCTGGGTGTGGTGACTCATGCCTTTAATCCCAGTAGTCGGGAGGCAGAGACAGGAGGATCTCTGTGAGTTCAAGGCCACCCTGGACTACAAAGTGAGTCTAGGACAGCCAAGGCTACACAGAGAAACCCTGTCCCAAAAAAGGAAGAGTGACCTGCTTTAGTGACATGCTAGTCCCACCAAAAAATAACCCCAATAACAACCCCCCAACCCCAATCAGTAACCATGTTCAAGTTGACCAGCCAACTCATACTTGCCACTCATCTTGTGTGTGGTTAAGTATGAAACTTCTAAACCTACGCCCAGGGACAGGTGGCAGGAAGCTGTGCCATCCCACCTGCTACCTGCCCAGAACCTGCGGAGTGGGCAGGAGAACCCTAAGTAGTAATGAAGAAACTGAGCCCCAGATAACCAACACTCCCTCCTCAAGAAAGCCTCGCCAAGCTCCTCACTCCTGCTTGGCACTCAGTGGCTAGGATGGTTTTCTCAATTAGAAACACATATATCAGGCTGGAGAGATGGCTCAGAGGTTAAGAGCAACAACTGCTCTTCTAGAGGTCAGTTCCCAGCAACCACATGGTGGCTCACAACCATCTATAATGTGATCTGATGTCCTCTTCTGGACTGCAGGTGTACATGCAGGCAGAGCACTGTATACATTAAAAAAAGAACACACACACACACACACACACACACACACACACACACACACACATCTTTTTTTTTTTTTTTTTTCGAGACAGGGTTTCTCTGTGTAGCCCTGGCTGTCCTGGACTCACTTTGTAGACCAGGCTGGCCTCGAACTCACAGCGATCCGCCTGCCTCTGCCTCCCGAGTGCTGGGATTAAAGGCATGCGCCACCACGCCCAGCTACACACATCTTTTTTAAAAGTTTTTTTTTTTTTTTTGATACAGGGTTTCTCTATGTGTACCCTTGGCTGTCCTGGTATCACTCTGTAGACCAAACTAGCCTCCAACTCACAGAGATCTGCCTGCCTCTACCTCCTGAGTGCTGGGATTAAAGGCAGGCACCATTACCGCCTGGCAACTTTTTTGTTTTTACATTTAAATATAAAAATACTACTTACTCTGCTTTGTGTTATAAATGGAGGACCAGGAAATAGAAACCTTTTCTTCCTTTATGATAGGGCCATCATCTACCAAGTGATACACTGAGCTGTGTTCATGGAGGGGAGCAACTCCCCTCCCCCAGGCAAGGGAAGCATGGAACAAGGGACGAACCTCCAACTCCTTCTCACAGAACTTCCATTTGGAATAGAAAGTTGGTTTCACCTTAAGAAATAACAGCTCTCAAGTCTCATCTTGGTGTGAAAGCAGGAGAGAGGAATGGAAGGATACAAGTGATGGGATAACAATTGAGTTGTAATCCAAATAAATTAATAAAATTAAAAATTAAAAAGAAAAAGAACTAACAGCTCTCTACCAATGGGGGAAATGTCAATCTGAGCGGTTGGACATATCCTTTCAACTCTCCTGAAGAAAGAAGTCCTCTACCTCACAAATGCACCTGTTTTATGACAGCTATGCCTACCGGACGTGCATTCCTGATGAGATGAAGTTGTGTGTTACCTTTCCCTACCCGCCTCCCTTAGAACACTAGATAAGAAAACAACAACAACAACAACACAACAACAACAACGCAAAACAAAAAACAAAGGGTTGGATGACCCCTCTACTCTGACCAATAAAAGCAAGATTAACTGGGCATGAGGAGTAAAACGAGCTTGATATTCCATCCTTTGAGTTACAAGGGGGACAACTGGGAGAGGGAAGGGTACAGTGGGTGAACTAGGAAAGGCTCAAGTTCACTAGAAGTCTAATCTACTTAGTGTTTTTACTGGAAGGGCTTGTCACCAGTCTCTTTAAGAAGACACGTACAAACGATGGCTTCTGTCACCGCAAAGGGGTCACAATTGGCAGAAGGGCGGGAGTCTTCAAAGTAACCCTCTTCTCCTGCTGACAGTCTGAGGAATATGGATGCTGGCACTGCAGTTGGCAATGCCAGCAGAAAAGCCATTGGCGTTGGAGGTTTTGTGGAATCAGTCAGACGCAGGGCATTGCCCAGGCCTCCCTTGGGATCGTAGGCGCGAATGTGGTTCTGGTGCCGCTTGCTTAGTTTGTCAATGGCTCCCTCAGTATACTTGAGATCATTTTCTTCCCGCATGACCTTGGTGCTAAAAAGTTGGTATGGCAGCCTGCACCATTCCAGTTCCCAGGAATGGGCTTGAGGTTAGTAGTTGCTGTCATCCCGAAGTCTCCTCACACACAATTCAAGATGAAGCAGGCCGCCCAGAGATGCTCTCCCACGCGGACTCCTTCACAGGGTCCCATTTGACATTCCTACTGGGCAGGCATGACCTCAGTATTTGTCCCTGTGATCCTACTCCTGCACACAAGCAAGCCGGGTAGTGAGCCTTGGGGCCCAGGGAAGCCATTGGAAGGCCATCTGTTCCCATGAGAGTATATTCCTGTTCCACTCCAAACCAGGGATGCTGGTTACGCACCATGTCCATTATCCACTCAGGTGTGCCTTAAATTGGTCTCTGCAGGCTTCCGGTTATACCTGAAAACTTCACAGACCACCACCTTGTTGGGTTCCTTGCTGAAGGGGCCCCTAAACATGGCAACAGGGCTGAGATACATGTCACTGTTAGAACCTTCAGACTGAAAGGTGCTAGAGATGTCAAAATCCCACTCAGGTAAACTCTTCTACACACTTGGGCGCAGAGTCGAGGGTGCGGTCTGGCAGTGCAGTCCTCCTGTTTCATCAACCCAGATATACATGGCGTGGACTTTCTCACCCTGAGGCAGGGACATGTACACTTGCTTGATGTCTTTGTTCAGTGGGAACTTGCTGAGGTGGCCATGGTGGAAGGTGTTCTGTGCAGTGGCCAGCAGGATGATGGGCGTGTGGACAGGCAGCAAGAGGGAGGTGACGAGAGGAGATTGGTGAGGTAGGTGTTCAGAAGGTCCCCTCTACTCCCATTCTTGATGCTCTAGATAATTATAGTCCTACAGTTTTCCTTGTTATTAGATTCAGAAAAGAAAAGCTGATAAAAGTGAAGAGTGCAGACACACATGCGGACAAAGCATCCCCATCCATTAGCTAAACAAACCTTTAATATATATATTTTTTTAATGAAGAATTTTTCTGAGTTAAAAAACAAACAAACAAACAACAACAACAAAAACAGAAAGAGCCAAGCAGTGGTGGCACATGCCTTAACCCCAGTTCTCAGGAGGCAGAGGAAGGCTGATCTCTGAGCTCCAGGATGGCCAGGGCTACACTGAGAAGCCCTATATCAAAAAACCAAACCAATTAATCAATCGAACAAAAAGCCCAAACCAAAAAGGATTGTGGTGGTTCTTTTTTCCTTTCTTTTTTCTTTTCTCTCATACACCTGTCTTTTCTGCAGGGCTCCCTGCACTTCTGCTTTGGGTCTGGCACTATGCCCTCTCAGGCCGCAGATGGGTTAGCACAGCAAGCCAGGCCTTGAAGGAAGGCTGTGGGGAAGAAGACGACTTGGCCCTCAACCTGCAGCAGCCATCTCCATCCTGGACCAGTGCCTGGGTTTTCAGCCACTGAGCACTGTGTTTCCAGCCACAGGGGAACAGCACCCATTTTAGGAAGTCCCTGGTTCACTCCTTCTAGTACAGTTGGAGTCTGGAGCTCCCAGGACAAAAGTAGAAGACAGAGAGGCTTGGAGTGTGACTGCAAATGTACATATATATTTATGTCCCAGGTCACACAGGGACACCTCCAAGGTAAGCAGATCGGATGTCCATCACTCAGGAGTCCTAGAAACACTAGGAGAGACAGGAACGGTCCAAGGAAACCTGGTTTCATGATCACTACTCAATTCAAGTTCTTGGCAGGCTTGCTATATGCCAGACAGATGAACATCCCTCTAGCCACCATTTTGTCTGGACCATCCTCAAGATTCAGGGCCTAGATACTGGGAAACAGCATAGGATGGGCAAGACTATGTCTGCCCACCCTGCTGAGGTGCACCTACAGGCTTGAGGCCCATCCTAGGCCTGAGGGGAGCGCACCCTGCATTTCCTGGGGCAAGAGGCTGCCCTCTGCTACCTTTCTTCATCTTGATCTGCAGCTACTAAAAAGCCTCGGCAGCAGCCACAGCATCCTCGAGTTGCTGCAGCAGCTCCTTGGGCTGTGGTGAGAATGCGCTGGTGTCCACCCTCTGAAAGTCAGGATGTGCAACCACAGAGGCCAGCACATCTGCAAGGCGGCCAACATCAAACGCAGCCTGCTGTAGGCCCAGTCCTAGGCTTGTGCTGTCCCCTGTCCCCTCCTTCACTCCTTGCCTCAGGACCAGGAACCTCTTCTCAGCGATGACCTTGAGGAAATGGTAAAACTCTTCAAAACTGATCCCGGTGCAGGACTTCATGATGACCTGGGCCAAGAGGAAAGGGCAGGTAAGGCCTGGGGCACATCCACTCGGACTGCTCTGTGTACACGCTCCCTCCCACACACCCGCGGGTCAGGGGCTGAGACGGACCCAGAGACAACGGTACTAAGCCAGGACAGCGGCCAGGAGGACCTGAGTCCTGAAGCCTGGCCCTGGCACCTGTACCGGACTTAAAGCTGACTCAGCGTGAGCCAGCTGCTTCCCACCTGGCAGTGTTGGTGCCAATCAGGCATGGTGTCTTTCCACTCTGCAACCTCATGCTGCACTGCCTGGAGCTCTTGCTGCAGGAAGTGCCACATGTTTGCCACGTTGCAGCCATTGACCCAGTTGTGGTTGATAGAGATGGTGTCGTCCTGGAGGGCAGAAGACAAGCTGAGCTGAGGCAGTAGCAGGCCTCCCCTTGGGTGAGCAAATCAAATCCCATGCCATGCTCACGGATGGGAGTGAGCACTCTGGCAGCGGGACATCATCTAGAATGATCTGAGAAGATAATCACTGAGGAACTGTCTACAGTGGATAGGCCTGTGGGGAGACTGTTTTAATTGATGAGGGAAGAAGACCCAGCTCATGGCGTAGCACCATTCCCTAGGCAGAGGGAACTGAACTGTGTAAGAGTAGGGAAACTGAGCCGAGCAGTAAGAAAGGAAATGTGTGTATTCTTTCTCTATTCTTCACTGTGCATGGGATATGGTTTGTCGTTTCAAGTGCCTGCCTTTACTTCCCCTGTGATAGGCTGTAATCTGGATGGAGTAAACCCTTTTTCTCCTAAGTTGTTCTTCACCAGAATATTTTATCACAGCAATGACATAGTAGGCAAAGGCAGAAAGCAGACACTCAGCCACTGTAGCCAGGAAATGTGGATCACAAGTTGTGATAGCCTAACACATTGTATGAGAGCTAGACCCTCATAGACCCATGGCAGGAAGCAGGTTTGAATAGGGCAAGGGGATAAGTTCTCGTTAGGCTTGAGAGGCCTAAAATATTTTTTTGTTTTGTTTTGGTTTTTTTTGAGACAGGATTTCTCTGTGTAGCCTTGGCTGTCCTATATTTGCTTTGTGGATCAGGATGGCCTTGAACTCAGTGATCCGCCTGCTTCTGCCTCCCAAGTGGTGGGATTAAAGGTGTGCGCCACCACCACTGGCCTAAAAGATTTTTAAAATTGGCTAAACTCTCGATATAAGAGACAAGCAGTTAGACAGACCCAGGGAGTGACCGGGGCTGCATTCCCTCCTGAGCTCTCACGATAGGGTTCCCTAGCAACCCATCCAGATGGCCACTGAAACTACAGTCAAAGGCCACATAGCTGGATGGGCCGCCACTACATATGATCTCAGTGCCTATGTCAGGGTCATAATGCTCTTTGAAGAAACAGACTTAAAAGGTAGGAAAACTGCTGTAAGAAGATTTGAACTCACAGCTGCAAAGAAGAGCCCCCTGAGATATCACCACCTAGTGACCGATGCTAAGAGACTCGTTTTATGGTAACATTCCTTGCTACCCACCTGAGACAGAGTTACTAAGAAACCAGACACTTACCTGGACAAAGTGGTGAATAAAGAGAACAAAGAAAGCTAAGCCATGGGTGGTCTTGGTGCCTTCTTTCTATAGCCTGTCACTTTTGGACATTAGACCCCCTTATATCAGTCAACCATTAGAAGACTTCCAAGCTAGGTCTCCCTGCGTTAGGGGCTTTGGGAGTAAAGGCACTTATAAAAGGCCCCAGATCAACGGCCCTGTGGTTGCTTCTCGATACTATTGAATTTGGTGTCAGGTGCGGCCCAGCACTAACTGAAACTTTAAAGATTCCTCTTGCAATTACAGTGCTTTTGAGTCTTAGTGGTCTTTTGGGGGTCTCAAGATCTGGGCAGAAGAGGCTCATTGCGGCTCTCCCACCCTATCCTAGCCTAGCAACAGAGAGGGAGGGAGCCTGGCAGAGGAGGGTCATGTGCACTGCCTTACCAGGTTGTACACTTGATGGTGCCACCCGCTGGGCACAAACACCATCTCACCAGCCTCCTGTATGACTTCAAGGGGTAGGCTGTCGTGTTGGATCCTGGGATACAGGCGCGTGTCCAGGAGCTCAGGGGAAGTCACATCATAAGGCAGGCCACCATGGCAGTCCCGAAGGGCTTCCTCATGCCCTGGCGGGAAGAACAACCATTTCTTCCTCCCACAGATGTTGACTGACCAGCTATAGGAGCGGAAGATGTCTGCATGGAACGGAGACCTACAGCGAAGGCTTTTGGTTTGTGTCTTGTGGAATGCTGCATGGACCCTGGGTTTTTTGTTTTGCTTGTTTGTTTGTTTGTTTGTTTGAATATGACTTTAGGCAATGCCCCAGGTGGTCACACCTCCCACCTCCCCTTCACCCGGTGCCCAATTCCCTTCGGTCATTACCAGGTGCCTCTGGGGCCCGCATAGACAAAGCGGTAGTCATCCACATTGAGGACGTCCCAGAACTCATTCAGCCAGTCTGAAGAGAAGTACACAGGCAGCGTGAATATGTCTTCCAAGTCATCCACCAAAGAGTCTCTGAAGAAAGCACAGGAACTACAGCACTAACCCACCCTGTGCCCCACCCGAACAGACCCACCCACATTTAATGTGGCCACCTAACATCACCCAGAAGTTGTGGGCTTCTTGACAGCTGCAGATCCTGAGCTGACCTTCAAATTGTTCAGATCAGAATGCTGAAGGCAAAATGACTCAGAGGCACCCTGATAAACACTCCACTCAGGCAGTGGTACTGGGCCTCTGACACCTGGTGAACAGCATCCTAGTTCATACGCACGCGTCTCCTGCTTTTCTTCACTAATACGAGAGAGTCTAGAGGTGCCTGGCAACTCCAGGCTGCAGCCCCAGGTGTGAGAGCCCTAAGACCCATCAATGCGCCCCCAAACACTGGATCATATTAATACCACCCTCAGGGAAGGCAGAACTCAATCAACATCATGCTGGAAACACTTCTAGTCTCATGTGCCCATAACTCCCAACAAGAGACAGAGAAAGCAACAAGTTATCTGCAGCTCCCCAAACATGAGGACCCCCTGCCATGGAGACTCTGCTCAGGCTTTGCTCCCCCTGTGGCCTCCTGATTATGCCACTCCAGACATTCTGCCCTTTTTGGTTCCAGGGTATTCCAGAGAAAAGTACAGTCAAACACTGGGTTTCGAATGAATAATTTCCTAGCATAAATGTGCCAGTGTAATATTTGGGGAATACTCATACCAACATAAAAAGAACAAACAAACAAACAAAAAGGACGAAAGAAATGTTTACCTAAAATTCCAAACTACTACACACAACAGAGTGGACCCATCAGTCTGTTTCTGCCATGTCCAAAACCAGGACCACTGTCTGGTCACACTTCACCCAGCTCTTGCTTAAGTCAGCTCTAGGCCCAAGGAAGGAGTACGGCGGCGTAGCTGGAGGCTGGTGGAGCTCTTGCACCTGGTCAGTTGTGGGAACCACAGGGGCCTGAATCCCATCCCACTCTACAGTTCTGGGCCTTATTTTGCACCCAAGCGATACAAGAACTCAACTGTTCACGGCTCACTCAGTGTTACACTGTGCCTTCTGCTGGGGGTCTAAATACAACTGTCTGTGTTGGGAAAGCAGACCAGGCAGAGGAAACTCACACACCTAGGGTGAGCATCACGTGAGCCAGGTGGTAAGCGCAGGCAAAACCCTTGAGATGTAGGAGGTTGCCTGTTTATGATGGGCTTATGTACGGACATGTTCAAGTGGAAAATACACATTTTAAAAAGTATAAACAGCACGTGTTTGGATGCTCAAGGCCTTAGCATTCCCAGTTCCAAAAAGAAAAGAGCAGCAGTGTGCCCAAGTGCATGACAACCCTTTCTTAGTACACCAGCAGAGCACACTGTACAGGTGTGATCATGTCAGTAGATCCATGGGTTGGATGGGGGTTAATGGCTTCATGACGCTGTCCATCACTAAGACAGAAGACAAATCACATATGGCTAGCCTGGGAAAACAAAATTCAAATTTCCAAGTATTTCTGACCAACTAAATGAGCCATTTCAAGCCAAACTAGAGTATAAATTCAGGTTTATTGAGGGCATCTCTTAGGAGGGTTCACCCACCTCACAGGAGGGGGTCAGTGAAGTCGACATGCAGTGAGAGACAGAGAGATAGGAAATGCAGAGACAGAGGGGAGGCAGAGTAGGAGAGGAAGAGAGAGAGAGAACACCAAAGCCATACACCCGCCTGCCCTATTACCTGCACAGGTGCCAGTCCTTGAGGTAGAGGCAGCCCCGCGGAGAAGAGCAGCCTCCACGGTTGTACTCTTTCCAGTAACTGACATAGTCACGGAAGGACATGTGCTCCTTGGGGTTTGAATTGTATTCCCGCACTCCACAGTTAGCAACCGGTACAACGACATCGCCTGCACCGACAAGTTAAACACAGAAGTGGCAGGGTCTTACGTAGAGTTCACCCTCTTGGGCTCCGACCACCCTCTCGACGAATTACCCAGATGCCACTCGTCTGTCCGGCCCTGGCCGCCCTCCCATGCCGGGTTTAAGCTTCCTGTCTGCGCCCTCCTACCATACTTCTGCAGCAGGTAGTCGAAGTCAGGCTTTCCCTCCGACGTCACCCAGCGCCGCCGGCTGCCCCAGTCCTCGGTGAAGGAGCTGGAAAACACGCAGGGCAGGTTAGGCAGCAGGAAGCCCTTCACGAAGTCGGCGTAGGAGAAGGCAGCCGGCGCCTGAATGAAGGTCACACTACTGGGAGCGGGCCCACCAACGCCAGGAACTCGGCCTCCGAGGTCCCGGTAATGCTGCTCCGCAAAGGTGCGCGTCTTCCGATCCATGCACGGGGGAACCTGACCCCGGACGTCAAGTCCCGCTTCTCACTCCGCTCCAAATGGGGTGGGGTGGAGGACGAGAAATCCCCTAAAACCAGGTCGGAGCAGAAACCACGGTGAGGGAGCCCGGAACCAGAAACCCAAAGGAGCGACATTCCAGCAGGAACTCAAGCCTTGGCGCTCCCAGGATGTGCGCGTGCGCCCTACGTGTGCCCGCCCTTCTGCACAGGCGCAGTGGCGCTCGCTGAGTGGCGGAGAGGCTTTCCAGCTTCTGGCGTCAGTGTTTGGTGGTCCCGTGGCGCGTGGCAGTGCGTCTTCTGCGCGCTCCTCCTGCCTCAGGTGAGCGGTAGTGCTAACGCGCTCTTAGGCAGTACGCCACACCAACCCGGAATGAGGAGGTGGACGTGAGTCCGAAACCTCAAAAGATGACAGGGTTCTGAGGGATGGTGGGGGATAAGGGTCCGCGGGAAGTGGTGAGATTCCGGAGTCTCAGGGATAGGTTGAGGAGGAACCTTTACAAGGATTATGGTGTTAACCTAGAAATATCACGGGGCAAAATAAAAGGGAGCAAAGTGAGTTTCGGGATATTCTGAAGCTCATATAGAGAGTATTGAATTAGAAGCTGGGCGTGGTGGCGCACGCCTTTAATTCCAGCACTTGAGAGGCAGAGGCAGACGGATCGTTGTGAGTTCGAGACTAGCCTGCTTTGCAAAGCGAGTCCAGGACAGCCAAGGCTAAGAGAGAGACCCTGTCTCGAAAAACCAAAACCAACCAAACAAACAAAAGTATGCATTGGGAAGAGGGGAGGGGTAGAAACAGGAGGCAGAGGGTTGTTTGATCTAACTTCCCCATGGTGGACCTCACTGTGACTCTTGTGATCAAAGCATGGAACTCTGTTGAGGCGAGGTCACGGTAGAGATGACAGCTCATGGAGAAATTTAAGTGGAGACAGTCCCTTACTCACACCTGGACTCATGGTGCACACCTGTAATTTCAGCGTTGGGGATGATGAGGCAGAAAGAGCGGAGGTTATAGGCAAACCTGAACCACAAAGCAAGACTTGTTGAAAAGAGAAAAAAGCCAGGTTACAAAACCAATAAGACCTCAACTGATCCAAAATTCCATGTACAGTTAATCACTAAATCTGGTTTTGAGCCTGTTTGCCCAGGTATGCTAGGTCTTACCATTTTATTCCTGTTGCCTCCTCCTTCTCTCTGGGGTTCTTTTCCTACCTTGACAGTATGCTATATTTGGAACAAGGTTTTAGATGTTTAATCTTCCTGGCATGTAATTCTTAAATATCTTTGACTGTTTGAGCTTGTAAGTGCCATTTTCCATTCTAATGAGGCCAGAGCCATTCAACAACCACTACGGTTAATTCCAGGTGGAGGTGGTCACTAAAAGACATGATCAGGACCAGAGGGTGGGGACTGTCAGCCCAGCCCTCAGCTTCTAGACTGAAGGTTGAGTGGGTCATCAATGGCCAGTGTCTAATCAGTCATGCCCACAGAATGGAATGTCCACAACATCCCCAGAAAACTCATTCAGGGGACCCTGGAGGTGGTGCCTAGGGAGAGCGATGGCTGGGTCTTTCTAGACCCCATACAATGCCTTTTATAATAAAATAGTAAACATAAGTTGGTGCTTCTCTGAGTAACATGAGCTTCTAGGGGAAATCCAAGTCCAGAAAGATCCCTGGGACCTTGATTTATAGTTGCTGGTCATCAGAAAGAGGGGCTTGCATCTGCACTGAAGTAGGAACATGTTGGGAGATTGAACCCCAACCTTGGGATGAGAGGTAATCTTAAGGCTGACATTATCAGACTGAATGGATTAAAGGATGTTCTTCTGTCCACTGCTGAGGACTTTTTAGGGTCCTAGAATTCTGTGCTTTGATGTGAGAATGGAGGTAGTTTGTCATTCCATAAAAGTATGAAACCCAAACAGTGATTGCTTCTCTTATTATTATTATTTATTTATTTATTTATTTTATATCCTAAGCATACCGCCCACTTCTCTTCCCAGTCCCACCCTCCCTCGAGCAATTTCTTCTTTACTTGGTGTCCCTAAGAAACGGGTCAGGGTCAGCAGGGACATATGCTCTCAAGATCACTGGGGCAACCCTGCCCCTGATACAGTCACGAGAACATGACCTCCGGTGCCCTGTTTGAATGAGTGCTTAACTCTCTTCTTCACATGATGGCTGGCCTCTGGGTGTTATTAAGAGCGTCAGATATATGAGGCCTGGGAAGAGGCCTGAAACAAGGTGTGTGTCCATGGAGTTCCCCAACTGGGAAGTGAGGTGATGCAGATCCTCAGCCACACACAGACCTATGGAAACTACGCATCCTGGGCAGAGCCACCCCAGAAGCAAACAGGAAAGGCTGGAGTTGGCACTGTGGAGGAGATGAGGTGGAAACAGAGGACGGTCTCACTTCTCTGGAGAGCCTGCCCTGAAGCTAGCTGTGGTGTTTGGTTGAAACCCCCTCAGACAGCATGGCTGCGCCTCCCAGGGAAGGAATGGGAACTTGTGAGGGAGTGGAAAGAGGGTCTGCTCCAGAGCAGGGGCAGGTGCTGGAAAAAGCCAGTCCTGCCGCCCCCACTCGCACACACTGCCCCACTGTTCCCCTCTCAGCCCTGTAGTGGAAGGTGTGCAGCGTCACATGTTGTGTTACCTTGGAAATTAACTAAAAGGAGGCTGTTTACTTGCTGTTGAGTTTTTCTCAAGGGCACATGGGTGATGGAAATGCTGAAAGAGAGCCATTCTGTCAACCCCAGTGTGTTAGGAGTCACAGTCAGTGACGTGGGCCTATTCCCGGAGAACGTCATTTATGTGAATGAGCTTGACAGGCAGGGGTGTCTGCCATGGCTTCCCAAAGCAACTGTGCCTGTTACTTGTAGGGTCCCCTCGGGGCTACTACTCTATTCCCTGACCTGGTGGAGGCCAGTTACAGCCTGACAAAGGCAGACGCCACACAGAGAACTCAGAAGCTGTGCATCAGTCAGGCTCATTCTCTGTGTGTGCACTGTGTGTCTATGAGGGGCACAAGGCTCACTTCTGGGAAGGCCACCTTGGTGCACAGGTTGAGTTGGCTTCGGGAGGCTCTCCAGAGAGCTGTGGTGGCCAGCATTTGGGAAGGTAAAGGAGCTTGTAAGTAGACAGTTTAAGGTGGAGAAGCAGTTCAGATCAGGACAGCGAGGAGCCTAAGAATGAGGCATTGGAGTGGGCGTGGCTGGGATTTGCTCTGATTATGTGGAAGGGTCTGCTGCTTATGATTTGTTTTGCAGTGTCTTTTCCCACTCTCCCAGAACCCGAGCATCCCATGTGCTTGTTGACAAAGTTAATGGGATTGGCTATAAACTGTAACCTTTGCCCAGTTGACAGAATTTTGTAGATGACGTTCACACACCCTGGTTGAGTTATCTGTGGTTGTTAGTGACAGTGACAAAGACCTACAGCCCTAGGCCTGAAGCAGTCACCACATGGCCCTCACACCAGGTGCGTGTGCCTGGTGCAGAGAAGTGTGAAGCCAGTGATGCTGAGGATGGGGATGGGTGGAGTCCCTGTGGAGGGTCTGGCTTCAAGGAGCAAGAGCCCCTCCTTAGGACTCAGTGGGAACAGTGTCCATCTAGGCAGGTGGGAAGGCCATGGGGGCTAACCCTGAATGGGCAGCTTCTGCTGCATGGGCGGGAACAGTTTTCTCCTTTCTGCCCTTCCGCTTAATATCTGTTTATTTTGGCTTTCTGTAAAAGACATCCTGGAAATCTGTGTGGGAACAGATGTGGCCATATGTTTCTCCTTTGAATTTGTCAAACACGGGCACACTTCTTGTACTTATCGTCTGTGGTGTCATGGTGACAAGTGCTTGCTGTTCCTTCCCTCAGCTTTTGGTTTTCTGTCCTAGTCTCTTTGTATGGTAGAATGAGTTAGAGCTGGTATTGATCTGAGGTCTGTTATTTCACTAGCGGGTACACAGAGGTCCAGGAGGTGAGGTAAAGCTGTGGAGGAGCTGGAGGAGCAGCTGCTGGAACCATGGCAGCTTCTTCCTTTGCTTCTGGGCTGCTAGGCGTGGGGACTTTCTGGGGAATGTGGGGACAATTTCGCTGCCCACTCATGGAGTACCTGCCAGTGCTCTGCTCAGAGAACAACCCTGTGGAGCAGGTGACTGATGACACAGACTTTTTGTGGAGACTCGCAATGCAGTCGTGTGTTACCCTGTTTCCTCATATATGATTTCTGAAATCTCTTAACCTCTGAGCCATCTCTCCAGCCCTCAAAGACCCTTTATAATCAAATAGTAAACATAGGTGTTTCCCTGAGTTCTGTAAGCAGGTTAAGAAAATGAATCCAGTCTGAGAAGATGGTGACCCCTGACCTCTGGGCAATGGGTCATGTGTAGCCTGGGCTTGAGGTTGGCATCTGAAGTGAAGGCGTCTTAGGAACTGACTGTCTTCAAGTAGATAAGGTTGCAGTGTAAGTGGACCAGAGACACCTAGCTAGTGTCCACATACACAAATGTGTTTGCGTGTGACAGGACTATAGGAGAAACTGGGGTTGGGTTTTTCCTTACATGGACCCAGGCATTGAACAAACTATTGTCACTTGAGCAGGTCAGGTTGTAGCTGAGTCATAAGAAGCCCCTTCTGTCCAGGAGGACGAGACACGGCCGTCCTCAGAGTTGAGTAGTGCTCTGTATGACTCCCTGCCTGTAACTGTCACCTTAGAAACCATGGCTGCGCTGAAGGGGTTCCTCTAATTCTGAGAGGTACAAGACAAGAGCTTTTAAAGATATTGCTTTGTCTATGTGTGTTTTCCTGCATGTTTGTGCAATTCATGAATGCAGCGCCCTTGTTGGCCTGAAGAGGGCATCACATCCCCTGGCACAGGAGTTCTAGACAGTTGTGAGCCATGATATGGGTGGTGAGAACACAGCCTGAGTCCCCTGGGTCCAGTGTTCTTAGACAGCTGAGCCCATGTTCCAGCCCCACCTGTGACTTTCCAGGGTTCAGAGGTCACATGCATGGCTTGGAGCTGCTCTAGCCTGTGACTCTAGTCTTACTGGGGTCTAGGTGGGTCTTTTGAGTCATGGAGGGATCAGTACCTGCTCCTGTGTCTCCTGGCGTTATGGTGGAAGGCTCATCATTGGCTAGAGTTCAGGAACTTGTTGCTTATGCCCCACTGTGGTTTATCCAAGTAGAAGACACTGCCCCTGGGATGGCCCTGGCGTGCCAGGGAGGGGCTCCTAACGCAGACTGTCCTGCTGAAGCCCTCCCTGAGAAAGACAAAGCAGCCTTCTGTACAGAAGGAAGTGTCTCCTGCAGCTGAGAAAATCCCCCTCACTTTTCCAGTGACATCAGGCTGTAAACTTCCTGGCTGTTTCTCATGGAGCTTTCCTGAGTTAAAAGGGAGATGTGTTTTATTTTTAATGCGGGGGATCCTCTTGGTGTGGGCAAGGACAGGTTGGTTGCTAGGAGGTCTGGCTCGGACTCTGCATAGGACCTGGATGTTCTGCAACTTGGATCCTTTCTAAAAATAACTTTTCCGTATCTTCTTTTACCTGTGATGATGACAGAGTTCTCGTAGCTGGTCAGGCAGCTGTCTTTAAGAATGCCTGACCTTCAGTCCTGGAGCTGCTGGACCTGAGATTTGCTGGTTTGGGAGCTGGTGTATGACTTGTGAGAGCCATAGACATATACTGGGAGATGTGGGTCTGCTCTTGAGGCTGTGGTGGAGTAAAGCTCTAAGGTGTGTTTGTGAGGAACCTCAGCTTTGTTTTTACCTAGCATGTCCATGTTGTGTATATTAAGGATTGCACAAATAAGTTTCCTTGTATATAGTAAGCGTGACACACATAAGTTTCTTGTTTACATTTAGTGTGACACAAATAACTTCCTTTCTGTATATTAAGTGTGACATAACTAAATTTCCTTGTGTATATTAAGTGTGACACAAATAAGCTTCCTTCTGTAAATAAGGGTGACTCAAATAAGCTTCTTGTGTATATTTAGTGTGATACACAAGTTTCCTTTCTTCCTTGGCTTCTCCTGCCTGTTATGTCTGCTGGTTTCTACCTCTGCTTCTAACCAGGTGCTAAAAGCTAAAGCCAGAGAACGTTTTAGGTGTGGATTCCCTTGAGCAGTGTCCTCAACCTTCCCAATGCTGTGACCCTTTAATACCGTTCCTCTGTTGCAATGCCCCCCATCACTATTGTGTCTGCTATTTCTCTTGTTATTCCATAACTGTGATTTTGCTACTGCTGTGAATCCTAATATAAATATCTGATATACAGGATATTGGTTATGTGACCAAGGGCCTGTTGACCCACAGGCTGTGAACCAGTGACTTAGAAACCCTAGGAAAGGTGGACTCGAGTCACAGCAGCAGACTTCTCACATCCCTGATGGGTGAGCTTCCATGTCACTGTGGTCTACTCAGCGTCTTTCATAAGTGTTTGATGAAGGTTGCCATCAATAGGACTCCATGTGGGATGGGCCCTCCGCCATGTCCACTGTGTCCAAGCTGAACAAAAACGTAGGAGTGTATCTTACAAGGAAGCTGCTGTGTGTCAGAACCTTGAATGGAATGTAGTTTCTTGTCCTCCAAGAGCCTCAGTCAAACAAACAAGATGTGTCATACTGTGTCCTTGTCATCAGCTAGCCAGAAATTGTGACTAGGAAGGAGAAGTCCTTCTAGTCCTGAGCCTGCAGTGCCCAGGGTCTAGAGGGCTGCACTGCAGGGCACATCAGAGATGTTTAGTTCCGAGCTCTGGGAAGAGGGGCCTGTTGCCCTATTAGAAGCCAGGCTTGTGGCTCTGCATATTCAAGTTGAAGGCTTGCTGCTCTGAGCTTTACTTGGCAGCTCTTGTAGCCTGTGGCCTCTGCTGCTCATGGTCAGATCTTGAATAGGCCTCAGGTCTTGAGATGCTCTGCTCCAACAGCAGCTTGTCATCTCGGTAGAAGGCGTAGAGTGTTGGGGCCCTTGCTTGCCTTTGAGAGGCCAGCATCACAACTTTCCATCCTGCAATTTGGGATCCCTGGCTGCTAAGGCTTGGCAGCTCCCGCACCTCTTCCAGGGACCAAAGCCTTCAGCTGCTCACAGTCTTTGTCATTTTTGCCACCTCTGCTCCCCACCACAGTCCCTTGCTGGTACTCCCTACTTCCCTTCCTGCTGTTGCTGCCTTTGCCATTGTTACCACTTTTCTCTTTATGCTTAGCCCACCTTCACAATAGAGACCAAACATAAGCTAAAATGGGCCAATGAGATGGCTCAACAGAGAAACATGCTTAGTGCTAAGTCTGACGACCTGAATTAATTCCCCAAGGATGCACATGGTGGAAGGACAGAACCAACGCTTACATCTCTCTTTTATCCACCATTCAAACTAAGGACACTTGCTTACTTCATTTGCCTTAGTGGCCTACAGAGGGAACTCTGGGAAGGAACTGCCTTCATGGAAGGCCCTTCTCTTTGTTCCTAGCTGTGTGCTTTTACATTTTCCTCAGCCTGCTGTCCCCTTGGCTTTCTTTTGCCTGCTTGCCTTTTATAAAATAGTCTTCCCTTTTGATGGACTTCTGTTCTAGTGAAATTTGTTGACAGTACCTCTCATGGGATAGCTGTTCATATAGTACTTTTATTTTCAGTTGTATGGTCCTCAGGAAGGCCTGTACTAGTTAGCACTGCCAGCAGTGTGTGTAGGGTTGCCATTTCTCTGCTTGCTCTCCAGCACTCACTCTCCTCAGCCCTCCACCACAGACACTAGGGATTGAACCCAAGCCTCACGTGTGCTTGGCAGTGCTCTGCCCCTGACAGCTGTGCCCTGCTTCTCAAGGATGTTCCTTCCTAGGCTCTTTAGTCTCTCGCTAGCCATTCTTCCTGGGGTGGTGTAGCCAGAGTTCTCTTTCCTGGTCATTCGTATAATTTGTGAAAACATTCATTCACATTTTAGCTCTTGTTAATTTCATTTTTGGTGTTGTAGAATCATTGTATATTTTGATATTAATCTTTATTTAAGAGTTATTTGTTTTATGTGTTTGAATCTTTTCCTGCAAGAGGGTATGCAAGCGTATGCAAGTATTGCCCAAGAAAGCCAGAAGAGGCTGTCGGATGCCCTGGGACTGGAGGTATAGCCCGTTGGTCTGTCATGTGGGTGCTGGGAATTAAACCCAAGGTCTCTGGAAGAGCCATAGAGTCTTCCCTCTAGTTCTGAAGGCTATTGATCTTTTAAAATTTTGTATGCATTGTTGCCAGGTGGTAGTTGTGCACACCTTTAATCCCAGCACTTGGGAGACAGAGGCAGATGGATCTCTGTGAATTTGAGGCCAGCCTGGTCTACAGAGTGAGTCCAGGTCAGCCAAGGCTACACAGAGAAACCCTGTCTCAAACTATAAGAACAACAGCAACATTTGCATACAGAATAAAACACTGAACTTCCTGGTTCTTCTTCATGCATTCATAACATGTATTTTCTTTCTTGATTACGGTCATTTTGACTGTAATGAGATGAATCTCAGTGCAGTTTTATTTGCATCTTTTCCCCTTTCCTTCCACTCCCTTCCCTTCTCTTCTCTCCCCTCCCAGGAAGGTCTCAAACCATGTAGTGAAGGATGATCTTGAACTTCTGGTCTTGGGCTGCCACCTCCTAAGTGCCTGGATTACAGGTGTGTTTGCTGCCAACCTCACTTGATTTGCATTTACTTGGTAGCTAAAGATGGTGGACACTACTATGCATCCCTCGGCCATGCATGTGTTTTATTTTTTGGTACTGTTTGAAACAAGTTCTTTCTATGTATACTAGGCTGAAAGCTCTCCTCCCTCAACTTCCATGTCCTGGGATTGCACCGGCTGTTTTTCACTATATTTAGTTGAAAGTTTTCTTTTGTTGTTATATCTTTGTATGGGTTTGGTATTCCTTGACCTCATAAAAAGAATTTAGCAATATTCTTTCTTTTTTAATGTTACTTAAATTTTGAGAATTGAATCATTCATTCTCTAAATGCTTTGTGAAATTAAGGTAAAAAGTCATCATGCCTTTGATTTTTTTTTTTTTTTTCTTCTAAATACGTGGTTTCACTATCTAACCTTGGGCGGCCTGAAGCTTGCTATGTTTATGGGAGACTTTTAACTTCCATCTTATCTCTTTTTTATTTCTTATTACTGGTATGTTTGGTTCTTTTTATTCTTTTTGGTCAGATTGTATTTGTCTAAAAATTTGTGCATTTCCTTTAGGTTTTCCAGTATGTTAACCAAGTAATTTTTGTAGCAATTTCTTTTTTAAGTAGATTTATTTTTGTTTTGTTTTGTTTTTTTGAGACAGGGTTTCTCTGTTTAACCTGCACAGAGTTTTGACACAGAGTCAGCTTTTGTGGGTCTGTTCCAGATGGTGCCGTGTTTAGTACAGTGCTTATCTCTAAGACTGGCTCCTCAGAGGGGGGTTCAGTGAGCGAGTGAAGGAAATTCCCAATGACTCCACATCACAGGGCCCGGGGTTCCTGCCCCTGCCACCTTAGTATGCCTCCTGCCTATCGTGGCATTTACATATCAGGGACTTATAGACCTGGTCACTGATAGCAGAGCCCCTGTAGCCTACAGCTCAGTTCAGTGTTTCAGGGATCATGCTAAGATATTTCCTAAGGAGTCAACTCATATCATGAGAAAACTGTATTTGAGAGAGACAGACAGGGCTGGGGGAAAGACACACATAGAAAGACAGAGTCAGAGACTCAGCCACAGAGAAATACAAGGGCAGGGAAGGTGTTTTGTACTTCACAGTGCAGAAGACTTTCCTGGGCACTGTCAGGCCTAGCTTTTGCCCAGTCAGTACCATATAGTGTGGAGCCTCCTTTCCTGACTAATACTTGGTATCTGTACAAAGAAGGTTGTGTAGCATATCTGATAAGGGTTCATTTAACCTTGTCATCCATGGCTTATGACTGCCCTGATGAATATAATTATAAATATCAAATTTCCAACAATAGCCAGGTATGATGGCACATGCCAATACTCCTAATACTGGCCAAGAACAGCATGGGAACTTGAGGCCTCCCTGGGCTACATAGCGAGTTCAGAGCTGGTCTGAAGTGCATGTGGACCCTATTACAAAAACAAAACAAATAAGAAACCCAAGGGCCAGGGATACAGCTCAGCAGCAGACCACTTTCCTAGATGCACCTGGGTCTGATCCTCATCCCTCAGGGAACACAGAAGTAGAACAAAATGAAACTACAACAGTCCACTGTTCACGGCCACACAACACCCTCTGTGTATGAATGCCTCCATGTACATGTGACTCTAGGTAGCTCTGAGGTGACTGTCCAGGAGGGGAACATGTGTCTCTAAGACTTTGCTGTAAGCAGTTGGACACACAGAGAGTGAATTCCAAGACAACTCTTAGGAGGTCTGTAGGAGAACTTGTATGCATAGACAGCGATAGGGACATCACAGCCACGTGGCCATGTGCATGGGAAGAGGCCGTGCCTTGTCTACAGCACTGCTCCTCATGGTTTGTGCAGTGGGCATAGGACTGGAGGATCTCATGTTGGGGGTGATGGCACAAGCACAGTGTTTGGTTCTGATCTCAGTCTTCTCTGCCCTTTAGTGGCTGGGCAGGGCCCGGAACTCCCTTGAGGCTCGGCTTTCTGTCTCGACCACCCTCCTACTGTCTGTAATCTAAAAGAAACTGATCCTTCAGCATCCTCTGCCCACTCATTGTTTCCTTTTGCTCACAGACAGATACTACGGCCTCTGTAGCCCAGCTCCCTAGGGGCAGATGAGCAGTGATGTGCATGTCCACTCCTGGCCTTGCTCCTACTACCTGGACGTTGAGAAGCGATGGGTTCCCGGGAAACTGACGTTGACACCTCACTCACTGAAGTTCAGTGCAGACAGAACTGAAGAGGTCCTTGTCGGCCTGCCCCTCTCCAGCATCACTGAGATCAGGAAAGAGGCTTCTCTCTTTCTCTTCAGTGCCATCACCATCCTGGAGAAGGGCCAGGCCAAGCACTGGTTCAGCTCACTGCGGCCCAGTCGCAATGTGGTCTTCAACATCATCGAGCACTTCTGGAGGGAGCTGCTGCTGTCCCAGCCAGGCACTGCTGCCAACACAACCTCCCCCATGAGCAGGGGGCAGGAGCTGATGGGACTGATGGCTACTTCCCAGAGACGCATGGAAGACACAGCGAAGGTCCTTCACCACCAGGGCGAGCAGCTAGACAGCGTGATGAGGGGCCTGGAGAAGATGGAGTCAGATCTAGATGTGGCTGACAGGTGGGCAAACCCCAGGGTCTGCTCTGCCTCTGCTGGGAAGGCAGAGCGTCCTCTGGACAACGTCATGGTTACCTCATTCCCAGCACCTAGCGAAAAGGCTATGTACCGACCATGTGCACTGTACTGTAAATAAAGAACATCCCAGTTGTTTGATTTTACCAGTAAAGACTCAGGAGCGAGATGCTGAGATAAAAACTTGCCACCTCAGAGAGGCAGAGAAAGCACCCAGCTGAGCTTCCTACTCAGCTCACATCCTGAAAGCAAAAGCCAGAAACCAAAAGCTCAAAGCCCAAAAAGCCAAAAGGCAAAGCCCAAGGCCAAAAGCTTGCTAGCTCAGCTGGCAGCCCAGGAGGAAAAGGCCAAAAGCTCTGTCTTAAATACCCTTCAACTCAAAGTCCCTCCTTTCTGTTTAATCTACGCCAAACAAGAAACAGGGTTTTACAGTTTACAATCCCTGCGTTCACAGTGGCATCAAAAATCCTGCAGCAGTGAGCGTGAGACTCATCCTAAAGAGCCGCTGCTGTCATTACCTGGATCCTGTTGGTTCACAAAGAGGAGTGTCCATGCTGTGATGGGCTGCGTGAGGGAGGGTGTTGCTCTGTTACTGCGTGTACTTCCTGTGTGCTGATCAGTCCTGTCCCCAACTCTCAGGTCATGAGTGTGACCTGTGTTCCCTCCTGGTGGTGCTCTGCTTTGATGGGGACAAATAGGCTTTTTGCTTTTGCGTGCTTTTGTGTGTCTTTGAAGTATGTTTGTGATCCCATCATTGTCCTCACTGAGCTTCTCCTACAAGATCGGCTTCTTTCTCACATCACACTTAAAAAATGCGACCCTTTTGGAGCTGCCGCTTTGTGTACCTGTGTCCTTTCCGGGTGGCCTTGTGTTTGCTCTTCCTTTTGCCTTCATTCTGGTCTGTACTCTTGAGCTTTTATTTGGTAGATTTTAATTGACTCATACTGCAATTCTGCTTCCTGTCTGTTGCTCTCATCTCAGCATTTCATGTGCCTTGTTGTTTCATTTTCTTTATTTACTTATTTATTGGTTGTTCAAGACAAGGTTTTACTGTGTAGTGCTGGCTGGCCTGGAACTCAGTTTGTAGACCAGGCTGGCCTTGAACTCACAGAGATCCATCTGTCTCTGCCTCCCTGGTTCCTGCGATTATAGGTGTGCATCACTGCTGCCGAGCCTGCTTGTTTGTTTGTTTGTTTGTTTGTTTGTTTTTATATTGACAGGTCTCTTCTAAGTTTTCTCTTTTTCTGCATTTCTTTATTTTCTGTTTTTGTTCAGACACATTTGTCCCAGGGTCCCTGTGTAGGAGGACTCCAGGACCCATTGTCAATAAAACTTCATCTCGGGTCCCTGCCTCCCTCCTGTAATGTGAGCCCTGTAGGCCTTGCTTGCCTTGGAATGAAGGATCCAGCTCCTTCTCCCCACTCTGCCCCTGCTAAGCAGTGTCTCCTCTCAAGTGCCGAGCCTGGGTGCAAGGTCGCAATGTCTTCCTCCAAGCCAGCATGCCCTGTCACTGACCCATTCCACCCCTGTTCTTAATGGTTGCTGGTACCACCTTTGTGGCTGCACCTAGATTTTCAGCTTCTCCCACCATTAGTTTCCAGGCTCTTATGGCTGTCTCTCCCTGTCCTAAGGAAAGTGATTTCAGCTTGCCATTCGTGTACATCACTCCCTGGCCACTCTTCCCGAGGCCCATCTTTAGGAGTGCCCTTTTTCAGCATACCATGTTCCGACTTGTTTCAAATTTTGGTGCTTATTTCTCAGGAATTAATATGGAAATGTACTCTTTGTGGGTTTTGCAATTATAGCCCTATTATCCACAGTTCTACTTTCCTGTTTCAGTTATCCCACAGAGTTTCTCTGCAAATATTAGGTAGAAAAGTGGACCTCTTTGATAACCTGTAATGCCAGTGTCACTCTGAGTAGCCAGATTGCCCAAGCCTCTTAGGATGGGAGCAGCTCTTTGGCTTATCTGCACTGTTCACTCCCCGTGTCAGTCACTAGCAGCCACTTTGACTGTCAGATGTGTTAGGTGTCTTAGTACTGTGGTCAGCAATGTTAACAATGACCACAGTTAACAACGCAGAAGTAGCCGTACCCACAGTTACATATGCCAAGGAGAGGCCATGGGGCAAAGCACAGGAAGATGTTCTGTAAGGAGACTCACATAATTCCTAGTGCAATGTAGTAATATAACGTGGTCTGTAAATAAGTTCATCCTAAGTGTATGTGTTAGAAAGGCAGCTAATAGAGGGTTTTAAATTGCCCTTTGTTTCTGGTGTTTCTCGGGGCCTGGGACTTATGTGTCTGTGGGTGATGGGCTGGGACTGAAGAGCACGCAGCGTTCCCTAGCCACTGTGTGGTGGCATGTCCAGGCTTTCTCAGTGCTTCTTAGGCGTGATGGCCTTTGCCATAGGCCACAGTTGGTTAGGGACATGCTCAGAGAGGTGCGTGGACACATCCTCCTCTCTTATCAAGAGTAAGTGTGAGGTAGGCGTGGTCCAGGAGCAGAGACAGCAGAATCCACAGTGTTCAGTGCCAGTGTCCTGTTCTCTTTGGCCCCTGCTTAGTTTTGTCCTCAGGATGAACTGGGAGAAAGTGGATATGGAGAGTAAACTCTCTCTGTTCCAGGAATGGGGTTTTTCACAACGTCTCCTCTTCTTGTTGACCATGCCATAGCCTATTTCTGCTCTGTGCACGTGAATACATACTTTACGGGAACTTGGGGATAGTTCTGCATATTTCCTAGTCTGCCAAGTTAAGAGTTCTGTTGTTTACTTTTGGTTCCTGTGGGAAATGAGGCTTAATCTGGACACACTGGATACAGCCAAGCTCCTATCTTCTCCAGGAAAGGTCAGCAGACGACTCAAGGGGAGTGAGATTCTGATGGTTCAGGGCCAGTCCCAGTGGGTGCTGGCTCAGTGCTTGGCTCTTCTCTGAGGTCCATTCAGTGCCCCTCCTGACAGTGCCCACTCTGATAGAGCCATTGCCATCACTATCACCACTCAGCTCCTGCTGGAGAGGCCGCGCCCCTCCCACTGCTCTCTCCTGCACTGTTGCCAGCAGCCCCTGGCTCAGCTCTGAAGGACACCTCAGCAGAACCAGAGCTTTTGTACTTTCAATGTTAAAACAGATGTCATCTCGGTGTGAAGCCCCAAGGTACCAGCCTCTTGTGTTTTCAGTGTTCCCTTGCTTGTCAGTATCACAGAGCCTGTTTCCATGGTAGCCTAGACAGAGGGTGTCTGCCCTGTCTGAGAGCAGTGCTCTGTGGTATGAGGATGTCTGATTACTTTCCCACCATGGTACCGGAAATGCTCCTCACAGAAAGGGGCCTCTAGCTTCAGAACTTACAGGGAGGGACCTGTGCCTAAAGGAAGTACTGCTAATGTTTACGTTTTTGTTTACCAACTTGTTTGCTATGGTATCATTCCTAGTAACCAAACTAGGAAGTGGCCCAAGTGCCCATTAATAGATGGACAAATGAAGGAAATGTGAGAGATACATAGAACACACAGTGGAACATTACTCAACAGTAAAAAAGGATGAATTTTATCATTAGCAGAGGAATAGAGGGCCTGGAGATCAGTGTGCTGTGCTAAGTACCAGAGTCAGAAATACAGAAATGCACTGCATGTTCTTTCATGTGCGGAAGACGGATGTGGGCATGAAAGGCGGCAGTAGGACAGTTTGGAAGAGGAAGGAGACCCAGGGGCCGAGAGTGGAGGGACAAAGGAGTATAATAGTGATGGAGCTGTTGCCTTTCTAGCCATGTGACCAGACACCTAACTAGAAGTAACTCCTGAGAGCATTATGGCTGACAACTTAAGAGGGCACATCCCTTAGTCAGGGAGAGGGCATAACAGTAGTAGCATGGGGCTGTTTGCATTTCCCTTCCAGGACCCGAGCGGGAGCACAGGGGCTCTTTCTATGTCTGGGCAGTTGTGAGTAGAGCTGTGGTGAACACTTGGAATCACTAAGACACAGTGATAATGGTCTCTGAATAAAGAATAATCTAGTCAGAGCAGTCAGTGTCCTTCATAGATAAGTGGATAATGAAAACATGGTATATCTATGCAGTGAAGTGCTGTTCAGCCAAGAATCAAATCCAGCTATTTGTAGCCATACAGGTGAACCTGGAGGCGTGATACTCACTTAAGTAACCGAGACATGAAAAGAAAAATGCTGAATGTTTTTATTTGTGGGAAGTTTAAGAAGTGGGGCTGTGCATGTTTGCAGCTTATGCCTATTGGGTTGATGAGTTCATGGGTGGATTCAGAGTCAGTACTCTCTAGGTCTAGGCACAGTGTGGGAAGAACACTGCAAGTCATGTGCGCATGTTTGCTGTGTCTTCGCTTAGCTGGATCCCCTCTAGACAGGTGTGCTTACCACCCGAAGCCTCAGGTGTCCACCCTTTGCTCTTTGTGTTCGTGAGTGCTTATTGGGAAAGATCGACTATCAAGTGGCAATATGTCTACAAAGAGCACAGCAGTCTTCTGAAAAACAAAGGCAGTATTCCTTAAAACTAACTGTTGCTGCTTTCTGTGTTTTCTCTCCTCTTTTAGATTACTGACAGAATTGGAGACTCCTTCCTGGTGGCCTTTTAGCTATAAGCTTTGGAAGACGCCAGCAGAAGCGAAGTCCAAGGAAGTTGTGTCTGAGGCTGCATGTGAGCCTTTCGGAAAGGACAGGGTTGTGATCAGAGTCCCGGCTGTTGTTTCTCAGAGAACAGAGTCTCATTCCAAGCCAGGAAAGCTCACCGTCCTGGTTTCCGGTTTGGAAATCCATGACTCCAGTTTATTGCTCCTGCACAGGTTTGAGAGGGAGGATGTGGACGATATCAAGGTTCACTCTCCCTATGAGGTCAGCATACGCCAGCGCTTCATTGGGAAGCCAGACGTGGCTTATCGGGTGATATCTGCCAAGATGCCGGAGGTCATTCCCATTTTAGAAGTGCAGTTCAGCAAGAAGATTGAGCTCCTGGGAGACGCCCTAGTGCTCAGGAGCAGAGGCAGGGCTTCTCCTGCAGAGAGTAGCTGCTCCCTTGGGCATGCAGGTGAGCGGCCAGCAGGGCAGAGCGTGTACAGACTTCGAAAATTAGAGCCTCACTCAGCACGCTGTGGTCTGTGTTCAACATGCCCATCAGTCAGCAGCTGCTGGCTCCAGCGCGCAGGCAGTCACGGGCTTGTTCAGCCCTTCCACACTGCCAACTTACACCTGCCCTTGACAGTTAATTGAGTTTCAGAGTAGGACAGTGCCAGCGCTCGGTTCTTGAATGTCTCCCAAAGGCTTTCCTCTCAGGGTGGCACTGTTGGGGGACAATGTGGCCTTCAGAAGGAAAAGCCTTCTTGGAGGGGCCTTGGGTCTTTGGAGGCTTGCCCGCTCTTCCTGTATGCTAGTGATACAGTGAGCAGTTCTGTTCTTGTGGTGTCCAAAACATGAGGGACTACTTGACCTTGGACTTGGACCCTCTAGAACCATGGCTTAGGGTAAATCTTTCCTCTTGATAAGTGGATGGCTGAGGTAGTTCCCTGTGGTCTAGAAAACTGACTAGTAGAGCCAGAAAGTATTATGAGCCCATTTGGTGTTGCTTTAATAAAATATGAGAAGCTGGGTGTTATATAAAGAAGATATTAGGGAGCTCACCCTTCTGAAAGCTTAAAGTCCAAAGGGACAGCTCCATTTGTTTGGCCTGTGGCGAGGGCCACAGGGCAGATAGCACAATGGTGAGAGCACTTGATAAGACAAGATGTTGAGAAATTCATGGTCCAGGCTTGCTCCTTTACAACACCTAGCTCTCTCAGAAACTTACTAGGATCCCATAAGCTCTTCCTAAGACAGTCTCTTGTGAGCTGATGGCCTCTGCCTAGGCTCTACCCCTCAAAGACAGCACCCCTTCTCACTGTCAGCACCCACACCCATGAGCCCTTGGGATACGCAGAGCATATCTGAACAACAGCAAAGGGTTTTGGGTAAGTCAGCCAAAGGAAGCTTCAAGTCCTCAGCCTTTGCCTCTCCTCAGCCTAATTTAGGGAGTGCACTCTGAGATAGATTCTGGTGTGACCCACATCTACCCTGACCTGTTCCCCACCAGCCTAGCACCATCCTTTGGCATGGATTTGAGTCTTTCCAAGCACTAGCCTGGGGTGCACTGTAGGGGTCTGCATCCTTGAATTCTTGGACACAGAGCTGAGTTTTCAGGTTCAGGGACTGTGCTCCGGGGCCAGGATAGGGTACTACGTTTGGGCTTGATGCACGTGCATTCTTCAGTTGGGTTCAACTTCCTTGCACTAGGATTCGCAAAGGGAGGACCAAAGTGTAAAAGATGAGATGCTGCGATGTGAAGCAGGAAATCTGTCAGTGTGCGACCAAACTGCCCTTCAAGGGAGGCGCTCAAGACTAGAGTGTCCAGTGGGCACAGGCAGAGGAGAAGCAAGAAGTGGGATCTCTCCTAGTGGAGGCAGAGTGAGGAGATGACGCATGTAGCCGTACACGATGTTGAGGAGGAGGCTTGTGATATGGTGGCCACGTGGTAGCTGTCCAGTGGGAGGATCAGTGAGGGGGAAATGATGTGTCTACACACGTGCCTGCTGGGTTTGGAGGGGCCGGCTTCGGTTAGAGGAGATTATAATATCATGGGAATATGGCAGCTATCCAGTGGAGGAAGCAAATGTTGTGTGTGTAAATGTATCCATGTATGTGTATGTATGTGGGCTGTAGGTAGGAGACATTATAATGTCTTTTGTTTGTTTGTTTGTTTTGTTTTCTCAAGACAGGGTTTCTTTGTGTGGTCCTGGCTGTCCTGGACTCACTTTGTAGACTAGGCTGTAGACCTCGGTCCGCCTGCCTCTGCCTCCCAAGTGCTGGGATTAAAGGTGTCCGCCACCACAGGTGGCAGCTATCCAAGTAGAGGGAGGACTGAGGAGGTGACACGGGCCTACAAGTAAGGTAACTTTCTAAAGAGATTCCTGGGGGTTTTCATGACTTCACTGGGTAGGTGTTTTCCATAACTCCTGAAGTCATAGGCTCACTGAGAGATAGACACACATCCAGTGGGTCTTGTTTGATGGGAGTTCTGCTGAGCACCCCGTGCCAGAAGGCCTAGGCTGGTGCACAAGCTGCCCGTGTTTCGCTGTCCAGAGACCATCATCTTTAGGAAGGCAACGGTGTGCTTCCTGTTCTCTCTCCTGATCAGTACCCCATCCCAGCAGGCCAGCCCCCCTTATTATATACGTTGGCATCAGGGATGACTTTGTATCCACAGTCTTAGCAAAAGCGTGCTGGGATTTGATTGAGTTACTGGGGGCTGTCGTTTGTGAGGGGCACAGGTAAGTGGCATCACAGGACACTATGTGGGATGAATGGAGCCCTCGGAGCATGACAGTCCATGCTGTTGGATGTCTCCTGGGACTCCCGGAAGTGTCTGAGTGTGCTTGGTGCGAAACACTACCTCATTTCTAGTGCATGGGTGTGCCTTCCAGCTGGCTGGTCTGGGCAGGAAGCTCACAAGTTCTGAGGTTTAGCGGGGAAGATGGCTTCCAAGTAGGTGGGAACTCAGTGGTTTTCTTTGCCACAGCTTGGTGGGAGGGTGGGCACCTTGCCCACACCTTCATGTGCTGCAGCACTCAGCTAGCTTCTATCTTACCACTGGGAGGGGGAAACTGTGTAGGTGGAAGGCAGCCTTGGCTGAGGCCCCTGGCCCCAGCTTTTCTGAAAGTGTGCTGTGTGCATGCGGCCACACGGGGGCAGTGTTGGTGCATGGCAATCTCTTGCTGCTGGGAGTTAAACTTTACAAAGGGAAGCTCCCCAGAGACTCTGTAGTGAATGCTTCCTGTAGCCCCCAGAGGCTGCCTGTATCAAGGGTCCAGGCCAGGAGAGCAGGAAGATTGGCCATTTGTCACAAGGAGACACAGCTCGATTACTGCATCTAAAGACACGTGAGCTTAGAGTCTCTTCAGATTTGCAGTGATGAAGGTCTGAGGATGGTGCAGGTCAGGGTCTCTTGTTTGTAGTCACGTGGTAACAGGCGCCTCAGACTCTGAGTTTCAGATCATGGAATATTTGTGAATAGTATTGAAATCATGGAGCACAAGTCTACACGTGAGAGTCACTGCTCTTCATGCCTGTCTGATGCACAAAGGCCAAGGGCGACTTTATACATTTTCTTCAACGATTTTGTCACAGGCAGTTTCAGAGTGTCTGGAGTGTGCAGCATATGAACTCTGGATTTTAGCGTTAGAGTGCTATGCTGCCCCAACCCCACATCTGCTCAGTCATCAACTTCTAATGTTATTGTGCCTCCCTGTAACGTGCAGGAAACACCCATGCCGGGTGCCTAGTCTCCTGCCTCACCTTACCTCCACTGGCCTCCTCTGTCCCCGGAGCCCCAGGGTCCTGTGATTGTGGCTCCTGGGCTCCATGGCTCTGACAGTGCCCTGAGAGGCCTGGAGGAGCACTCCCTGCTGGAGGACACGCCATGTGTGTTCATGCTTTGTCTGGGTGGAATCAGCAACGAGGCGCCTCACTTCTGTGACCAAAGCATGCACAGCGTTGTCTCAGCCATTTGTTTGCTAACTGTCCTTGCTGCTTGCTGTTGTCACGTGCCCAGCAGGGCTATCCACCTCAGGCACTGGGAGCCACCCCCAGAGCGCTGCTACTGACCCGCCCTCAGCACTTGTGCCTGAAGCCACTCACTACATTCCCAGCCTAGAGCACAAGGCACAGTGGAGGACAGGTGATGGCATCTGACCAACCTGGTCCAAACAGTCTTTTAAGACAGAGCTTGGAAGCCCTTGAGGGTCCTAGGATACAGGCACCCATCGTAGTCAGGGTTTCTCCTGCTGTGATGAGACCCTGTGAGCAAAGGTGAGTTGGGGAGGACAGGGCTTCTTTTGTGTCCACTCCCATAGAAGAGTTCATCATCAAAGGCGGCCAGGACAGGAATCAAACGGGGCAGGGTCCTGGAGGCAGGAGCCATGCAGAGGCCATGGAGGGTGCTGCTTCCTGGTTCTTCCTGTGCTTGCTTAGACTTCTTTCTTTCTTCTATAACCCTGAACCACCAGCCCAGGGTGGCCCCACCCACAATGGGCTGGGCCCTCCTTCATCCATCACTAATTAAGAAAATGTCCTAGAGGCTGCCTCCAGACCAATCTTCTGGAGGTGTTTTCTCAATTGAGGTTTTCTCCTCTCCAATGACTCTAACATGGCAATTTGATATAAAAACTAGCCAGGATGGCACCTCAAGGATACAGTCACTGTGCTGTTTGACTGAGCTCTCACAAGGGGTCGCTGGTCACACAGACCCTGCATTCTTCCTGATGGTGATGTCTGGGCCCAAGGGCAGCATTTGTGGGGATACAGATGTGGGTGGCACAGTGAAGGATGATGCTCCTGGGGTGCAAAGACGGGTCCTCTAGGTTGCACTGTGCTGATCTGGGTTGGCCTGGAAGCTGGTTAGGGAGAGTGGCTTGGCCCTCAGGCACCTCTGGTCTTCATTCCTGAGTGTGCCATGTGCTACAACGTCACTGTGGAAGTATAGGTGTCTGCGGAAGCACAGTATGGCCTCCTGTTTCCCCTTCCTCCCGCGTCCTGCCCTTGTGGACGAATGTGCATTTTGTTTTCTGACCTGTGGACTAGCTTCTCAGGCCTCATAGAGCCTGCAGCCCTGTCAGAGGAGCGGCTCTCCAAGTGCAGATGTGGAATGTGAGGCCAGGTGGTCCCCGCAGGAGAGATCTGCCTGGGTGGGCTTGGTACTGTTCCTCTGAGCTGTGGGCCTGAGGGCTGTCTGTGGAGCTAGTGCCTGTCCCCTCTGCCAGCTGACGTCCCTTGAGACCATCTAATGCCTCCTGGTTGGTACAGTCTGACATCCTTTCAGCAGGAACCATTCTTGCTGCTGTTAATAAACAAATCTTTAGACTAAAGAGATAGAAACCATGCTGTCCAGAGCCACAGAAATTCTTCTCAGATGTGTCAAAACACGGATCCACAGCGAGTCAGCAACCAGCCTGGGATGGCAGAGCTCTGTGCCTTAGATGTGTCCCAGCTGGCCCCACAGCTCGTGAAGAACATCCCAGACCCCATGTGTCTGTGGGGGCTTCGGTCACATCCATGAGGAGAGGCTTGCCTCAGCTTTCTGTTTGATGAAGCAAAGTCCTAGTTACTGAAGCTCTTGAGTCTTGTCAGGCAGGGTCTTTTTAGCTTCAGCCAGGATCTGTCCTGAGGTTTCAATCACTAGGAATTCTTCCGTCAGTCTGGCTGTCTTATGTAGCATCAGTCAGCCTGGGTCTCCTGTAGCATCAGTCAGTCAGTCCGGGTGCCTCCTATAGCTTCAGTCAAAGCCCCGGTAGCTTAAAGTGTGGTAGCCATAGTCAGCAGCTCTGGAGTTCTGTTTCCTCTGTCCATGCTGCAGCTGAGTATCCCAGGACGCTGTGGGGAAGGCCTCAGCAGCACAGGGCCACCCTGTGCAGTGTTACCATCACAGACGGTGTACACAGCTAACAGGCTGAGAGGAGCACTGTGCCCCAGATAACGGAGCCAGACAGCCCAGGGCACAGAAACCCCAAATGCACACAGTGGGGTTCTTTGGGCCCTTGGTTGGGTATGCTCTGCCCTCTCACCCACCTGGAAGAGCCCTCTTCGTACTGGGCTTAGTGCTCGCCCCAAGCCTGCCTACCATAAGCTCCTGAGGTTGAGGATGGATGAGCTGCCTTTTCTGCCCTTTGTAGCGTCCAGCCCAGCTAGCTGTGTGCACTCGCTATAAGGAAGTGCTATACCAGCGGGATCTCCCATGGAAGAGGAGCTCAGCAATGAGCCCTGGGGTCTGTGGCTGGGCAGGCTGATACCCAGCAGCACCATGTCAGCACCTGGCAAGTGCAGGTTTATAATCCTGTAAGTTTGGCTGTTGCAGCCAGTTTTGTTTAGAATGTTAGGAAAACCACTGTCCCAGTGATGGGTCCTGATGCTGCTAATTGGTAGACTTGGTTTACACACTGAAGTGTGCAGTGTGTGTGTGTGTGTGTGTGTGTGTGTGTGTGTGTGTGTGTGTGTAGAGGATGTTTACCTTAGTTCATCCACCAAGCCTGTGGGCCTGACCTCACCCTGCCTGCTCTCCTCCTCAGAGAGTAGTCAGTTCTCAGCTGTCCCTGCTCTCTCAGGAGGTTCCTTTAAGGCTGTTGGAAGAGATTCGGAGAGAAGGAAGCGGTGCTGTGCTAGAAGCACCTGTCTCCTTCCTGGGGCCCACAGGCATGTCCTAGTCACTGCTCCTTTTGGTTCCGCCCCTCAGGCCCAGTGAGAGCTCCCCTGGGTGTGCCTCCTTTCCTCTCCTCTTCTGTCCTGCTGCAGCGACCTCCAGGCTGCTCTACCTTATCTAGCTAAGAGAGGCATGAAAGCCACAGAAGGGGCTGCTTGTCACACTCTGCTCTTCCCGTGTCCTCCCAGCCTTGCAAATGCACTTGGCTGCTGCTCTATCTCCAGGTGCCCCTAATTGTAGGGAGGGGCAAAGCTCAGACTTCAGTAGCAGACCTTACCTGGGCTATGAAGTTCAGGGTTTGTGGCTGGAGTTGTTTTGTACATAAAGAACAGGTGACACCTGGCAGCCTCCAGGAGCCATTCCATTGGGCCAGTTGCACCATTGCTGCTAGCTGTCCTACCATGGGCACAAGGAATCCCCAGCATGCAGGTGTGTGGGAGAGGTGCAGAGCTGCCCCACTGAGCTGAGTCCTGCCTGACCACAGGGTGGGTGGTTCTGACTCACGAAGACTAGGGCAGGCTTGTCCATGTAGCTCCACATGGCTCCAGGAACTGCCCATTTCCTGTGCTCTCTGGAACCACAGTGTTTTGTGGACAAGCTCCAGTGTCCCTACATTTCCTGGTGCTGTGCGGCTCACCAGGGTTCACCCGTTCTTGTGTTTTGTCTGCCACATCTTTAAGAAATAGATCACTTGAGGATTAAAGGCCCTTCTCTCAAGGGATACTTAGAGAATTAGCCCTGAATGCTTGCAGCATTGCAAACTCACCTTGATGTGGGCCATTCAGCTCAATTGGGGCCCAGGTACCAAGGCCCATTCATACCCGTATGGTCACTGGGACATGCACCTCAGGCCAAAGCCTGTGGCCTACTTCAATTGCCCCTCTGATGCTCTGAAGGCTTGTGTGTGGTTTGCGCCTTCCTAAAGCTTTCACCACTGACCTCAGCTTTCCGTTCCAGCTTCCAGACTGATGGGCTTCATATCACCCCAAGAGCTGCCCACGGGAGGCCCGGAAGGCGAGCAGCTGCAGCTGCAGAAGAACTGGCCACTACTGTCTGAGGGGGAAGCCCAGGAGCTGACACAGGTAGAGGGTCCTCACCGTGTCAGCAGGCCAGCTCAGCATCTCTGTCCTCTCCGCCCGAGTCTCATCCTTGTCTTGCCTGAAGACAGGTCCCATTGGATTGCAGTGCCTACCAGTAAATAGTGGTTCTCAACCTGTAGGTCACGGCCCATCTGGGGCTTGTCTGTCAGATAGTCTGCCTATCAGACATTTACATTATGACTCATAACAGTGTCAGTGTTACAGTTAGGAAGTAGCAGAGAGAAGAATTTTATGGTTGGGATCATCACAACCTGAGGAACTGCATTAAAGGTCGTACCTTTAGGAAGGTTAAGAACCACTGTGCTAAAAGGAGCCTCTTGGTCCTGGGGTTTGCTGTGCACATCCCAGCTCCCTAGTTTCATAGCATATAGACTCATAGTGTGCGCACCCTCTGCAATGCAATTGCCTTGTTATCCACCTCCACCAATTGAATATGCGTGTGTGTGTGTACTGTGTGTGTGTGTGCATGCGTGTCTGTGCACTTCGTGGGCTATGCCTGTTCTTCACAGTATGTGTCTATTCTGTGCAGTATGCATGTTGTCTGTGTCCATGCGTTGTGTGTTATACAGCTACTGTATGTTGTGGAGCTGTACATGAAACAAATATTCTGCTCTGCAAATATGTATGTACACTATACAGTTAAGGGTAAACTATTTTGCTCAGATCTCTCATGTTCAACATCAGATTCTGAAAGAAGTTTTCTACTTTTCCTGAGAAAATTGAAATATTCCACACACATATTTTCCACTCGCGTCTCTATAGTATTGCAGGACAGTGCCCGTGCCTTTCTTTTCGTTGGGGAAGAACTACCTCAGCAGTGTGTCACTTTCCTTGCAGATATTTCAGTCTGCTCTCTTGGAAGATAAGAGTACCTGTAGCATGAGATGGCTTGTCTCTGTCATCACAGCACTCTGGAAGCTGAGGCAAAACTGCCTGCCACAGGTTCAAGGCCAGCCTGGATTGAAGAGAGAGAGACCCTAAAAACAAAACAACAACAAAAGTACCACCCAGACAAGAGTAGTTAATAATTCAGGAGATGAGAAGTGGGCACTGGAGGGACAGCGTGACAGTTAGAGCCCTTGCTCTCCTTCTAGGGGCCTGGGCTGGTTTCCAGGAACCACATGGTGATTCACAATCATCTGCAGCATCTTCTTCTGGTCTCTGTGGGTACTGCATGCACACATGCACATGCACACATATAGACAAAGAACTCATACGCATAACATGAAGCTAAGTAATTCTTTTAAAAAGTAAAACATTAAAATGTTGAATCAGTTTCACACTGCCCTGGACCTCCCATAATGCCTGTCCGTTCTAACCAGGGCCTGTATCCACATTCAGAAATGGGACAGCTCTGCTCCTTGTCTGTGGGGTTCTATTTGTGGAGGACAGGCCTCAAGCACAGGACTATCTGTCTGCACTGGGAGGTAGATATGAACGGCCAACCATCCTTTCTATGAGATACTTTAAACATAGACCCCTGTCCCTTTTTTTTCATGGTCCAGCATTTTTGGTGAGCATGACCTAAGCACACTGCCAGCTGTCAGCAACGTCTTCTGCAGGTCACTGGTCACAGTGTTCCCAAGACGTTCCAGCTGTGGTCTTATTCCTGTATGATTCTGAGAAAGCCTAGTTAGTCAAAGCTCTCATCCCTGAGTTTCCTCTTAGTACCCTCCTGAGCACTGCGACAAGAGTGCATTGGCCTTGGGAGGCTGGGTCTGCGGGCTATCCATGCCCACCTTTATGACAATGTCTGAGCCCCCCAGTTGTACTTAGGTGAATTTCTCTTCTTAGTTGCAGTGATGCTCGTGTAGTCCGAGAGGCACCTCCTGTTTGTGAATCTCTGTCGTCCCTCAGCTAAAGGCCAAAAGGCCAGAGCATCGATGTCAGGCTGAACACAGTTCAAGCCAAGAACGTGGTAGGGCTGCACAGTGCCTGTCTGTGACAGTCCCTAGAAGTCCTGGAGTGGTCCATGGTGGCAACACTGAGAACCTTGTGTGGAGGTCTTAGCATTGGGACACTGAGGGCAGAGGTGCTGGAACGGAGCCTATGAAGCCAGCTGGGCCTGAGGGAGGTGGGGACTCATCTCTGGTCAGGAGGTGCAGCCTAGATTACATGCAACGGTGGTTTCAAGGGAAAACACATGCTTCCTATTTAGAGAAGAGTCCCTGGCTGTGCAGTTGAAGCTCTAGCCCAAGTAGGAACGAGTTAAATTTTGAGGAAAACAAAAATGCAAGAAATCCTCTTCCATCCCGCTGTGGTTTTGGTTGCAGACGCTATTAAAGCCATTATGTTGAGCTGTGTCCTGGTGATGTGAATTGCAGTAGGGGGTTCTAATGGGGAGTGGCCAGGAATCCACGGGGGTGGGAGTGAGCTGAGTGGGTGCTCGGTCTGTGGCCACCAGCTGCCGCGTCACTGCGGCTAGGGGAGGAAAGCCCAGGAGGCTGAAGGAAACCAGTGTAGGCCACCACCCCCAGCTCCCAGTGTGAGGGACAACCGCTTTGGGTGTTCAGGGTCCCTTCCATAAGGACTGAAGATTGGGCGTTGCGTTTTGTTTACCAACCACAGCTTGCATTTAACCGTGCCTACACTGGCTCTGCATCCCTTTGGGAGGTTCTGTGGCCAGGACAGCCGGAAGCCTTCTGACCTGGCACCTAGGGAATCTTTCTGTGTGTTTCAGTCTCTAATTCATTCAGGCAAACACTGCATTTTCCGTGTCACCTCTTTTGGTAGGCTGCTGTTTCCTTGTCTCGGATGCAGTCATAAACAGGATGATTTTCTCAGCTTCCTCTTCCAGGCCTTTGCTGCTGCTATAGAGAGCTACAGGGTTTTGTCATGTTGGTTGCTCAGCTGCGCTGCATTCAGGGCTCAGACCTGCCCACTTGATTAGCTCAGTCTCAGGTTTCTGCTGTCAGGTAACATCCTCGGCACGCAGGAGTCATTTCAGCGTATCCTTTCCAAGACGGTTGCGTTTCTTTCCTTTCGTGCTCCACTATTTAAGATTTAAAAATTTTTTACTTCATGTTTATGAGTGTTTAGGCTCTTGTACGTCTGTGGAACCGTGTGCATGGCCTATTCCCTCAAGGACAGAAGAGGGCATCTGATACCCTGAAGCTGGAGTTACAGACAGTTGTGAGCCAGCCCGTGTGTTCTGAGAATCCATCCTACATCTTCTGGAAGAGCAGCCAGTGCTCTTAACCACTGCACCATCTCTGCAGCCCCTTCCTTCACTATTATGGCCTCCGTGATATGGGTGCCCTGTTGTTAGGGGCTGTGTGTATCCTATGAACTGGGTTGCCTGTTTAAAGAAGGTTCTCTCTTTTATTTCTGAGCATTTGATCATGAGGGCATGATGGACTTGGCCTATGCCCTTGCTGTGTCAGGGGTCGATCTTCTGACTGTGTTCCTAACATGACGAGTCCCTGATCTCATGTAAACACCTAGACTCTGGGATCTGTCCCATGGGGATTCAGTTTGTTTCCTGTGTAGTGTTTTCATTCTTTTTGTCTCTAAGAATTTACTAATCCCCTTTCATTGGTTGTTTCAGAGCGTGCTGATAAATTTGTATACATCTGTGAATGTTGTGGATTTCCACATTTCTATTCTGACTCCACTGTGGTCAGAGAGAAACTGTTATTTCAGTCACTGTGCATTTAATGAGCTTCGTTCCCTGGCTTATGACGTATGCTGGAGAAAGTCACT